>NC_135414.1:31606761-32329261 GCF_051991245.1 Festucalex cinctus
TAAGCTTGCAGGTTTCAGATCTGTGTCCCAATACTTTTGCCAACTATTACAGGAGTAATTTCATCACTTTGAGTCATTTTCCCCTCATTAAAAAAAAAAAAAAAAGAGCACCTGCTGATTGATTGGATGTGAGCTGCTGTCATTTACATTCCCTGCAGTCAGGGCCAGTAAATTCTACAAAATGAGTTTTTGTGGGCCCCCTGAGCGACAACAATTACATCCGCAGTCCTGCGGCACGGTCGCATGGGTGGGCGTGTAATAGCGGCCCACCCTCCATTAAAAGCAAATCACGTCCGTAAGCCGCCGCCCCCGCCCCCTTCTATGCACACAAATCTTGCAGCTAACGTGTCGCTAAATCAGACGCTTCATTAAAGGCAGCTCCATCTCAGCCTGGCTTCAGTAAAGAAATGTCGCCTAGGTTTTTTTATTATTTTTTTTAAAAACAAATATTGATGTGTAGTGAACGCACACACATGCAAGTAATGCAGCATAATGGAAATTTACCAGGCTGACGAATAACGCGCGACATTTTTTCCCTGCAAATGGCACGTTTTCAGCACGAGAAGCTAACGTAGCAGCACACATCTTTACTCAAGAGTTCCTCGTTGTTAAACTTCAGTCAACGTTACGACAACGTTGTCCCGTATGATGACGTAAATCAAAAACCTTCGACCATTTTTTCACAAGCATTAAAAGCAGCTAGCAGAAGAAGCTAAGGAAATAAGCTAACAACACACTCATTCGGCAAGCATTGGGGCGCATAGCATGCTAAGCTACCAAGCTAATTTAGCGGCATACGTCTTCACTCGCGCTTTCATAATAGGACGATGTTCTCACGTATGATGACGGAAAGCAAAAACCTTCTACCGTTTGTTCGCAAGCATTAAAAGCAGCTAGCAAAAGAAGCTACGGAAAGAAGCTAACGACGCACTCATTCGGCAAGCATTGGGCACATAGCATGCTAAGCTATCAAGCTAACTTAGCAGTATACGTCTTCACTCGCGCTTTCATAATAGGACAACATTGTCACGTATGATGACGGAAAGCAAAAACCTTCTACCGTTTTTTCGCAAGCATTAAAAGCAGCTAGCAAAAGAAGCTAAGGAAAGAAGCTAACGACGCACTCATTCAGCAAGCATTGGGCACATAGCATGCTAAGCTATCAAGCTAACTTAGCAGTATACGTCTTCACTCGCGCTTTCATAATAGGACGATGTTCTCACGTATGATGACAGAAAGCAAAAACCTTCTACCGTTTGTTCACAAGCATTAAAAGCAGCTAGCAAAAGAAGCTACGGAAAGAAGCTAACGACACACTCATTCGTCCTCCTTGTCAAACATCACATCTCAGATGAAAATCAACAGCATTTGTTGACAAAAAGCGTTAATCCTCGGATGCCGTCTCGAAATGAGGTCACGCAACTTTTGGGGCGTTGCAATTTCGAGATAGCTAAAGATGACGAGATGTTTATGGAAAAAAAACGATACCGACTCATTTTTATTTTATTTTTTTTCCCACGTCAGCGCGGGAACGTCAACAAACAGCGGCGCGTGAAAGCAGCTAACGGGATTATTAAGTGGATTATTAACGAGCGGGCGTGAGAGGATTAGCCGAGCGCTTTGAAGTCGATTTGAGGAAGAAGAAATTGACTTCTTCTTCCTCCTCCTACTCTCGTGTCTTTTTGTTCGGCATCCAACCTGCTTCTTTTTTTTTTGTGAACAATCTCACCATTTGGTCCACTAATTCTAATCAGTCGTCTTCCCAAGGCTGCTTTCTCTTTACAATCCCACTAAGAGGCGCCCCAATCGAAAGACCTGAGCATTGTTTTACAACCCACTTTTCATCCCATATTTTTCTTATCGTCCTGCGGCACACGCGCGCGCGCACCATTCAAGGTCTTTATTGCAGGTCGGCGTCTATTGGAAAGGAGCAGCTTTAGCGATCGTAAATCCTGGCAATGGCGTCCACTTTATAGTACACTAAGATGAAAACAACTTTTTTAACGGTTCGCACAAGTGAAGGGAAAAAAAGTTGTCTTGGTACATGTTAGCATGACACGTTAATCGTAAACGATAGCGTGTTTATGTTAGTCGTGTCTAGTCTTGTATCCTTGAAAATGACGATGAATACGATGACTAACGAGAAGGAGAGACGAGAATGAGGGCAGCTGCAGCCACGTGGACACGTAGGCACACAAAGAAGCTTTTTTTTTAAAATAATTTCTCATCTTGTATCCTCAGACTTTCTAATGGCTAATCAGCTCGACCAATGAGGGAAAAGAGAATATCGACAGCTGCAGCAAAGAACAAAGAGTAAAGGCCGTCATTTAACGTTATCAGGTGTATGCTCCAAGGTTATTTTAGTGAAGGAAAACTATTGAAAAAAAATAAAACTAAAATTCAAAAAACTATTTCATTAACAAAATAAAATAAAAACAAAAGTATTAAAAAAAGAAAACTAACTGAAACTAGATTTTATATATACACACATATATATATATATATATATATATATACATATATATATATATATATATATATATATATATATATATATATATATTTATAAAAATCTTGCATGCATTTTTGCATTTTTAGAAGACAAAAGTCATATTGTGAAGAAAAAATGTCCTTTGTTTTGTACGAAATTCCATTTCTGGGAGAACAAATTACTATTTAATTCTCTTGGATTATTACGGGAATTTTTTTAAAGAATACATTTGTTGGTTCAACAAAACTTAAATGATATATAATTGTTTATAATATATAAAAATAATACATAAAATATGTATATATTAAAAAAAAAAAAAAAAAAAAAAAGTGGAGTGGCGTGCAAGTGGAGCGAGACTGACTGTAAGCCTGCCATTCAAGATATCGTTTTTACAGTAGGGGCCACGTAACCTGGGGGGGTGGGCGAGGCAGCCATTTCTTTTTGGCAGCCTTCAATGTTTTGCACCCCCACCGTCAGAGTGGCGACATGCGACTCCGTCAACCCGAGGGCGAGCGCGTCCTCACGATCAGCATCAATCCCGTTTGCATCCTGTCCATCCTCATCACAGGCGTCGTTGTCCTGTTTGTCACGTTGTTTGCATCACACGGCTTTCAGGCTCGACGCCAGGACGGCAGGACGCCCGACCCGACCCGACCCGGCCGCCCGTCCTCTGCCGCGGAAGGAGCTGGTGCCGAGTCTGTAGCGCTGACGTGATAAACGGCACAGCAAGATTAATCGTTAATCGTTGATGTCGCGTTCGAGGTTTTTAATCAGAGTTATCCTGTCAAAAATAAATAAATAGGAGTGTCACAAATCATGAGAGTTCTTGCTCTGTTTTTATTTATTGTTTTTTAGAGTGTACATTTCTATCTGTTTCCGTTTTTGCAGCAATTAGCATTAGAATATAGCTTAGTTTCAAAATTATTCACAAATCTGTTTAGAATTGTGGGGAAACAGCTTGTTTTCATCATGGCCCTGGTTGATCTCTTATACTCTGCTGCCACCTGCTGGCCGTTTTTGTAATAACGGCAATTGCTTCAACTGTTCTCTTCAGTTGAGAGTCTGCATCAGTCTTCTGTATGCGCTAGCATAAAAAAAACCCGCAAAAAAACGTATAAATACGTCTTTGGCACACTTAATATATTTAAAATAGACGTATTTGTACGTTTTTGGGAGCAAATGAGTTCAAGAGCAAGAATGAGCTGGAATTCTCAGAGATGGGTGAATGAGGAAAATACCGTTTTGGGGGTGTGGTTTTTGGTGAGGAATTAGCATTTTTAACATGGCTAAAAAAAAACTAATAAATTATTTTTTTTTTATAAAAATAAAAAAAAAAGTTAATTTGGCATGATATGGACTCTTTAAGTCTGATTTATTCATTGATATATATATTTTTTTTTTCAAATAAAGTCAAGGAAAAATATGTATTTCACAAGAAAAAGAAAAAAAAAAATCTTGCAGTAAGTTTTAGTGCCTGAATTTCAGGGGGAAAATATCCTGGAAAAAAAAAAAAAAAAAAAAGATTTTAAAGATTAAAGATGAAATGATTGCAATTGTTAAATTGTATCCAAGATGATGACTGATCTCCAACTTGCGACAAGCTTGCGTGTACCTAATGAAGTGGCCGCGCTTGTCATAAATCGCAAGCGTCCGCCGCCGCCGTCCTTGCGGCACCTGGCGAGTAATGTAGCAATTTGAGGGGGAGTGCTCGTTAATTTGCGCTCAGCGGCTTAACGTCGCCGCTTAATGTCGCCGTCATCAGTCAGAGCACGATCTCAACCGCGTTTCTCATCCCGCGTGATGTGCGTTCCCGCTAATGATTTCCCGCGGAAGGCGCTAACGGCGCCGGCGGGCTTCTCGTTACAATTTCGTGCTGGAAAAATGAGCTGGGATTGTTTTGCCGCCGATTAGCGGCAGTGACGAACGAGGACTGGAACCGTATCCAAGGATTTTTGATGTAGGAAGAAATGTCTGTAAAAAACGATCACGTTTTTCAAGAATACTTTGTTTTTTTTAAAGGGTTTTTGCCAATGTGGAATACAGTTCTATTAAAAAAAAAAAACAGGCAGAACCTTACGAGGACTACAGTTGTATTAGTCCAAGATTACAGTATTTTTTCACGAATAAAGTTTCATTTTTTCTTCTAGAATGAAAGTGCATTTTCTTTTAATGAATGTATATTTTTTCAGGAATAGTTGAGTATTTTATTCAATTTTGTTTTCAAAAATAAAAGTGGATTTATTATTGGAATGAATGTGAAATTTCTTAAATGAAATGTAATTTTCTGCGATTGGCTGGCAACCGGTCCAGGGTGCCCAATGCCTGCTGAGATAGGCTCCAGCACCCCCCGCGACCCTTATGAGGAATAAGCGGTCAAACAAATGGATGGATGCATGGATGGAAATGTGTTTTTTTTTTTAAATCAAGTAAAAAAAAAATTCTAGAACAGACGCGATTTAGTGCAACTAAATTTTTTGGCAAAAAAAAAAAAAAACAGGAATAAATGGATATTTTTCTTTGAATTTTTTTGTTTTGTTTGAGAATGAAAATCTATTTTTTTTTAATAAATGTACTGTTTGTTCCAAGAAATAGAATCCAGACTAAGTGAAATAAATACTTGTAATAAAAGTACAAAAATAAATTTTAAAAAATTACAAGAAGAAAGGCATATTTTATTTTTCAACAATACATTTGTATATTTCTGAAAATGTGTACTTTTAAGTCTAAATGCAAATGTTTTTTAGTATAGACATGTATAGTTTTCTGACAACTAATGTGTTTTCTCTAGAATGTTTTTTCTAAGACGCGAAAAATTTAAATTTTTCTTGAATTCAAGAAAGAAAATGTCTTCCGTTCTAGAACAACGCTTTATTTTTCTATTTTCTCCCCGAGGATGCATGGATTTTTCAAGAATTATTTTAGAGAATGTATTTATTTATTTATTCTTCAGTGTGAATTTAACTTTTTTTCAATTTTTTATTTTTATTTTTTTTAAGAAGAAGAATTGTGTGTTTGATTATCTTTTTTTTTGTTTTGTTTGTTTTTTGGTTAAACTAAATGTGTATATCTTCAAGAAAAAATCCAATTTTGGAAAAGCAAAGACCTAATTGTGAGGAAAAAAAAAGAAAGAAAAAAAAAAAAGAAAACCCCGATGAGTGACGACAGGAACGCAAACATACACGGTGACGCGCGAGTGCGCGCGTGTTGTTGATCTCCGTCAAACGCGCGCGAGCTCACGAGTGTTGACAGCCGCGTTGCACATCGCCTTCACTCGGGCGATGACGCCCTCGGACGAGCGCAGCGAGCGGCACGATAACGCGGATTGGCACATGACAATCTTGCCCGCGGGTCCTGGTGCCGGATCGCAAAAACAACAACAACAACGACGACGACGACGACGACGAGAGTCGAGCGTACGCTGCGTCCTGCCGCTGCTTCCAGCTTTTCATCATCACTCTCAAGTCTGTTGAAGCACTTTTTTTTTTTTGCAAGCATATGTGAGAGCATGATGCTGCAGACACTTTAGAAAGCGCGCACACACACAGGCACGCGGTCTGGAACTGAAAGTTCCTGAGGGAATTGCGCAATCACTGTCAATTAGGATCACTGTGCACACAATACAGTAGACAAAATTCAGTTGGAAAAAAAAAAAAAAGTTCTCAAGTACTTACAAAGAGAAAAAAAAAATAAAATCTTTACCGAAACATTACACGAATCTCTGCACAGAGGCAGGTTAGACCCCATATTGTAACTGAGTGAGCATGTGGGAGTTTTTTTTCTCTCTCTGAATTACACACATATTCTCATATACACAAACACAGAATCTGTCAAACACTCTCTCACATGCACACAGGCACAATGTCACGCAAATTTCATCTGGCTCTCACACACACAAAAAAAACAGACACTGTCTCACACTATGTGATCAGACTATCACTAAAATTCCCACTAACACACACAATCTCTTACACATTCTCACATTACACATTCTCTCACACTTTAAAAAAACACAATCACGTGCTCTCTCACAACACAATATCAAAACACTCTCTCAAAAACATCGTCTCTAAACAAAAAATACGCAATAAACACACGAACATGCACACTCTCACACTACCCCATTCATCTAGAAACAAAGAGGCTCTCCAACAAAAAAAATCTCTGACACACATCCTCTCACACTACACTCATTCACCATTTCATGGTCATAAATGATCTCTGTGCCTCTCTCACATACATCCACACTTCTGCTGTCACACCTTAACTTGTTTCCTTTCTGTCTCTGTCTCTCTCTCTCATACACACACACACACAATCTCTCACTCTCACACAATCTCTCTCTCTTTCACTCACTCACACACCCCTCCCTTGCTCTCACATTCACATTTATGCTCTCACGCAACACCCTCAACTCAACTCAATTTTTGCAGACATTCTCTCTCTGCCTCTCTCACAAACAATCACTCATACTTCTTGTGTGACACATTCCCTTAAGTGAGCACACGCAGACTCTCATGCATTTTGTCTCTTACACTCATGTGCGCATACTTGTCAAAAAAAAAGCACTCCCTCTCACATAGTCTGCAGTCAGAAGTCCCAGAGGAGTCGGCGGCATCACTGTCAATTAGGATCAGCGAGCACACTGGCGGCCGATGTAGTTCACCACCAAAAGCCGTTCCACCGCCTCCTCTCACTTACTCGCGAGCGAGCGCGAGAACGTGTCAGTCCAATCCACGCGACAGCAGAAACACGTTACGCAGACTCGCAAAGGCTCACGAGATTGCCGAGCGGCTGACGGGCCCATTAGAGGCCCACCGGGGACCCGAGATGCTTTACAGGCACCGGGAGCGCCGGAGACACTCGAGGCGCTTTCGTACGTTCGAAACGCAACGACGGCCGTCTGTCAGCTGCGGACAGTTGAGAGATGCGCTCCGAGTGGACCACCGCCACAAGTGCGCCATTTCACAGCACTTGGCAGATTTCACTTGTTCAAATAAAAAAAAAGATTTTGGAATGCAAAATAATAATAATTTGTCTCCAGGAGACGAGGGTTCGAATCCCACCTTAAACTGGTTGCGTTGCAAGTTTTCATTTAGGATTCATCTACAATTGATCATTTGTAATTTTCACACAATTTATCTTTCATTATCATTCGATTAACACGTTACATTTATTGCATTCAATTTAATGTTCAATGACACATTCTCTATTATTAGTAATTACTAGTTACTAGTAATACTACTATTACTACCACTAGTAGTTAATTACTTTATAATTTTCACATAAGTTATCCTTCAATTTACTTCATGAGCATTCAGTTTAGCATTCAGCTATTAGCATTCTGCTTTTAGCATTCCCACGCAATTTCTTAGAAATTGCACTTCGTGTAATTATAGGAATGCTTTTCAGCATTCCCACATATGTTATTGTGATTTTTATTCTCCACACTTTTTTGCAGCGTAACAACTCCCACATAATACTTGCAATTCATCTCACATGGTCACTTGTTGCTAGGCAGACTTCACTCGGCTCAATTATCCAGTGGATAATAATGGATTGAATAAGAATTGTGTCCGTTGATTGGCGAGTGCTGCTTCCATTTATCTTGCGTTAATTTGCCCAATAAATCAATCAAGAAAAAGTAGTCAAATATGCTTTTTTTTTGTATTCCATTGTATTCTAAGTGGGAACATTTTTGAATAATTCTTCGTGAGAAAATGAAGAAATAACAACAATGCAACATTTACGACATGCGCCCACACACGCATGCACACACGCACGCACGCTCACAATTCACACGTCTTTCATTTCATTCTCTTGCCACTTTCTTTTCGTTGTCTATCACCCACCTACACGCACACACACATCGTGTTGTGTGCCAGTCTGTCACTGTGTGTGTGTTGCGCAATAACTGCCTGGACTGCGAGAAAGGTCAAGTGAGTGTTTGCTACTTTTTTTTTTCCAAGAAGCTCACCTCCAAATTCTCACCGCCCACTCAGGTCATCCAGGCCCCTAGAGGGCATCAAGAAAAAGCGCAAATGTCAAGTTCAAATCGGTGACATCATGCCGAGAGGTGTGCGTTCATCTTCAAAAAAAAAATAATAATAATTAGAGTAGCATGATTTTAAGATTTTCTTTTTATTGGTTGCAAATTTTTTCCCGCTGAAAAAGATTACGTCATGATGACATCCTGAACTCATTTTCTCCCCAAAAACATATAAATACGTTCTATTTTAATCATTACCATGCTCCCAAAGACGTATTTATACGTTTTTTGTTGTTTTGTTTTTAATGCTAGAGCATACAGAAGGCTTTGATGCAGCCTCGAAACTGGAGCGAATGCTTGAAGCGGTGGTAGTTACTACAAAAATGGCCAGCAGGTGGCAGCAGAGTATAAGACACCAACCAGGGCCATGTTGCAACAACTTCTTTTCCACCTACATTCTAATGCTAATTGCTGCAAAACGGAAACAGCTAGAAATATAGACTCGAATCTTTCTCTTGGTAGGGTCCATGTTTTTATAGCAGTAGAAAACAATATTCTGTGGCAAAATCAGTCAAAATCCAGTAAAACAGTCAGCAGCGAAGGGGGTTGCTTTTGTGAAAATGGCTGCCAGTGTTAATGAGTTATTTCATGACTTGATAATACACCAAAAAAAAAAAACACAAAAAAAAGCAAAATGTTCAACGTTGAATAGCTTTGCCATCTTTTTTTGGGGGGGGAAATGTGATGAAGGGAAAGTGGACTTACAAGTGCGTGTCCCGTTTATTTACGGCCGTTTCTCGGCGGCGCAGCTGCTGCTGCACTCGGTTGCTCGCAGTCTAGACAAATACGAGCTCCTCCGGAGGCGCTCGGGGCGCCGTTCCATGAGCCGGCCAGAAAGCGCCTGCCGCTAAAAATACTTCAACGCCGTCTGCTTGGGAGGACGACGGCAGTTGGAGCTCCATTTTTTTTTTTTTTTTTTTTTTTTTTTAAAGTAAAGCGTACAAGCAGCAAAGCTCAAGGTTCAGCCAATCAGAAGAGGTTTCTCTACGGTAGATATTGTTATCTTTTCTTTCCCGAGTGCCGACTAGAAGTATAAATAAAATGGGATAACTGACCTAACATACTATAGAAAAAAATGTCCATGGTGAAATTTCAAGTTGTTGTTCAATGTCCTAAAAAAAAAAAAAAAAAGAATAAATAAATAAATAAATGCTGCTGCTCGAGTGCTGACGAGAAGTATAACAAAAATGGGATAACTGACCTCACATACTATGGACAAAAATGTCCATGGTCAAATTTCAAGATGTTGTTGTTCAAAGTCCTGAAAAAGGGAAAAAAAAAATGCTGCTGCTCGAGTGCTGACTAGACAACCCGCCAGTTTTGCTCTGTTGCCTCTTTTTGTACCTGTTTCCAATGCTCATGGCGGTTTATTAAACTACAACAAGCTCCACCCTTTTACGAGCGTCAGTCCGCCGGCAGCCGTCCGGCGCTTCCACAATCCCACGTCGGCGCTTTTCTTGCCGCCGCCCTACATAAACGTGAGCGCCAACGACTGTTTGCGGCAACCAGCCTGCGTCGCGTCACCGTTTGTCTCCATCAAAGACACAAAACCACCTCGGGGTGCCGTGTGGGTGCATGCGTGCGATACCGCGCGACAGCAGCCAGCCACGAAGATGCCATGAAAAGAATGAAGACGAGGAGGAGGAAGAGGAGGAGGATGAAGAGGAGGCATTCATAAAACGCTCGCACGGGGAACGGGGGCCAAATGTGAACTGGGGCAACCATTGTTTCGACGCCCTGACAGGATGCACGATTAGCAACATGAAACACACAAACGCGCACACGCGACTGAGTGTTAATTCGTCAATGAAGACGAAACAAAAATAATTTCGTCAACACGCATTTTTCGACGGACTAAAACTCAATTAGACTAAAACCCTCATTAATGAACAATAACTGGGACTATATCAGTATGCATTTTTGTTGACGAATGAACACATGGGACTGACAGGAGGGGGATTCACGATGAACGTTTAAAAAAAAAAAAAAAGTTATAATGTAACATTAATCAAAGGCTATAACGTTCCAACAATATTGCTAATTCCCACCACTAACTAATGCTGGCTAATTTACTAGCTTGTAGCACGGAGTCATAGTTGCCACTTGTGGAGATACAGGCAGTCCTCGACTTTACAACGGTTACGCCATTTTGGGCCGCCATTTTGGCCCGGTCCGCCATTTTGTCTGCTCTTCCGACATGTAGGCTGCAGTATTTTCCCCTTGTCTGCTATTTAGCCCTTAGCTAGTGCTAGCGCTTGTGCACTTGTGGGAGTTTCTTTAGACTGCGAGGAGTCCTTGAGTTAAGGCGCACTTGACTTAAGGCGTTTCGACCTTACAACGGTTGCGCCCGGTCCACCATTTTGGTCCGCCATTTTGGCCCGGTCCGCCATTTTGGTCCGCCATTTTGGCTCCTCGTCCGACATATAGCCCGCAGTGTTTTCCCCTCGTCCGCTATTTAGCCCTTAGCTAGTGCTAGCGCTTGTACACTTGTGGGAGTGACTTTAGACTACAGGGAGTCCTCGAGTTAAGGCGCACTCAACTTGAAGCATTTCAACTTTACAACGGTTACACCCGGTTCTCCATTTTGGCTCCTCATCCACCATTTTGGCAGGAGTGTTTTCCCCTCGTCCGCTATTTTGCCGTTCGCTAGTGCTAGCGCTTTTGGGAGTATCTTTGGCTTTTTCGCCCCCTTTTCTTCACATCAGCCTTCTTTTCTGTCCAACACTAAGCAGTAATGTAAGTACAGCATCTGTTTTGTTTTTTTATGCAAATTATTTTGATGTAAATATTGACTTTAATGGGGAAATTTGGGTTACATCGCTAGCGTAGGAACGGAACTCCGACGTAATTCGAGGACCCCCTGTACTGTAATTGTACGTCAAGTTGCTTTTGATAAAAATAAAAAAAAAAGAAAGAAAAAAATGAGAAAATTTCATGTGAAATAGTTTTAGATCTGAAATGTTCAACATTTTCTGCTAACAAAAAAAATATACAGGGGTAAAATGATTGTCCTGACTAAAACTAGGCTACAACATTGCCAGTTTTTGTTGACTAAAACTACGCGAATAAAATGATGTTTTTCTTGGACTAAAATTAAGACTAAAAACGCTCGAATTATTGTCGACTAAAAATGGACTCAATAAAAATGGGACGAGGTTGACTAATTATATGAAAATCTAACACGTGTGATTAAAATTGGACTAAAATTTAGACTAAATTTTGAATTGGCTGATGAAATGTAACACTAACACACACGTTTGTCTTTGTGTCATTGTGGGGACTTCTGATTGACATCATGCCTTTCCCTAACCTCAACCATGACCCAATTCAAACCTAAACTCTAAAACCAAGTTTTGATCCTCAAAAAAAGGTCTGAGAACTTGACCACCAAAATGTCCCCACAATTTCAAGTCGGTCCCCACAATGCCAGTTAAACCTGGAAAAACACGCGTGTATGGGCCCCACAATGTAGCAAAGAAAGGCACAATTTTACCCACGCACTCATTCAGTCACACACACGTGATAAAAAAAACACACAGACACACAATCACACACACCTACAAACACTTTCACTCACGCACACGCACACACACAAACACACAATCACTCTCACGCACTAAATTCCTCCCACTCACAATCTCAAATACGCGAAATATGAAATATGAACACGCGCACGCAATCCCACACTCTCAAACTTTATCCACTCGCACGCGTGTTCGTCTGGAGAGGGGTGTGTAGACTTTTTATACCCTCTGTACACACAGACCGATCCATGTTTTGCTTTATGTCACAAAGATGGAAAGACGCGTACGCCCACCCACGCACACACACGCTCACTTGCAAATGTCTCGGGGGGGCTTCGGGTATCTCGCGATTGCAGCATCGTGAATCTGCCATTTCTCAAACGCGGCCTTAATCTCTTCTCGCTTCGAGCCTCCGCTCGCGCAAACACGACATCTCCCTCTGGCCAAGTAGCGTGGAGGCATCATGGGAAATTCAGACCATCGCCTTTTGTGCGGAGCCGACACAAGCGCACACAATCGCCTCGGCCTATGAACGCTTACGGCTTTTAGTCGGCGCTCGCTCGGATGACGAGCTGCCGGATTTGATTTCATAAAAAACGGATCGTCGACTCGCGACCGGGTCGAGCGACGGCGGGTTATTATCATGATGAACGGCGGCTGATGCCGATCCGGCTATTGACCGGGATTACGACGGGGGATTATTAAAATGGGGACTGGCAGCGGCGGCTTCCCGAGACGGGAAGAGCGATAACGATGTTGACAAAATATGATGGCGGCGATAATGAAGGCGAGAGGCCGAGAAAAAAAAACAAAAAAACAACAACCACACGTCGTCGCTAATGATGCGGCGTGCGTTCGTTGGAACACGTTTTGGAAGAAGGATTGATGTTGTCAAACCTGGTGTGGAACGCTGCCGCTCGAGCGCCGACTACAACTTGAAGGCGAGATCACATTTGTGCGGCGAGCGGCTCTCTATTGAAATCCCTGATTTCATTCAAATATCATTCTGCTCACCCACAAAGCTCTCAAAAGATTTGACAAGGAGAGTCTTCGGAAATTTTTGCTGCCCGGTTGCCGACTAGAACTCGAGAACGAGATGGCGTCAGTGATAAATGACCTCTCACAGAGATACAAAAGTCCCCACCGATACACTCCAACATCTTGCAGGAAGTCTTGGCGAGGTCATCAGAAAATGATGCTGCCCGAGTGCCAACTAGAATTAGAACAGAGATGGAATCAGTGATAAACGACCTCTCACATGTGGACTGAAAATTCTCACGGATACACGCCAACGTCGTCAACAAAGTCGAGTACGACTCGAGTACCGATTAGAACTAAAACAAGCTTGGCAACAGGAACAAACGACCCAATATTTTGACAGAAAAGTTCGACTCCACATAGGAAATGTTGCTGCTCGAGTGCCAACTAGAACGACCGTAGAAGAGAGATGATGATATCAATGAAAAATGACCTCAAAGCTAGACAGAAAAAACCTTCCAAAATCTTACAGAAAGTCAAATAGAAGGTCTTGAGAAGATGCTGCTGCTCCAGTACGGACAAGAACTAAAACAATGTTGCCATCAGTCACAAATGACCAAATATTATGATAGAAAAGTCCTACAGACAAAGTCCAACATCAAGCGCAGGTCTTTCGGAAATGCTGCTGCTCGAGTGCCAACTAAAATTAGAACAGAGATAGCACCGGTGACAAATTACCTCAAATATGGACAGACACTTCCCACGGATACACTGCAAAGTCTTCCAGGAAGTCAAAAGCTCGTCTTCAGAAAACGCTGCTTCTCGAGTACCGACTAGAATTCATGCAAAGTTGGCATCCGTAACAAATGGCACCATATTTTGACATAAAAGTCCCACGGACAAATTCCAACATCATGCAAAGGACTTCAGAAAATGCTGCAGCACAAGTAGAGGCGAGAACTACAAGTTGGCATCTGTACCAAATGACTCAATATTTTGACAGGTCTTGCGGCTACTTGAGTGGCGACTCGAACCACGTGGCGATGCATCCGTGACAACCAACCTTGAACATGGGCAATCGATTTGCATATGCTCACGCTGCTCGAGTGCTGACTCGAACTCCATTCAAGATGGCGTCTGTGATGTCTGAAAATGTACGTGGATACAATTTAGCATTTGCAAAAAGTCGTCAGGTATTCTTGGGACAACACTGCCGCTCGAGCGCAATTTCTCCGTGCACCTGAGGAGCATCTTTAATCAGGCTCAGAAACACTTTTTTTTTTTTTTTTTTTTTTGCATTCTTCTGCCATTTTCCCCGAGTCAGCTGAAATCGTCTCTAATGGGGCCCGGCAACAGTTTTAGAATGCCGCCCGCGTTTCCACAGACGCTTCCGAGTTCACGTCGGGCCAAATTAAGACGACGAGGGCGCTCGCTCGCTCGCTCGCTTCGTCACTCGCACCATCGCCCGTTTTTAATCACGTCTTTTGCATAAAGCAAACCATAACACGGCAGGAAATACCAAACAGGTGCGCTCAAATTCATTATAGGAAAGTTTTTGAGAATTCACTCAGTTAATATCAGTTTGTCACAACTATCTTAAAAAAAGTGTATTTATTCTCACAAAATGACAATTTATTATTCCATCAACACAATATGTCCTAAGAGTCCTATTTTGTTTATAAAAAAAAAAGCATAATTTATAGAATATAAAAAAATAATTCATAGAATTATGACAAAGTGTATTTAAACTAGACTGAGTACAATTTCTGGAGAAATTGCGTGGGAATGCTGAAAGTTGAATGCTAAGATTTGAATGCATGCGGAATGCTTATGAAGTAAATTGGGAAATAAATGATGAAATGATGACCTCCTGGTTACTGGGCAATGCACTTTACCAGCTGTGCCAACGAGCAGTATCAAACACCTGGTAATGATGATAAGTTGTATGTATGGAAGTGGGCGTGGAAAGTGGCACTTAGAAAAAGTTCAATGTCTGTCCCATTGAAAATGAATGGAGAAAAGTTGATATTACCACATTAATTATTGACAAAATACAAACTTTTCACTGCTGAGAATTGTTCAATGAGTCAAGTCTCCCTTTTAAATATGGAGGACCAAAACTACCAAAATTCAAAATAAATAAAGGACTAAATAAATGACAATATATATATATATAATTATCAAATTATATTTTTTATATCCATTTTTATGTTCACTTTTAGTCATTTATTTATTTAGTTATTTGTTTTTAATTTTGGCAGTTTTGGTCCTCCATATTTAAAGGTAGAATTATGACAATAACATGATTTTATTGAAACTAACCTGTCAAAATGATGATCAAGATTTTCAAAAAAAATACTGCAGCGTTTTCACACGTGCCGTCCGGGAAATGAGAGCCTTTCGTCCTGTCAACATTTCTCAGTTTTGTTTTGGGGGTTTTTTTTTTGCTCCTATTTGCTGCCGATTCCGTTGTGACGCCGATGACAAACTGTGAACGTCACGCGGGGAAAACGAGAGCAAGCGAATCCGAGAATAAAGAAAGAATCTTTTCCGTCCGTCCGCTGTCGGAGTCGCGAGTAATGAGACGGTCGCTCGAGTTGCCTTTGCTCCTTATTGAATATTTGCTTTGGCCTTTAAATGGCAACAAAACAAGCACAAAAACGGAGAATTGGAGAGGAGAAGGCGGAGGACGAGCGCGTTGACGGAATGGAGGACGAGAACGAAGGCGAGCTTCGAGAGGATAAAGAAGACGGGCGCGGCGAGCAACATGGAGAAAGGAATTAAAAAGGTTAAGCTTGCAGAAGAAAAGTTTGTGTTTGCCGCGAGTCAGCAAATTTTGCCGCCACGCTACTCCCACAAGCAACGTTCGTCTTTTATGGCGAGTCATCAAATTCCGCGCCCACGGACAATAGCCAAAGTCAAAATCTGTCTGAGGATACAAGTGGCCAGTTTGGTCACAATTGGACAAAATCTCTAAGAGGAGTTGGCCTTTGAAACACCTCCTGGAAGGTCACATTAAAATGGCTGCTTCAAAACCAAAAATAGCACATTTCATGTTTACAATATGATCTTCAGACTTTTTTTTGGTGGGTCTACTTATGATAGACATCATCATCAAATTTCATGTAGCTGGCTTAATATAACTTTAGGGGATGACTTTTTTTTTTTTTTGGACTTCAAACTTTGACTCACTCAACAAAAATAAGCCCATGGGCTTATTTTTGTTGAGTGAGTCAAAGTTTGAAGACACGTACAATGACAAAAACTCCAGAATTTCACAATTTGGTTTTAGTTGTGTCGTATTTTAGGTTCAAATTTGGTAACGTAAAATCTTCAGGCGGAGTTTGCCTTAGCTCGAAGGAATTGATTTCATGCAGACTTGATGTGTCTTTATGGACATGGCTTATTGAGCCTTTTTTTTTTTTTTTTTTTTGTGGATCGATTCAAGATGGACAACATGTCTACCAAATTTCATATTCACCAAATGAACTAAGAAAAAAATAAATAAACATACACTGAATTATTCAAACTTTGCTCTACCCACATATATTAACGATCCTGTTTACTTTCATGCATAGCTCCTTGAGGCCTTTTTTGTGGGTCCATTCAAACGAGATATATATCTACCAAATATAAAATATAAGTGAAATTGGCTTTAGGGGCTTAAGTTTTCAACTACAAAAAAAATAAATAAATCATACTAATAATAAATCATTATTTGAGCTCCAAAAGCCCATGTCACTCAGCAGCATACAATTTGGTAGACATGCCTACGACCCAAAAAAAATAAATAAATAAAGAAGCAATTCTGGAAAAGACAAATGAAGTCAGCCATTTTGGCTTGAAATTTCAAACCCAACCAGCTTTATTCAAATTAAAATGGCATGCCTACTGTGTAATTTCTGGCATAGCTTCTTGAGACATTTTTTGTGGGTCTATTCAAGACAGATATGTCTATCAAACAAGTGAAATTGCTGACTGATGGCTGAAATAAAAAAATATAAATACAATAAATTATGATCAGAGCTCCCAAAGCCCATGTCAATAAGCAGCATCCAATTTGGTATGTATGTCTAGAATGAAAAGACCCACAAAAAATTCTATAGAAGCTATGTCGGAAAACATCCAGGAAGTCAGCTATTTTGACTTGAAAACTTCAAACCAAACGAGTTTTATTCAAACCAAAATGACATACCTCCCGTGTCTTTTCCAGCATGACTTCTTGAGAGTTTTTTTGTGGGTCTAGTCAACAAAGACACAAATTGCTTATTTCTAAGTGAAACTGGCTTCGGGGTTTGAATCTTCCAACAAATTATGACCCAGTCCCATATCCCATTTAACTAAGCATTAAGCAGCATGTAATTTGGTAGACGTGTTTATAATGAAAAGACCCACAAAAAATTCTATAGAAGCTATGTCGGAAAACATCCAGGAAGTCAGCTATTTTGACTTGAAAACTTAAAACCAATCCAGTTTTATTCAAACCAAAAGGACATTCCTCCCGTGTCTTTTCCGATATGACTTCTTGAGACTTTTTTTGTGGGTCTAGTCAACAAAGACACAAATTGCATGTTGCTGCTAAGTGAAACTGGCTTCGGGGTTTGAATTTTCCAACAAATTATGACTAAGTCCCATATCCCATTTTGCTAAGCAGTAAGCAGCATGCAATTTGGTAGACGTATCTACGATTTAAAGACCCACAAAAAAAGTTGTACGCAGCTAGACACTGGAAGACAGCCATTTTAACTTGCAAACTTCCAAACAAAATGGCACACTTGATTTTGACATGGCGGCTGAAACTTCACGCCAAAATGGCTCGAATGACTTCTTGTGTCTTTTTTCAGCAGAGCTTCTTGAGAATTTTTTTCGTGGATTTTTTTTCTCTTTGTCTACCAAATTTCACGCTGTTAAGTAACACAAGTAGCTTCAGGGTCTGAATTTTGACAAACACGCTGGAGCCCTGTTAGGACCCGTCATCGGTGACAGTTTACACAACGGGACATTTTTCACTTCTCAGTTGTTCGCTTTGAGAGGCTGAACGGCAGCTGAGTCAATCACGTGTTTATTTTGTGCCCCTTTTTAGATGTTTTTTTGTCTTCGCCCTGTGTTGAAAATATTTGAAAGCAGCAGGTGACAAGCGCAGAAAGCAGCGTTTTACACAAAATCTTTTCAAGAGCACGCCCGAGTGTTTGTGCATGTTCGTTTGTGATGCTGCCAACAATTTCTGCGGCGCTTGAAAAAGACAAAAAACGTGACGCATCCCAGGAAAGCGTCTTGGATGAATGTAGGCGGGGTTTGCCAGAGGATATTCAGCTTTTTTAAAAAAAATGTTCGGTGTACGTTAGATTTGCCAAAAAAAAAAAAAAAAAGCTAAATCTGGCTCGGAAAAAAAAACATGACACTCGCCCTGACTTCTCATTCTAGTAAAATCATTGCCGATTGAAAAGCATGAAGTCCTGGGACAAACGCAACAGAATTTATGGGGTGCGGGGTTTTCATTTCCAGGCTGTGGGTTGCCCGAAAGAGCGCCCCCTAGAGAACTCTGGTTAGGAAAGCACAATGTGCATCAAACTCGCCCTGCCTACTCATTCTAGTAGCATCATTGCTGATTGAAAAGCATGAAGTCCTGGGACAGAATGTCGGGGTGGGGTGTTTTTTTTTTTTTATTATTTCTTGGCAATTTGTAAAAAAAAAATCCTCATGAAAATTCAAAAAAAAAGTTTGCCCAGATGGAGCTCGTTTTCTCCATTCAAATAAGATGACATTTTAAATGTACCGTTTTCTTGCAAATGTCTTGTTTTGCAAAAGTAAGAATATTTTGTGAATATTACAAAAAAAAATCATTCAAATAAATGAAATAAACAACTTCATTTTTTTTTTAAACTAACATTATACTGGAGTACACATGCAAATGCATACAGTTTATTATGTTAAAATTTTGATTTAGACGATATTGAACATTTATTTGATTGACAAACTGTCAGTTGAAAAGTGAAAAAAAAAAAAAGTGATTCAATTCTAAGTAAAGGTTTCAATCTGGATGAGTTTTTGGAGCTTGTCCGATTTTGGCGTACAAGTTCTAATTCCATAAGAAGGAAGTCATATTTTTTGCTGTTTGACTTTATTTGAACTGATGCACAATCAGCAGCTAGTTCCAACTTGGTCAGAAGCTATGTGAAGTCAGAAGCTATGTGATGTCAGGAATCTTTATCGGCATGTAACTATGTGATGTCAGGAATATTTAATCTCTTAAGAGTTAAACTCTTATTTGTTAACATTCAACTTCAACATAGTTCATATTTTCACTATTTCTCAAGGAAAGAATGGCTTTATTACTCGTCTCAAAATATTCCAAACTTTTTCGTGCAGCGTTTGTGCCCGTCAGTGACCAAAGTGTCAACTGCCGGAAAACTGGAAACGCAAACTTTTGGCGCGCAGGAAATCAAGGAGTCCAAAGGTGATGCGGCGCGTAGGCGTCGGTCGGTGTTGTTCACTTGGCTGTTGGACAGGTGGAGGTCGGAAGAGTGATCACATTAGCATATGTCAGAATTTGCCGACGCCCATACGTGACTCAAATTCAGACAAATATTTTCAAATTCCGGTCAATATGTTGTTGCATGCGAGAGGTGTCAGTCAACTCCGCCAGCAGGCAGGAAAGCAGGCAGGCGTGCGATTGGAGTACAATCAACTTGATGAAAGCCCGCCCCCAAATCGTCTTTTTAATATTAGTCATTTACAATAACTTTTGCACTCGATATGTTAAAAAAATAAAAAGGCACCTGCCTACCCTTAACTATTAAAAGTTAAAACGGAATGTTTTTTTCTTTTTCTTTTTTTTTTAATTTGGGGGAACCCTAAAATTTGTAATTAAGATACATTTTTATTTAATATAAATATTCATATTGTTATAACAGTTTTTCAGTATTGTTGTCATTTCTAAAAAAAAAAAAAAAAAAAGTTTTAAAAACTACATAATTTATAGCATATAATATGTATAATTTATTTTAATGTAATAATTTAATCTACAATTTTGATTTTAATATCAAAATAAAATAACGCTGACTACTGTATTTAAAAAATAATTTATCAGTAGGTAGATAGAGCGAGAGAGCACAATAGAGCGATGGATGGATGGATAGATAGATAGATAGATAGAAAGAAAAGTAACGCAATCCTCCTTTGGACTGTATCCAATATGTAATTGTAATATTTGTCCACAAGGTGGCACTACCTTCCCCCATTCAAAGCATGCAGCATTTCCCATTTGCGTAAAAATGGTTTCCAAAACTTCCACTTCATGTTTCATTACATTTGAATGACATTTTTGCTTTTATATTGAAATACGTGCAACAGGACGACCTCTTGTGACCGAGTCCAGATGTTGCGCGTGAAGAAAAAAAAAAAAAAAAAAAAAAAAAAAAAAAAAAAAAAAAAAAAGAGCAAGGCGGGTTTAATTCAATATATCAAAGAATCAAATGAACGCATATTGTCTATAATTCAATTTGACGACTAAAGAAAAGCTACGCGGTTCACCGGCTTGATGACGGCCAATTAGCCCGCCTGCTCGTTATCAAAGCTCGCTTTAATCGGGTCTTAAACGCAATCGATCTGCCAGCACGCGCGGTCCATTATTAAATGAATTACTTTTGACAGTAAATCCATGAGTAGATCATATTTTTGTACACTGGAGACTCGCAGGCCGATGATTTGAATCCAGGAGAGGCCACCTCATTAGGTACGCCAACGAGACCTGCAACAACCAAAACACAACAACCGATCGGCTTCTTTACAAGCGACTTACGCGGAGTTTCACTTTTTGCTTTTGCGTGTGCGCGCGCGATGCCACGTAGCATGAAATTAGCTCCCCCCCCCCCCCCCCCCCATCATGGGAATTAGGAGGGAGGCCGTTCGACCAGTAAATAGCTGAAAGACAAACGAGCTTTACAAACGACTTCAAACACTACACAGGTCTTTTTTTGTATTAGGGTATGTAATTACAGTGTAATAACAACGTAATAGTGAAATGCAGTGTAAAAATCGGTGCATTCATTCCTTATGTCCATTTACCTGCTCATAGCCTTGAGCACTCCCTGAACATTTTTTAGAAATTTAAAAAGTATATTGTCGAAGAATAATAATAATTAAAAAAAAGTATTGGAAAGTCTGAAAAATTCTTCAAGAAGTAATAATGCTTGAAGACATTACAACAAAGTCGAGATTGCCATTTTTTTAACACCAGTATTCCCCCCCAACCCTTTTTATTGAAAATAAATATCGGCTTCAAATATCAGTTATCGTCCTCCTTGACTACTAATAATCGGCATCGGTATCGGCCCTAAAAAAAAAAAAAAAACTAACAAATCGGTCCATCTCTCATCACATTTATTCATCACGTTCAAGAAAACGTCCATATTTGTATTAAATTACTTTTCATCAAGCAATATTTCAGTGCGAAATGAAACTCATGTTTTCTTGTTTTCCATCTAAGAATCTCGGGGCGCTAATTAGCGAATCGCCAGGCTTGCTTTCGTTTTTTTTTTTTTTTTTTACATACTTGTTCAACAAATCCGATTCGGATCTTTTTCTCAAAACCAAAATGTGATGCAACGTCGCCATCTGCAGGGATCAGTTCGTCATTGCAGCCATTTACAAACGCGCCGGGCGGAACAAAACACGACACAATTTCCGTGGCACCTGAACGCCACCTGTCGATCGGCGTCGTCCGCGAAGGCGTCGACGGCGGCGAGCGTCTTGCCGCGCTAGCGCCGCTGTTAGCCTTCCCCGTTAGCGCCCAAAGACGATTTTTTTGCTCGTCTTTTGATTGTGCCGCCGCCTTTTCATCACTGCTCTCATTCTGTCACCGGCGAGCGTTTAACATCTTCATCTTGATCTGTATTCACACGCGGTTTCACAAGGTTTCGCTTGTATATTAAACGGCTGCCTTTAACCGCGGCGGGCACCCAAGGGAACGCCATTCAGCCCCCCAAGGAGAAGATACTTAACAGCATGCAACTTTTTTCTCTTCTTTTTTTTTTCCTCCTTCTCATTGGATGCCTTTTATTTTCTTCCTCTCGCTCCGGTTACTTTTTTTTTTTCTTTTTTTGTTCTCCCGCCGCAACAAAAGGTTGGCCTGGAAAAGCAGCAGCTGTCCCGCGTTTTGCCCGAGCGTGTCCGTGAAAGCGCCTCTCCAAACATTCTTCTCCTCGCTGGAAGTTGTTTTGGAAGAGTTGCGCATCCTCGAGCTGCCAAGATGCGTCACGGATACGGATCAGCTTTCGACTTCTTCTTTTTACTCGCTTGTAAATACAATTTGTGGCTTTTTTTTCCCCCCCCGGTTAAAAAAAAGCTCACCCTGAAGAATTCTATTATTCTTTTATTGAGCCCTTTTTTGTTCATTTTGCATACACGCACTGTAGCTGAATTTGTAATTTAACCGTCAAAAAAAGTCTTAAAGTAAACAACTGTGAGTAGTGAAACATAATCATACCTTAGAACTTGAAATACTCGTTAGTTACAGTATTTTACAAAATAAAACAATTAATTAGAATCTTTTGGAAAATGAGTTTAATTAAGGGTGGAAATTTTATTTTGTCTAAATTCTTGTGATTTTTTTTTTTTTGGTCCAAAAAATGGCTTTTCCTTTGAAGTGTGATAACTAAGTTATTTTTTTATGAATATCTTTTTCAATTTCAACCACTCAAAATGTTCAGTGTCATCAGACCTATCTATACATTTATACGTTTTTATTTATTGAAAAAAACATTTTAATGCCCCCTATGGACAACAATAGCAGTATTATTCTAATAGCAAAACTAATACTATGCTGCGCTGTATATACATAAAAAATAAAAGTCTAATTTAAATATTTCATATGAAATAGCGAGAGGCTTGAATAAGACCATAAGTAATAAAAAAATAAAATACAATTTTGGCATGCCCAATTTTTACACAATGGCGGTTTTCTGAATAGAACTAAATTCTTGTGATTTTGTCCAAAAAAATGGCTTTTCTTTTGAAGTGTGATAACTAAGTCATTTATGAATATTTTTTCAATTTCAACCACTCAAAATGTTCAATACCATCAGACTTAGCTATACATATATACTTATTTATTTAATTTAGTTTCTAATGCCCCCTATGGACAATAATAACAATGTTATTGTAATAGCAAGACTAACTATGCTGTATATACATAAAAAATAAAAGTCTAATTTGAATATTTCATATGACATAGTTAGAGGCTTGAATAAGACCCGTAAGTAATAGAATATTTTTTTTTTTTCACTCAAAATGTTCAATACCATCAGACCTGTCTATACATATATAGTTTGTCATTTATTTATTTATGGACACGAATAGTAGTGTTATTTTAATAGCAAGACGATGTTATTATGTATACTTAGTATGCTTATGTAACTATGTAAGTGTAGTGAAAAAGCCAAAGAAAAAGCCAAAGCTTGGTTGAAGTGAGCTGTCAGGACTTGAAAGTCTGACACCCCAAATAAAAGTTTTGTAGTCAACTGGTGAAGAATCTCTCCGTTGTTCTCCTGCAGCCAGCGAGTGTGCGAGGGCGTTTTTTCGTTCGTTCGTTCGTTCGCTCGCTCGCTCGCTCGTGCGTCCCTTCGGACTTGTAATTCACCAGCAAGCAGATTATCATTTTAAGATGCCGCTTGGGGCGAGGGAAAAGAAGTATAAAAGTAGCACACTTTTTTTTTTTTGCGCAGGTGCCGACACTTTTACTGCTCTCTGCGGAAATGTTACACGGCCACTCGATGGAGGCGCGCGTTCCCCGCGGGGCGTCTTTCTCTCTCCGTCTCCCGCCGCCGCAACCGCAGCCCGTTAAATCACTGCCGAGCAACTTATACGCCGGCGTTTCCACCCGAGCGTTTCCACCCGAGCGTCCCTCGGGGTCAAAAAGAAGCGGCTGGCTCGCGCTTTAAAAGCTTCAACAAGACAGAGATGCCTTTGGATTTTTTTTTTTTTCCATTTTCTGCCCCCCCCCCTCTCATGGCGAGCTGCATTGCAGGTTTGCAGCCACTGCAGCAGACGCACAACAACTTATGAGCAGAAAGATGCAAGGAATGCAAGCTTCAAATATGGTGACGACAAGTAGATGCTTTTCATTAGCCGGTCTATGGCCATCGATATTATCGGTTAGCAGTATGCTAATTAGTGAAAAAAAATTTTTTTTAAATGTGTATAATGCAGTGTGGGGTGTACAGGAAGTGATGATGCAAACAAAAGTTGCCAAAATGGGGAGTTGAGATCCCAAAAAGTGTTTGATGGAATCGAGGAGCAATCGTACGCTGCAGATGCACAAAATGCAGTATCAGGTATTCAGCCTGTGCAATTCATCGACATTCAATGACAATTTCAAATATTACGCGCCACAATGACAAAATTAGAATCATCGTGAAAAAATATTTATTAATACAAATTTTTGAGTCATTTAAATTTGTAAAACATTTGGTTTTTAAAGGTACTAATTGTACGTGAAAAATAATGAAAGTGTCAAATTAATCATATACAAAATATGAACTTTTTATTGCTATAATGGGATAAATAAGTGAAGTTACCCTTTATAAAAAAAAAAAAAAAAAAAAAAAAAAAACTTTTGTAGTGCCAATGCACTTGTATGGACGTCAACTATGTGGATTTTCGCTATTCGGCTGGCTGGCCGGACAGACGGACGTTATTTCATAGTTATCATGCAATGTCGCAGTTCATCAACACGAAGTCGCACAAAAAAAATAAAAAAAGAAAGTTTCTGGCAAAGGTGTAAAAAGGAAAAAAAACACACACAAAAAAAACAGCTGCCAGCAGTTGCCGGCATCTGCCGGCTCAAGACGAAAACGAGACTCGCGCCAGCCGACCGGGTGGCAACAATCTTTCTTTCTTTTTTTTTTTTTTTTAAATTGAGGGCTTTAACCCGCATGCTCCATAGAAAGCGAGGACGTCTCCTTCCCGCCGTCAACTTGTCAGCAACGCACCTGAGCGTCAATTTGCTCTTGTCTGAAGACGGCGTAACAAGAGTCGACGTGTCATCACACAAAGACGCACATTTGCTGGTTCTGGCGGCGTCTAAAAATATCTTTCAGCGCTTGTTTGTCTGCCCGCCTGCTTACCTTTGCCCCGCCGTCACTGTGAGAACGCGCGCACGCGCACGCGCACGCGGGCACGCGCGGGGCATGAGTCATATAACGGATGCCGTGGGCGGAGCCCTCTCGCCAGTTTCCTGGTGAGATCTGCCACCTCGCACAATGCAAATGAACACGACGACGACGGGAGATAATCCACACGTGCTCGCTGGACAATGGACTGCTCAGGTAATCAACCTTCCTGTTGCCAGTTCACTGGCAACCAGCACGGTACAAATAAACACAACTAATGGAAATAATCCACATTATGGCTTGCACACTTGATCACAAGCTGGTGCAAAATAAGATTCTGAAATTTATAGTGCAACCTTGGTTATCTTGACCATTAGGGGTGTGAATTGCCTAGTACCTGACGATTCGATTCGTATCACGATTCACAGGTCACGATTCGATACCGATTAATCCCAATACGAATTTATAAGTCGATTGTTGCGATTTTTTTCCATTCAAATTTAGAAAATACTAATCAGTAAGCTTGTAGAGTGTAAGATTTATATGAAAATGTATTATTTATTTATCTGAAATTTCAGTCTTATAGAGGTTGTAATTTGTTTCATGTTTGAACAGCATTGAAATAAAATATTAAGGCTTAATGTTCCGTTCATATAACATTCTTCCATGCTTAAGGTGTGAATCCTAAAAAAAAAAAAAAAAAAAAAAAAAAAAAAAAAAAAAAAAAAATCGATTTTGCCTATTATTGAATCGATTCGAGAATCGCGCGATGTAGTATCGCGATATATCGCCGAATCGATTTTTTTAACACCCCTATTGACCATCCATCCAATTTCTTGACCGCTTATTCCTCACAAGGGTCTCGGGGGGTGCTGGAGCCTATCTCAACTGGCTGTGGGCAGTATTGGCAGGTTACACCGTGAATTGGTTGCCAGCCAATCACAGGGCACACAGACACAAACAACCATCCACACTCACAAGGGACAATTCAGAGCACCCAATGAACCTGCCATGCATGTCTTTGGAATGTGGGAGGAGACCGGAGTACCCGCAGAAGACCCACGCGGGCACGGGGAGAACATGCAAACTCCACCCAGGAAGGCCGGAGACTCGAACCCGAGTCCTCAGAACTGGGAGGCGGACGTGCTAACCAGTCACCATCGTGTCGCCCCTTAATCCATGTCAGACATCCAAAAAATAGATATAGATATATAGATATATATATATATAGAGAGAGAGAGAGAGAGAGAGCAATAGAGAGAGATTTAACAAGATGAAATCTGGTAAACGTGTATAATCACACAAAAAAGTCACAAGAATCCATGACAGAAAAAAACGGAAAAAGTTTTTCCCTTTGACTCGAATCGAGCAATTTCGGACTCATTTCCAGAGATGCTGAGATTGGAAATTTGCCGGCAAATTCCTGACAACCTCGCACAAAAGAAACAAAAAGTGACAGAGGAGATTCGCACGGTGCGGCCGCCATGTTTTTGTTTTTTTTGTGCTCGCCCTGCATTATAAATAAGCGCGAGTTGACTAATGGAAGAATCCGATTGCGACGAGGCCCGCCTGCCGCGTTTTGATCTACTTTCTCCGTTTCTCCGAAGTCGCCGCTTGTGCTCGCGTCTCATTTTCCAGGGACGGACTCGAGCGCGTCTACCTTGATGCGCGCACGCTCCGCTGGGCCCCAGCCGGGCCCTCAGGTGACACATAAATAAATAAGCGCGGCGGATGTGGCGGCGGGAAAAGAACACACACGCGCACAGCAAAAAAAAAAAAAAAAAAAAAGAAGAAGACGGATGAAGAGGAAGAGAAGAGTTGAGTTGCACGCTGGAGTTTGTCTCCTCTTATTTGCTCAACTCAGCCAGCATAAGAAACAATCAAAGTGGGGAAGTCTGGGAGAGAAAAAAAAAAAAAAAAAAAAAGAGCTGAGACTTTACTGCTGTGCTCTGCCCACACAAAAATCACATTGTTTGCAGTGTAGCATAGTACATCCATCTAGTATAGATTGCATATTACAGTTAGCATTTGGTAGCAATCAGACAAAAATTTGAATGCTTGCAAATGGAGAAAATACGCCGAAAAATGGCCACTTGAAACCAAAATGGCACTCTGCCATTTTGGTTTCAGACATGGCTTTTGAAAGTATTTTTTTTTTTGCAGATCGTCTCATGACAGATGTGGACCAATTTCATGCTGTCAAGTAAAAAAAAAAAAAATCGCTTCTGGGGTGAAATTTTGAAAAGTTCACGAATTTCAGGTGACGACCACTAAAAAGTTCGATTCGCACCAAAATGGGAGACTTCATGCGCCATTTTAGGGATGGCTTTGAGATTTATTTTTATTTTTTTGGTGTTAGAGTAGGTCAAATTTGCCTGCATTTATATATAAATAAATAAAAATAAAAAAAATTAATTAATAATTAAAAAAAATCCATTGTCAAGGATCCTTGGAATTTACACCTAAAAATCAAATTCAAACCAAAATGGCAGACTTCCTCTGTCTTTTTGAACATGCCTTTTTGAGACTTTTTTTGTGTGAACTCCTACCAAATTTGTTGCACAGTCAAGCTGGTTTTGTGGATGATTCTGTTTTTTTGTTTGTTTTTTGTTTTTGTTTTTTTACTAGTCAAGCACAAAGAATCCTTGGAAAGTAGACTAAATGAGTTCATTCAAAGCAAAATGGCAGACTTCCTGTGTGTTTTTCATGGCTTCTTCAGACTTTTTTGTGGGTCTATTCATAACAGACACATTACCAATTTTCCTGTTATAAATATTCTCAAAAATTCAAGACTTATTGGGAACCAGCACTAAAAATAACCAATTCCCCCAAAAATGACAGACTTCTTGTGGATTTTCAGTCATGGCTTCTTGAGACTTATTTTTTGTGGGTCTATTCATAACAAACTACATTTGATGTTTACAAAGCTATAATTATCGTAAAAATGTCCTTCGTTTTCGTCTTTGGTAATTAATTTAACGCATGAGCATTTGGGAATGATTTTAAATGTGATTTGATATCGATTTATTTTGATATTAATGGGAATAAGGACGTTTGAAAATGTGTCCCACAGAAGTGATGTCATTGGGCAGCAGCCAATAGAAAAGCACCAAAAAGATGACGTCGCTCCTGTGGTGGTTTTTAAATATTGCGCACATTTAATGCACTTTTTTTTAAAACTACAACTAATACTAAAACTAAACCTAAACATTTATTAAATAACTTTAATAAAAACTAGCAGAACCACCCTGAAAACTAATTAAAAGTCAATTTAAATTGAAAAAAAAAAAATGACAACAAAATCCCCCTGAAGCTCCTCCCGCTCGTTTCCCATAATGCACGGCGACACTCGGCCTGATAGTGGGGAAGTCGGATAAAAGGTCTGCGGGCGGATGGTGACAGGTGCACAAGACTTGTTTAACGAGGCAATCTCGAGGGCCGGCGCGTTGGATGTTCTTTCGCAACGAATCGACACTTCATCCCGAGTGCGACGCGCACACGCGCGCACACGCGCACGCACACGCAGAGGGATTGATCCCCGTGTACGAGGCCATCAAGTGTCGCTTCCGTCTGCTCTGCTGCCGGATGGATCAAGAGATTTTTTTTTTTTTCGTACTTTCACTATCAAACTACAAAGTGGAACTTTCAAGTATTTTCTGCTGACTTCACACACTTTTTTTTTTTTTTTTTTTGCACAAAAGAGTCATAAAGCGCTGCTGAGGTCAGCAAAAAAAAAGAAAAAAATCATGTAGATGTAAAAGTGGGGCTTATGAGTGCACATGAACGGCCAGACAGATGTTTAAATGTACTTGTAAATGTGTGTGCGTGAATGAACAAAGTTATCAGTTATAGTTAGAATTTTTTTTTTTTTATTTCATTTTGACATTTCCTCGAGTTACGTCGGAGTTCTGTTCCGACGCTAGCGATCGAACCTGAACTTCGACTTAAGTTCCCCATTAATGTCATATTTACATTAAAAAAATCTAAAATACATAAAAAATAATAATAAATAAAGAAAAATGCTGTCCGACTTAAGCCTAAGACTTTGCCGATGTTTTTCGGTTTCTCTCCTTTATGTGATCTTTTTATGATGTTTATCTTGGTTGCCATGGTAACTGCTTTTCCATTGGCTGGGCCGACAATGATAGAAGATGTAAACTTTCTTCTTTGAGGATATGATATAGAAAAAAAAAAAAAAAAAAAAAAAAGGGCAAAAAAAAAAATCACACAAGTGCGCAAACACTAGCTAGCATTAGCTAAGGGCGGACGAGGAGCCAAAATGGCGGACCGGGCGCAACCCTTGTAAACGCCTTAGGTTGAGTGCGCCTTGATTATGCATTTATATCAAATAATTGCTTACACAGCATTTATTTTTCTTATTTATAGCGCTAATATTGCAGCGCCTTCCCGGTGCAAAAACTCGGGACCTTTGTGGGCTCACGTTGACGTTGATCCAGAAAGGGTGCGTGCGTGCACACGCGCGTCTCTCCCAGGAAAGAAGCAACGACAACGCCTTCATTTCCGCCGTCCTCTCGCGCACGCGAACGAACGAACGAACGAACGTCACGTCTGAGGAGGAGAGGCAGCAATTAAAGGCGACAAGCGGCAAAAGCAACCGTCATCTCTCGAGGGTAAACAACTTTGCTCTCCTTCGCCGTTTTATCGGCAGCCGCTTCAACCGGGGCGTAATCAAGCCATTCGAGTAATCGAGTAATCAACGCTCGCCGACAGCTGTCGTCGCCATGCGCGGATGGGAACGCGCAATTTTGGAAGCGGGCGCCAATTGTTGCGTGTCGACGCCCGTTTGTTGTTGACACGCGGCCATTAACCGTCTTTTGGATTTCTTCAAGACGAATTTGCTGTTTTGTTCACACAAAACGTTCGCATTCGCTCGATGGCGATAGACGACCATGTTCACGCTAAGTATCTGCATTAACAACTAGGGATGTTCGATACCACTTTTTTTCAGACCGATACCGATACCAACTGCCGATACCAGTAGTACATTTTGACAAATAAAAAAAATCACTAAAAGATATTTTTAAACAAATATATTTCCTTTCATTTTGACAAAAACAAAAAAAACAACACAGTCACTCTTCAATAGTCTTAACGCTCAAAATAAAACACAAAAATGCTCTTTTAGTTTAAGATTGACAATTTTGAAGTATTTCCAAACCGGTGAAGTTTTGGTGAAAAACTGCTGCAAGCTAGCGCCACTTACAGGCAAGGAGGACTCACTTATGCCATCGCTTGCTTGTACTCGTCTGCGTCACCAGTACTCGAGTACTTGAAAAAAAGGCTGGTATCGGCCCGATACCGATAGCTGGTATCGGTACTCGCCCATCCCGAATTATTACATTTATTACTGCTCAATTTTGACGTGGTTTGCTGCATTGCGACGGGAATTCCTCAAGTACATGCTTTTCAAGTTAGGGGCGGTCATTAATTGCACATTTTAAAAAAAATAAAAAATAAAAATTTAAAAAAATAGTGGTGTTAAAGGAACTTTAACTCATTCACTCGCCGCCATTTTCACATTTCGCAATCCCGTTCGCTCCCGGCTGTTATACTGGATTTAGACTGATTTTGCAAGGCCCACAGAATATTGTGTTCAATTGTTAGAAAAGCATGGAACATATCAAAAGAAATATTCAAGTCTCTTCTTTCACCAGGAAAAAAAAAAAAAAGTATGTTTCTATCTGCTTCCGTTTTGCGGCAATTAGCATTAGAATATAGATAAGTTTCATCATTATTCACAAATCTGTTTTAAACAGCTTGTTTGCGACATAACCCTGGTTAAGCTCTTATACTCTGCTGCCACCTGCTGGCCGTTTGTGTAATAACTACCATTTCTGCAACCATTCTTTGCAGTTGAGAGGCTGCATCAAAGCCTTCTGTATGCTCTTGCATAAAAAATAAAAAAAAAATAAAAAATAAACGTATAAATACGTCTTTGGGACACTTAAAACATAAAAAAAACATATTTACACGTTATTGGGAGCAAATGAGTTGCATTTGAATAGCATGCGAGCACGCGCGCCGCCGCATCCATGCGCGATCGGCCACCGAGGTGATGAACGGCGACGGAGCGGTCGCCGGGCGTCGAGGGGTCGCCCTTTAATGCAGCCGGCGAGGCGGCCGCGCCCGCAACCATCCGTCACGCTCGGCAGCCCCCGCCGAGAGAAAACCGAGCGGGATGGTCGGGCGTCAAACTGATAAACGACACGGCGGAGGATCGTCGAGAGGAGGGGTCCATTTGGGATAGACGGAGCAGAAGAAGAAGAAGAAGAAGAAGAAGAAGAAGAAGAAGCGAGGCGAGCGTTTTGAGGAAAGGTCAGCGTCTCGCCTTTCATTTGTCTCTTTGATGGAGCCGCCCTATTAAGCCGCACCGAGCGGGAGCGGTCGCCCGCACCAGAACAAAACAAGCTAATTACCCAAAGATGAAGGAGTCCCGTCACCCGGTTGCCGTGGTGACGTGCTCCCATCGGGTGCGGGGCCGTCACATTTTGATTGGTGCAGGGGGGAAAGGGCAGAAAAGACCCCCAAAAATCAATTTGCAACCATCGCCAAACAAGCAAAACGTCGTAACTTTTGGTTTGTGGTTTTTTGCGACAGTTAAAGGGATGCTTCACTTATTTAGCCCATTATAGCAATAAAAAGTTCATATTTTATCTATAATTAATTTGATACGTTCATTATTTTTCACGTGCAATTAGTAGCTTTCAAAACACATTTTGCTGTCGACTGAAAATGACGTCACAATTGTTCAGGTAACCAATCACAGCTCACCTGTTTTCTAGGTTTGGTCATGTGACATTCACAAGCTGAGCTGCGATTGGTTACCTGAACAATTGTGACGTCATTTTCAGTCGACAGCAAGTTGCAAAATGTGTGTTGAAAAGGTACTAATTGTACATGAATAATAATGAAAATATCAAATTAAAAAAAATGGCTAAATAAGTAGAGTATCCCTTTAAGGTCACAGTCAGGGTCAGGGTTTGAAACAGTGGACCGGGGGGGGGGGGACATAAATATTAAATTGGGGTTTTAAATAAGTTTGAGGATTTCCAACATTAATTAGTTTCAGGGTGGTTCTGTTCGGGTTTGTTTTTTGTTTTTTTTAATAATTAATTTTAGTTATTTAATAAATCATTCGTTGTAGTTTAGTTGTAGTTTCAGTATTAGTTTTAGTTTTTTTAAAATGTGTATTGTGTGCAATATTTAAAAAAAGAAAAAAAAACGATGGGAACGATGTCATCTTTCGGTGCTTTTCTATTGGCTGCTGCTCGATGACGTCACTTCTGTATGACACACTTTCAAAAAGTCCGGTTAAAATCAACATAAATGTACTTAAAATCACATTTAAAATCATTCCCAAAGGCTCATTCATTAAATTAATAACCAAAGACTAAAACGAATCATTATAGTTTCAGTTAGTTTCAATTTTTTTTATTTATATCTATAAAATTTATTTACTAGTTTATAATGGATATTTTTTTATTATTTTATTAATTTATTTATATATTATTTATTTTATTTCAAAATAGTTTTTTGAATTTTAGGTCTTACAACCTAAAATAACCTTGGCCTCCAAACACTATCTTGCACTTCTTCTTCTTTTATTCTGCTGCACGTATTCCAGTCGAGCTCAGTGCTGCCCAGCATGTTGTGGCCCAACGTGGTACTACACTGAACACATGCAACTCTATATTCAGCCTGTTTGAATCCTGTAAAAACGCCATCAAAATGATTGACGTTACATACGTGCGAAACGGGTGCAATTAAAAAAAAAAAAAAAAAGAAAAAAAAAACGCCCCTTGTTGATCGTCGTTTCCCGCACAACGAGCGCTAATTACGAGCGTGTTGCGCTACACCGCTAATCTCGCAAACTCCACTCGATCCAACGCGCTGGCGGATTACAGCTCACAGCACGAGCTCTCGTTATCGTAGCGCACACGCGCGCGCCCACGCACGCACACACAAAAACACGCACACGCCCCCGGAGAGCGCACACACATACTCGCACGATGAATTGTTTACGTGCTAAAGTGGGCCCGCGTCTCCTATGACACCTTCAGGCTTTATTTGCATCTCTAATTAGCGACGACGCGGCGCAGGCTGACAAGCTAACGGCCGCACTAACGGCCGTCGCCTTCTTTGGATCATCGCGCACGCGCGCGTGCGGTTGATGGCGGGAAAAAATATGTTTGCGGATGCGACGTGGACGGCTTCCTTCCGCGCCGAGGGACGACGTCACTTTGCAGCTGACGTTTGTTTGCGGAATAGCCACTGGGGGCTCGTTAGGGTTTCAAATGAGAGTTTTTAAGACTGAAAATAAATAAATAAATAAATAAATGAATAAATAAAGATGGGCTGGGGTCGAACCAGGGACTTGCTGCTTACGGAGCGAGTACACTAACCACGATAATATTCATTCGGTTAGATTCAACAGTACAAAAGTTTTATTTCACACGTGTCAGCCAGAACCTTTGTGGGATATTAAGACAGCCAATTGTCATTGCACTTTGGCGTTGCAAATGTCAAGGATTTAAGTTAGGCTTAAAGCTCGAGTTAGCGGCGGTTTCAAGTAAGGATTCACTGTGCATGTCATTGCAGCTCCTTCTGATGTGCTACTAGTGGTGGAATAACAGTAGGCTGACCAATCCTCAACAAAATGGCCAACTCACGACTACAAAATCAGTGCAAGTTATTCCCAACATGGATGCCTGTCGAAGCGTACACGTAGCATCATGCTAGCATCCACCATTTAAAACGAGCGCGACAAGATCACATTCAAAATAAATGGTTTTTTTTGTTTTTTTTTGTTTCGTTTGTTTGTCTGAAGCCTTTGAATAGACAAACGACTGATGGAGGCGGAAGAAGAGGAGGAAGACCTTGACGAGACTTCCATGAATGCAACTCGGGTCGTGCAAGGTGAAAGCGCTCTTTAACCGAGGGTGCTTTTTTTCTTGTTTTTTCCTCGCTTTAACTCTCAAGCCATTTTGGGGGTTTTTTTGTTTTCAGATGCTCCCGAGTTCAAACTTGCGCTACGCTTCAATTTTAAGCTTATTTGCGCCCTTGTCATGACAAATATAGACAAAGCGCCACCGAGCAAAGTTGAATACAAATTCTGCAAAGCACCAAGCATCGTTTTTTTTGGTGTACTCTGGCAAGAAAGCGGAGCGATTGCAAAGAGCAGATGTGTGCACTGGAGTAGGGTTTCGAGTATAGATTTGTTTTTCAAAAAACAAAAGTGTACATTTTAATTCAAACGGAACAAATTTTAGGCTTACGAGTCACCGTTAGGGTCTCGAATTAGTGTGATGCAAGGGCTCGAAAAAGTAGGGCTTCTTTTCAGGGTTAGGGGTTCAAAGGAGGGTTTCAATCCAGTGTTACGGTTTCTAATTTGAAGGTATGGCTGCTGGTTTCACATCCAGAAACCAGCAGGCAAGCAACACAGCCGGGAAGTCGTGTCAAGGCGTCGTCTGTGAGGGTTGCAACTTGCCAGGCTTACGGTTTCAAAGTAGGGTTTCAAGCCAGGATTAGGCTTTCATTGAGTGTTTGCGATCACTGTTAGGGTTTCAAGCCATCGTTGGGGTTTCAAATTAAGATTTCAAGCCAAGGTTCTAAGGGTTCTAAGACAGGGTTATAGGGTTTTGAATTGGGGTTCGGGTTTTAAATTACAGTTTCAAGTCAGGGTTAGTGTCTCCGAATCAAAACAAAGCAAAAGCGTAGCAAGTAGCCAGTTTTAAGTTAGGGTTTCAAGCAACAGTTTGAGTTTTAAAGTAAGGTTTTCAAACCAGGCTTGGGGGATCAAGCTGGTCTTGGGCTTCAAATCGTGGTTAAGTTAGCGATAAGGTTTCAAATTGGGTTTTCATTCATTTTGATAAATGCCATCATTTTTTGTGATGAATTCATGAGTTAACGCTTTAATTTTGACAGCGCTCGTTGTGCTGTTTGTTGTCCGGGCGGCACCGAGGCGCGATGGAAGTGATTTGCGGACGCGCCGACGCCCGACTGCCGAAGCGCTTTCATGCTGACGGATGATGAGAAAATAATGCGGATGCCGTCTTCCTATAGTGAGCGCTGGCGCGCTGGTGCTGGTGCTGGTGGGTGGCTGGATGAGAGATCACCAACATTATTGTGTGTGGTCGGGCTTCAACTCATTGTTAGTGTTTGAAAGAAGAAGCCAAGTCAAAACTTTTCTCTGCTTATAACGTCGTACGTGCACCCGCTGTAGCTTCAACACGCTATATACTGATTAATAGTGCATTTGTGGAATGAGAACAGACGGACGGACGGACGGCTCGCCTGTTTGCTGGGTTTCAATACAGCAAAAAATGGCAGCGGACAACGGTGGCAATACTCGGAGAAAAAAAAAAAATTTAAAAAAAAAATCGCAAATTTGCCACTTTATAAACTCGCAAATTTGCGACTTTCTAAAGAAAAAGTTTAAGTGTGTTTTTAGGAGTGCAGGACAAAGTATTTAAAAACGTATTTATATGTTTTTGGTTTGAACGAGTTATGGTTGTCAAACTAGGGTTTCAAGACAGTTAAGAAGGTTTCAAGCGACAAAACAAAAACATGATTTTGCATTAAACAATTATTTACATTTAGTATTTACAAGTGTTTTGGAAAAGTCATTTACATATTTGACATTATCTTAAATGTCCAATTGTTTTGAAAACATTTTTTCACGTTATTTTTTTTTATATATTTTGAATTCAATTAAACTCAGTTTGAAAAATATATACAATCTAATTTGATTGAATAAAAAGTGTAATTGAAGATATGTTCACTTTTTATTTATAGTTGAAAACTTGTGGCACTCGAGCATCTATAAATGACGCATCTTTTTTTTTCTTCTTCTTTTTAGCAACCCATAAGATTTATGTTGATTTTTGTTTATTAAATGAAAGTGTGCAATTCATAAAGCCTCGATTGGGGCGCCCATATTGTGAAGTGGAAGTTTTTGCGTGTGTCGCATATCATCACACGTGCCGTTATAATTAGAGCACCAATTAGCGTCGCTACAACTTCCTGCCTGCACATTTTCCTCATGCGAGAATGTGGACGTACAAATATCACATTTATTTTACACCGCTGGAATATTAGCCAACACGGGAATGTTGTTTTTTTTCTGCGTCTCATCGCCGGCATGCAGCCGCATATTTGCCGTGAGTTGATAAATGTATTAAGCACTCGGAGGGGGGAGAAAATGTTTATTAATTGCCGTTAAGTGGCCAGTCACGCGATTAACTTGATGAATATCTTAATCCCTCAAAAAACCCTCGTTAGTCGTCATTAGTTAATGTACACTTGCTGGGTAGGGAGGGGAGAAAACGGAATAACTCATATTTAAAAAAAAAAAAAAAAAAAAAGCCAATTTCATATTTAGGTATGATTAACATGAGTAGATCCACAAAAAGTCTCATGGAGACATGCTTAAAAAGATACAGGAAGTAGGTCATCTTTGAATGAAGCAGCTTATTTTTAAAAGGTATTTTTCACAATTTTTTGACCCAAGAATTTTGGGTGAAAATTCAGCTCCAGAAGCCAGTTTCACTTTGCAACATGAAATTTGGTAGACATGCCTATCATGAGTAGACCCACAAAAAAAAGTCTCATGAGGCCATGGCTGTTCTATCACGGGTAAGTGCGTTCTGTGTTCAAATTAGTTATTTTGTCATGTTTCATTTTTTCTGAGATCTTTTTTTTTGTTTGTTTGTTTTTTTGGTCTTTTAAATGTCCAACTCGTCATGCTATGTTAGCTAGCTTAAGCTAGCATCGCTATGTTAGCTAGCTTAAGCTAGCACAGCTATGTTAGCTAGCGTAAACTGGCATAGCTATGTTAGCTAACTTAAGCTAGCATCGCTAAGTTAAGCTAGCTAGCATAGCTAACTATTCGTGAGCTGCAAAAAGAACGAAGTGTTTGCAAACGGTTTTATTTTCGAAATATACCGGATTTACCTTAATAATGCGAGACGCCCGACTTCCTGTCCGGCTCGTGTCATTTCTTCAGCTTTGTGAAAATCCGGCATGCGGCGTCCGGAAATAATAGAAGGCTTGCGGAAACTGTCCGCATCGCCGCATCCGTTCCGCATGGAATTGACACGCAGACTCGAATGCGTTCTATTGTACGGAAAAAATGCACCGTGTCCGTTCCGCAGCCAGTGTGAATTGGCCGTAAACCTCTGATACTCGACAGTTGGGTAACACCAAATGAAAGGAGTTATTTTTCTTCTTGTAGAAGTATGTCATGGTGTGTGGGAAGGGCACGGAACAAAATGTTGATGTCTTCCCCTCAATAAAACACTCAAAGTCTCCAAAGTCAACGCCAAATGAAAACAATTGCGTACGCTATGATGACGATATGCTGAATGTTGTTTGTGGACCAAGCAAGTGACGGTTTGAGAGGCTTCCCCAGCCAGCACCAGTACATAAAGATACACAATGCACATCAATTAATGCGATAGCTTTTTAGAGCCGCTGGCCTAGTTGTTTATTATGCATTCACTTGCTCTACCCCACTGACTTTATTTTCCCATTTGCACCGTCGGCGCAGAGGAAGTGCTAACGGTGCAGCTTGAAGACTTGAACACTGCGAGCCTTGCGTTTGATTGGCCTTCCAATATTCACATTTCGGAGGCACGCTTCTCCTCTTGACTCTCTGGATTATTGTCAACATGACAAATATCTCCACCGTTTTGGGGTGGGGTGGGGGGGGAATCAATCAATACAAAAAAAGTTAAGACGCCCATGTCGGACTGCATCCAATTGCCTCTAAATTGAATTCCGCCGTCACGGGCGTGGAAGCATAAACCAAGACGGCCTCTGATGGATCTTCCTGAAATTAATCTGCAGTTAAGTATTGCATAGCCGACTCTCTTATGGGCTCGCGCCGACGATAAAAACCCCGAGACGCTATTGTCTCGCATTCCTGGAGGACGAGGGAGACGGACGGGGAAAAAAATAAAAAATAAAAAAAAAGGCTGCAAATCAGCTGCGTCGTTAAGCGGCTATTTGGTTCAATGCAAATTTTGCCTTTCAAGAATGCAAGCACAAGGACAGCCGGCAGAGGTCACATGACCACTTGACCAAACCTTGCTGCTTTTCTTTTCATCACATTTCCGAACATAGCTTGCAAAGTGTAACATTCCGTTTCGAGGTTTGCTCATTTTTCATTCCAGACTGTTTGGTACGTATCAATTGTTACAACGCTTCAGACTATTGCTGCCGTTTTTTCCACGTATGCATATATCGCATGCAGGGTTTTTCCTGTGTACAAAATTCCGAGGCGGCCACCTCCACCTAATTTTGCTCCCCACTCGTGATAGACATGTTTCTGTCAAGGCCGATACAGACACCGATTATTAGTAGTCAAGGAGACCGATAAGCGATATTTCAAACCGATATTAAAATTTCAGGAAGAGAAAATATTCGGTCTGTAATTTAGGGCTGGCGCACAAATAGCGAAAATCGGCGTATAATTGACGGCAATCGTTTTTAAGTTATATACCGTTATTTTATCGATTGGGCCCACTTGGTAATATATTTTGCTCCATGCGGCCACTGAGCTAACATGAGTTTGACATCCCTGTACTAGTGGATGAATTTTTAATGATTGTAGTTAAAAAAAAAAAATAGCAAAAATTCATGGCAACTTTGTATTCATATAATTTCTAGTCCATGGTTGTAAAATGGCAGCTCATAATGGTATCGGTCACCGCCACGAGTACCGATACTTTTGGCACCGATACTTGGTATCGGTAGTCAGCCATCGTAGTCGGGGTGATACCACGTCTGCCTCAATTTGAGCCAGGAAAAAAAAATCCTGCTATGACCAAACACAGTTTCAAGTTGTTTGTATTTTGTTACCAAGTGGCTACCACTGTCCATTTTGTTAAAAAAAAGTTTTCCAACATAAGTTTGAAGCAAACGAGAATATCAAAACACCCCCTCATGTGTAAAAAAAAAAAAAAAAAAAATGCCTCCAACCACTTTTATCAACTTTGTGTTATTTTGTTGTGTTGTTATCGGGAGTGCAGATAAGCACGGGGCAGACTTACGAGCTCTTTGCCGCTTTGTGGAGCGTCGTGATTTGCTTGCCGCTCGGCGGCAGACTATTAAATCATCCATCTTTGCCTTTTTTCTGACCATCTGCTGCGCAAAAACAGCCCTGCGGGTCACGCAACACAACCTCTGCAAAAAAATCATTAAAAAAATAATAAATCGTACAACACGGCGGCTTGTTATGCCGAAGCAAAAAAATAATAATAATAATAATCATTAGCAACGTCGTGACCGTGCCGATGATTCTTAATGTGCGTTCATGATTAACTTTTTGACTGGTACACGTTAGCCAAAAAAACGTTATCCATTTTGAGCATTTTTACTCATCTTTCAAGGCAAACAGAATATTGTGTGATATTACTACATAAGCATGAAAGATCGTGTTCCATTCTTTCCTTCGAAAAAAAAAAAAGTATCTTTCTACCTTATTCCGTTTTTTAGTAATCAACATTTGAAAAAAAATGAAGCAAAAAAAAGAAAAATAAGGAGAAAACTCAACAGTGATTTTGTGCACAACAGTGATTTTGACACTATTTTTTTCTTTTTTGTTTAGTGACGCTCTGTTAATTAGATTGTAATTTCATACACCGGCAGCCCATTGAAATGAGATACAATGCTGCCATCTGCTGGCCATAGTTAGTGGGCGTTTTTGATTTCACAACCCATTGACCAGGCAGCGCTCCACGAGACGTTGAACTGTCCACTGATTAAAAAAATTTTTTTAAAAAAATAAAAACATTAGTTGACGTCAATTAACGTTTATGGCGGCATACTATGGAGGACAAAAACTTCAGAATAAAAAATTCCGAATAAATAAATAAATGACTAATAGTGAAAATAAAAATGAATATAAAAAAATATCATTTGAAAATTATATTAAAAAAATAAATATAAATGGAAATAAATCCGTTTTTATTTTCACTTTTAGTCATTTATTTATTTAGTAATTTATCTATTTATTTAATCATTTTTTCAGTGTCACCTACCATAAATTACTAGTATCGTAAAGTTTTTTTCATTCATCTAATTAGAAGCAATGCCTATACTCTGAAAAAAATTATATTGTTGTTTTTTACAAAATAGTGTTATTTTCTTTATTAATACAATCTTGTGTATTGATTTTCGGAACAATATCCACCATATGTAAAAGCATAAGGAAGATTTTCTGCTGAAAATAAACGAGCGTGCGTTTGCTCGATTCGAAACACAAATTCCGGCAAACTTGCAGTCGAGCGACCACGTCGGCTTCTCTCATTTTGTTTGCCGAACGGCCTGAAGCCGTTTAAACACGAGCCGATGAATTCTTGAACTCTCGCAATCATTCGCGGCTCCAAAAGCAAACAAAAAAAGTCAAGTTAACAACAACAGCGGCCGCTTCGGCTCCTCGCCAGCAGAAATGATCGAAAGCAAAACAACTCACTTGGAGTCGCACACGTTCCAAATTGACGGAAGAATATTGAACTCCAAAGCAAGCCCGACGCCATGTTTTCGTGAGTCTCACATTGGCAAGTCTTGCAAAACTTCAGAGGGAATTGACCCATAAACACCAGAAGCATGCGCACTTTTCTCCCATACGCAAGCGCCCTCCAAAAAATATGTTTCTACTCTTTTAAAGTGACTCAAAAGTAGCTCAAATTGGGTGAAATTGCGAAACCAGCGCTGGGTCCGATATCATCGGGTTTGGAATGACGTAATCTCACGATATCCAAACATTACGATACGATATTATCACGATATGAAGGTCACGATACGATAATCATCACAATATTGAGGGGATGTTGGTGATACAAAAAAAAAAAAAAAAAAAGTTACATTGTAGGGTTGGGCGATATGGCCAAAAAATAAAATCTTGATTTTTGCAATCATTCAGGACAATTACGATTTTAATCGATTTTAACCTAATAAATAAATAATTCCTGTGCAAAATGTTCAGACTCCAATAACGTATACTGATTCTAGATTAGTTTGAACATAATCTTAACATTCATAGTTTGTGCTTAAATGCCACAATTAAGTAGTTGGTCGCTAATGAAAATATATCTTGTCAACCACCCATCCAACATTCTGCCACTTGTGCAAAAATTACAACACATAAAAGCATTTGGATGTAACAGAACATAAGAACAACAACTTTTCATCATCCGGAAGACAAAATTCAATTTCACTATTTAGCAAATTTTCAACGATTTGATTTTTTTAAATGACGATGTATCGAACTAATTTGATTTATTGCCCAGCCCTATTGTAAAAAAAAAAAAGAAAAAGAAAAAGCTCACACTAAAAAAAATATGACATATTTGGTTCCCGTTCATCTGACCATTGGTGTGGATTGAGCAACTTTCCCGTGTGACGTTTTGCCACAAGCAAGTCACTTGCATGATATTTTTGGCATCGTGTTTACGCCAGTTGGCCTTCCTGACACAATCCTCACAATTCTCGGAGGGTGCGCTGACTGGGATTTGAACCCTCATCCTTGAATCAAGGCAACATTTACCCGCGGATCCATGCAGCTGCCACCAACCAACATGCCCCAAAAAAAAAAAATGTCCAAAAATGGCGACTCGCGAATCCAGACTTCAACCTCAATCTGCTGCGTCAAAACAAGCAACCACATCTGTTCAAAATCTGGCGAGTGGGTTCGGAAACAACACGGCATTTTTTTTTATTTTTTTGCCAACGTGATGCCCACAGAGATGTCGCACTCACCCTATAAAAAACAAACAAACAAGCATGTTTACCGTTTCTTCCTCCTGCTCGTCTTCGTCGTGGCCTTTAACAGCAGCGAGACTTTTGCGAGGCCTCACTTGACAGGAATTGCGAAAGGTCAAGCAGCGGAGCAACAAGATTGCGGCTGCTTGTCACAGGTGCGCGCGTTTCTTTTCTTTTTTCACCCCTCAACGCATCCGCTGTCAAAACAGTCCGATGCAAACGTTGCAATATGTTGTTCCGCCTCCAGCTCACACTATCATATCGATTTTTTTAATTTATTTATTTTTTATTAAGGGATTCCTGCAGGTTTAGCAAGGGGCAGAGCTAGAAATGTTTCTTACGTGTACAAGTCCACGGCATCAAATACACTTATGGCCAAATGAAAAAGTGCTGCATAGGCATAACAGAAACAAGGAGGCGCCTCCTTGTGGCGTGGTGCCATACTGCGGATCGCTCCAGTACGCATGCGTGTTATCATTCTTTGTCATAGCATCCATAGGAAGTTCCGGTTTTCATAAAAGTAAAATTGGAAATCTCTCCAGAACAAGAACTCACACATTCCTAACAGCAATATCGTGATATCTCGATATTAAAACAGCTTCTTAAACCAACTTTGTCCATTTTGCTCAACTTTACAAAATGAGGAATGATGACGAAAAGCAACCAGCTGGAAAGGAAAAAAAAAAAAAAAAAGACGTCGTCGAACGTTCGTCTATGGCCGTGTAAATTCACGGAACTGCTGTCAGCCCGCAACTTCCGGTTTGACATGTCAAAATAAAAGCATCGTATTTCAAAAGGAAATGAAGATGGCCCGTCGGGGCTTTTAGCCTCGCGGTTTTGTGCTGCTGCTGCTACTCACACACACGCACATCCATTAACACAAATTCACTTAAACACGCCCCCACTCGCTCACTAAAAACAAACTGATGTGCTAAATCCGGCTACCGCTAAATCCCTGAAGTGAAAGTGAAAATGAGAGGAAGGGGAGGGGCTAGAGTACGAGGAGGAAGTGGGGGGGTCAACAAGGAAGCGTGTGAGACGGGATTAGCGGGATAATGGCAGCAGATGGAGGGAGGTCGCAGCTAAACTCTCCAAAACAAGATGAAACGTGGACCCTGACCCTTTTTTTTTTCTTTTTTTATTTTGCACCCGAGGACCGAAAGGCCGCAGGGGTTGTTGCTCTCCCGCGCAAAAATTTAGGACACGCAGCTGGCTGTAATCCTCAAATACTCCACTCGATATCCAAGTGTATTTAGGTATGCGGATTACGGCGGATTAGACGCTCAGATGTGCTTTCTATGCACTCTGTGTGGCATCAAAACAAAAAAAAACGTGCAATAAATAAATAAATACATAAAAATCCCCAAATGGCACGTGGAGATGGATTTAACCTAAGGGGACCCTCAATTAGAGTATCAGGAGATCTACTACAATAATAATAATCATAATAATTATAACTGTTAAATAGCTGCAACAATAACAGGCACATGGAAAAAACAACAACAAAGATGCACCAAAATCACAAACTGCAAGGAAAATCATCCATTACCATTGTGAGTAATTGAGCTTTTCCCAACATGGCCCTGGTTGATCTCTTATACTCTGCTGCCACCTGCTGGCCGTTTGTGTAACAACTGCCATTTCTTCAACGACTCTTTGCAGTTGAGGCTGCATCAAAAAAAAAAAAAAAGCACCTTCTAAACTTGTGATCTTACAATCGCCTCCGATACGCTCCCAATGAAACAGAATGACACTTAATATTGATTTTGAAGATTGATATGATGAAAGAAGGTCATCGCGGTGCATTCACTGACTGGACTGAATGAAAACTGTGTAGTCAGGCAGCTCTGAAAAGCCAAAAAAATAAACATTTGGTTTGGAGCATAATTCACGAGAAGTCGACATGTCACAAAGCCATCCACAAATCAAAATCAAAACTCCATATGAGCCAAGAGTGTTTTATTATTATTATTATTATTATGATGATTATGATTATTCTCTATACAGCACCAGAGACCAAAAGTGAGGATGATGGTCCCTTTTGTGGCCTGTTTAGTCACAATGAGAGAATCATCAATACGCCACCAAAAAGTAATATACTGGACCAGCATGCAGCTGTGCCACATTCATCATCTGGAGAAGTGCAAAATCGATATTGATACAATAAGATGACAAATATATAAAAAGAGTGAAATGAAATACATATTCGCTGGAGATCATTTTCAACAAAATGTTCTAAGCTGAGCAAATCGCCGCTTACTGCTGTGATCATCATATATATATATATATATATATATATATATATATATATATATATATATATATATATAGCAACTTTTCAGACCAACCAAGCAATTTTTTTTTGCAAAAAAAATAGTTTAGCTACTTTTAAAATGTGTTTGGACATTTTCTTTAGTGAGTCAATTGCTTAAAAATGTACGTGTGTTCCTTCTTAACTCATTCAAACCCCAAAACATATAAATACGTTTTTGTACTTTGTCCTGCACTCCCAAAAGCATATTTAAAATGTTTTGTTTTTTTTGTTTTTTCGTTTTGTTTGTCTTTATGCTAAATCATAGAGAAGGCTTTGGTACAGCTTCTGACATGAAGAGGTCGCTTAAAGCAATGGTAGTTATTACAAAAAAAACGGCCAGCAGGTGGCAGTAGAGTATAAGAGATCAGCCAGGGCCATGTTGCAACAAGCTCTTTCCGCCAGTGTTTTCAACAGGTTTGTGAATAATGATGAAACAGCTACATTCTAATGCTGATTGCTGCAAAAGAAACTAATACAAATATACTTTTTGTTCACCCTAATCTTTCTTTTGGAATATTTTTATAGCAAAAGAACAATATTGTGTCGGACTTTCAAAATCAGTCAAAATCCAGCAAAACAGCCGGGAACGAAGGAGGTTGCTTCAGTGAAAATGGCTGCCAGTGAATGACTCAAAAATGATTTTCTGTCATCATACGTTCGGAAAGCAGCCTTTCGAAGTTTCTGTGCTGCAAAAATGCACCCTGACTTCCTGAATGGACTTGATACGTTTCAGTAATTCCAAACAAACACGATCTGAAACAGCGACACTAAATATTACATGAATATGAACAAAAGAAGGAGCGGAGGAGCGGAGGTCCGCCGCAACGTGCTCATTAGCGAAAGTGAGGCTAATTGGCCGAGACGCGGCGAAGCAACAAATTGCTGGACGAGACGATTGCTTCAATTAAGACCGATCAACAAAGTCATCGGGAGAGACAATCCATGAAAAGCGGCTGAGCTGGCGGTTAGCCGGCAGCGCTAATAAGTCAAGCTAACCATTGATTTCGACTTCACATGAGAATAATGACAAACAAACAAAAATTTGTCAAGATTATTTTTCACCTTTTTTTGTTGTTGTTAAACAAGCTATGAAGCTCAAAATATTTCAAGGCCGTATACATTTCAAGATGATTATTAGAGGAGTAGATAGTGGAGCAAATTTACACTTGATTTGCTACCAATTTGATTGTCAGCACAGCACCACCCAGTGGCGAAAGTCATGTACTGCAATAACAGAAAGTGCCAGATTCACAATTTGTATACATTTGCAAGCAGGGGGCGCTACTGAGTAAGTTTTGGACGGTTGAGCTGGAGAGTTGCTCAGCAAATTTAACAATTTAAGTATGAATCTTTTTATTTTAAACATTTAGGGACATTTTTTGTGAATTTTTTTTTTGTGATACATATAAAATGTTTGTAGAAGGATTTATTTTATTTTATTTTTTTAAATAATAACCCGGAAGTAAAAAGGAAAGACACATTATTGAACATGCAAGTTTGGACCACAACCACGATCCATCAAACAAAGTGATTGATTTTCATTCTTGGCATGTTCAATGTTCAAAAAAATAAAATACAACATTGAATCACTATTTCATATTCCAGATGCCAAATGAAAATGTAAAGAACCGATAAATACGGAATACAGATAATACAAAATGGACGGCCGTCCAACTTTTGCTCTCATTTGAATATGCAGTACAAAGAAGACGTCTCAGCGCAAAGCTACATTGTTACATTGAGTTGTTTTTTTTAATGAACTCAAAAACTTTTTCTTTTTCCCATGGACAAATTCTCTGCAGAATCCCCCCCAACACCAACACCACCACCAACCAATCAAATATGCTCTTTACATGCGAGGGACGCTCATATAAATCCAAATGTTGCTTCCTTAAATAATTCAGCGTGATGTTTCGAAAGCGCGTTTGCGTAATCACTTGTTGAGCATTCAGCACAAACATCACGAGATCGTGTTTACGCATCCGTTCCTCCTGCAGACGCGCGCGCGCATGCACAGAGACGAATCTCGCCAAAACCGAAGCAAAACAACCAACCTTGAATTCAACTGCTATTCTCCGTTTTGGCCAAAGAACCAAATAAATCAATTGTCAAACTCTAGTTTGAGGATAATTAAATGCACAATGTCAAAAACAACAGTAAAATGTCAACCTTGCCATCCACAAAATAAAACGAAAAGAAAAGGTTCAATCCAAAATCTTCTCATTTGGGCCTCAAATGTAAATGAAAGCAAATAAATGATGTCTGCATTTGAAGCAATCCAAAGACATTCATGACATCGGTGGACTTGCAAAAACAGTTTTGCCTATTTTCTGCACATGGACCAGACATTTCCAAACAAGTCCCAAACGTTTACATCAGAACCTTACATAAATCAACACTTGGAAATGGAATTATAAATGACCAACATTTCTCATGTAGTCCAAAATGAAGTGAGTTGTTTAATGGCTGTAAAAGTGTGTGGATTGGATGGAAAGTGGTGGCACTTTTTTCTTTTTTTTTTCGGGCGGGGGCGGGGGGGAATGCCCTCATGTTCCCCTTGCCAACTACGCCCATGGATCATCAGTAATTCTAAAAACTTTGTCTAATTTTCATTATTGAAAAGCTTGTTCTGGCATGTAAAAAAAGAAAAAAAGAAATGGAAATGAATTGTGTGTTATTGTCTAATCCGTTAGTGTTTAAATGTGCGTGTTAAGGTTTTAAAGTATGCCTATGGGGAGGAGACCCTGACCCCCCCTCCAAAAAAAAAAGTGCTCAAACGCGCACGCCCCTCACCTCGTTTGTCTTGCACCCTGACGCCGATCTCCACCAGCGGCTCCGTCTCTCGGTCCAGCCGGCGCGCGATGACAATCTCCCCCGTGTCCCGGCCCACGCTGACCGGCGAGCTCTCCGCGTCTTCGGGCTCCAGCAGCTCGAAGGCGGCCGCCTGGAAGCGCACCGGGTTCAGGTTCATCACCACCGAGCCGATGCCCGCGTCCTCGGACACGTTGATGAAAAGCGGGCTGCTGCCGCTGCTGCTGCCGCCGCCCTCCGCCGCGTCTTGTCGGACCGAGCGGGACGTCCGGGCGGGCGCTTTTGGGCGGCCGCCGGCGCGGAGCCACCGGCGCGGGCTGACTTCCACGGCGACGCCGTCGCTGGTGCGCGGCGGCCAGCCTCGGTCCCGGGCGAACACGGTGAACTTGATGGGTCCGTCCCGCCGGCCCAGGATGGAGTCCACCAGGAGGACGTCGCCGCTTTTGGGCACCACGTAGAAAGTGCCGTTCTTGGGCACGGCGAAGTAGAAGAGCTCCGCGTTCTTGCCGCTGTCCGCGTCCCGCGCCGCCACCGTGTAGACGAGCGCGCGCAGCGGCGTGGCGTCGTCCAGGCTCAGCCTCACGTCGGCGGCGTCGCGGAAGGCCGGCCGGTGGTCGTTGATGTCCAGCACGTCCACTTTGACGGACGCCAGCTCCGCGCACGAGCCCGCGCAGCACACGCCGACCCGCAGCTCGTACTCGGCCCGCTCCTCGCGGTCCAGAGCCCCGCGCGTCCTGAGCAGGAGGCGGCCGCGGTTGTGGTGCGCCAGGACGCGGAACTTGTCGCCGCCGTCGCCCAGGAGCCTCCAGTGGGGCTCCGAGGCGCCGCTTCCGCACGGCCGCCGCCAGTTGAGCCTCCGCAGCGGCACGCTCAGCCCGTTGACCCGCGAGCCCGGCGACGCGTTCTCGAACACATGGCCGTGGAAGAAGGGCAACGGTGCCGGTGCCGGCGCCGGTGCCGGTGCCGGCTCCAGAGGCGGGCCGGCGAGAGCGCACGACAGCAAAAGCGGCAAAAGGCTTCCCCGAATCATGACGAGCGCCGTTTCACCACCGCAGCGTCAACTCCGCCGAGGCGCCCATGGGTGCGCTCATTTCACGCCTCCAAGACGTCCGGAGAAGCGAAAAGCAAACAAGTGGAAGAGCGTCGCGGCGAGGCGGGCCACGCCGGAGGATGCTGCGTTGCGCTCGGTGAGAACTTTGCGTCTGTCCGCCTCCTCTTCTCTCTCTCGCGCTCTCTCACCGGCGCGCGCCCCCGAGAGCTGAAAAGGGGGGCTTCTTGCATCACCGTGGGGGGGGGGGCACAGCAGCTCCTCTCGCTGCCTAATCCGCCTCACATGTGTCAAATTGACACTGCGCTCGCGCGCGCGCGTGCATGCGCATCTGACGGACATCTATACATTTTGCGCTCGTCCGTCGATGCGCATGCGTGGGTGGGGTGGGGGGGGCGACCCGAGCCCCTCATGTCACGCTGATCAATTTCCCGGCCCCGCACGTGCGCCCACATCACATCACTCTTGTCCCCAATAACGCGTCACTTGAGTGGATTAAAATAATTCAAAAATCGATCCGCTAAAGTGCTTTTGGCTGCAGATGCTGCTTGCGCGTGCGCGTGCGCGTGCGCGGAGGAAATGAACGAAAGGCTTGCAGGAGCGACTGTCAAGTGGTGGAAATGTTCAAGTCAAAAATGGAAAAGCATTTTTTTTTTCTCCCCTTTGAACATACTGCATCACTGTGCTGTTCTTTTACTGTTGTGTGAACAACTACATCATCTATGTGACATGATCTACTCTTTGACCTGCAGTTTGCAACTTTATGAGCTACAAAAAGACATTACCAACAAAGTGGCAACATGAACGTTTCCAACATGACGGCGACTATGTGACAAACTACATCGCCTGTCTGGATGACTATTTGACCAACTCTACAAGGGATACCACGAGACCTACTACATTATCAACATGACTGCCTACATGGACAACTATGTGTCATACTATAAATGAAGACCTACCTAACCAATGACATTGCGATCTGCTGGATGAGCTACCATGAGACCTACGATCTTCCCTATGTGGCAAACTACATTGTCTATGCAAACAACTGCATGAGCAATTACAACGTAGTATGTGAGGGAATTCGCAGGATACCACGAGACCTACGTTGTCAACATGACTGCCTACATGTGTGACATACTATATCGCAACAGTAAGACCTCCTAAAAATTACTTATGCGACCTGCTAGATGAATTACTATAAAACCTACTATATTACCCATGTGAACAGCTACATTACCTAAGCGACTATGCAACCTATTACATTGCCAAAATGTTTTACTACATGAGCTGCTAATTTTCCTACATAACCCAGTAAGTGACCTGCTACATTATCGAAAAAGATCAAGTATGTAACGTATGAAATTAGCGACATACAGTATATGTGACCAGTTATGCAATAAACTACGTCATCTAATACACGAGCTACGACATAACCTATGTGACATACTACATTAACTATTGGACCAACTGCATAAGATGCTACATTATCTATGTAATCCACTAACTGACCTGCTACATTATCTAAATGATCAAATATGTGACATACAAAATTAGCTACTTATATGTGACCTACTGCATGAGCTACGACATATTCTATGTGACATACTACATTACGCATTGGACCAACTGCATAAGCTGCTACATTACCTATGTAACCCACTAAGTGACCTGCTACATTATCTAAATGATCAAGTATGTGAGGTATGAAATTAGGTACACGTGACCAGTTATGCAATAAAACTACATAAACTATGTGACCCACTGCATTAGCTACGACATAACTTGTGTGACATACTACATTATCTATTGGACCAACTGCATAAGCTGCTACATTGCCTACGTGGCCTACTATGAGACCATTCATTACCCGAATGAGCAGCTATGTGAACGACTGCACGAATGAAATCTCAACGATTTGTCCCGTCAATCCGCCCCTCCTAAATGTTAGCGATGATTGGGCGACACCCCCTTTCAAACACGATTGCATTTCCATTCGTCTGCGTCCTCCCCTCATCCGGCCGGCGAATCTCGATTAGTCAATTAACGCGTCCGCGTCGCGTTCGTGTATCGAGCGAGGGCAAGCGGAGAAGGAGGAACGTCTTCATTATCAACGCCGATTCACGACCGCTAACCGGGGGAAATATCGGCAACGGCAACAGACGAGCGCGCTGCGCCGTTTTGTGGAGCAGCAAAGTTGCTCATGTGAGACGATCGTGTGACCAACTATCATCATCCACGTAGTGATTGACTGCAAGTATTATGTGACACACTACATAATCCGTCATTCGGCTGACTACATGCACCGTGATCCACATCATGACTGACTACAGAAACTACTACAGTTATGTTACTTTCTAAATGAGCTTCTAAGTGACTTACTACATTACACAGATTGGTCAAAAAGGGGATTGGCCCAACTTTTGGGATTATTCAACTACTAAATGAGCAACTAATTTAGCTAGTAGATGACCAACTACATGAAGTACTACATTTCCTCGTGATCCTACCATGTGAGCTGCTATGGGACCAACTATGTGAGCTACAATATGACATACTATAAGAGCTATTGTGAGTCTTATTTTGTGAGAATCGTGACTGACTACATTATCTACTGAATGACCTCAAACATGGCTCAAAAAGTGACCTACTCTATGAATACTATATGCCATGCATGACCAACCACATCAGCGACTATGTGACCTACTACATTACACTCTATAAACAGTTTGGCCAAAAAGGGGATTGACCCAACTTTCGGGGTTATTCAACAACTAAATGAGCAACTCAGCTAGTAGTTGACCATGAAGTACTACATTTCCTCGTGATCCTACCATGTGAGCTGCTATGGGACCAACTATGTGAGCTACAATATGACATACTATAAGAGCTATTGTGAGTTTTTATTTTGTGAGAATCGTGACTGACTACATTATGTACTTAATGACCTCAAACATGGCCTAAAAAAAAATGACCTACTAAAAGAGTACTTGTATGCCGTGCATGACCAAGCACATCAGCGACTACGTGACCTACTACTTGACCTTAAGTGGAGAAATGTCTTCATTATCCAGACGTACACCTGCAGCACAGCGGCAGCAACCGGCGAAAATATCGACCAAGGAAACGGAGAAGGCGGCGAGACGCTCGGCAGGGATTTGTGGAAGGAGCCGAGCGGAAGATTCTTGAGGATATATAGCGCGCGCGGGGGGGCGGATCCGAGCGACGTGCAGCCCCGGAACGGGCCTCCACATGCAAATGTGCTGGCCTGAGAAGTAAACATGAACTTAGTTGCAAACGTGTCCTACTACATGATCAAAAACTTGCGCTATTATGTGACCGACTACATAAATTGGCTACTACATGAATTTTGCCACCACCAGTCTGAAGTTTATCACCTCGCTGCCTTTTACGTTAAAGACGTCGGCGATGATGTCATCCTGCTTGTAATGATCCAAACGTGCAAACCCGCAACAACTACACGGATGCTAATCTGGTTTCTGGCGAGCTCCGTGCAAAAAAGAAAAAAAAAAGAAAAAGCAGAGTGGAGCGAGCAGCGCTCGGCCCGAGAAATGCCAACAAGTGCTCACGTTTGCTATTAAAAGGAGCTCCTGCGCTCATAAAACGTTTTTTTTTTTTTTTTACGGGCGCAAACGTGAACATCTGCGCGACGTTCACGAGCTCGTTACGTCTTTGAAATAAAATCCGAGCGCACCCGTAAAAAAGGAGAAGCACGACGGAAACCCGCTCGGATGCGCAGGTGGAAACATGGCGAATCGAGCCAAATGTCGATATCAAGTCAGTATCGATATTGGATCGATACTGGCACTTAAGACATAAAGGCAATTTTTCGTTATTTGAATTTCTGAGTTTCTGAACAGTATATGATCAAGTATTTGTTTAACTTACTTTCCCAATCATCATTTTGTGTACTTTGTTTAAGAACATTAAAAAATATATATTTTGTTATGGTTGGAAAGTTTCTGGGGGAACAAAAAACATTGATAAAGTATTTTCCGTTTATCAATAAACTTTATCCTAATTATGTCCTTTAAAGAAAAAAAAAAGTAAACACAAAAACACTTCAAGGTTGAAATTTGATTGCGAATAAGCAATTCAATTAAAAAAAAAAAAGTTATATAACTTCTTTTAAAAAGGTATCGATACCGGTATCGGCGATACTTTCTCCAATATTTACTTGGTATCAGATCGATACCACTATTTGTGGTGGGCGGATCGATCCAAATATCGATACCATCGATATCAAGTCGGTATCGATATCGGCACTAAAATATCGATCGACTGGTTTAGTTTGAGTTTGGCTCGTTTATGCACTGCTGCGATTTGGTCAAACAGATATCGGGCATATCACAGTTGTGCGTTTCAATCATGATTATCATCGATTACGATTTATATTTGTTGCTGTACGAATCTTTCAAAATTTTGTTGAAAAAGAAGCGCTGAAGGCAGAATTTTGAGTTATTTTTTCGGTATTTGTGGTTTCTGCACAGTATTTGATAAAAAAAAACATTTTTTAACTTTCTTTTCCCATCATTACTTTTTGCTTTAAAAATATTTAACTAAATTGTTGTGGTTGGAATGTTTCTGGGGGAAAAATATTAATAAAGTATTTTCTATTTATCAAACTTTGTCCTTATTTTGTCCTGTTTAAAGATTTGATTGTGAATAAGCAATTCAGTTGAAAACAAAAAGTTATATAACTTAATTTTCAAAAAGTATCGATATCGGTATGGACGATACTGGCCTGATATTTACTTGGTATCGGATCGATACCAAAATTTGCAGTATCGCACGGATGTGGAATGGAGCCTGCTCAAGCCCGCTCTTTGCAGTTAATAATGCATAACGATTTTTTAAATGATTTATTATTTATTTTCTTTTTTGTGTGCTCAGCGCAGGCGGTTGCAGCTGACGATCAGCAAATTTGACGCGAGAAAACATCTCGGCGTGGAAAACGAACAACGCGGGCGGGACTGCAGGCAGAACACGTTTGTTTTTTTTTCCTTTCACGATGAAGTGAAGACGAATTGCGTCAGCTACGTTACGTACTACAAGACCAGCAATGTACAAATGTGTGCCACGTTAAACATTCAATAACAAGCACACATGGGAAAAAAAAAAAAAAAAAAGTTGAGTTTGTCTTACTTTGAGACGACTTCGAGTTTCTTCCCACTGCTCCACTCGTGTCACGTAAGTTGGTCAATCATACAAATGTTAAAAAAACAAAAAACAAAAAACAAAACAAAAACCTGAAAGAAATAAAACTGCAAGCAAATGACTCCACCCAAACAAACAAACAAACAAACATTTCCTCCTGACCAGCACACCTGTTCCAATCAAACGAACTTAAACACGTCACGAGTTGCTGGCCTGAACAACGCCACACATTGGCCACCAGGTGGCACAGTTGCTCATTTGAAATCGGCTGCAAACAAAATTTGATTCAAGCAAAAAAAAAAAAAAAAAAAGCAACTACATTATCACACCACATAGCAACTACTTGACAATTTTCTACATGAGCGACTGTGAACTACTATATTACTTATTACATGACCAACTATGAGACATACTACATTTCCTACGCGATAATCAGCTGTAATATATTACTTTGTCTACTAAGTAAGCAACAACTGAACAACTACATTAACTACTGCTTGACATTGCTGATGTCAATTACATTCGACACTGCATGAGCAACGACCTGACATACTATATTGACTATATGAACTAATACATTAACTAGTACTCGGTGTACTACATTACATACTACATGACTTACTGTATTACATAACAAATGGGTGGTCACGTGACCTACATTACCAACTACTGCCACAGCAACCGTGTTAAACACTACATTACCTACTATGTGACCTATTACTTGAGCGATTATGTCACCGAGCACATTGCCTACAAGTTGAGCCACTATGTGATACAATACATAGTACATAATTGACTATGTGAACTACTACATTAAGTAGTACTCGGTGCACTACATTACATACTACATGAATTACTATATTACATAAATTAAATACCGCATTATTACATTAGCTACTACATAATCAACTATGTGACCAACTACTTTAGCCATTATGTGACCTACAACTTGAGCGATGATGTCACCTAACACATTACCTACCTTTGAGTGACGATGTGACCTACTACTTTAATTACTACTCTGTGTATTACATTACAGACGACATGACTTACTATATTACATAACAAATGAGTCACCTAACTTACCGACTACTACGGCAGCAACCGTATTAAATACTATATTACCTAATAGACAATTAACTATGTGACCTACTACTTGAGCTATTATGTGACATACTACATTACCTATTACACAGGCGACTATGTGGCTGACAACAGCAGAGGCTACAATACATGATCGACTACAACGACTAGTTTGTAATGAGCAATACTTAAATGACCGACTCCGTGAACAACTACATGACCTATTTACGTACTACATAACCTACTAACACCCTTTATGACTTTGTAAATGACCTACTACGAGACCTACAACATGATCATCTATGTGAATGATTACATTAGAATGTTAGTGAATGTTTTTGCGCCATTCTCAGAAGTATTTTTACCTCCCAAAACAAAACAAAACAAAACGTTGACATGTTATTGAAACTTTTTTTCCCCCACTTTGTTGGAACTTTTTGGAGCAAAGGACGTCGTCTGCAGGCCAGACGACTCCAAAGTGGATCTTTCTGGCACCTTCCTCATCCTCGTCATCCTCATCCGCGTGATGAGGCTGTTGTTCTGCCTAAGTGACTCCATTTGGCCAATTAGCCCTCGTCAGGAACCGATTCAAAGCTTCGCGCCCAACGAGAGGCGACGCGCGCTTGATAGATGGCCGACGGCCGGGCGCCGTTTGCCCTTGGCGCCCGCGTCTGTTTGGCCATCAAAATTAGAGTCGATATGGAGGCTAATGACGGGGGGGGGGGGGGGGGGGGGGCGCCATATTTGCATATGCAAAAGCCAACGCCACTTAGAGCGTAATTAGAAGAGTCTGGCGGCCCCCGAAGAGCGGCGCGGATTATTTGGCCTAACGAGGCCCGTCCCGGTCATCAGAACGCCGTCATGCCTCAGAACGCACTTAGTCAGTGGAGGGAATCGGATTGTATCGTAATTGGAGTCAATCGTATCACGCCGTAATTGGAGCGAGTCTCACGTATCTTAATTCATGTCAATTGTATCGCATCATAATTGGATTGCGTCGTACGGTAGCTGGAGTGAAACATATCGTTTCGCGTCGGAATCAAATCGTGTTACACCTGAAACGCAAAGTTACTGGAGTGAATCGTATCACGTAATAGTTGGAGTAAAAACCGGTGTGTCATTTCATTATTGGAGTGAACGATAGCGTGTCATAATAGATCGGAATCGTATCACATCATAATTGGACTGAATCGTATCATGACGAGCCTCAAACATGCTCAGCAGTTGAAATTATTATTCTCGTGTCAGTGTAATTATAGAGTGAAATCAGTGAATCAAATTTCATAGTAATTTCTGTCACGCTTATCTCAGTGGGAGCGAATCTTATCGTAAACAAATCAGGGCACTTCCAGTTAAAATCCGGCTACTTCCTGTTGAAATCAGGTCACTTCCAGTTGAAATCCGGCTACTTCCTATTGAAATCAGGTCACTTCTGGGTCACTTCCTGTTGAAATCAGGTCAGTTCCAGGTCACCTCCTGTTGAAATCAGGTCACTTCCTGTTGAAATCCGGTCACTTCCTATTGAAATCAGGTAACTTCCTGTTGAAATCCGGTCACTTCCTGTTGAAATCAGGTCACTTCTGGATCATTTCCTGTTGAAATCAGGTCAGTTCCGGGTCACTTCCTGTTGAAATCAGGTCACTTCTGAGTCACTTCCTATTGAAATACAGTCACTTCCTGTTGAAATCAGGTCACTTCTGGATCATTTCCTGTTGAAATCAGGTCAGTTCCGGGTCACTTCCTATTGGAATCAAGTCACTTCCTGTTGAAATCAGGTCAATCCCAAGATGCTTGATTTGTGGATCGCCCCCCCCCCTTCTCCATTCATTCCTATGAGACTTTTTTTGGGGGGCATTTGGGAATTGCGTCGCCATGGTAACTCGGAATTCCGAAAAAATAAAAATAAAAAATAAAATAAAAAAATAAAAAAAGAATCCCCACCGAGTCAGATCTAGCCGCATCTTTTGATAGCTCATTTGTGCCGGTACATTCAACGGTTTGGGCCGCATCTTGTCTGAAAAATTCCGGTAAATAAAGAAAAATAATCAACGGTATTTTCTCCGATAGTAATATGTGCCTGCTTTGCTTCGCAAGCGGAAACTCTGCTACTGATTTGCTCTGCAGGAAGTCACGTAATAAACCAAACTGTATGTTTTGAAAATGAGAGCAAATTGTACTTGATAATAAGCTCAGCGTGGCTTATTCACGCTAACGTATCTTCGTCTCACTTAGCAGGACACGAGCAACATTGTTCATTACTACAAATGAATGCAGTCAAGTGACAACAAAACAACATTAAAAAACACACACACACAAAAAAGCAGACACGAGTACAAGAGGCTCCTCGTCAACAAACTCAACAATTGCTAACGAGTGGGGCTTAATTAGCTGCTAACGAGCTAGCGGGGGCCAATCCCCGGGGCCTCCCCCCCTTTTTTTTTCCTCCACACGGCGAGAAGGCAAACGCGGCCCAACGGCGGATTTTGGGCTTGATGTCCGCCCGCCCTTGGTGGTCAATTAATTAACTTGCACGATTGCCCGCGCGGCTTTGCATTGTCGCCGTGACAACCGTTAGCAAAAACGCTAACAGAGCGAGGCCACGAGGACTCAAAGGAGGAAGAACGCAAAGAAATGTAAAATTATTCGACACGACGCTCGCCTAACTAAGACATTTTCTTTCTTTTTTTATTTAAGCAAGACACTTACAGAATAATTTAACGGTCTGGAGGACAGTTTAATTATTATTCCCCGTGAGATGAATATGAATTCAAGTCATTGTTTAAGAAAGTGAGAAATGCTTTCTTCTTATCCCCGCCATTTATTTATTTTTTTATTGTCGGAAGGTTAGCTATTCATAATTCTTGCATAATTCACCGCATTAGGTACAACACAACTTACATTTCTGAGGTATGATGAAGGCCATAATAATAATAATAATAATAATAATAATAATAATATAGGAATAATAATAATAATAATAATAATAATAATAATAGCAATACAATCTTTGATTTTTTTTTTTTTTTAAAGGAAGATATGTCAATTATAATGGCTAAAAATAATAACCACAATTTTAAAATATATAATTTAAAAACAAAAAATGAATTCGATTCCTACACTCTGGGTTACATTTTACTAATGCTAGACACATATTTTTCTACATTTAAAAATAAAATGAATCCATTAAAAAAAAAAAAAAAATCGAACAATTATGAAAAGGACAAAAAAAATATAGGCCTATATTTTTTAGGTTGTTACAATTATAATGGCTGAAAAATAATCACAATTTTAAAATATATCAATAAAAACAAAAGAAAATTGTATTTGATTTCTACACTTTGGGGTACATTTGACCAATGTTAGATACATATTTTTCCACATTTAAAAATGAAATGAATCAATAAAAAAAATAAAATAAATTACAATTATAAAAGAACAAAAAAAATATAGGCCTATATCTTTTATGTTGTTACAAAGACAGAGTATGACATATATATATATATATATATATATATATATATATTTTTTTTTTTTATGTATATATATTTTTTTACCTATCAAATGGCTTCTTTACACAACGTGAACGTGTTGTCGAGGCGTGAAAAATGTTATCCACTTTTCCTCGCCATTGAGGACCTCTCCACATTCTCCTGCTGCTGGACACACACACACACGCGCACACGCACTTTTCTCAGGTAAAGGTTATAGACTTGAAGAATGTTCTCATTAGTTCCCATACAACATTGTCAGCGCGTGCGTGCGCGTGTGCGTGCGGATAATGAGCTGCGGGGCTATTGTGAGGTTGGTAACTAACAGTGTGACAACACTCTCCATCAAGTCGCACCTCACCTCGCATCGCCCGCCTCACCTCCGCCAGGTAGGAGGCCCATTATGCTGATTAGCTGGACCAGCTGTCAATCAAACGCTGGTCGCAAGCGGGATGTTGGCCACGGAATGCAAAGCGCCTTCAATGGCATCCAGGTTGCTCAGAATGTTGAACTGCACCAAAAGTAAACAGCACACCTGTCACAGACATTGTTAACGTTTATGCATTATGTCACCAAACGCAATCAAAAGTAATGGCACACCTTCCGTTGATGTTTCGAACGTTCCAGTTTGAACTGCACGCTAATAACTGCTAGCATGTAGCGCTAGTAGCGTTCCAAAGATGTCGAATGCATCGACCTATAAAGTCAACCGTTGACGTTTACGGTAAGAGGAAAATATTAGCGCAGCAATTTTTTCTGTTGACGTGCTGAATTCTCCTTGCGGGAAATTCATCCCGCACGAGGGCGTGTCCATGCCCAGCTGAGGTGTGGTCACTGACCTTCGCCATCCAATGGCGGGAAATGAAAACGTCAATAGTGCTCTTATACTCCAAGACGAGATTCGTCCCTGCTGGGTATTCGGCGGCCGCAAGATCAATTCTTCTTTCCCTTCATCATTCCGTCTGTGCTGCCCTTTGCTAAGCCTTCCATCCGTCCGTCCGTCTGTCCGTCCATCCATCCATCTTTCCATTTATCCAGCCTTCTTTTCTTCCTTCCCTCCATCCATCGCTCTTCCCGCCATTTATCTCTTTCTTCCAGCGCATCTTCTTGATCAGTTGGGCTCGGCGCAAAGAAATTGATTAGTTTGGTGAAGCAGCATGTGGCTCATGTTACCTTTCAAGTAAATGTATTTTTGGAATTTTTCATTTTAGTTGGTTTTGTTTTTTAAATGCAGTTAGTATTAATTCGTTTTTAGGGTGCTTCTGATAGTTTTTCTTAGTTTTAGTTATTGAATAAATGATTTGTCTTAGTTAGTTTTGGCATTAGTTTTAGTTTTTTTGTTTTGTTTTTATAATGTGTATTACCTGTGCACAATATTTTAAAAACACCATGGGAGCTTCACACTTCTGCGTGACACACTTTCAAACGTTCGTATTCCGGCAGTTAATATCAAATTAAATCTGGCCACCAATTTACTTCAAAGAGGCAGCTCGTTTACTCGCCTCTGCAAGCAGCCAATCAGGTTGCAGCCTGCTTAGAAGCCCCCTGAAAAAAACTAACAAACGAAGAGCTCATTACTGGCGACAGGCAATATAAGCGGTTTTTCATTACCTGCACTTTTTTTAAACGATGGAAACTGTCAAATCCTCCAATCAGGAAGCTCGTTTGTGAAGTCTGCCTCGGTACGACAAACATAATCATAGAATGGAGCTCAATTTTGCATCATTTTTTACACAATTAATTTTTTAACAGAACAATAACTTTTCTGGTGTTTTAATTTGAAACCCTCAAAAGACTTTTCTTAATAAATAACATCCAAATGAGGTAAAGATGTCCGCCTTTCATATCAAGTGTTGTCGTCGTTCTGTGTGCAGAAACACACACACACACACAAAAAAGATTTTTCTTGCCAGCGTGCGCATCTTTGTCTTTGCTTTCTTTTATTTTTCCATTGTACCTGCCGCCTTCGTCCGCCTCGGCCTTTCGTGCGCGTGACAAAAGTCGCCTTCCCTAATGAGCGAGCGGTCAGCGACCACTTTCAACCGGGACGCCGGCCATCCGTCGGGCTTTGTCGGAGGTGTCAAAGCCGTCCGTCTTTTTTCATCGGGACCTTCGCTCTTTGACGTGCGCACAGCGGGAGCGCCGACGTATTAGCGGCTTCTTGCTGCCATCTATTTACTTCGGAGGTGTTCGAAAAAAAGATGCTGGAACAGCGGGAGAAGTGCACCATTCTTCTCTAATCATCAAATAAGTTGTCTGGTGGAAGGAACAAAACAAAAAAACAAAAAAAAAACTTTTGTCTCAAACTCAAGGTAAACTTTTTGGAGCAAACGGCACGAGAGAAATGCAACGCCGCTAACCTGTTAGCCGCTTAACTGCCACGTTTATTGCACTAACCTGTTAGCCGCTCTGTGTTAGCGAATCGTCATTATTTGTAGCCAACGGCAGGACGTGTGTGACATCTTGTTCACGTTTATTTTGTTACCTTTGTTGAATAAAGGCCGGAAATTAGGGAGGAAATTAATATTTATTCTAAGTGGCGGTGCTAGGCTACATTACATTAGCTAGAAATATTTACCGTAGACATGGAGTTGCCCTACGATAATTTATGCACTTTAGCTTCTATGATGCCACCAAACATTGGATATTCTCGGACTTTTACGCACTCTTTCCTCCATATTTGGCCCACCGCATAATTTATTGCAAATGTACTGTAAATCTTGCGCATCAAATTCAAATCAGATTCTTGCTAGAATCTAACAAGAGTTTTATTTGCCATGTGAAATACATCAAAATCTTCCAAATGTTCGACAGCATTTCATATTTATCAAACCTCGTTTTACAATAACTTTGAACAGCTAAAGTATTATCCTTAAAGGGACACTTGAATCATGGAACATTTTCCAGCAGTGAAGTTAATATTTTGTCCAGAATGATTTTGATAACTCAATTATTTTTCATGCACAATTAATATCTTAAAAAAAAAATGATTTTTGTACTTGCTGTTGACTAATGATGACATCACCTGTGCTGAGGAAGTAAGTCATGGCCAATCATGGCTCACCTGTTTTCTGGGTTTGCTCAGTAAACTGAGCCATGATTGGTTGTTACTAGGGCTGCACAATATATCGAAAATATATCGATAACGGGATATTGGCCCATGCAATATGCATATCGCAAAGACATGCAATAAGTTTCAAATGAAATTTCATGCTTTTATCTGAATTTGGTCAGTCAGTTAAACATTATTGCTTCATTTGTTAATTTTTCCTTTCGAACAAACCGAAAAGGAAAAATGGCTGACGGGAAGAAGCCAAAGCTTATTAATTCCCGCCCCCATAATTATCGACGGGCAATTACAATTAAGATTATATTGAGTTAGCTTATTTTGCTGCATGAAAACAATGTAATTCTTTCATTAGATAATAAAAATGTCGTTTCGTTAGGTACATGTTAAATATTGCAATAATATTGATATCGCTATATTCAACAACTATATCACATATCGCATGATTTTCAAATATCGTGAAGCCGTAGTTATCATCAGTCGACAGCAACAGAAAAATCACTTTTTAAAGGTATTAACTGTACATAAAAATAACAATTACCACATTAATTATAGACATAATATAAATTTTTGGCTCAATGAGTCAAGTATCCCTTGAACTTTTGATTTTGAAATCATTTTGTTGTGTATAATGTCAATTAAACATTTGCATAGTTTCACATTCATAACTGACGCTCTGTGGGGAAACGGAACTCCAATGTGGCCCATGACAGAAAAAAAATAATAAATGAGGGCAAGACCCCCTGCTGTGCACTAACAATCCGTTTGGAAGAAATAACGACGGCAAAATCCAGTAATATAGTGAAAAAAATGTGAAATATGCCATTAGATACAGTATGACAATCTGTGATATAGTGAAGCCACAAAAGCGAAAATAAATCAGAAACATTCCGGCGTTGGACTTCACAACTGTTGAGGGAGCATTGCCAAAAAAAAGTGCCACATCCCGTAAACGCATTAACGCTTGATTGAAAATGATGTCGCCAGATTTTTGTCGATCGGGTGGCGTCGTCGACTAAAACCTGAACAACAACAACAAAACGTTGACGACACCCAGGTTGACGTCCCGATTTCCCCCTAATTGCTCGCCGTGCCACCGTGACAAGCGCGCTTGAAGACTTTTGCGGCACTTTTAGCCAATTGTGATGTTTTGGGAGGCGATGCCATGTCGGGCCGCCGCCTCTCGCTTCATCTATGAACGTCGAATCGGCGTAATTGGACGGCCGCGCAGGCTCGGACTTGACCACAGATGTTGTCTGTGCACAACAGGCCTTGAAACGGATGAAAATGAGGAGGGAAATTAGAGCTCGGAAAGCAGGCAGGCGCCAGCAGAAAACTCACCGAGATTCTCACTTTGTTTTGCAACATGTCTTTTCTTTCTTTCTTTCTTCTTTTTTACCCTTTTCCCCCCGATTTAATGTCTCTCGGTATCGATTTCACTCTCATATTTCTCTCTCTCTCGCTCTATTATACACACGTATACATACATAAAATGGGTACGCATTATTCTCTTGCTCTGCAGCTTTACTTGCCTGCCTTTTTTTTTTTGTCAATCATCATAGCAGCATCAATGATTCGTCCTTACGTCAGATCCCGATCGACAGTTTTACAACGCAATTGTAAGAAGTTATTGAAATCATTTGAATGATAAAACCTGCATGAATTATTTTCACTTATTTTATTTGAATTGTTGTGTTTTTGTTCAGCAATGGAATGAACTAGCGGCATTTCAATTAACTTCCATTTTATACTTTGATATTTATCTGCAACAATTATGCACGTAGCTGAGAAGCAAAATAATAATAAAGATGCAATTGAGATTATAACCACAAACAGCAAATTGTTTGTACTCCATTTTTCCATGGCGGATTCTAGAAATGATCAAACTTTGATGTCACGCAATTCATTGCGTATGTGTTGGGGTGCAGGGACCACAGAACGCAACGTTGACAGGCAGTACGGAGCATTTAATATTTATTGATTTCCTATTATTTTGGCGGATTTATTTACAAGTAGCGGCATGAATAGACTTTTGCTCTACTACTGAAGTTCTCCTCCTTTTTTTCAGGACTTTCTTCTGTAACAATGAAAGATACATTTTGTCAAGCTGCGGTCTAACAGGCGGCAAAATCGACTTTTTACTTCCTGGTAGGCTGTGAAGTCAACACTTCCAAATATGGGCATGACTCTTTCACATTGAGCAAGTGCAATGTGAAAAGGGCTTAAGACCAACAAAAAAAATGGAAAATGCCATTGACATGCTAGCGATTAGCAACAATAGGTGGCAAACCTTCAAATGAATGGATATTGATTGCAGTGAGTGGAGCAACACATGTAGACAGACGATACCGTCACAATGATAGCGCATAAATTCTTTATCGAGTTCTTGAAATGTCGCTCACGGCGTTGTGCTGGCTGCTGCATCTCGGTCAGCTTTTGACATTTCCGGAGAGCTCGGCGCCGTAACACCTTGCGAAAACACAAAGTGACTCTCAGGAAGCAACGAGAGCAAGTTTGCGACATGAACGTGTTCACCGTCCAACTAAAGAATTTTGGAGAAAAAAAAAAAGACATTTTTGGACTTACTGGCAGGTGCATAATGACCTGAAATGAAGGACAAACAAAGTTACGTTGTAATGGCGGAAGGCAAATAAATGTTCCCTTTTAGAAATTATTTGCGTCCCTCACCTGGTTTGCGTTTTTGACACTTGACAATGACGATGGCCACAAAGAGGACCATCAGAGTGACAATCACCAACGGGACAGCGATGGCCACGATCATCTTGTTCTTTTCTTCTTCTTCACAAAAGGAAGAATGAAAAACAGGGCGTGAAGAATGAACATTTATTTTTGCATCCAGACTTTCAAGTGCGAATGACAATTATTGCGATAAGGATCAACAATAAACGTTACAAGCAGCGACCTTTAGACTTCAGCTTAGTACATGTTGACAGTGAGCTCAACTGCAGTTGAGCTCTCGATTAATTCTAAATTTTGGGGTCTTAAAAATGGGACAGCAGCGACACATGAAGCACAGAGAATTCTCATGCGCTACATTTAATGAAGAATTCCCCATTAATTTACAAAACTGTCTGATGATGACTTGTGTGGTGAATTTAGCTGCCCCGCCTCCCACCTGACCCGCTATTCATAAGATGTAATGAAAGCAAAGAAGTGGGATCCACAAACATATGTTCGAGCACATCTTGATTTTGATGCCGGTGCAAAACGAGTTTACCGTGTTTGGGGAATTTAGCAGATGCCATGTTGGCTGTTCCATCAGACCAAGAACATTTTTTTTTCTTTTTTTCGACACACCCTAGTCACACCTGAAAATTTGGCAGCAGAAAGTAGACCTATATTTAGACCAGCTTGGAGCAGGTCTAGGTTGTGGCGCAGGTGGTGTATCGGCAATATGTGTGGTGGATGACCACAGAATGCACTAAAACCTTTGAAACATTGCAGATATTACTTGATTAAATGCATTATCATCATCATCATCATTTTTAAATGACACTCACAGCTATGGGGGGTTCACATGAAAGATTGGGTTGGAAGGTGGTCTCCAAGTGGCCACTTCAAAGCGATGATCTGTGATCACCTTGGCAAACTATGAGGACTACAGATGGAAATTAGCATATTGCTAAATCTGGTGCAGCCATCTTTTTAATGTTACTGTACACTGTCCTTTTAATAAACCAAACTCAAACTCAAACTCAAACTTTGAATCATCCTCCCGCGGAGGTCCGCTCGTAGTTCCGTATAAACGCGCACTTTTGATCTTCTGCATGGACTCCAGTGAGTCCACCATTGCAATGTCAAAGACTCTATTGAAGGGAACGAGAGGAGGAGCCTCACTCAGCCAGGAAGCAGGTTGACTGTCCCCCCCCAAAGGTGCTTTTTCTAAATGTGTGCATCTCTGAAAACATCAAAAGAACTCATTTAGACTGCGATTTGCGCTAGACTTGCACTGAGCACGAACATTGAGCACCGAGTGTCGACTTGTTGATCTCTACACTGAGGAAGCAGTTTCAGGTCAATTGATGGACCGGGACTGACTACATTGGAGGGACAAGTCTCACCGTTGACCTGAGAACCTCTCGAATATCCTCCCAGTGGGGCTGGAGGAGGTCGTTTGAGACTCAGCCAACGACTTTGACCTTGTTGACCAGGAGAAATCGGATGGACTGCTGGTGCGTCCCTTACCTTCAATGCGTGCGTTGCATAGGATCGTTCTTCTCTCCAGCTTGGTGACAATTTGGTCCTTGACTCCAGCCAGCCGAAACACGCACTCGTACCGGCCCTCCACCTCAGCCGTCACCTCCGCTTTCAGGCCGGCCGTCATCTGGAAGGTTCCGTCGTGGTTGGGCAGCGTCGGACCATAATCCACGTCCTCGTGGAGCTGCTCGCCGTCTTTCCTCCAGAAAAGGTCGGCTGTTTTGGGGTAGAAACCTGTCGCGTGGCAGGTGACCGGTGAGGACGGAGTCTTTTGGAGGAGAGACACCACGGGGAGCTCTGCGCAACAAAGTGCTCTTCTATTAGACGGCTGAAGGTCAAATGACATCATCTGTTTCCACTCATTGCTCTTCATGAACAAGAAGATATTAGCTTTGTGTTTAACAAGGTGCAATTGACGACGTTTAGTATCGAGTGGTTACCTGTTCTCATTAGGTATGGCCTCGCGTAGGTCACCAGCTTCTTCAACAAAGCGGGACAAATTTTAGTGTAGTAAAGCTTCCTGTATTCTTTTTGAAACTTGTCATGGTTCCAATTTTGCTTGAAGCTGACAGCATGTGGGCTGTCTGCAATCCATGTGAACGTATTCATGTCCAATATCAGGAGGTCCCCATTCTCATATATCATCTTTTCCCAAGTAGCAACCTCATCCGTCTCGTCATTCCATTCACAGCCAAACCTCGCCTGGCCAAAGTGAACGCCTGAAAGGATGACAAAGTGAAGTGAAACCTGATCTTCCAAAGATCCCATTTCATCTATTTTACATGAGAAAATTAAAACATAAGCAAACCTTCAGATTGGTTGAGGACTTTTCTGGAAATTTCAATGAAAGCTCTGCCGACTTGCTGTCGACTTATTGCGAACATTGTCTCCTTCTCCCAGAAGTCCGGATCATCTGCTGTGGCTTCTTTCACCCATTCATTTCTGGCTTGCACTACCCTGATGTCGCTGTCGTAGTACATAATCTGAACTCCATCCAGATACATAACATTTATATAGTGTGGTAAATTGGGAATTTTAGAGCTGGTGGTTATGAAATACTCCAGCGAGTGAATCACTGAAAGAAAGACAAGATTTGTTTTTTTTAATCAATTCAAACATCTGTATCTGAGTTTAAAAACTAAAACAGCGCTTGATATCACTGATATTTCTCTTTCTTATTTTCACCATGGGTCAAATTTGCAGGATGTAGACAAGTGTATCAGGATGAACTATTAGGCTCCACTACTGGCATTTTTTTTTTTTATTTTTTTTTTTATTTATTTTAAGATTTATTTGTGTGTAGTTAGTTACGTTGGAAGTTGGAAAAGATTGAAATTACGCATCTTAAATCAAACTTTTCTGAGAGTAATCTGGGTCCATGAAAGAGCTTTAGAGTGATAGCAACATCAGCAAGTGTAACTTCAAAAAGAAAGTACACATTTAAAGTCGAGAGGCGTCAAAAATAAATAAATAAATAAATAAATAAATACATAAATAAGGTTGGCAGGATTCTTACTTTATTCTCAGAATTGTGACTTTAAAGTCAGAATTAAAGTCTGGGAAGTTAAAAGGAAAATACTTTGGAGATTTTACTGGAATAACTCACAGACCAAAACCTGTAGTCACAATCCACTTCAACTGGACAGGACTGCAAACTAATTGATTTTGGAGCGGAGCCACAGTTCTACCACGTTGCCGGAAACAAATCTTCACATGCAAAAATCATTCGACCCCACATATGTCTATACTCTGGTATGTGATTGCAAACATTAATACACTTTGTTTAAAGAAAAATAATAATAAAAAAAAAGTGTGTAAACATACTGAGGATACATGAAGCCCAAATACATTGCAGGACTTAAGACGTGTATAAACTTGTCAAGCAAGAGAGACTTACCAGTGATCACGCAGTCGATTTGCACAATCACAACAAATAACGGCAAGTTCACCATCATGATCAGCATGAATAAAATAAAAAAAAATAAAAAAAAGGATGTTAGTCTTACTCCCGCACAGAAAGCCAACGTGATGATATCTAAAGAGACATGACACACGTGAAATGAAAGGGAATGTAGGACACGCCTATTATGATGTAATCACTTGGTACTTGAAAAAGCCACAGTTATGAGGAAAAAAAACAAAAAACATCAACCATCTCTTCTTATATGGCTTTTGTTTTGTCGTTATGGTCATGGGTGTGCTGAAACAGGGCTCAAAATGAGCTGTTTTACATCGCAGTTTGAGAGGCCAGATTTGCATTTTTCAGGCTTATCAAAAAATATGAAACTGGTGCAAAACGGACAAATCACTAACTTTTTTTTTTTTTTTCTCTGATTATTCAACGGCCCCAAAACACTTCGCTGGGCTGGACGCACTCATCGTGAAGTTGCAAGTCATGTCAAACTCGGTGCTACTTACGGCACACCAGCTAGCTAACTAGCAAGGAGCTTTGGCGGGCTACAAGTGAGGCTGAACACTTTTTGTGGAGACACTCTTAAATCAGTTATCATTGCCTTCATGGCAGCAAATATGAGCACAGGGGGTGATGACAACGAAGCACAGGAGACTAAGCTAACTTAAAATTGACAATGTAAAACACTGGATTTGGGTTCTTCTGGTGACTTCGTCCATTAGCATGTCCTCTTCACTACGTTACACAATACACAGCAATATGGAATCTGGAAGTGAATTTTGTTATGTTATGGCGTAGAGTGGAGGAGTGGCTATAATCTTAAAAGTATGAATATAGTATAAAATACCAATCATATCAGTCATGTTATTTATCCTTTTTCAGAATTGAGTCCTAAGTTTTGGTTTCTAAAGAGGGGGGGGGGAATGATGCTAGCTCCACCATCGCTACCGCCACTGCTAGCGAGTCTTTCCGTATCTACCACAAGTTCCCTGCAAAATGAAGCGGATGTCTTCGAATTACAACTCACTGTAAATTGTTCTAGCTGAGTGACTGAGGTATTTTGATTTACCCTGAAACTTGGTCTGGATGCTAGCATGCAGCTAGTCGGCCCGTCCATAATGGAGCAGTGGAGGACCGGGTACTTGAAGTGCCTGAATGTTCAATAACATGAAACTTCAACCCTCAAGACGCTTTATATCAAAAGCAAAAGTGCCACTTTTTACACTTGAGCCAAATGAATTTGCCAAAGTGCAAGCAAAGCAAGCCATGGTTTTTTTTTTGTTTTTTTTTGCAAAGCAAGCCATGTTGCTCCGTGCTGTTAATTTGTCAGCGCAGAAACTTGATATTGGCCACTCTCTGTCTGCAATAGAAGAGACATTACTTTTTCTTTCTTTTTCTTTTTTTAATAAAAAAAAAAAAAAGACATTACAATTTCCAATATATTTTTTATTCATTTGGTAAAGAAAATTATCTTCAACACATTGTAAAAACAACCTTGTTTACCGTCACTAAAATGCAGCAGATGTCTTTTTTTTTTTGGGTCATACTGAGTACAAAGTCTTATCACACGTAAATATAAAAATGTCTCTCTATAACCCTTCAATTAGTGCATACAAACAAATTGACTTTTTCAACAAAACATGAAGCTTGAGCATCTTTAATCAAAGCAAACGACATCGGTGCTACATCACTTTATCCACCTTTTGTGTTAACCCAAAGTTGTGAGCCATTTGCATTCAGAATGGCAGGCCACTTCATTAGGGATAGCAAAAAAAACCAAAAAAAAAAACTGCAGTCAAGCTTGTCATCTGTACAGTTTTGCATGCAAAACATCCCGAGAGCTTATAAGTAGTGATCAATTAATCAAAAAAAGAGGCTTCAAGATCTTTAATGCCACTCACTGTTTACCATCAAACTAAACAGAAAACAAAGAGAATTGCATGTTGCATGTTTCAAATCACCTAAAAACAGAGAGTGGAGCAACACGTAGTCAAGACACTCACAGATCTTACGTTGTTGTCACAAAATGTGTTGGCTGCTGAGTCTTGATCACCTTTTGAAGTTTTCGGAGAGCTCGACACCTTGTGAAAACCCAAAGTCACACTCAAGAAGCAACTACAGCACATTTTTGCTACAGGAAGACGTTTGGTACTACCCAACTTGATCACTTTTACGCATGTAAATGCGAAAGAAAAACAAAAACATGTTGAACTTACTAAATGGTGCGTAATCGTCTGAAATGAAGGCCAAAGAAAGTTACGTTTTAATGGCAGAAGGCAAAGATTCGATGGAAACTATTTGTGTCTCTCACCTGGTTGGCGTTTATGACACTTGACGATGACGATGGCCACAATGAGGACCACCAGAGCGAGGACCGCCAACGGCACAACGATGGCCACAATCTTCTTCCTCATTTCTTCTTCTTCACAAAAGAAGAACGAAAAACCGGTTGTGAGGAAGACGAAACATTCACGTTGCGTCCATCCAATCACCTTCGATGCGTATGTTGCTCAGGATGTTTCTTCTCTCCAGCTTGGTGACAAGTTCGTCCTTGACTCCAGCCAGCCGAAACACGCACTCGTACTGTCCCTCCCGCTCAGCCGTCACCTCCGCTTTCAGGTCGGCCGTCATCTGGAAGGTTCCGTCGTGGTTGGGCAGCGTCGGACCATAATCCACGTCCTCGTGGAGCTGCTCGCCGTCTTTCCTCCAGAAAAGGTCGGCCACGTCGGGGTAGAAACCCGTCGCGTGGCACGTGATCGGTGACGACGGCGTCTTCTGGAGGAGAGACACCTTCGGGAGCTCTGCACGGAACGTGACAGGACGTGAACAGAGGAGAAACGATGGAGAGAATGGTCACATAATACTTACGATTTACACCGTTCAAATTTCAATTTGCTGAGAAAATTTATGCCTTCCTGGGAATATATCGTCTGATTCCACATTACTTACAGTACTCACACAATTGAACGTTAAAGATCAACTTTTCCTCATTCATTTTCAATGGGACTGACATGAAAGTCCCACTTTCCACGCCCACTTCCACTAACTGACCATCATTACCAGCTCTCTGATGCTGCTCAGTGGCGCAGTTGGGAGAGTGCATTGTTCAGTAAACAGAGGGTCGCGGGTTCGAATCCCACCTCCGACTGTACAATGCAAATATATCCAGGGCTATTATGCTCAGGAATATATGAATGCTAATGTTAAGCTAGCATGCTAAGCTAATGCTAAACTAATGCTAAGTTAATTTTAATACTAAGTCAGCATGCTAAGTTAATGGTAACACTAATGCTAAGTTAGCATGCTAAGTGAATGTTATGGTAATGTTAGCATGTTAAGTTAGAATGCTCAGCTAATAGTTAGCTAATGGTATGCTAATATTAATTTAGCATGCTAAGCTAATGCTGATGCTAAACTCATGTTAACTCTTTGACCGCCATAAACGTTTAAAGACGTTCAGTATAATCCTAGGATTGGCCGCCATAGACGTTAATTGACATCTACTATGTTTTTTTATGGAAACGGGTGGAGGAAAGCCTTGGGCAGCTGTGCTCCAAGTATCAAGCCGATCGGGTTACTATAATGAGTATTCCTGGCCACTAGATGGCTGTGATGAGTCTTTTGGACAAGATCGGGTAGGAGACAACAGTAGAAGAAGAGAGGCGGAGCTAGAGTGTTGAGGGGGAGAGAATGGCTAACTTGGCTAAGGGAGTCAAAAAGGCTACAGATGGCAATCAGCTCACGCTTGATCCTTATTTTCAAAGCTCAAAAGCATCGACCAGTGCTCAAGAGCACAGTGATGACGGGGTTAAGTCATAGTTGAAGCGGTGACGTGGCCGTTTCGACCACGTCCTAAGGCCCCACCGGCTAGCGATGCTAATAACGTCCTAAGGCCCCACCGGCTAGCGATGCTAACACCGGAGAAAAGTGGTGCACAACCGAGCACGTCTGCACAGATGACGTTTCATCAGACGATGACGAGTACTATGGGTCCGATGCAAGACAGTCTTGGACAGTCTTCCAAAGAACGTGAAGGTAAGCGCTAACATGCTAAGAGAACTTTTCGGGCGATCTGTTAGCAGCGTGTGTAAATGTGCTGATATACACTAAAACATCTATTACCTATACAAACGTGAATGTATATTTTATAGATCGTGCTCACAGCAACGTCCGACCGCTGGTTCTACGACAAAGAAAGGTGTAAAAAAAAAAAAAAAAAAAAACGTTTTCAATACACCGCAACAATAAAAGTTAAGTCTTTCGATAGTATTGTAATTGTATGTTTCTTTCAGCTCCTACTCAAAGTGACCTCACAGTGAGCAGAACAAAGGTAAAAAAAAAAAAAAAAAAAAAAGATTCTCCACAGCACTAATAAAATATTTGATGGTAAACATCTTCTATAATTTACAGAATGTGCATCAACCAATACATCCAAGAAAAAAAGGTAAACATGCACACACACACACACATTGTATCACAGTGCTCTAAAATAATATATGATATTGAAATGTATATTTGCAGATCCCAAAGATTCTGGCTGGCTTGAAGTTGATGAATTCGGCTGGCAGCCAACCATCTTCCCCTTTGCTGCAAAACCAGGACCAAGGGATGCTGCAGCAGAGCTGAATTCCCACCTGCCAGCTGACATCCTGGAGCTCTTCATCACGGATGAACGTCTCCAGCACATCGTTCATCATACCAACCTCTACGCAAATCAGTCCATGCAGAAGCAGACTGACAAAAACTGTTGCGCACGTGTAAATAGTTTGCAAAGAGTTTTCCAAATTGTTTGTTCGGATTGCTACTGTTGCATGGAAATAAACTGTTATTTTGCAATCAAAAATTTTTTTTTATTGTTGGGGTAGTGTTTTATAGAAGTTTAGGTGTTTGTAGAATCACTCATGCAAAAAAAAAAAAAAAGTGCCAAATTCACTAGAGTGCATGAAATAACATCGTTTCACAAAAAGCTTGATTTCTCCGTATTTTGGAAGAAAATAGAGGATTTGGGTAAAACGAAGCTGTTTTCTAATGTTGATTACTGAAGATCCGAATAAGGTAGAAACAAACTTTTTTTTAGACGAAAGATGAGACTTCAATCTTTCATTTGGGAGTATCCGCGTTTCCATAGTCCTAACACAACATTTTCTGTGGAGCTTGAAAGATCGGTAAAATTCTGTAAATCAGCTGGCAGTATAGCGGTTACCTTTTCCGAAAATGGCTGGCAGTCAAAGAGTTAAGCTAATGCCAAGATAACGGTGATTTAGCACGCTAAGCTAATGCTAAGCTTTAAACAAAACAAAAAAAACATTTCTAAATGCACTAAATACTCAACTTATATACTACTACTACTACAACTATTACTAGCACCTGCCTACGATGTCTTGCCAACTCCCAAAAACCTCAGCCAGTGGTATGGTGAAGACCCAAATTGCTCCCTCTGCTCAACTCCTGCTACACTGAAGCACGGCTGCACGACCAGCCTCACTCAAGGCCGGTACATCTGGTGGCACAACCAGGTGTTACAGTGTCCTGCAGAAGTGTTGGAACATCAGCGAACAAGCACCAACAAGCTCCCCCCCCCAACAGCTTGTGTGCCAATAACACCTTTCATCTGAGAAGGGGAGGGCAAAGCTACCCCCAGGTTATCAAGACCAAAAGCAGGGCAGCTCAGCAGGCCACGTGACTGGAAGCTGTTGGCAGACCTGAACCAAAAGCTCTGCTTCCCACCAGAAATTGCGCTGACCAACTTGAGACCAGACCTCGTGTTGTGGTCAACCTCACTTAAGCACGTGTACATCATGTCCTTCATAGGCATTCAGCTATTAGCATTTTGCATTCCCACGTAATTTCTTCAGAAATTGCACATTGTCTAGTTATGACCATTACCGGTTCTCATTAGGTTTCTCCGGCTGTAGTTGACGAACTTCTTCAACAAAGAAGGACAAAACTCGGTGTAGTAATACTTCCTGGTTTCCCTTTCAATCTTGAAAAGATCCAAAATGTGTTTGACGGCAACAGCCACTTGGCTTTCTGTGATCCCTGTGAACGTATTCATGTCCACCACGATGTCATCTCCTGTCTCATATCTCCACTGTTCAAAACCAGCAACCGCATCCGTCTCGTCATTCCATTCACAGCCAAACCTCACCTGGCCATAGTGAACACCTGAAAGGACGACACGATGTTGGAAATCAAACTGAAGCCTGATCATTGCCACAAAAGTGATGAAAAGTAAAGCAACCAAACCTTCAGATTGGTTGAAAGCCTTTCGAACAATTTCAAGCATTGCTTTGCTGAACATCGCTCGTCTTGCAGCAGCCACTGTCCTCATCTCCCAGAAGTCCGGCTCGTCTGCCATGGCTTCCTTCACCCAGTCATTTCTGGCTTCCAGTTTCCCGCTCTTGCTGTCATAGTAGAACATCTCAACTCCATCGACATAAGCAACATCCACATAATCTGCTAAATTGGGAATTTGAGTGGAAACTGTGAGGAAATGCTCCAACGAGTGAATCACTGAAAGAAAGAAAGAAAGAAAGAAAGAAAGAAAGAAAGAAAGAAAGAGGGCAGTTATTACAGTACATGCAATCACATACTTTACATTTAAAGGCGCCATCGCTAGGAATGTGGAAGAAAGACAAAAATTTTTTTAACTGAGTACAGTAAAGCAAAGCAAGCCAAGCTTGTTTTGTGTCAAAAGAAACATTTAATGACATTTTTGATGATTTGTTTTCTGTATAGGAGCGTACAACATCGATATCTCAGATACAGGCAACACTATCAACGTGAACTTTTATGCTCACTAATAACGGCAATTTGTATTCAAAGATGATTTTGTTGACTTACCTTGGAAGTTTCGTGCTTGCAAAGATTGAAATGATGCTTTATATATTGAAGAACATTTGTGACAGACCAGCAAAATCAGCAAGTAGTGTCATTTCAAAAAAAAGGAGCAGAGAAGTCCGAGAGTTAAAGAGAACATTCTTTGATTTGATCGGAATGACCTACGGGTTAAAACCTGTCGTCAGTATCCAGTGCTGGTCAGCGACCTTCAACTGGACAACAAACTGGACGGATTTGCAACAAGCTGGCTGTGTTTTTGGAGCACAGCCACAACTCGACCACGCCGATACAAACAAATCCAATCATGCAAAAACATTCAACCAATGAAGACATTTCACCAAGACAAAAATACCTTTATGTATTTGTAGTTGACTGCAGAGATTAATAACTACTTTGTTAAGACAAAAAAAAAAAAAAAAAACATAGCATTGATGGAAGTATAAACTTGTCAAGCAATTGAACTTACCAGGCGTCACGCTGCGTATTTCCACAAAAATCACAACAAATAAAAGCAAGTTCACCATCACGATCAGCAACATGGATTGGGGGGGTTGTTAGTTTTACTCCTACACAGAAAGCCAATCTGATATCAAACTCAACAGGAAGCATCAGGAAACGAAAGGAAATGTTGGACACGCCTCCTTATGATGCTTGAAAAACGACACAACTCATCTGTCATCTGTTTTCTATATTGGCCATTCTCACTCGGGTTATAAGCAGACTTATAAAATAAAAATTAAATTAAATAATAAAAATTAACAGTTACTCATTTATTGTCTTACCTGTCTTTGTCACTTTATATGTACGGTTGTTTTGAAATAAGTTTGAGTTTTGTTTTGTTTTCCAAGTGAGCCATGTGCAACGTTGCAGTGTGGAAACATTTCGACGGAACTTCCCCATCACTAAATCCCGTTTATCAGGTTCTTTGCCTCGATGTGCGGGTGTGCACAAACTGGTCCGCCCCTGAAACAAACTGACGTGACATCACAGATGGGAAAACAGGTATATGCATGCACACTAACACTTTGCACAAACGGTAGCAAAACATGACGCTCGGCACCGTTTCACTTTCACTTTTTGACGCAGGTACATGGTGCATTCAAGGACAGCCAGCAAAACAGGAAATCTCACATGCAGAAGACAAAACATGATCAAAGAGTAATTTAACCTTGCAACAACACGATCATCCCACCAGATGGCTCCAAAGTGATTCACAGATTGCTTTGGCCTGAGCACAAAAATGGCAACAACAACAAAAAAAAAAGTTGAGACTTTCAGCAAATTCTGAACTGTGGATGTGCAGGGGGTCACTCACTGTGCTGCCCGGAATGTTGTGGCATAATGTGACACCCACACTGGAGGCGTGCAACTCTCAATTCAGGCTTGCCTGTATATTGTCAAAATAATTTGAACTCATTTGCTCCCAAAAACGTAGAAATATGTTTTAAATGTTTGGTGTCCCAAATAAGTTTTTTTTTTTTTTTTTTTTAATGCTAGAGCATACAGAAGGCTTTGACACAGCTTCCAAACTGCAGAGAATGATTGAAGCAATGGTAGTTGTTACAAAAACGGCCAGCAGGTGGCAGCAGAGTATAAGAGATCAACCAGGGCCATGTGGCAAACAAAGTGATTTCCCCACAGTTCTAAACAGATTTGTGACTAACGATGAAACTTAGCTATATTCTAATGCTAATTGCTGCAAAACGGAAATAGATTGAAAAATGTTTTTTTTCCTGATGAAAGAAGAGACTTTAATCTTTCTTTTGGTAAGTTCCATGCTTTTATTGCAATAGAACACAATATTCTGTGGGCCTTGCAAAATCAGTCAAAATCCAGTAAGGGGGTTGCTTCAGTCAAAATGGCTGCCAGTGAATGAGTTAAAATTGCTTCAAAAACTGCGAAATAGTGGGGGCGGAAACAATGAAGTGCAAAATAATCTCCATTTTTTATTTGTGACTATTTTTTTCTCCCCTCCCACCCAAAATTATGAAGCGTGCCAAAAAGTTACGCGAGCGTTTTGCGAGTAGAAAATTAGAAAAAAAAAAATGTGCAGCAAGACGACGCTTGCAAAGTTTGGATGCTGCCTTGAAGCAACAACCTCGGCGACCTCCAGATGTACGCAAAGCTGGACGCTGCCAAGAAAATGTTTTGGTTTTCTCGTTGTCAAAGTTGAAGCGTAGCTGTGGAATCAATAGTGTGCAAAAAAATGATGTATGCACCATGCAGATTTGACAATGTGTGCTGCTTGTTAATAAGCAGCAAGATTCATCGTCATTTTCAACATGTCACTTCGTGTCTATGATCGTGTTGTTGACAACATTTGTGTTAGTTTTGATATTGTATGAAAAGAAAAAAAAACACAAAATGTTATTCTTTCCCCCTGAAATATGATGATGTCGGCAAAATCAGCAATTTTGAGAATCATAAAATAGTACTTGTCATGATCGTATTGTTTGTAGGATACTGGTATTTGTATTTTGTACTTTAGACACCCGATTTGACCCAGAAATGTTCATGGGTCAAAATGACCTGCTGCATGTTTTTGTCACTGGGATAAAATTCATTTAAAAACTAATTTAAAGATAATAAGATGGTTTGATTTGAGCATTTGAATTCTTAAAACAAAATCAGCTCACTAAGTAAAACTGATTTCAACAGGGGAGGAAAAAAAAAATGGTGGATAAATATCTTCATTCTTGATTCTGCCACATTCTTTAGAGGCGAGTGGGTGAGGGGCAGAATCTCGTTGAGTTATTTTGGGGGCAGAAGTTAGTGACAGACAGTTGTGATGAATTTTTGATGGTTTTATTTGCAGATTGTCAGCCAGCGTAGTATTGTTGTTGTTGTCGTCGTCGTCGTGGGGGCAGATGCTGCGGGATGTTTTCACGCTGCTGGAGCTCATTTAAATTACAGACGAAGACGAAGAGGTGAGCCAACATCTGCACGCCTCTTTTTTTTTTTTTTTTAGATCAACACAGATCAGCCAGATAGAACAAATGTGAAAAAGATTCATGCGCCTTCATCGGTGCGGGTGTGTGCTGAATTCCCATTTTCATTTCATCTTAATGCCGAGCGGAAAACACAATGCACATCACAACGCACGTATCAAAGATAAGATTAATGATAGCAAAGAGTTATAAATATGGAGATGATGTTGGAACGCCTCCAAAACACGCTTTGAAGTCGCGAGCAAATACTTTCCGACAGCGTGCACAAACTTTTCATCAGCGCCTCCTTGTTTGTGTTGTGCGTGAAAATGTTCCGTAATGATGCGGACCTCAAAGAAAAGTGGACTATTCCCAACAAACAACTTTGTGGAGTGATGATATCATTTCAAACCCTAATCCTGGCATTCCATGTATACTGAAACCCAAAACTCTGCCTTGAAACCAGATAACCAGCAGCTAAAATCCTAAATGTGTGTTCAAAAATAATGACGTGAAACCTGGATCGCGTCTTGAATCCCCGATTCTTACTTGAGACTTTAAATGCTAATCTAATCCGGACGTGGAGTTCAACTTTATAACCCTAATTTGGAATTTGAAACCCTAATCTTGGTTTGAGATCCCAATTCTTACTTGAAACTTGTTGCAACTCAGAATCCCGACGAGGAACTCTGTATTGACACCCCAAAATTGAAGTGTGGGGGTGTGCAGCCAAAAACGACACCGATTCCGTCTTCCTTTGACAGAAACGTGCAATTCGTGTCATTTGCGGCTGCGGATACAGAGACCACACTCTTCCATTATTTATACATCTAAAAAAATGTAAACTTAAATGAATTGATGAAGTTTAACCGTCTTAAAATAATGTTTTAAATCCCATCATGAAAGTTTACCGGTTAATATACAAATTAAATTTAAAAAATAATAAAAATAGGGAAAGAGAGTATAAATTAAGAGGAACAAATATTTTCTCCAAAATAAAAAGAAGGATGTATTTCAACTCACAGTGTCAGTTTATGGAACAATCTGGATTGTAAAACAAAATCATCTCAGACTATCTGTCTCTTTAAAAACTTGACAAAAGCTCAATTACTGGAAAAAAACACATATAGCACAAGGACATGCTACTTAATTATTATATAGAATTGTTATGTTGAAAGAGTCTTGACCGCTCGCTGTTATTTACTTTGTGTTATTTTTGTTGTTGTTGTCGTTGATTAGGGGCAAATAACATAAGTTTACTGTCCCTTTTCATTTCTCTTTTTTTTAAGGAATGAAATAAATTGAATTGAATTCATTTGCAACTGTATTACTTCAAAACTCTTTAATTATCTTTGCTTGACATCCACATTTGACCGACCACATTTTCTCTTGAAACCCTCATTTTCAACTTGAATCCATACCTGAAGCCCTACTTTGAAAACTAAACAAACCTAAAATTTGAAAACAGAATTCTCGATTGAAATCCTACTTTGAAGCCTACGTCGATCCGCAGTAGAAGCGATTCAATCAAAAATGCATCACGAGAAGAAAGAAAACATATAAAAGTTGTTTTTGAGCCGATGAGTGCTTACAAAGAAAGGAAACAGCGCCGAGCTGCTGATTTCTGTATGACATTAAAAATGAAAATGGCCATTTGAATGTGAGTAGGATAGCATGTCGACCTCTCGAGAAAATACACAGCGGCAAGTTCTGGTTGGATGAAACTTCCGCGACAGAAATGCTTTTCTTTTCGCGGTAGTTTTAAATGGCTTACCTTAACTACAATTCTGCGTCGCATTGGAGTCAAAGTTAGAACATTCTCTAAAGTTCTAAAGAATAAATAAATCCTTGTCGTAATGCTATCCGCTGCACGTCCACAAGTCAACGGACTCGTCTTTTATTTCTTCTTCCACTTCCTTTTGACAGTTGTCAAATACTTTTAGGTGCATTGGCGCCCCCTTCTTTAGTATCGATATCTATGGCTATGAATAAGGCCACCGGTGGTAATGCAAGACTACTACTTCTTCTTCTTCTTCTTCTTTCTCTTCGCGGTTGATTGGTGCTTTTGGTGAATTACCGCCACCTTCTTAAACGGAGTGAAACCACACGCGGAAGTAACAACAAAGTCAAAATAAGATTGAAAAAAATGCACCATGACACACACGTACTAGTTTGAAACCCAAATTTGCAATTAACAAATTCAAAGTGGTTATCTGGGTGTTTTTCAAAACCTTTCGACTATATTTTCCTCACTCGCCGTCATCTCATCTTCTTGCGGCATTTGCACGTACAAGCCGCAAGCGCCATCTTCTTCATCTTCATCTTCCTCTTCTTCAGCCTCCCAGGTCGAGTTTGAATAATAGAACGTGTGTCTATATTTGAGAGCGTCGATCCTCACTTGGCCAATAGAATTGAAAAGTTTCCAGGCGTCAGAAGACGGCGCCGAGGGGCCCCCCAAGAACGAGGAGCGGCATGTGGAGGCCCACTTTTACACTTGTCGTAACCTCCTTCCATGACGCTCGACAGCTGGTTCCTTCCTTTCACTTTTTTTTTTTTTTTTTGCTTGACGTGCAGCTTCATTCGCAACCCACAGGAAAATAAACACAGTAATACAGCAGCTGTTTGGGTTTTTTTGTTTTGTTTTTTTACATATAATATCTCCAAATATGTATTCATTCATAAAAAATAAAAAATAAAAAAATGGGGGGGCTGTGTTTCAAAATTGTGCTTTCACAAACACACAATCTTTTGATTTGTTAATTTTTTTTAAGCTAATAAACTCGCTTAAAACAAAACAAAACATTTTTTTGTGTTAAACAACCTACAAAATATTTGGTGTTTTGTGGAGTATTGATTTGACCAAATGTTTTGTGTTAAATAAATAAAACCCAAAAGTTGGGTTGGTCCCTTTTTGACCAAATGTGTATTGTTGCTTTTTCTTTTTTTTTAAGGGTCCGATGAATTATCTACTTTTGTGGGCCGCTTTATATCAAATAGCACAATTTTTAGGATTATTTAAAATATATATATATATTCCAATTTTGATGGTTCTATTGATTTGATAGAACTTTTTTGAGAAATTACCCAAAAAGTTGGGTTGGTGGCTTTTTGACCAAATGAGAGTTTTATTTTATTTTTTTTAATAATAATTGTTTATTTTTAAGAAGGGCCGAATGAATAATCTACTTTTGTGGTCCTCTTTGTATCAAATGCAAAGTAATGTATATCTATTGCTTTGATAAAACTTTTTAAGTTAAATGAATGACCCCCAAAAAGTTCGGTTGGTCGCTTTTTGACCCAACTGTTTTTTTTTTATTTTATTTTTTTTTTATTTAGTTTGAGTTTAATTGGGTCAAATAAAAAAGGACCCACGTAACAAAAGTCGCTCATCACCAAAGTTCCAAACTTGACGAGAATGTCGTGATTGATTGATCGATTTATAAGGGTACAAGTTGTCCCAATATTTGTGTCCAGTGGGAAGACATATCGATTGTTGTTCCTCGAAGGACGCCTGGAAATCAGGACGTTTTATCAAACTGGTGCAGCCTGCAACTGACGTCTCGGCTCTCCTTGGTCGCTATTGACTTCCTTATCGGCGACCTGTCCGATTCTGATATAGCTGCTAAATATGAGCGGCAAGTTATGATGAAATATTGCCGAGGTTTGAAAATTTCATGTCGGCTACCGGCTGAAGTGCTCGGTCGAGAAGGGCTCGTTTGCATCGCCGGCGCAACGTTCTGAAATATTTACTTGAGTAGGGTGGAAATTATGTGTAGCTAGTTATAGTCCACTACAAGAGTTGAGTACTCGTACGCTGCCTGAAAAAAAAAAGTTGTCAAACATTCCATCCATCCATTTTCTTGACCGCTTATTCCTCACAAGGGTCGCGGGGGCTGCTGGCGCCTATCTCAGCTGGCTCTGCGCAGTAGGCGGGGGACACCCTGGACTGGTTGCCAACCAATGGCAGGGCACACAGAGACCAACAACCATCCACACTCACAAGGGACAATTGGGAGCGCCCAATGAACCTGCCATGCATGTCTTTGGAATGTGGGAGGAGACCGGAGTACCCGGAGAAGACCCACGCGGGCACGCGGAGAACATGCAAACTCCACCCAGGAAGGTCCGAGCCTGGACTCGAACCCGAGTCCTCAGAACTGGGAGGCGGACGTGCTAACCACTCGACTACCGTGCCGCCCTGTCAAACATTCCTATAAATAGAAATGTTTTTTCAAAATTGCAACGTTATTTAAATGGACAAATTGCTCCCATCTTGTGATCGGTGATCGTTTGTTTTTCTCGACTCGCCAAAACGCTGATGGTGTCGATAAGGTCTGCTTGACAGCTTTGAAAAGTTTGTGTTGTTGCGTTTTGTTTGTTGTTGTTGTGTCGGTGTCGAGCTCAGACGCGTCTCGACGTCCTTGGGCGCCGTCTGAACAAAGAGCGACCCCCGAAGCCTGCACGTCGAGTGACATTTTCGTGTGCCACTCCAAAAATTGTTCTTCTCATCTCGGTTTTTGTGGCGCCCGGCTGCCAATCCTTTCATAACCGCCGCCGGTCCTTTCATACTTTGATCACATGACGACGACTCAGGGCCGCCGTTTTTCCACGTTCATTATTTAATAACGAGTGCGCTTACAAATGTTAGATTCTCTCTTTTTTTTTTTTTTTTTTTTCAGCACTGATTTTTCAAGACCCCAAATTTCTGGCAAAAGTCCCGATGTTTGCCGATCTATTTATTTTCATAACCAACATCAACGTTAATGTTCCAGTGTTGTTTTTTACATTTAAAAACATTGACCAAGAACTGTGAAACAATATTGCACGTAAAATAGTTTGGCCAGATAAAAGTGAAAAAGCCAAGTCGTCATCTGACAAGCAGAAGAGGACAGTGGCAGATTTTTTTCTTTTTCTTTTTTCCTCTCTCGGTCGTCGGTTGGGCTGCAAATGACACTTAAAGACCTTGGGCGCCCTCTGCTGTTTCTTTTGTGAAGAGCAAAAATGGACAAGAAAAAAAAAAGTGCAGCAACAATGTAGTCATTCCTTTCACTACCCTAACTCAACTAATGATAATCCATAATTATACTATTCATGACAATCCATAATTATACAATTAATAATACATACTTATTCTATTAATATTTAATATTATTAATGATAATAAATTATACTATTTATATTGATATACTATTGATACATAATTATACTATTAATGATACTCCATAATTTTATTAATGATAACCCGTAATTTTACTATTATTAATACATAATTGTACTATTATTGATAGCACATAATTATACTATTAATACATAATTGTACTATTAATGATAATCTATAATTATACTATTGATACATATACTATTGATAATTCATAGTTATACTATTGATAACCCATAGTTATACTATTAATGATAACCCATAATTATACTATTATTGATAATCCATAATTATACTACTAATTTATAATTATACTATTGACTATAAATATATATAAAAGAAGGCACTATACTATTGGATCTTTTCGGTATTTGCGCTCATTCATTTTCTGCGAATAAACGCTGAAAATGACAAAAATTGTATGATATATTGATGTAGTGAAATAAATTGATGTGATGAATGCTCACAGTTGAAGTACAACCTTTATTAATAGTGGAATCATCACAGTGCGTTTTTTTTTTTTTTTTGTTACATCAGCGAGTGACTAAAGTTAACCCAAACAGAACAAAAAATAATAATAATTAAAAAAAATCCAAAATAAAAAACAACAGAAGGGAAGATGTGAAATGATAAATCTGAGCTGCAGCAGAGACGACTGAACCTTGTTTTGTTTTTTCTTTTTTTTTCATTTAAAGACCAAGAAGACTGTCATCTAAATGAAGTATGAGAATACTTTTTTTTTTTGAAAATGCGCGTTTTGGTGGTTTCTATTCATTTTGTTGTTTGTGTACTATTGTGCTTGTGCGTTCTTGTTGTATTTTGTGTACAAGGTTAGTTTTTGTTAAAATGGAATTAATATGCTCAGAGGGTGAAGAGAGATAACCTGCAACATTTCATCATGAGGAAAAAAATAATAATCAGAAAATAAAAGTCATGAAATTAATAATCATGACATTTTTTTACAATGTTTTGATCTTTTTGAACTTCCTTTACAACTTTTTTTTTTCCCTTTCCAACACGCGCGCCCGCACACGTGTTGCATGAATGTTTGTCACTGTTTGAATATGAAGAATATTCATAATCATACTTTTGTTTCTGCTTCTACGCACACTGAAGTTCAATCAACGTTTATCGGAACGTACGCAGACATGTTGAAAAATATATTCCATATTTACTATTTGGGGTGAGAGGAGCTTCTTCAACAACAACAACAAAAATTGCAGTTTTGTCATCTTGTATGGCCACCAAATGTCAGATTATTATTATTTATTTATTTATTTTAACCTGCACAACTTCTTTGGGATTTACGGTAGTTTTATTTTAACCATGGCAACATTTTTTTCGGGATTTTGAGGGGTTGCAATTTTTGTGGGATTTACTTGAATCTGTGCAATTTTTATGGGATTTATGGTAGTTTTATTGGAAACTGTGGAACTTTGTGGGGATTTATGGCGGTCTTTGTTCCAGCTGCACAACTTTTCGGGGATTTTTATGGTAGTTTTATTTTATAAGGGCTGCATTATTTATTATTATTATTTTAGGGATTTACACTAGCACTCCGAATTGTCCCTAAGTGTGCATGTGAGTGTGGATGGTTGTTGGTCTCGGTGTGCCCTGCGATTGGCTGGCAACCAGTCCAAGGTGTCCCCCGCCTACTGCCCAGAGCCAGCTGAGATAGGCGCCAGCACCCCCCCGCGACCCTTGTGAGGAATACGCGGTCAAGAAAATGGATGGATGGATTGACACTAGTCTTATTTCAATCTACACAACCTTTTGGGTGATTTCTGATCGACTTATTTTTACCTATGCAATTTTGGAGTGATTTACGATCGTGTGAACCTATGCAATTTTTTTTTTTTTTTTTTTGTGGGTTTATGGTAATCTTCGTTGAACTTAAGTTTGGGGATTTCTCAAGACTTACTGCATTTTAACCTATGCAACTTTTGTGGGATTTACTTGAATCTGTGCAATTTTTAGGGGATTTATGGTTGCTTTAATTCAAACGATGTGACTGTGAGGATTTATGGTGGTTTTAGTTCACCCTGCACAACTTTTGGAGGATTTCCGATGCGCGTTTTTAATCTATGCAATTTTGGGGGGGATTTTTAAGGTAGTCTTGTTTTTAGGGTTGCAATTTATTTATTTTTATTTTTTTTTATGGATTTATTTCAATCTACGTGACTTTTTGTGAGGATTTATGGTGGTTTTAGTTCGCCCTGCACAACTTTTGCAGGATTTCTGATGTCTGTTTTAATCTATGCAATTTTGGGGGGATTTTTAAAAGGTAGTCTGTTTTCAGGGCTACAATTTCTTTTAGGGATTTATTTCAATCTATGCGACTTTTTGGGCGATTTCTGGCACTCTTATTTTAACCTATGCAATTTGAATCTTCCGCAATTTTGTCTTGGTTTAGGGCACCTAAATTTAACCTAAGCAACATTTGGCGATCGTAGGGTTAATTTAACAATTTTGTGGTCGATTTAGCGCGGTCTTATTTTAATTTGCAAAAACGGTTCAGTTGGCAGTGTGACACAGAAATGCTTCATATGAACATATTCCAAACGTGAACAGAAACTTTCGTCGAACAGCAAGCACGTACAACAACTCCCCCTGCTGGAGGATTCACACACTTCTCTCTTTAAATTAGTTAAATCAATAAATTAAACTCAAAACGTGAAGAAGAGTTCACTCGCCTCCGATCCCGCACGTCCTACGTTATATTACACACTGCTCACTTTTGTCACTTTTTTTTTTTTTACATGAAAAACAAAAAAAAAGAAAGAAAAGAGCAGACACTTATCTGGCCTCTTTCACTCACTTCAAGTCCACTTCATGGCCACGCCTCCTTTTTCCATCACGTCCACGTTCCATTTCTCATCAATCATGTCCACGCATTGTCCTCATGTCTTCATCATGTCACACACCAAAAAAAAAACAAAAATAAAAAAAAAACTCTTCTGTCCTGAGCTGCTGTTTGTGTTGTCTGTCTGAAAGTTACATTCGTTTCCTACGACAAGTGAATAAATGCTGATTTAAATGCCTTTTTTTTGTCTTTTAAAGTGTACAAGTTGATGAGTTTAAAATGAATGTTTTGTTTTTTTTGTCTGATCCAAAGTACAATGTGTGAATTGTCAAAAAAAAAAAAAAAACAAAAAAAAAAAACATTGCAGTCGTTAAGATTTCAGTGGATTCACAAAAAGTCGTAATTTAATTATTAAGGAATTTACAGCAGGTAACTTGTGCAATTTTGGAGGTTTTTACGCTATCGTCTTCTTGGGAATTAATAAGCAGTCTCATTGACACGTTTGCAAATTTTGGGGTGTTTACAGTAGGCTCGTTTTAACTGAAGGATTTTCATAGCCTTATTTGATTCAATATTTGAGGGATTTATGGCAGTTTTATTTGAAACTGCACAACTTTTATAGGCGTTATGATTTATTTACTTCCTGAACTCCCAAACTTTTATTGGATTTACAGTTGCTTTGATTTTCTGGGGATTTTTCTTTGGAGGGAATATTTGGAGTGATATTTAAACCTGTGCAATTTTTGAGAGAAATTGTGGTCGTCTTGACTGAACTTGTGCAACTGGTGAACTTCTTCTTTTTTTTTTTCTTTTTTTATATTTCTGTGTGCATTTCAAGGTGACTCAATGTGCTTCATGTAAATAGCAATTTAAAAAATAATAACAATAACAAACAGTCTTGTGGGTTTGGAGGGATTTTCTTAATCTCATTTTACCTGTGCAACTTTTGAAGGGTTTGTGGGCTTTTCTTTCTTTTAAAAAAAATAAATCTTTTTATGGTTTTCTTATTGGCCTCTAAAACCTTGAGAGAATTTAAAGTCGTCTTAATTTTATTTGTGAAATTTATGAGGGATTTTTGTGGTATTATTTGAACCAGTTATGCACTGTTAAAGAAATAATAATAATAATTTGGAGATATATATTTTAAATTTAAAAGTTTACAGAACTAATGTGTTGCTAACAGAAGAGGATTAGCGCTAGTAAAGAGAGAAAAAAAAAAGTTTGGCGGGATTCTCGCTTTATCCTCAGAATTGTCACTTTAAAGTGAGAACTGCAACAATTCTTACTTTAAATGCATGAGAATTCTGAGAATGAAGTGAGAATTCTCACTTTAACTCATTCAAACTCCCAAAATGTGTAAATACGTTTTTTTTAATACTTCGTCCTTCACTACCAAAAACGTATTTATACGTGTGTTGTTTTTTTTCGATGCTAGAGCACACAGAATTTGATGCAGCTTCTGACCTGAAGAGGTCGCTTAAAGCAATGGCAGTTATTACAAAAAGAGGCCAGCAGGTGACAGCAGAGTATAAGAGATCAGCCAGGGCCATGTTGCAATGAGCTCTTTTTGCCAGTGTTTTCAGCAGGAATGTGAATAATGATGAAGCTTAACTATATTCCAATGCTAATTGCTGCAAAACGGAAACGGATACAAATATATCTTCTTCTTTTTTTAACTGATGAAAGAAGAGACTCCATGTTTTTATAGCAATAGAACACAATCTTCTGTGGGCCTTGCAAAATCAGTCCAAATCCACTTGCTTCAGTGAAAATAGCTGCGAGTGAATGAGTCAAAGTCAGAATGACTGTTATCATTTTAAAGTCAGAATTCTGACTTTAAAATGATAATTTCAAGACAAAAAAAAACACAAAAAAAAGTAAAAATCCTGCCAAACTTTTTTTTTCTTTGTCTTCATTGGCCCTAAACCTCTTCCGTAGTTGCTTGTATGGTTTTAACTTCAAATCGTGTTTTTAGCCCCAAAATACAAGTTTGTGTTTTGACATTGTGCATTTTCGAGGCAAATGTCACAGTCTTGTTTTACGACTCGTGTAACTTTTGGAGGATTTAAGCGAGTCTCAATTTGAACCTACAAAACTTTTCACGGATTTCCACTTTTATTTGAACCTGCGCTCCATTTTTTTCTTTTTTTAAGGCTACAACTAACAACGAATGAGGTTTTTGTTGACAATACTGTATAGTTTGTACATGAAACAACTTTTAGCGGACCTCAACAAAGACGCTGTCAAGGTTTTTAAATCATCTCCACTTCACTTTACCGATCATCGTCGTCACTTCCTCTCTTCTTCCTTCTTTTTCGTTTGTTCAGAAATTCGCCGCGGGTCGACCGCCAAACTTTTTTTTTTTTTTTTCCTCCCCGACGTCCTCTCCCATCCAGCAAGAAAATAAAACACACTTATTGCTGCGTTTGTCACTCTTCTCTCTGATTCTAGAAAATATATTGGACGTGTATTATTCATCATCTGTACCAACCGTTTGCTTCTGCGCCATTTTGCCCGCGCACAAGAAGAACGACGTCACGATCGAAACGAGAAAAAAAACAAAAGAAGACAAAAACCAAACACAAGACGCGCGAGATAAAGACGCCTCATCGGCTCGCCGGCTGTCCTGCAGTGGCGCACACGCACACACAACAACGTGGGCGCTACTAGTACCGTTCAATGCCAACAAGCAGGCCGAACCTCAAGAGGTCGGCTAGCAATGTTAGCTCCCCGTGCTAGTAAGCTACCCGAGATTCAGTCGAGTCAGAACAAGCAGGAAGTCACGTGACAATCGGACCACCCTCGGACCCCCGTCAATAAATTTTTCCGAGTGGAAAAACTTTTGAGCATTTATTTTTCATTTCAGCTGAAGGTCCACGTACTAGTGCGCCAATTCAGATCCTGGTCGAACAACTGTGTTCCTATTTCTCACAAGTGCTACTTTTGGCCTACTAGTATGTCATTTAGCTTCACTAGTAAACTCGCAGGCTTTTGTCATGCACACGGAATAAATGCTTAAATGTACTAGTACACTCATCTTTACAGATAAGACAATTTGGTGCACTAGCGGAATGACTGCATCTTTTTTCCCCCACCTCGCTAAATTTAGTCTTTTTTTTCCGAGTGGTTTTGTTTCTATTGATTAGTTTCAGTTATTTAATATATGCTTCTTTTTAGTTTTAACTAGTTTCATGATTAGTTTAAAAAAAATTTTTTTTTAATGTGTATTATTTGTGTGCAACATAAAAAATAACAGCATGGGAGCGACATCACCTGAGGTGCTTTTCTATTGGCTGCTGCGAGATGATGTCACTTCCGTGTGACACACCTTCAAACGTCCGTACTCCGGTTTATATCAAAATAAATCGACTTAAAAATCACATTTAAAATCATCCCCAAAGGCTCATGTATTAAAATAATAACCAAAGATGAAAATGAAGGAGTTTTGCTATAATTATAGTAAAATGTAAAATGAAGTTCCAGTTAGTTTTCATTAAAAAAAAAAATCGTTTTTATTTTAATATATTTTTATTAAATTAATTTAATAAAAATAATTTAAATTAATACTGTTTTTTGAATTTTTGTTTGATTTATTTGCTAGTTTTAGTTAACTAGAATAACCTTGCACACAAGTCGCCTCGAGTTCTGTGTACGTACTTTTGTCTTCAGTTGTGAGGCAAATCTGCACTAGTTGGCATCAGTCTGCTACTAGTATAACCAGTTAACGAGTAGAATTTTATAATGTCACTAGAAGTACTAGAATCACGCAGTTGTCAACAACTAGTCCACAGTTTTGCTTCACTAGCAGTTTTCCCAAACTAGTACGCCAAAGATGTGCTACTAGTACAGTACAAAGTTGTCCTAAGGCCATGCTAAGTACCGTACATGGACCTTTAGCTGATATCAACAATATTGAAGAAATGCTACTACAATTGCACTACTAATTGCAAGTAGTAGTTTTACAAGAAAATGATATGCTAGTAGGCCAAATAGTGGAAGAAAATCTAACGAGTACAATGAAATGTCTTACTAGTAAAAAGCGTGTACGAGTCCAGGGAACTCAAGGATTTGAAATAAATGCTCAAACGGATTTCCATAAGCGTCGAGAAGCGAAAACATGCGTCCAACACACACACACGCACACACACGAGTTACGGCGCTAACGTGTTAATATTTTAGAGCGTCGCCACTAACGGCGTCTTTTTTTTGTTCTGTTTACGTTTGTGTATGTTTTCATTCGACTGGTTTTACACGCGTTGGACAGGATCTTCCCCCGGCCCGCCCGCCGATCACAAGATGCGCGGCGCCGAGCGGTCGTTGGAGACGGTCTTGCGGAGTCGGACGCCCCGCCTAATGGTGGTCAGCATGTCGCCGGCCGACGGCTCCGCCCCCTCGCCGGGGGGCGTCGTCGGCGTGGTGGGGTTATCCGGCAGGGCGGGGAACGGGAACTGGCCCTCGCCGAGGGCGTGGGCGCCGGCCACCAGCTCGCCGATCTTCTCCACCAGGCTGTGGCGGTTGGCGGCGAGCATCTTTTCCTCCTCGGACCCGTGTCGCTGCTGGGCGTAGACCTCCAGACCCGCCCTGGAGGCCCAGGCGGCGTTGGGGAGGCTGAGGCGTTTGGGCGACGCCTTGACGTAATCCAGCGCGCCCGCGGGGTCGTCCGCCGCCGCCGCCGCGAAGACGCACTCCTCGCTCCCCACTCGCGCCGGCAGCCCGCCGGCGCCGGGCGGGTGCGAGTCTCCGGGTATGGTGGGCGTCTTGACGGGCACGATGGGGGGTCGGATGGGGATGGGCCCGGCGCTGGACAGGGTGCGCCTCACGCCCGGTTTGGTGGACGGCGTTCGGCGGATGGTGGCCGTGCCCGGCGTCCCGGACCCGCCTCCGCCTCCGCCCGGCGGGGGTAAGACGTGACCACCGGGTCCCAGGACCCCGCTGGGCAAACCGGCCGTGCTGGCGGGCCGCTTGGTCTGGATCATGCGGCGGTAATTCTGGGCGATGTTGGAGTGGCGGGGGATGGTGGACGACTTGTCGAAGTCCGTCGGAGCGTCGGGGCCGTCGGCGTCGCCGTTGACCGAGTAGCAGTCGTAATCGGAACCTGCCGCATGCAGACACACAAACAAAAACATTGGCCACACTCAGTTGGGTGTGACCCTTCTTTTTGGATTGATTAAATAACCCAAAAAGTTGGGTCAAATTAACTCATTTTCTCCCAAAACCGGATTAACACGTTCTATTTTAAATATTACCAAAAATGTATTTCAATGGTTTTTTGTTTTTTTTTAATCTCTTATACTCTGCTGTCACCTGATGGCCGTTTTTATAATTGCTACCATTTTTTTCACCTGTTCTCTGCAGTTGGGAGGCTGCATTAAAGCCTTCTGTATGCTCTAGCATAAAAAAACAAAAACAAAAAAACGTATAAATACGTCTTTGGGACAATTAAAACATTTAAAATAGAACATATGTATACGTTTTTTGGAGCAAATGAGTAAAACAACCCAAAAAATTGGGGTCAAATTAATAACCCACAAAACGACTGGTTATTTATTTGACCCAAATTTGTGGGTTAATTGAATAACCCCCCAAAAAAGCTTGCACCACAGTAAATAGACGGGCACACATACCAACATTTTGTGACATTTTCATTCGGGAGATTTTGCCACCATAACATCTGTACCGTAGCTGCATGAAAGTTGTGAAAGATTGAGGTTGGGGTCATGCAGAAAACGAGTCTTACCCTGAGAAGGGATGGTGTCCTCGGAGCAGGAAGGGGTGGTGGTCTCGGTGCTGTACCCGCTGGAGTACTGCAGCGAGTCCCTGCTGCTCTTCTGCTGCTCCGTGCTCAGGCCTCGGGTCAGAACCATGGCCAGGTCGCTGGCGGCGGGAGAAACCTCGTCTCCGTACTGGAGCAAGACAGACACGTATTTTGCATTTTCAAAAAAATTCAAGTACCATGAATCCATTACAGCCTACCAAAAAGCAACATTTAACATTTAATGTCTTTTCAATAAAGACAATCAGTTCTATTTGCAAATTATTTTTGTTTGTGACTTTTTTGGGGGGAATTTAGCCAGTCACTGAAAATGTTTTTTTATGGTCATGCCAATGCAATAAAAGTAGAAGTTTGGCGCCATCATGTGGCATCTTGGTGACAAGGAACAATGTTGTCTTGAGTCCAGCTTTTAATGTAGACAAAAATAACGATTTGCCACCACAGTGTGGCATCTTTGTGTCAAGCAATTAGCTTGAACTGAGTTGAGGAGTTTCATTTAGACCAAAATAAAAAATAAAATGCTATGCCGCCTTACTACGGCATCTCGGTGTCAAGGAACAACGTTGAAACCAGACGAAGTACAATTTCTGGAGAAATTGCGTGGGAATGCTGAAAGATTAAAATTATTGTTGGAACGTTTGATTAATGTTACGTTCTAACTATAATTAAAAAATTTTTTTAACCTTTCACCATGAATCTACTTCTTATCTGTCATGTTTGTGCACGTTGCACTCGTTAGCTGCAGATGTGAAAGGGGGCGTGTCACAGCGACAGATTAGCAGAGACAAGATTTGACAAAATCAGATCATTTTCGTCTCGTCAAAAATGCATAATGATTTAGTCCCAGTTATTGTTTATTAGTTATTGGGGGGTTTAGTTTAGTCTTGTCTAGTTTTAGTCCGGCGAACAATGTGTTGACAAAATTGTTTTTGGTTTAGTTTTTGTTGACGAAATTAACACTAGTTGAGGCGTTTCATTTGCACAAAAATTGTGCTTTGCCTCCACCTGTCCACCTGAATGTATCCCGTTAAGGGGTGTGGCCTAATGAATGACATCATGAGGAGGGAGGGTTGAGATTCTCCTTGCAAGTGTTCTCTTTTGAGATTTGTGCGTTTGCCCAGAAAGCGGCTGAACGGAACCGAATGTTGCCGAGAGCCTCCCGTTACCTTGGCAACGGAGGCCATCCTGGACCTGTGGGTCTCGTCGGCGTGGGACGGGCCGGCGCAGCCCTGCGCGCTGGGCGAGCCCTCGTTTTCCCGCAGCCTATCGAGCGGCGCCTCCTTCCTCCTCTGGACGGCGGCGGCGGCGCTAGCGGCGGCGGCGGCGGGCTGCTCGTAGGAACCTGCTTTGGACCAGTCCTGGAGAGTTTGGTAGGAAAGCGGTTATTCGCCGACAGGAAGTCCACGTGACAGTCAGACTTGTCCGCTTATCCAGCAATTTCGACAGTCTTGAAGGAACGCTCGTTCAGCTGGCAAACATCCTGCTTAGCTTTACAAGCTCCGGCCGGGGGGGGCAGAGGCGAAGGGTGCGTTGACATTAGCACAGGTTGACCCACTTTGGTGCCATGTGGACTAACTTCAAGAACAAGTCAAGTGAAAAATGTTATTTTTGAGATGTTCTTTGCGGCCCCAAATTCTGGTTAATATTGTGTTTGTGGGACATAAACCCAGCAGAAAAATACACCCATTTTTTTTTTATCAATCTCAGGGGGCGGCCATTTTGCCGAGTACTGCAACTTGTTGAAGGAGTCAGCTCACCTGTTTTTAGGTGGGAATCTTTGACTGATTTTTGGGTCCGTGATTTGATTCAAAGTCGATTTTCCACTACTTTTGTTTCCAAATGATTTGACATACTTGATTGTGACTTTTTCCTTCTACTCGCTCATGTGGCAGCAAATGGATAGCCGATAGGTCAAGACTTTTGAGGGCGCGAGGCCGCCATATTGCTCCTCCCAAGAAACGTTTCTCAGCATACGACCTGATACATTTACTGCATAGAAATTGGAGAATATTTGAGACAGTACTTAGTAGAAACAGCATGATTTGTGGTGTTTTATAATGTATTCAACATAAACAAGAGGACTTCATACATTTTACAACTTGCCTTAAATACATGTATAAATTATATGCTTAATGATGTTTAGAACAGCAGGAAACATAATTCTTTAATTAAAAAAAATGTAAAAAATAAAACTGCAATTCAACAAAAGATGCCTCTGCCAAATCTAATATTGGGATCTAAGGAACTGAGCGATAAAAGAAAAAGGGGTCAAAGCAGTACATACCGTCCACTTATTATTGTTATTATTTTTATTTAGTGACCATCCTGCTTTATACTGACTGCCTATGAGCTGTACATGTCTCATCAGCAGTCTGCTGGTGAGGTGGGAGTAACAAGATGGCCGCCCTGCCACTTCAAAGGCTTGCACTGGCGTGTATCGGCTATCCAGTCATATATACAGGTCAGTGATTTTGCTGCTTAATTCAAAGACGTAAGGTGGAAACTGAACAGGAAGTTGGGCTTCTTTTCCGAATTAATTCCATGTCTTGACCGATTTGCACCAAGGAAAGCCAAACACTGCGTTGAAAGCACCCTTACGAAGCAAAATCATGGAGAAAAAAAATGAAGGATGAAAAAAAAGAATGACACTTGATGCCGGTGGGATGTGAGGAAAGCAAAAGCGGAGATGAGCAGGCAGGCATCATGGGGAACAAACCTTCCAGGCGGGACCCTTGCAGGATGTGGGAGAAGAGGAGCAGGAGCCGGCGGAGGGGCGGCGGCTAAAGGGTGGGGGCGTGGCGGTGACGGGAAGTGTGACAGAGTGAGGCCTGGGCGAGCCCGAGCGAGAGAGAGCGGGGCGGAAGGTAGCGAAGGACGAGCCAAACTGCGGGGAGGACGAGAGACAAGGTCACATGATCGTGGAAGAGGAAGAGGAGAATGTCGCCCCCCGGTGGCACGGCAAGGACACGCAACGACAACTTCCTTTGCTGTTCATGCGCCACAAATGAAAAACAAAGTAGCGGCTACTTTGTGTTTGGCGTGAGATGAGTTGAAAGCAGCCCCGCACATTCATCATATAGCATACATTTCATTCATCAAATATCATTTATTATGATTTAGTCGTGAGGACTTACGGTGGTTGGCGAGTTGCATTCGCTGACCGACTGACACGTTTCCGAGGCCTCCGATGATGCCGAGCTGGACGACTTCTGCCGTACAACACATAAAAGACGACATTGGGCTACTTTTTGTGTTATTCGTTGAGCTCAATTTGGGGTTAATGGCACAACTCAAAGTTTGGTCCAGCACTTTTTGACTCAGTTTGGGACAGATACAAACCAGAAACAGATCCAAATATCCAATGATATATATTATTATTTTTTGAATAACCCTCAAAACAATGCAAAAATTGGTTATAAAAATGGGTTATTAATTTAATTTGACCCACCCAACTTGTTTTTATTAAATTAATGAAACAAATTAAATCAGGTTGATTTGTGGGTTATTAATTTAATTTGACCCAACTTTTTTTTAAATTAAATTAATAACCCACAAATCAACCCGATTTTTGGGGAACTTTTTGTGTCGATTAAATAACCCAAAAAGTTAAGGTCAAATTAACTAATTTGCTCCCAAATAACGTATACACACGTTCGATTTTAAATATTGCCATGACCCCAAAAACGCATTTATACGTTTTTAATGTTTTTTTTATGCTTAGAGCATACAGAAGTCTTTGATGCAGCCTCTGACCTGAAGAGGTCATGCTTAAAGCAATGGTAGTTATTACAAAAAATAAATAAATAAAAATAAAATAAAAACGGCCAGGGCCATGTTGCAACAAGCTCTTTTTGCCACTGTTTTCACCAGGAATGTGAATTTTGACGAAACTTAGCTATATTCTCATGCTAATTGCAGCAAAATGAAAACAGATAAAAATAGACTTTTTTTCCCCTCTAATCTTTCTTTTGGGAGGTTTTTATAGCAATAGAACACAATATTCTGTGGGCCTTGTGAAATCAGTCAAAAACCCGTAAAAGAGCTTCAGTGAAAATGACGGCCAGCGAACGAGTTAAGTACACCCTGCTGGCTCAAAAATTGGACCGACCCAGTAACTCGGATCAATTTGAGCCGAATTTGAGTCGTTTTGAACCAGACAAACGAGCGACCGAGTTGGTCCAATCGTTGTCCGTCGTCGTGTGGTGTGGAGGACGTGCGGGGTCGCACCTGACTGGTGATGTCGGAGGGCATGGGCGAGGGCGGCTTGGAGTAGATGTTGGCGTCCTGCGACACGAAGCCCGAGTCGTGGGACGAGACGCTGCTGAGGCGATGGGCGGCGATGCCCCCGGCGGGGCCCCCGGGCTGGCACGGCAGGCTGCTGCGGTAGCGATACGAGGACGAGGAAGAGGAAGTGGGTGAGTGGGGCAACGAGCCCCCGCCGCCGCCCAGGCCCCCCCCTCCGCCTCCGCCGCCGCCGGACGAGCGGGAGGCGCTACTGTGGCCGCTGTTGACACTGCTGTGGGGTGCGTGTGTGATGTTGATTGGCAAGCGTGAAGTGAGCGGTCGCCGTTTAAGAAGCACAGAAAGAGGGCGACGCACACAACAAACACACAAATGGACACGCAGAGACACACACAAGTGATGGACAGAAAGGAAAGTTGTGTGTGTGTGCATGTGAGGGGGAGGGGCAAGAGGGGAAAAACGGGGGGGGGGGGAGAGTGTCAGATCAGGAGCATCAAGCTAACACGCACACACGAAGGGTCCACAGTTGCACAACATTTGCTCACACTGGTAATGTTAACACATAAAAATAATAAGAGTAAAACACACTTTAACAGAGACATACATTGACACACTAATACATATTATTAACCCACACTAATGCATTTGGATACACACAATAACACATCAATATGAGGGATGTAACGATAACGGCAATATTGCAATATTAAATCTCCCACAATATATCGTCGTCGTCATGTCACAATATTAAACGCTGCACTGGCTAAAAGTGAAAATAAAAGCGGATTTAAAAAATATAATTCAAAAATTAAATACAAATTGTATTTATTTAAATATATATAGATATATTTTTTGTACTTTTTATTTCCATTTATATTTATTTTTTGGGATATATATATATATATATATATATATATATATATATATATATACTTATTGCATGTCTTTGCGATATGCATATTGCATAGGTCATATCACGATATCGATATTTTTTCGATACATTGTGCAGCCCTAATTGATACCCAGCCCCAATTCATGTCTGGCGAGTGACACTTGACGATGCCAATACACGATGAATTGGACAAACACTAAAACACACGATTGTTCGCTGACAAACAATAGAAGACACACTAACACGAATCAACACATGCAATCACACACAACACACAGCACCTCTTTCATCAAACCAAGATGTCAGCACCTGGATTCGATTTTCAACATTTATCGCCTCAAAATGTTCCGAGTGTGCGCGCGCGTACCGACCTGCACATGCTGCTTTTGCGCGAGCTGGAGCTGCTGGGCGAAGAGGGCGGAGTCTGATAGGACCAGCTGTAGTCGGACCCCTTGAGGTCCACGATCACCTGAGGACGCGCATGCGCGCAGGTTGAGTGCTCTGCGCGTGTGTGGTTTTTGCGCGTGTGCGTGCGCGTCACCTGTTCGCTGGCAGGGGGCAGCTTGTGCGGGTCCGTGGTGAGCACAGTCAGGTCGTCAATGATGGCCTGCAGGTGCGTGATCTCCCCCAGCATGGCGATCTCGCCATTCTGACAACCAAAAACACATGCGCAACGTTACACGACCTCCCATAAGGCTTCACGCACACACACACACTTGCACTTCTATCATTGTGAGGACATCCATTGACAAACATCACAAGCAGACTGAGGAACCGTTTCTTTGCTAAAGACATCTCCACCCTGAACTGCCACATGTAACACCATCGTCTCATGTGTAATATTCAGTTTATATTCATTATGTGCAATATCACGTGCTACACGTAATATTTAATGTGCAATAATTTGATGTCTTCATTGACAGCCGTTGCTACTTCACTTCCATTATCTGCACTGCTGTACACAAGACTATTTTATATTCATACTTGTTCTTATTTTCTATACTTTGTCATATTTTTTACATTTACTTACATACCTTGTCCTGTACTGTAAAAGGAGACACTCCATAATTTTGTTGTAAAACTGTATAATGATAATCAAGGGCTATTCTCTTCTATTCTTTTTTTGTTTTTTGTTTTTTTATAATTATTTATTTATTATTATTTTTTATTTTTAAATATATTTATTTAAAATTATTTCCAATGTATTTATTTCTTTATATTTACTTCTTGTATTATTTTTACATTTACCAGTATTTATTTAAAATTATTTCTAATGTATGTATTTCTTTATATTTACTTATTGTATTATTTTTTAATGTATTTATTAAAAATTATTTCTAATGTGTTTATATTTTTATATTTACTTATTGTATTTTATTGTCTGTTTCTTATTTTTATAGTTGTTTTACTCGATTTTTTATGTGTATGATAGTGTGCGGATCTCAATGTGCAGCACTTTGGAATTATTTGTATTTATTTCATTTTTTTAAATAAAAATGTGCCTGGAGAAATAAAGTGGATTGGATTGAACTGGACAATTGATTGCCTAACCGTCACCCTCACCATAACGCCAACCAAAATACAAATTAAACCTAAACCTTTTTGATTTAAAACAGCTCCATACACAATTACAGCTACAAGCTAGTAAGCTAGCTAGCTAGCACGAACGGACCACGACGGGCTGCAGGAAGGCGCTGAAGGTGCAGAACCGTCCGCGTTCCTCCACCAGGGCCCGCCGCACCGCCTGCTTCTCCATCTCCTCCATCAGCAGACACATGTCGGTCACGTCCTGCATGGCGCTGTCCAGCTGGGGCTGCAGGTCGCCGCGCCCTGACAAACAGACAGACAGACGTGCGACCATTCAAGATGACCGCTCGCATCCGAGCTAATAACGTGAAGGCTGCTAACGGCGGAACCTCCAAAAGTCAAACTGGTTCCAGCCGTCTGCTGGATTGGACACACACTATTGATTTGCAGCCATGCGGAATTTCATCACCTCGATCAATTATCCACTAATTGTAACTGACGAACTTTGGAGGTTCCAGCATCAGAATGAAGCAACAAAAGCGCATGCAGACGCAGGAGAGTTTTCATGTATGGAGGAACAAAAATTTAAATCAATAAATGATAAATAAATCAATCATATTTTTAAATCTGTTTTTATTTTCACTTTAAGTCATTTATTTAGTCTTTTTTTTTTTTTTATTTGGGTTGGACCAAAACGGCCAAAATTCAAAATAAATGAATGCCTAAATAAATGACTAAAAGTGAAAATAAAAACTGATATAAAAAAAAAATATATATATATATATATATATATAATTTGAAAATTATATATATATATATTTTATATCATTTTTATTTTCACTTTTAGTCATTTATTTATTGATTTAGTCTTTTTTTTTTTTTTTTTTTTATTTTGGCAGTGTTGGTCCGTACTGCCAAGTGGAAATGTTATTCAAAGGAAGGGGGCGGTCCTAAGCGTGTCCTGGGTTGGACTCCGCCTTGTCGCAAACTGCCCGTCATTGGTCAAGTGAGCGGCTCGGTCAACAAGGAAGTTTCGCAGGCTCCAGCAATGTTCACTTTCAGTCATGTATTGATTTTGAATTTTGCCCGTTTTTGGTCCTCCATACTAATAATGGGCCAAAAATCAAAAACTGCTCTACAATGATGAGTCAGCGAAATGGGAGACAAGTTGTAGACGTTACAAGATGGCCGACGTCCATGCAAAATGGAAGCCACAAACACGTCCTGGAAATACACAAAGCGAGATTGTGCATGCACTGTGTTTATGTGTGAGAGACGTGCGATTGTGTACTGCATGACGCTTGATGAAAGCATGTCAACGGGAACGTCTTTCTTTTTTTATAAACACACACTTACCCTGGATCTCTATTAGAAGCCAACCAGAGGGGTGTGAATGTGTTTGAGGTGCGTTGGGGGGGCAGCGGCAAAGTGGGAGAGAAAGAGTGAGCACAAAGTGTCATTAAATGTTAGTCAGCCGACATTACAAGTGAGAGAAAACAATAATAAAAAGCATAAGCAGATATGTCATAACGCTTGAAATTGTTCGGACGACATGTATTCATATTTGCTGAGATTTGTTTTCTGCCTGGCAACTAGCAGAAGAGAAAAAGCACCTCGGATGGCCACCAGATGGCGCCATCTAACTTTGTTTTCTTTTACTCAAGACGTCCCAGAGTGATGACTCATGCTAACTGCATATAAAATAAGAATTTCCAAATCCTTTCCAAATTGTCATATATTTCTGGTGGAATTTAATTTCTATATTATTTCCTTGAAGTTGACAAGAAACAAGAAAAGTACATATACAATGAAAATTCCTGGTGAATTATCTTTAGTTGTTATTTTCTTTATCCTCATGGTTTAATTTTTTTGTTTTTTTTTTATGTGGAATTGTTGATTGATTTTTTTTTAATATTGTGGATGTTAATAAGATGGAAACTTTGATCTGATGTTTGTTGCAATGCTGTGAATGTTAAAAGCAGTTAAAAAAAACAAACAAACAAAAACATGCTATAACGGCATGTTATAATGAAAATGAAAGAAAATGCCATTTTACTTGTTTACATTAATATCAAAAAATATTCATTCTTTTGTAGTTCTTTTGTTCTATTTTTTACATTAAAAAAAATTAATCATTACACAATTTATTTTTACCATGTTTAAATTTAATAATTACTTTACTAGACTACTCCTGCTGCTGATAATAATAATAATAATAATAATAATAATAATAATAATAATAATAATGAGAAGAACTGTGTAAACCAAGCACGTATCTGAGCCATTTCATTTTCAGCAGAAAAAAAAAAATCCAATTAATTCCTGACAATGATCCCTTGAACTAATTAAGGAAAGAAACAAATCCTAATTGAAGTGGAATCGACAATTCCCACGTTCCACTTTGCGGCGACGTCACCAAACGTTTCGCTCGACGTGCGTGCTCGATGAGCAATCTCGACTCTCTCCCGTCCAAACTGTCAAACTGACCTTTGCGAGCTTTCTTCTGGAGCTTCATGGTGTCCGACGACTTCTTCTTGATCTCGTGCCGCGAGCGCTTGTACTCTGGCAAACACGGCCGTCGAATTAATGGCAAAAGCGGAAGTTGAGAACATTCACAGATCCTCCCATCACAAAAAATACAACAACTCATTGACGGTCTGCATCATCAATCACTCAAGGGAATCCAATCCCTTCTGCTGCACCTCCAGGACATCCACACTGCCACTACGTCTTGCCGTATTCAGATAAACGTGCGTCTGGACTTTGGTACCTTTGGCGTGGTCCTTGTCCAGTTGGGTGGCCGTCTTCTTCCAGTCCTCAATCTTGTCCTGCAGAGGCATGATGAGGCTCTCCATCAACGCGCTATTGGGGGGAAACAAACAAACAAAAAATTTAAAAATAAAAATAAAAACAGCCACTTTGCTTACTAGTCCAAAACTGTACAGTAAATTCTCTAGTGTATATTGGACTCTAGGGACCAAACAGACTCAGTTTTAAAGTAAACTAATTACACGAAGAAGAGAGTCAAAAAATAAATAAAAGTCACTCAAGGGTTGAGGAACCAACTCACGATCTTCAACTCACGGCCTTCAGCTTGGGAGACTGCCACCCTACCACCTGAGATATGCCCCTCCTACGGTTTGCTTTTCTCCAAGAGACCAAAGATTGTTTTGGGTCATGTTGGAGTTAGAAAGATTAGCCTTGTCCTAGTTAGCCTGACACACTACTATCCTCATTCTAGTTAGCTTCACTGGCTGTGTTAGCCTCACGCTAGTTCACGTCACAATATTCAGCCTCATGCTAAATACTCACAAACTAGCTAGCATGGCTCTAATGGGCCTCACGTTAGTTAGCCTTGCGCTCGTTAGCTTCACTGGCTGTGTTAGCCTCATGCTAGCTAGCATCACAATATTCAGCCTCATGCTAAATACTCTCACACGACCAAGCATGGTTCTAGCGATCCTCATGCTAGTTAGTCAAACCTGCTCATGAGCCTCACCCTTGGATTAGCCTCAGGCTAGTGAGCCTCCTCTGCTCTGCTAGCTTCAGACCAGTTAGCCTTGCTCTACTTAGCCTCACTGACTGTTTGCTTCACTGCAATCATGGAATCAGCTGCAGCTGAGGTGTGAAGGACTTGTCGTAGTCGTACTGAGTATTGGCAGTCGGAACAGTAGTAGTCAGTAGTAGGAGTAGTAGAAGAAATAAAAGTGTTGCATTGGAGTAACAGCGTTGACTCTGGAAAAGTCATTAGAGCCTTTGTGGGCTTGAAGGCAAACAACGGTGGAAAGGAAACCTCGCTCGTTAGCTGTGGCCGAGCGCATTGGAACATCACGCGGAAGACAAAGTGCCGACTTCACCACCGCAACCCTGACCGACCGTCAGGTCACACAGAGGCGGAAGGAAGAAATTCTTGTCTTGCGTTTATGTTGAGACGGGAGAGGACGTCGCGAAGCAACTAAAGGGAGTGGGCGGGGCTTACTTGGTAAACTGTCGAAGTTTGGCCTCGATGCTGCGATGCCTCATGCACATCCTGGTCAGGGCTGATCCGATGTCTCTGGTTGCCCCTGGAAACGGGAACACCATCACGTCGCATTAGTACAAGCACACACTATAGCAGTACTAGTACTAGTACTCACTAGTAATAATGATACAAACTAATAGTGGCGATAGGAGTAACATTAGTAGTAGTAGGTGTTCGAAAAGTTGTAATAGAACAAGTCTGAACAGTAATAGTAGTACATAAGTAGTAATCACTGATTACTAATCAGTAGTAGAAAAAAGTATTCAGTAGCAGTAGTTATTAGTAGCAGTAGTCAAAAACAGAGACTGGACTAGTAGAAGAAGTAGTAACAAAAACGTACTAGAAGACAAAATATGGTAAACAAGTAGCAAGAAAACCAAGTAATGCGTTGTCAGTTCACTATTAGTAGATGTACACGAAACAGGTAAAAAGAAGTACTCGCAGAAGTAGGAGTAAAAGAAGAATAAAAAGTATACTCAGTAGTGGGAGAAACAGAAGAAGTACTAGTAGTGCTGTTAGGAGTATAGTACAAGTAGGAATAACAGTCGGAATAGTAGTCACAGTACAGGAGTAGTAGTAGAAATAGTAGCAGCAGCAGAAGATGCATTAGTAGTCTGTAGAAGTTGTTTTGGGGGATAACAAAAACACACTGACACAAATAGATACTAATGCACAATAAGAAGAATTAAGCTACACATCCCTGTCGTCATGGTAACAAAAGTTTCACCACCAAAAGTCAAGTGTCCTGTAATTCTTGTGCATTTTTATTTTGAATTTTTTTAAACATATGTAGGCCACAGATTTACTAGATTCAAGTGTACGTCTGTGCGCATGAGCGCTAGCAGCTAACGCGCTAACGTAAACAATGGTGTCTATTTCTGGAAAGCGGCCGTGGGGAAAAAAAAAAAGTCGACTGGTCTGCTTTTGAATGATGGTCGGCGAGCGAGCGCGTGCGATTCCCAAACAAGGTGCTGCTTAGTCCAGTAAAAGGCCCAAACAGGCCGGAGTCGTCGCTAGTGCTGCTGGCTAATGTACACAATGGAAAAAGTTGGGATTCAAGTAGGATTCCATCCCTGGGGCCAATTAGGGCCAAGGTTTGTTAGGAGAGTTAACACAGTCCAAACATGACGAGTGAGCGATGTGCTAGCTACATTAGCGGCAACTAGGACTGCCATGATTCAATCTTTTGTAAATATTCACTCCTTTTTTTTTAAATTGTGTTTTTGTTAATCCACTAAGGTTGACCGTGAAGTGAATTGAGGGGCTATAACTGCTCCTGATTTATTATCTTTTGTACACATGTAGCATAAAATACCAACAAAATTAGTGTAAGCTAAACTGTTAGCAATCGCGATTAGCATTAGCGCGCTAGTGATTACCATTGAATGTAAACAAACACGAAACACTATTTACTTCACACATACATCATTATATTTACATGAAACATGTAATCGTGTCTTAAAAGTAACTTACAATGTGTTCAACAATAGTCCACGAATAAAAATCTCTTGGCTAAGTTGGCTCCAATGAGCTCGCTAACTTCCTGCCCACTGCGTGCATCTGCAAAAAGAGTCCGGGTAGAAACATGGACGGCGGCGCTTTGAGGCAGACATTTTCAGTCGGCCTATTTTTAAAATCGATTTTGTCGACTTTTTTTTTCACAGTCAGAGCGGCAACCAGATGTGACAAAAGACAAAGTTTATGATTGTTTGGGAATTTTTCATTTTTAGTTAGTTAGTTTTGATTTCGTTTTGAGTTTTGGCTTTTTAAATTCAGTTAGTTTGAATTAGTTTTCAGGGTGGTTCTGTTAGCTTTTATTAGTTTTAGTTATTTACAAAACACGGTTTATATCAAAATAAATCTACTAAAAAAAAATCACATTTAAGATCATCCCCAAAGGGTCATGCATTAAATGAATTACAAAGGACTAAAACGAAGGACATTTTTGTTATATTTATAGTTAGTTTAGTTAGTTTTGTAAACATAATATGTAGTTTCAGTTAGTTTTCGTTTTTTAAAAAGCAATTTCGTTTTTATTTTATTTCATGAACGACATTGTTTTTTAGTTTTAGTTAACTAAAACAACTTTGCATAAGACTACATAAATACATAATATAATATATAAATATATAAATATAAATAAAATAATCATCATCATCATCATCATAAAAACTAACCTGTTGAGTCTTCTTTGCCTGAAGACTTGCGTCCATTTTCCCGCCACTCTTATGAGGCGCTCCCCCTAGTGGTCCCGCCAAGTAATTGCTCAATAAGTCATAAACACTGGAGCTGTTATAGTGGTTGGTTATTAACTACAAATATTGCGATACTTTTGTATCGACAATCTATCGGGAGACAAAGTATCACGATTTATCACGATATCGACGTATTGTCACTCCTAAAATGCAGTTCAGTACTACTGGTGTACAAAATCTGAATTTCACGGACAAGCTGGGCGAGACCCTCTTCAGACCCTCGCATGTGATGCTGGTTTATCAGTATCATGTTTTATATCTCGCGCTCGCACGCACACACACAAGCTTTGTGATCCCCAGAAAAGTGCTCCATTCATAATTAACAAATTCCTCCCTTGCGCCTCCCGATCTACCCGGCAACCATTCAATAAAGTAGCGACAACGCGCACACACACACATGCATGCCAGTCAGGCCTGTGCAAGTATGTGGAATGGAACTAAATCCTTTCATGGTGATGATGATGATTATGATGATGTCAGCGTATATATATATATATATATATATATATATATAAATAAAACATTTCAAAAGAGTGGACTGAAGAGAAGAACGAGAAAAAAGAAAAATGAAAAAAAAAAAAGAAGAACAAGAATGAGGAGGAGGAGGAGGAAGAGCGGAAACCAGGCAGGAGGAAACGAGAGGGCTTGTCTCACACATTTTAATGAGATTGAGAGAGAGGAAAAAAAAAAAAAAAGAAGCTGGGGGAAAAAAACAACAACAACAAGCGCGGCATTGCAGCTACTGCCAAGTGTGCATGTGTGTGCGCGCGTGTTGTATATGTTTGATCTCGCTCTGGTTCAGGATGGTCCTTTTCCTGTTTGGCTGCCATTAACATGCCTTTCAAAGGCAGCGGGAGATCAACAACAAGATGAGGAGACGCTCGCGACACATCTGGAATGCGGCGACATTATCGCGTCCTAATCATCTTTGATGATGAGAGAGTGCGTTGTAATTGAGTCCTAATGTAGATTCCGATGCTTTTGAAGCCCTGTTGGCGGGGGGGGGGGGGACGACAAATGATCCAAAGCATACCACATCATGTCAAAATACTGTTGAGACCTTTAATTTGAGGTGTGACTTGATGGGGTTTGCTGGGAATTGATTTGCCGCCATCTACAGTCAAGGTCAGTATTCCACAAAAATTATTTGGGACAAAAGTCATCATTAGGAAAAAATAAATACAAATAAAAGGGCTACATTCCTGCCAATTGGGCCTTTTGCTGGCTAAACTGGTTCAAATGAATGTATTCATATTTACTTTTGATTTGATAGTTTTCATCTTCAACAAAAAAATAATAATCCATATATTCAATAAATCAACATTATTTTTAAATGTATTTGGATTTCATTTGTTTATTATTATTTATTTATTGTATTTAATTCTATTGATAATTTATTTAATTTTACAATTTAAATTAATTTCAATACATTTTGTTTTGTTTGATTTAATTAATTTAAATTAATACATTTAATTAAATACATTTTGTTTGGTTTGATTTAACTATTATTGCCATTTTATTTAGTTAGGAATCACAGTATAATTTTAAAATTGAATTCAATTCATTGAATTCAATACGTTTAGTTTGATTTAATTAATTTAATTGAATACATTTTGTTTGGTTTGATTTAACTGTCATTTCTATTTTATTTAGTTAGTAATCACAGTTTGGGATAGTGGTCGTTTTTAAACTATTCTTCATTTCCGCTTCTAACAAGAAACTCAGGACGTATCGGGGGTTTGACGTCAGAGCAACGGAGGCCTCTGTTGCCATGGTTACCAGCCGCCCGAGGCACTTCCATCCCTCAGAGTGACACAGCAACAAACCGGGAGACAAAAGGAGGACGGGTGCGAGCCGGCAGCTAGCTAGCTGCGCTAAGCGAGAAGCTAGCCACGCTAACGAGGCCGGCGAGACCCTGGATGAGGCGGAATTATTTATTCATGAGGCTCACATTCCCAACTCGAGACCGCGCGGAAGCGTCCCAGACAGACGCAAACATCTATGAGAGAGGTTGACGTGGTGGGAGGCGGGGGGGTAACTCATTACCTCCGCCAAGCATGAAAGACCGACAGCTAGCGGACGATGTTGTTGTTACGTAGCAAGATGATGTCGTGTGAATTACTATCAAAACAATTCAAATCCACACACGTGATCCTTCCATACATTCAAATATCCCCCCCCCTTCCCCCATAAGACAAATGGTAGAGTCCAGTCGACCATCATTGTGTCATTTGAAAAGCAAAACAATAATACATCATCATCGTAGTTCAAATGGCCGATTGCGGCATCGACCCAGTGCTGCGTTTTGTAAGTGTCGTCTCACAAAAAACACGCACACACGCTTGACTTCAGGCTGAGGGGTCATGGCGAGGTCGCTTCCTGTCACATTAAGTTTCTCCAACCAAGCAGCTGTTGCCATGACAACAAGACCCACCCACCCCCGCCCCAAAAAAACAACAACGAAGCATTTCCAAGTGGGTGACAACAAAGCCTCAAAATGCTCTCAATAAGCACAAAAAGACAACCAATCAAATGTATTGTAAAAAAAAAAAATATATATATATATATATTAAATTTATGTTTTTAATAATTTAATACTATTTTTCATTGCTAAATTGTACAAAAACACTTTTTTTTTTTTTTTTTTTTTTTTACAATATTAGAACCTTTTTTTTTTTGTATCGCCAACCTCCCCGCAATATCGTGATAATTATCGTATCGTGGCCTTCATATCGTGATAATATTGCATCGTGATGTTAGGATATCATTACATCCCTAATGTATATGATTATGAAGTACTGCTGCCATCGGTGAAAATAATGTTATTAGTGTCTTTACGGGTGTTTGATGGTTTTCAACCTCTGACACCCATTTGGCTCTGCAATAATTAGAAAAACTTGCCTCATCTCAGCACCCTAGCTCCGCCCCTTGGTTGTCATGGCAACTCATCACTCGTCACCAGGTATTTTGGCGAAATGTTTTCAGCCACACACACACACACACACACACCCCTACACGATGATTTGACCTATTTGTCATCAAGAATGTGCATCGCCATGACAACAACAACAACGATGACATCATCATCACCATCACCATCATCATCATCATCATCATCCAGCCAGGCAAGGCAGGCAGCGAACGCTGAGTCACACACTGCAGTGTTTCTAAATATAGCATTGTGGGTAATGTAGTCTGGGGCCCCCGAGACGACGCGGCCGCCGTTTACCGACGCTCCGAATGACACCCGAACGCATCGTTGGCCCGCTCGAGACGTTTTGAGAAAGAACGACGTCGCCTTTGAAGCGATAAACAAAAAAAACGAGGCGGATTTAGAAGGCCGATGGCAACCAAACGCCGGCTTGTCGGGATTGAAGGTCAAATTGTGACTATTCATTTGGATGATTTTCATTTCAAACGTGTCCATTCGACTCCTTTGGTGTGTTTTGCTTCTCTTTCGCTTCAGCGTTGACACGGCGACAGGACGACTTCATCAACACGCACGCTCGCTCTCGTCTCATTGAACACAACTCGCCGAGCTTTTCCGCTTCCCCTGCTCACTAAAGCCCCTCAAATGCGCGTTCCCGTTCATGTGCGTGCGTGAGTGTCTTGTGCGCTTGACCCGCACGACAATGCTGGATTGTGACATGAGGGAAATGTTCTTCCACAGATGCCAGCTACGAAGTGACTAGACTGCCAGATTAGGTGGGGCTTTATTATGGGGAAGGCCTTCATTTATTAGTCAATAAACACCTTTTTTTATGTTAAATAAAAATAGCATCCTTTTAAAAGACGCCATTCCCTTCAAGTCATTTGCAAACAGCCAAAAAATGCAAACAAACAAAAAAAAACAGTCAATGTAATGACATCACTTCAAATTGCAAAACAAACGATCACCTGAAATACTTGCTACTCTGTTGCTAAACAAAACAGCAGCACCAAACAGAAGCTTCTCAGATCCAAACTAAATACGATTTTAGCCCAATATATTTTATTAACATTAAACAATGTCGGCATGAAATATAAATACACGGTCAGTGTAATGCAATTAAATAAAAAGAGGAATACAGAAAAATGTATGCATGAATTGAAATGAAAAAATATATTCATTTATTAAAATAGAACAATTAATATTATAAATGGCATTTTACGCCAAATCAGAAAATGGGAAAAATAGATGAATAAAATGCTAATTAAAAACGACATTATAATACATTATTAATTAAAATATTAATTTAAACTTAGATTCTAATAAATATAAATGTATTTATTAAAATCTAAAAAAAAATAATTATACAATAAACATGTCATTTAACTCCAAATAATAATCAGAAACATTGTAAAATAATAAAAAATTTAAATTTATAAAAAGGGCAATTATAATTGAAAATGAGTTGAAATATAAAAATGACCCTCGTGAGAACAAGCAGTAACAAAAATGGATGGATGGATAAAAATAATAGTTTTATAGATGAGAAAAAATTAGTCGCAATAATTTTAGTTTACATGAAAGACGCCATCGCTCAGCACATTTGAAAATCCTGTTGCTGACCAAAACAGCAGTACCGAAAGGATCAAAGACTCAGATAAATGTAACAGAACTATCCAAAATAATCAAATTCTAAAAAATATATATAAATTAAAAAAATAAAAATAAAAACATATGGATGGATATTTAATAATGAATAATACAGCTGCGATAATCTCAATAGACACAACGATGCCATCGCTCAGCGCTTTGCTAACTGAAACAGCAGCATCTACAGAAACAGCCGACGTCATTGGCCATATTGCGCGTGCGCGCGTGCGTGTTTGCGTGCGTGCGTGTTTGCGTGCGTGCAAACAGCTGACTCGAACGCCAGACGAGCCCGTCGCTGGTTCCTGCTCCGCTCTCAGCAACAAGGCTATTTTTTTCCCCTCACTTCACTTGTTGCCTGGCAACGGCGCCGGCACACGTGACCCGGGCCGCACCTGATTGGCCGAGCCCCTCGTGTCGCGTTGGAGGCAGACACGCACGCGCGTCATGCGTGTGTGTGTTGTTTTATATATTCCGTTCAAACACCAACCATCATCAAGCATGACACTGTTTTTTTTTTTTTTGTTTTTTTTTTTGCTCCAATCACTTTGCAGACTTGAGTTACTTAACTGCAGACGGGGGAGGCATATTCAAGAGGGATGCTTTGATTTGCATTTTTGGAATCATAGTAAATATTGTACAGTGACCTCGCTTTTTTGCCCACTTTTTACAGCGCGCTTTTTGGTTTGTTTATTTTTTTTGGGGGGGGGTCTTTGCGCGGCCATATCTCTCGAACCCTACGTCCGACCGGGGACGTACGTGCATCCGTGGATTCGTCTCGACGAGACCTTTCCAACGGTGTCTGTCCCGTCGCTCCACGACATTGCATGCCGGAGATAGAAAATATATCATGTGTGGTATAATAAGTACATTTAAAAAAACATTTTTAATAGAAAAAAATACCTGTAAATGAAAAAAAAATAAGTAAAAAAAAAATAAACACTTCATGGAAAAAATGAATGTAAATGAAAAAACATATATGATGAATGAAAAAGCATTTATAATAAATCAGCAACCAGTTACATTATGCAATAAAATGAAAAAGAAATGGTTCTTTAACAAGAACCTTTCAACATTAAAGCTGCACTATGTAGTAAAAATAAACATATCATCGTAATTGTAATGCAATTCCAAAGGGTGAATAAACCTAAGCTATTAACCTCCAGCATAAAAACTCGATTATTCCGTTTTTTAGTCATTATCATTTGAAAAGAGGTCATTTGAGTGACAATCGAGAGAAAATAGAAAAATAAGGAGAAAACAACCTTTTTGTCAAAAGATCCATTTTGGGTGACTTGAACGCGAATATTTTTTGTTTAGTGACGCTCTGTGAATTGCACTGAATGTGACAAAAGTCATCCTCGAAAACATCATCACAAACGTCATCACATTTGTAATGTTTCATTGTCATTTTATACATCTTGAGCCCATTGAAAAGATGACACAATGCTGCCATCTGCTGGCCATAGATAGCGGGTGTTTTTGATTCCACAACCCATTGACCAGGCAGCGCTCCATTAGACGTTGCACTGCCCACTGATTTAAAAACAAAAACAAAACAAAAATCGTAGTTGACGTCAATTAACGTTTATGGCGGCATATATCGCGATTTTAGTCATCGATATTTAACGTTTTTGGCGGTAAAAGAGTTAAGGATGTCTGAATGCAAACAAATGAAATTGCGGGAAACAACACAAAAAAGAAAAAGCCAAAATGAGTCTGACGCTGCAAGAAAATATACGCACGCACAAACCCCCCCCCTCAAAAAAAAAACAAGTGTTTTGTTCTCGTGGTCCTACCTCGAGTGTTGGTCGCCATGTCCGCCACCTTCTGAAAAGCATCCAGGAAGGCCACCGCTGCTAAAACTGTCGTTCTGCAAAGACATGAGAGCATTTCATAAAAAATAAAAATAAAAAATTGTCGAGGATAAAGAATATATGCAAAACACGTTGATCAGGAAACTCACCTGAGCTGTGAATGAAGCTTTGTGGCCTTTGCGCTGAAGTCCTCCCACACGGGATACGAGCACTGGAACACACACACACACAACGCTCACAAATGTGTGCGCGCACGCACACGCATACATGAACATATAAAACACGCGGACGCGTGTACAACGCACAAACAATGCTAATTGCTAATGAAATTCTGACCCCGCCCCCTGCCGCTATCTCAGCCCCCCAGCTGCATCCCAGATGACATCACACTTGATCCACGCTGACCTCTGAACCCTATAAAACGCCTGCAAATTGACTGGGTGTGCGCGTGCACGCGTGTTATCAGCTGGTGTCGTCAACAACATGGCGACGACACACCCCCCACACAAAAAAAAAAAAAAAAAAAAAAAAAAAAAAAAGAGACCGAGTACAAGCAGTAATGTGAGCAAAAACGTTGGTGGGGGCGGGGCTATCAACAGTGATGTCACAAGCAGCAAAAAAAAAGACTTTGATGTGTCCCGTTTGATGTGGCATCATTTGGTTTGGCATCCGAGTTGTCCCTCGGGAGCGAAACGCGCTCGCTCGCTCGCTCGCTCGCTCACTTTCCTCCCCCATCTCGAGCTCGTTTGAAGTGCGGACGCGAGATAACGCAGAGCGACGCCCGGCCTCATTAGCATATTTGACAATACATCACATCCTTTCATTCATTATCCATACGACGGAATTGTTAAAAAGGAAAAAAAATGCAGTTTCAAAAGACGACGATTGACAGCTTCATATAAGGCAGCATGGTGCGCTAGTGGTTAGCACGTCTGCCTCACAGTCAAAAAATTCTGGGTTTGAATCCCACCATGATTCTTCCTATATTCCAAAAAAAAAAAAAAGTGGGTGGGGAGAAAGTACGTTTGCTTCACTGAAGACTCGAAATCACAAAACAAGCTTTCGACACCCAAACTTCCGCACGTAAAATGTTTTACACCCACACTTTTCAAGATACAAACGTTCAACACCCACACCTGGCCCTGATAAATGGTTTTCAACACCCGCATGTTTCTCAATGTGGTTTCAACACCCGCATGTTTCTTCACTGGGTTCAACACCCGCATGTTTCTTCACTGGGTTCAACACCCATGTTTTTCCCTGTAAAAAGTCTCAGTACTCATTTTTGACACCCACTCTTTCCCTTGATGAAAGATTTTTAACACCCACACATTTCACAATGAGAGGTTTCAACACCCATACTTTTCCTTATTAAAGGTTTTACACCCACACTTTCTGAGATGCTAATTTTCAACACCCACTTTTTCCCTTGATGAAAGTTTTTTAACACCCATACATTTCCCCACAGGTTTCAACACCCATACGTTTCCCAATTAAAGGTTTTACACCCACAATTCTCAAGTTGAAAATGTTCAACACCCACACTTTTAAACCCCCAAAATTTTTCCAGATGAGCGGGTTCATCACCCCAACTTTGCCGGCCGACAAGTTTCAAGCCCCACAAATGAGTGTGTTCAACGGCCGCCATTTCCCAATCAAAGATTTCAACACCCGCACTTTGATCTCGCTCAGCGTCCATTTCGAGATGCTTCCACGTCTCCTTCCTGTCTCCAGGACACTCAGTTGACTTCTTTCCTGTTTCTCATTTCACACCCTCCCGAAGAATTCTCTCATTTTTTTTCATGTCGTTTTTAGTCCAAAAGATCAAAAGTATTCTCATATTGGCAAAATCTTCAACTGTGACGGCTCGAGTACTGGCTGGAACCTCCAACTTGTCTGATATCAAACATTCGTGGTATTCATGCATTCATTTGGCTGAGACTGCACGAGCGCTGACGAGAATCTGGGATCGGCCTAACTTGTGCCACCTTCCGTAAGAAAAATCTGAAGATTTGTTCAGCAACCAAACCATCCTTGACTGGTGGGATGGAGAAAAAAAAAAAAAAAAAAAAAAAAAAAAAACGGGATTCTAGTCGGTACTCGAACAATCCCAGTCAAAGATGGCTGATTTGTCATTAATCGCACCAGTCAGAACATCAATTACTGATTTTCTGTACGACCAGGAGAAATTCAGCGATTGGGTCAGTGGATCCATGATTCTCGTCAGTACTCGAGCACTCCGAGTCAAATTTTTTGATGCAGGCTGCTCGAGTATCAACTAAAATCAAGGATCACTTTGAGCCAATTTCTAGAACTTAACATCTTCCGTCATTGAAAGCGGAATTGCAGTTTTTTTGTGTGAGGGAAGAGCTTTTTCTTTGGCTTGCGACAACAAAAGCTCGGTGAGTGGAAGCGAGAGGAGATCATCATCATCATCATCATCATCATCATCTTCAGCTCGTTAAAATGTTTGGCTCGTTAAGGACAGAGGATGCTGGGAGCCAGCCAAGATGGCCTCTTCTTCTTCTTCTTCTTCTGCCTGGCCCCTCCCCCTCCACTGCCTTTGTGAGGCCTGTCAAAGCTTTTCTCGTCACACTCGGGCTCAATATTCCTCTTGTTTGTCTCCACCGGCAAGAAGTCTCCACCGGCAAGAAACTTCTGGAACAACGTCAATACTCGCTGCTCTTCCCCAGCTAGCTTAGCACGATAGCATCAATTGAGGAACGCTAATGCTAACAAGGAGCGTTCGGGATGCTACGTTGCAGTGGGCGAGGCAAGCTAGCTCATGCTAACACTAGTAGTCAAACCAATCTTAAAGTTCGCTAGCTTAATGCTAGCACCAAATGGGAAATGCAATAGACGGGCGAAAAAATTAGTGTTAAGTTTGTCTGCCATTTTTAGTCCAATTTCAGTTTGAAATCACAGTTAGTTTGACCTCATCCCATTTTTATTGAGTACATTTTTAGTAGACTATTAATTAAGCATTTTAGTTTTGATTTTAGTCCAAGAAAACATCGTTTTATTTGTCTAGATTTAGTCAACAAAAATTGTCAATGTTTTAGTCTAGTTTTAATCAGGACAACCATTTTACCACTGTGTGTATATATATATATATATATATATATATATATACACACATCATGACATGTCATTTGTCCATCAAATGAAAGACAAATGTGTCTCCTCCCCGTGTGACTACAAAACACAGTTCAAGTTGACATATTTGATGAAAAATAAAACAATGTGATCAAATATGAAATTAGCTAATTTGTCAACGTGTGAATTGGTGCGATTAGAGTGCAAAAAAAAAAAACGAGGCTAATCCCTCCATTCCTCTCCATCGCGCTTTGCTGGATTTCCTCTGTTTGGCTTTCCGGCCGCCGGCCAAACAAAAGAGACAAAAGAAACGTTAAGCTCCTCGTCCGCAAGTGAGCGGCGGCCCGAGAAGCGCGAGAAGCGGGAAAAGCGGGAAAAGCGCGAAAAGCGCGAAAAGCGCGAGAAGCGAAATACGGGACGACGGGGTAGGAGAGCAAAGATCTTCGTCGAGATGAACTGCAAGTCACACGGAATGAGCAACATGAGCTCCAAAGACCGTTTAGGGACACAACACCCACATTTTTCCCAATTAAATATGTCAACACCCACACTTTTCCAGACACAACGCTACAACACCACACTATTGCTGATGAAAGGTTTCAATGACCAATTTTTTCCCGATCAAACATTTCAACCTCTACAGACGAAACGTTTCAACACCCACACACTTCCACTAAACATTTAACACCCACACGTTTTTCCAATGAAAGGTGTCAACACAAAGTTTTCTCAGTGAAAAGCTTCAAGACCCAAACTTTTCTGGATTCAGTATATCCACATCCACACATTTCACAATAACACCCACGCTTTTCCCAATTAAATGTTTCAATACCCACACTTTAATCAGGAAGTGTTTTCAACATGTGTGCTATTCCTAATGAAAGGCTTCAACACCCACATTTAAAATTTTTAACACCCATGCTTATTTGTGATTAAAGATTTCATTACCCACATTATTCCTGATCAAATATTTCAACACCAACATCTCTACAGATGACAGATTTGAACACCCACACTCTTCCAGATGAAAGGAGACATCAGGATGACAGGTTTCAACACCCACATTTTTCCTTTTGAAAGATTTCAACACCTACAATTCTATAGACGAAACGTTTCAACACCCACACATTTCCAAGAAACATTTAACACCCACACTCTTCCAGATGAAAGGACACATCAGGATGAGAGGTTTCAACACCCACATTTTTCCTTATGAAAGATTTCAACACCTACAATTCTATAGACGAAACGTTTCAACACCCACACATTTCCAAGAAACATTTAACACCCACACTCTTCCAGATGAAAGGACACATCAGGATGAGAGGTTTCAACACCCACATTTTTCCTTATGAAAGATTTCAACACCTACAATTCTATAGACGAAACGTTTCAACACCCACACATTTCCAAGAAACATTTAACATCCACACTTTTTCGGATGAGAGGTTTCAACACCCACATTTTTCCTTTTGAAAGATTTCAACACCTACAATTCTATAGACGAAACGTTTCAATACCCACACATTTCCAAGAAACATTTAATACCCACACTTTTCCAGATGAAAGACTCCCATACAATTCCCAAAAAACAGTTTCAACATCAAGGTCGACAAGGTCCTTCGATTCAAAAGGTCTGATCAGTCCGATAGGTTCTAGTCGGCACTCGAGTCGGATCTGTGATTTTTGTCACTATCCAACATGTTAGGGATGTTTTGTTTTTTTGTTCTACAGCGCCTAAATAAGACTTGTGATTATTCACCTTGGGAGATCCAGTACCTGATTCTAATCAGCACTCGAGCAGCCAGTTTTCCATCAACGTTACAGACACACTTGCAAAGATTGTTTTGGAATGTCAAAAAAAAAGTGTGAACATTGTTGATGTTGAAATTTTTGACACAAGACGATGGAAGTAGAATGTCAACGTTGGGGTGTGCAGCTCGTCGCTTCTGGGCGGCGCTCGACATGACACGAGGCTTTGAAAGGCCGTTGGGAACAACAAGAGACAGTGAGACCAAACAGGCCCGTCAATTTAATGATCCACTTCCACTGGACCAGAATAGTGACTCCATTTTGCTACCCCCCCCCCTTTTAAAATGAGACATTTGCTGAATCACTCAGATTCTATTCGCCTCTCTTGACGCCGCTCGGGACAGAGTGTCGGCATTGTTGATTTTTCGCAGCTGCACTGAACTGCGAGGATGATGACGATGATGAAGGTCACGCACTGCCGTCAAAACGCGCACGAGCTACGATGCCGGATTCTAATCGGCGCTCGGGCAGTCCGAAGTCATGATGGGAAGATGAACTGTCCCTGATTTTTTCAACACTGTGCCACCCGTCACTGACTTTCAACACGGCACACGATCAAGAAATGGACCCAAGTTCAACAATCAGCGGGGTGGATCCCTGATTCTAGTCGGTACTCGAGCAGTGTGAGTCAACGACCGGTAGCCAAATGATTTTTGTGACTATCCCGCTGGTCAAAGCATGAATACTGACGATTTTTTAGTACGACACTAAATGGAGAAGATACGCAAGTTCAAATATCAAGCTAGTGGATCCTTGATTCTAGTCGGTACTCGAGCATTCACCGACAAAGCTCAGTAAATGTCCTTTTTTTTTTTTCAGATTTTTATCACTGGCCCACCAGTCTGATTTCCAAAATGACATAACATTGGTAAATCGTCCAAGTTCAAGAATCAGGTCAGTGGATCCTGAATTCTCGTCATTACTCGAACAGTATGAATCAAAGATTGGTAGCCAACTGATTTTTTGCGACGATCCCACTCGTCAAAGCATGAATATTTGCCGATTTTTAGGACGACACTGAATGGAGAAGATACGCAAGTTCAAATATCAAGCTAGTGGATCCTTGATTCTAGTCGGTACTCGAGCATTCAACGACAAAGCTCAGCAGATATTTGACTTTTATCACTAGCTTGCCTGTGAAAGCATGATTGGGCACAAATTTTTTATTTTTTTTTAATAACACTAAATTGAGAAGCTCAAGTCAAGTTCAAATATCAAGCCAGTGGATCCCTGATTCTAGTCGGTACTCAAGCAGTCACAGACAAAGCTCAGTGGAGGTCAGCTTCAGCCAAAGAGTTGCGGGTACCTGATTTTTTGTCAGGATTGCGTCATTCTTTGATGTTAAAGCAAGATTCTCAAAAATGCCACTTAATGGAGGAGGAGGTACACAAGTTCAAATGTCCCTCATTCTAGTCGGCACTCTTGCAATCGCAGCCAACGATCACTATTTATTTAGATGAGTGAATGCATGAAAAATGTGAATTTTCAATTTGGCAGAATATGCAAGAAGATATGAAGAATCAAACATCCGGTCAATGGATCTTTGATTCGAGTCACAACTCGAGCAGTCGCAGTCAGTAGATAGCAGTTGCACACTCGCTTTTTTTTTTTTTTTTTTTTTTAAGTAGTCACCCCATCCTGCCCTTGTCGTCATGGTAACGAAAGCCATGACGCATTGACACCCCGCAGTAGAGGGGATCCTTCCCATGACGGCCCATTGGGAAAATACGCGATTCCATTTGGGAAAAAACCCACAAAATGTGTTTGATCTTTCTTTCCTCCGCAAGCAAGCGACTTTGCATGGTGGCTGCAAATCACTTACACACGCACGCACGCGCACGCACACACATTTTGGGTGGCGTGTGTGCGCCGACGGCAAAGAGGAAGGGAGGATTGCGATGGAAGGCGGCGAGGAAGTAAAAGCGCCATTTTTTATTTTTTTTTTGAAGACACATTGCACATCCAAGCTGCTGACGTGACGTTTTGTGCACGGGTGTTTTTTTGTTTTGTTTTGCGTTTTTATCAACAAGCTTATTAACAACAACAACAAAAAATTCATGTTTTTATTTATTTTATTTTATTTATTTTTTTATTTAAATTGATTAAATCATTCAAATGTCAATTCAATATTTTTTTTTTGTCCTTCAATAATAATTTTAAAATCAATATCAAAGAATGAATTTAGCCTTTTCTATTTTATATCTTTGTGTGAAAATTGATCTGAAATTCTTCACTATTTACTACTCAGTTATTTGGAAGGGTTACTTAATTAAGTCCAAATATTATAAATAAATAACCAACACTTAGAAAATATTTAAGATTGCAATATAAAGCAATACTTTGCGTTATTTTGCTTTATAATGCAATCATTTGTGATATAACGCAAAAACTATTGCATTTTTTAACGCAATGGCTTTTGCACACAAAAAAATATTGCAAATTAACGCAAATTGTTTGCAAGAGAAGGAGAGCTTCCACTTCCGGGTCATTTTGCAACAAGCTTGTTAATCATTAACACGACGATCGCTTTGTCAATTCCCTTTTTGTGAATATATACATGAATAAATATGACGGTTTGTCCAAAGTGAGGACATACTTCGCATGCAAAGCGATAAAAGGTTGAATGAAATAAAATTGAATTAACAAAACAATCGTGGTGTTGATGATAGCCAACTTGCTGTTGCTCAAGACCCGGAAATGGAATCTCTTGTTCTCTTGCAAAATAATTTGCATTATTTCACAATATTAAGTCGTTGCGTTATATCACCAATTATAATGATGGAAAAAAAAATTATATAAAATGAATATTTTCCCCCTTCTTTTAGTGTTTTATAACAATACAATGCGTTTTTGCATTATTAATAAGAAAAAAACTTAGTCAAGGTAGCAGTGCAGTTGTCAAATTTTCATGGCTGAAAGTCGACCAGATCAACAGCAGCGATTTTTTTTTTTTTTTGCTGATTGTTGCAAATGTCTGTCATCTTGTGTGGCATCGCCTCCATCCTGTTCTCATTAACGGTTGCTGACTGCGTGCGTGCGTGCGTTTAAATGGCTGACCTTTACAAGCATCTGTTTCCTTTTTTGGGGCAAACGTGGTAAAGTTGTCGGTTTTTTAACTTCAATTGAGGAATGAGCCAAGTTTGATTTGTTCCATAAGCAAGATCGTTAACTCGAGTATCATGCTTGAAACTTCTGACAACGCTGGAAGCTAACGGAGAGAGCGCTAGCATGCTAGCATGCTAGCTGGCTACCAGCACGGGGGCGGGATTATGTAAATGAGAAGAACTGTGACATCACAATTTTCAGCTCGATTTGCTCGTTTCGTTTCACCCTGCATGGATGAACACGCACGACTGTTTGTATACAAGCTATTAAAAAAAAAAAAAAAAAAAAATCACTTTAAACATCAAATGTCGCCTTTTAAATCTCCAAGTGGAATTCGGAAGGCATCGGAAGACGCGCTCGCAGCTGCAGCCACTCAATCCGCACGTTCACATCGCGTATCAGCTTTTCACGAGTCGGCAAAACGTTTTATATTGGATCAGTGCCGACTTTAGTACTTAAGTACTTTTTTAGTGGGCGTGTCTATACGCGACGTCCAAAACGCATAAAGACAAACAATGTTGGACTGGTCGCCAGTAGGGGTGGGAACCTCTCGGTACCTCGCGATTATCGATATATTGGTCAGGTAATAAATCCATGACAATCGGTGATAAAACTAATCATAAAATAATAATAATTTCATATAAATAAAAATAAAAGAAATAATCAATAAATAATGACTAAATAATACAAATAAAAAAATAATTCAGAATAATATACATAGATATAAACTGCATATTTATATAATATATAAATATAAATAAAAATAATAATAAATTAAATAATATATAATAATAAAAAACTAAGCTCATGAGTCTTCTTCATTCATTCATTTCCTTGCCACTCTTATGAGGCGCTCCCCCTAGTGGCCCGCCAAGTAATTGCTCAATAAGTCATGAACAATGGAGCCGTTATAGTGGCCGTATATGAAAGGGATACTTGACTTCTTGAGCCATTTTCAGCAGTAAAAAGTTCATATTTTGTCTTTAAATAATGTGGTAACTTCATGATTTTTCATGCACAATTCATACCTTTAAAAAGTATTTTTTCTACTTATGAACTGACGATGACATCACCTGTGCTCAATTTACTGACCAAACCCAGAAAACAGGTTGAGGCATGATTGGGCGTTACCTACTTCCTCAGCACAGGTGATGTCATCATCAGTCGACAGGAAGTAGAAAAATTACTTTTTAAACGTGTTAATTGTACATGACAAATAATGAAGTTATCAAATGAATTCTTGCTGCTGAAAATTGTTCAATGAGTGAAGTATCCCTTTAACGACAAATATCGCGATACTTGCATAGGGGTATCGTGATATTTGAGACGATTTATCGCCATATTGATATACATCGTTATGGTCCTCGTCGCCAGGTCACGTCAGGGCAAACGAGCAACAAGCCACGAAGTGCTGAAGCCTGAGATTCAAACCCGGAACCTCCAGAGCCGCGAGACGGATGTGGTGGACGCCGGTTCCACCATGTCGCTCATCGATACCGTTCGACTGTCGTTGCGCTCGTCCTCATTCGGGTCACGGCCAAACTTGCAAAATCGAGCCCGGGCGGGTCGACAGCCAATCGCAAAGCCGATGACATCGCTCGCAACATGAGACACACCTGCACTGTCCAATCCAATGAGGAAGCCATCATCATAAAGATTGGAAATAAACGTTATTACGCTCACACGCACGCGCGCGCGCGCACACACAAAGAGGATGCTGAGGAATGACACGCTCGCAGCGTCTCAAAGATACCCAGCAGACAGGCCGGTTTGGGTTTTTTTATTATCCAATTTCTAACATCTGCATCATGAAGCCATGACTGCAAATCAATGAGGTTGTGAAATGAATGAATGAGGGTTTTTTTCCCTTTCAAAAAGGAGCGTCCGATAATGGATGCAGTTGGGGGGAGACGGACGTGCGCAGGCAGGCAACATGAAGAAGAGGATGGATGGATAGTGGAGGAAAGGATCAACAACAAAAACAAAAAAAAAAACGCTGATATCATCAAACAAATACATGAAAGGCCCATTTGAGGACGTTTCGGGGTCCAATTCAGCTCAAGCTTCTTCCCATGGAGGAGGAAGGGGGGGGGGCGGGGCATACGTGGTTATTAAGCCAAGCACGCAAACACACCAGCACACGTATTTACCTTCATGTCGTTGACAATGGCCTGGAAAAGACCCCCGAGGGCCCCGCATTCCTTCTCCACCGTCTCCATGTTGGCCAAATCCACCATTCACGCTCTCACGCGCACGCGCGCGCTCCCAAAGCGCGCGACCAAAACGTATGAGAAAAAAAAATAATAAAGAAAAGGGAAGGGGGGAAAAAAAAAAAAAAAAAAGAGAAATACTTCCAAGGAGATCTTCGCTCCGGCTTTTCTCCCTCGCGAGCAGTCACGCACACGCAAGAGGAGGAAGAAGAAGATGAGGAAGAGGAGGAACGACGTGAGGAGGATGGATGCTCTCTCTCTCTTTTTCTCTTTTTCTCTCTCTCTCTCTCTTTCTCTCTCAGCGTTCACACGGTACCGGGACGCGCACGCGCATTGGCGCAAACGTGGATTTGGCGAAACCACGAAGGCGGGACGTGCGCGCACACGCGCGCGCAGACAGCTATCGGCCGGCGTGCGCGCGTCCGTGCGCTTGCGCGTGAGCAGCGCAGACGCGGGCTGCGATTGGTTGCGCGGGCGAGGGTGTGGGGAAGGAAGGGGAGGGGCTTCAGCAACGCCAACTGTGTTGTCACGTGATCATTCGCGAGTTACCAACTTGTGCGTGTTCGTCACATGGAGATCGAATGAACGAATGTTTATTTGTCAATTATCGTCTTGTAAAGATTGCATATATTTTGTTCGATGGAGTCGTAGAGGTCATAGGTCACGTTTGATGGGGAAAAGTTTTGAAATAGTTTATGTTGTCTGGTCAGGGGGGTGTAGACTTTATTATCAACTGTATCCATCCATCATGATGATGATATGATGAAGTCTTGATTGTGGTGTCCCTAATGAAGTGTCCGCTGAGTTTTTGGCGTGTGCGTCACTTCCTTGTTGCGCACTGAGTCAGCACTCGGCCTGTCAAGTGTCAGCAACCCGAAAAAAAAAAAAAAAAAAAAAAAAAAAAAGAGTCCACGAGAAGAACGTGTGGGATACAAGGATGACTGTGGGGGGCCCCTCATTTTCCTGAGCCGTCCACCAGCCACCTTCCTCATCAAGCCCCTCCCCCCTCCTCCTCATCGTCATGTTGCCAGAATGTAGGTCTGTGCTCGCCTACAGCCATCAGCAACAATCAGTTCTGCCCCAGTTACTGACGCGGCTCGCACACCAAACCAAAACACGCGCGCGCGCACGCGCGCGTCACAACGTACACACGATGAGTTGCGCACGCGCAATATGCGTCCAAATGTATGATATCAAAACATCGCGATACGAGAATTATCACGATATTGTGGGGAGGTTGGCGATACAAAAGAAGGTCACACTATTGTGGGGAAAAAAATATGAACTCATACGAGAAAAAAAAACACAAGATTGTGTTTTTGTACATTACAGCAATGAAAAATATTCTAAAAATATATATAAATATAATACATAAATGTAATATATATATATTGAGGCACTAATGTAAGCACATATATTGACTCGCTTCGAAATAAAGTGGATTTTAAAGGGCCAAAACATGCCTTGCGAAAATTAAACTGCACTAAAAAAAGTAGCCACCAGAGGGTGCTAGAACTCGATTTGAGCATATTCTTTTGCAAAATACAAATTAATCCTATAATACATTTATAGAATCATAAAAACAGTTTCTTTATGTTTTCCAAAAATTGTTCCAATCTGTCCTCGATGCTATTAGGCTAACAAAATCATTTTTGTTATGTGACTCTTCGAGCATCTCAGCATTTTATTTTTTCTAAATACAAACAATAAATACTCAGCTATTTTTATTTTTTAAACAAGGTTGAAATGGAAAGTCATGGATTCAAGGCAACCAATGAGGAGCTTTTAATCCGCTCCCAAACAGGAAATGCCAACAAGTCCACTTCCGGGTCATCCACGATTCGCATTCTCATCATTCTCACGACGAAGCCGAAACGTTCCCACGCTTGCGTTTATTTGCTTTTTTAATGCGTCCGTTTACATTTGACATCATTGCGCTAATAATCGTGTTTATTGACCGTCGGATGAGGAAGGATCCGAAGAGGGCAAAATAGAAGGGGGAGCACCCACCCGCATCAATATTCATCCGCCGTGAATTATTGACGAGACGACGGCGTCGCCTGGCTCGCCTTCATCATCAGACGTGCAATGCCAACAAAAAAAAACAAAAAAAAAAGGGGCTCATGATGGCACGTTAGTCGTAAATCTGAATATTTTGCACACACGTACGTGCTGCATCCCGGGGGAGATGATTAGTGGAACATTTGTCAGGCAGCGTCCCACCACAAACATACGTTCACCCCCCCCCCCCCCCTTTTTTGACAACACAAAAAACACGTTTGCATTATTTCGTGCGGTGTTTCCTTCACTTTATCACAACAAAGCAGTCAGTGGAATGAACAGAAATGCCAGCAATCACTTCCACACCCACAAAAAATATATAAAAAAAAACAAAAAACTCTAGCGTTCTAACTTAAAGAAAATATACAATAATGCCATCATTAATCGCATGCAACCAGTTTGTGCATTATGATGATGATTTCATACTTCATTGTTCTCCTTCTAGTGTGTGAGAATTGGCCACCAGGGGGTAGTATGATACATCCATAAACCACAAACAACTGTTTCACCACTAAGTGACTCAGTAAGCTGCAGTAATATATATACATATATATATATATTTTTTTTTTTTTTACTGTGGATTTAAAAAAAAAATGCATTCCTATGATTGTTATAACGACAAATGTTACTGCACTGTTTGTGTTCAAGTATGAGTTGTTTTTTTTTCTGGGTTGAAAGTGCCGCAACATCAACGCTAGTTTTACTAGCCCAGTTTTGTATTTTCATACCATATGGATTTTTTTCTATTTATTTATTTTTTTATGTCAGGTTACTTGCAAGTCAAGTGCATATTATCATTTGACAAAGGATACATGACTCATTGAACAATTTTCAGCAGTGAAAAGTTCATATTTCGTCCAGAATTAATTTGATAACGTCAATATTTTTCATGTACAATCAATACTAGAGCTGTCAAACGATTACATTTTTTTAATCAGATTAATCACATCTCAGAATTTTGATTGACCACGATTAATCAAAAAAGCTTTTTTGATTAACATTTTTTTTGGCCTGCCAAATTTTTGTCTTTAATTAATTTGTTAATGTCTTAACTTTGACAGCACTAATTAATACCTTTAAAAAGTATTTTTTTTTCTACTTGCTGTCGACTGATGATGACATCACCTGTGCTGAGGAAGAAGTCACGGCCAATCACGGCTCACCTGTTTTCTGGGTTTGGTCAATAAACTGAGCCATGATTGGCCGTGACTTCTTCCTCAGCACAGGTGATGTCATTATCAGTCGACAGCAAGTCGAAAAATTACTTTTTAAAAAAAGGTATTCATTGTCTGAGTCATGTATCCACACTGACTAACCGTCTCAGAATATTTTTCATAAATATGTTGCATAAAAAATAAAAAAAAATAAAAAATACAAAACCTCCTCCAGCTACGTTTGAGTTCAAGTGCCCTTTTTCTCCAGCAGCATACTAGAATATATTTATTATGAACTTTTTTTTTTTTTTCCCTTCTGCTGCTGGGTGAGTCGAAGATGTGAAAAGGAGGTTACAGACAGTGCATCGAGTGCGTGCGTGCGTGCGTTCGTTACCGTACCAACTGTGCACAAAGAGTTGCAGCTGGCCCAGATACTGCAACTCCAACATCAGACAGCCGAGCAACCAGACAAGTCTGATCGCAGTCTGGAGGACGAGGAGGCGTGGGAAGACGGCAGCCGTCCGCCGCACGCTGAATCTAAGAAGAAGAAAAAACGAGATATTGACGCAGAGGGAAAAACTCACAGCAAGAAATAATGTATTGATGTATTGTTTGGTGAATCGAGGATGCAGATGTGGGAAAGGGAAAACTTTTTTTTTTTTTTTCTTTTTTGAAAACTGCTGATGACACTATTGCGACACTTCAAGCGGCAGCGATCACTTCCTGTTTGCTTTTGTTGATCAGTTGTTTGGTGAAAAAATATAAAATGTAAAAAAATACTAAAATGTTGAGAAAATGGACACGTGCATTCAGGTCACCTGTCGCAGCGACTCTCAGCAGTGCGAGTCCCGCTAGTGGTACGCAGGCTCCCTCTGGTGGTAAGACAAATAATCATTGCTTCTGCAGTAAAGTTGTATTTAAATTCGTGACGGACAAATGAAACACTTGTGATATAAATAAAGATGCAGTCGAAACTTAATCACATTCCATTTAACTAGCCTTTACACTTAAACCAAGGGCACATCTAGAAGAGGAAAAAATAAATACATAAAGTGCTTCATGAAGCTTTATCTTCCCATCACTAATTTAAATGCAAATTTAATGTACTAAAAAAAAAAAAAATCCCGCAATAATGCTGTTTGACGATGAGGTCATAGAAAAATAATCATCCAACTGAGGATGCTTAACAGCTAAGCATTGCCACCTAGTGGCGAGAACATGCATGTGCTCATAAAAACATTTGGCTGTTCTATTTATTCTGCAAATGTTAAACATACGACCAAGTATGTAGACGTTTAATTTTTTTTTTGTTCTTTTTGGGGGTGGGATAAATATTTATGCTGATGTGTATGATTTAACAGATTAAATCAAGCAAACGGAAAAAAATAGCAATTTCCGAGGATTGTATAAATGGTAACCACTGTCTTCGTTTTATATTTTTAAGTGTTTACCTACTTTTTTTAAGCGTTTATCTACTTACCTGTTGCCTATTATCCAATTCTTTGTGCCATTTTTTGTATGCAAGTGACGAAATGAAATCGTATCATGCTTGTTGTCCATGCGGGTTTCAACCAGCCATTCAAGCCGGAAGAAAATCGTCAGGCGGCGGTGGCTTCAGCGACTCCTAGCCAATCAGCGGAGAGCATTTCCGAGCGGTCCCGCCTCTACCCGCGTTCTCGGTCGCCTATTGGCTAATCTTCAGGGGCCTCACTTTGATTTGGGGGCGTGTCTGTTCCATAACTGTTTGCTCCATCCAGACGTGCTGGGGAAAAAGACGAGCTGCGACCCCGGAGGAGAGCGACGACTGTCGGGTGTTTCGTCACGGTTGTCCCGCGGAGAAGAAAAGTGAAGGATTACATAGCAGAGTGTCAGGTAAGATCGTTTGGCAACTCCTACTCTCGCTTTATGTTTCAAAACACCCGTCAGACTTTCGATGGACTCGTTTAAGAAAAAATCAAAAATAAAAAAGGGAGCAAACATGGCTAATTTACGTCAATTGTTTGTAGCGAGCCTGCTGTATAGTTATCAAGTGTTCGCTTTAAAGATTATTATTTTTTAATTGGTCAGACATGACCTTTCACCAGTTAAAGCGCGATCACATAACACGTCGACTTCGTTTTTATGCTTGAACAGCCAATTAATAATAAATCAAGTTTTATTATACAACAACAGGGTGCATGACATGTACAGAATGTGCTACAAAATGTTATCGGGATGGTTATCACGGTTAATAAACAACAAGATTTTTGCCACCAAAAAAAAAAAAAAAAAATGTTACCATTCAGTCACTGAACAGAATTCATTTCTTTCTCTCGATTCGTTTCTTTGTAATAAAATTACAGTGAGTGAACCCCAAATGATAACAGAGTGAGAATATGCATACATTTGAACTTATTAAAGCACACGAACTTATTTCAATGCACTTTTTTTAAAGCGTCACTGAGCATCTGTTGTCACTTTATTGCTGTCAAGAAATGGAAGAATATCAGATAACATCACTTGAAAGAATAACTGGTTAGCACGTCCGCCTCCCAGTTCTGAGGACTCGGGTTCGAGTCCAGGCTCGGACCTTCCTGGGTGGAGTTTGCATGTTCTCCCCGTGCCCGCGTGGGTCTTCTCCGGGTACTCCGGGCTCCTCCCACATTCCAAAGACATGCATGGCAGGTTCATTGGGCGCTCCGAGTTGTTTGTGAGTGTGGATGGTTGTTCGTCTCCGTGTGCCCTGCGATTGGCTGGCAAACAGTTCAGGCTGTACCCTGCCAACTGCCCAAACCCAGCTGAGATAGGCTCCAGCACCCTCCCGCGACCCTTGTGAGGCATAAGCGGTCAAGAAAATGGATGGATGTCTCACTTTAATTAAAGAAGTGAAACGCAAATGCTGCATTCGAGGATGGTCAGAAGTCGGATGTGCTAATGTACAAGGTCGGCTTTTCGAAATTAGCATTTCTGTTATGGTAATTATCAGCCTTAAAAAAAAATAATAATCTACTGCAGTAAGACATAAAAAACGAGAATGCAACAATACTCACAGGCATAAATTGTCGGCGCTGTTTTTGAACGACGACGGGCCCTTCGGCAGACATGAAGGGGGCCACGGAAGTCACCAGGAGGCGGGTCCAAAATGGCAGCCAGTCGGCGTCAGACAAGATGGCGGAGCCTGCGCAGTGGGGCAGAGCCTGGTGAGTTTGTCACATGATCAGCAACGCAAGTCGCTTATTTGTGAAAAAAAAGAAAAAGAAATTGCGGCGGAATGCTGACGACGTCGAGACATTTCACGCGTCACGTTACCGAATAACGACAACGAGAACGCTCGTTTCTTGAACACGCTGAAACGGCGGCGGCGGTCTTCAGGGAGGTGGACTGGTTCTCCCTGCTGAGCGTGGTGGCCCTGCTGTGCTCGGCGCCGTTCATCGTCTTCTTCTTCGTGATGGCCTGCGACCAGTTCCAGTGTTCGCTCACGCGGCCGCTCTTGGAGCTGTACAGCGGCGAGACCACCCTGCTCGCCATCTGGGCCCGGGTACCCTTCGCCACCTGCTCGGCCGCCAAGATCTACGCCGCCTGGGTCGCCTTCCAGGTGCGCAAAATCGAGTCTGGTTTGTCTTTCTGAATGGGAAAAAATAAAATACAAAATTGGTTATCGTGAGCGGATGCACGTAAAAGTCTCAAGGACGCATGCGCAATATTAAATAGGAAGGCGGCCATTTTGGTTTTGAGTAACCATTTTGGGCAAGTTCGTTCACGAGTGCCCACTGGAAAAAGTTACAGCGGGGGGGGGGGAAAGCCCCTGACAGTGTCACCTATTGATATGAAATTGGGTAGACGTGTCGATTATGACGGGAAAAAAAAAAAGTTTAATATTAAACGGGAAGACATTTTAGTTGGAAGCAGATAAAAAGAATGTGATGCTAAATGGCTGTGCAATCGAAATTCAATTACAATTTCAATTATTACACTCCACAATTACAAAATCAGGATAATTGTAAAAAAATAAATACATAAATAAATAAAAGATTATTCATACTAATTTTTGTTTGAATTTACACAGTTGCACCTTTTTAATAACTAATTTAATAAATTTAGTTTCATCTATAAGGAACTTGCATAATTATAGTATTTCAAATAATTTTATTTGTCTTAATATTTTTTTTTTATATTTAAAGTTAAACATTTTCTTGTTTTGTACCAAAAAAATAAATGATCGCTATACTGCACTCCAAGTTTTTGCCAACATAAATAAATAAATACACATTATTAGAAATTCCATTTGGTCCAAAAAGATCTTACATAATTATAGTGCTTCTATTTTATTTATTTAGTTTTTTTTTTATTGGTCTTAATATTTTTAAATTCTTTAACATGTTTTTATTTTGTTAAAAAAAAATAATGGTTTGAATAATCGTGAATTCAGTTATTGCCAAACTAATTGTGATTATTTTTAATAATGACAATTATTAATATATTATTATTATTATTTATTTTTATTTTTTTCCCATAATCAAGCAGTCCTACAAAATGGCAAAGCTTCTCATCTCATGTAAAGAGAAAATAAAAAGATGTTCCCGCCGGGTCTTAAAAAAAAAGGAAATTTACTCATTTCAAAACAATACCATAAAAAGGTATATATGTATATATATTTAAAACCATTTAACAAAAAAAGTAATACCTTTTAGATTTTTATATATTATTTTTTTCTATGTATATATAAATAATATAATATATTATAAATACATAGAAAAAAAATAATATAATATACAAAAATATAAAAGGTATCACATTTATTTTGCTAAATGGTCTTAAATAGGTCTTACAAAGTCTTAAATTTAACTTGGAGCAACCTGTAGAAACCCCGAGTTGCCAAAAAGTAGCAAACGCCTGGACTCCAGAGAAATGAATCTAAAAATAATAATAATCCAAAAAAATGAAAATGTGCGCAAACATGTTGTTCGCAGGCGGTGTTGTACACATGCTTGCCCGACGTCCTGCACAAAGTTCTCCCGGGCTACGTCGGGGGAGTCCAGGAGGGCGCCCGAACCCCCGCAGGTATACCGACACGCGCTGGCCTCGACGCCGCTCGTCGCCCTTGACGACGGTGTGACCTCCCCCAAGGCCTCATCAACAAGTACCAGATCAACGGGCTGCAGTGCTGGCTGATCACGCACGCGCTGTGGCTGGCCAACGCCCGCTACTTCCTGTGGTTCCCGCCCACCGTCATCTTCGACAACTGGATCCCGCTCATGTGGTGCGCCAACGCGCTGGGCTACGCCGTGGCCACCTTCGCCTTCGTCAAGGCCCACCTGTTCCCCACCAACCCGCAGGACTGGTGAGTGAGACGAGACGAGACCAGCCGGGGTTTCCGCGGCAACGCCGGGCCTCCGCTCAAACTGCGCTGTCCGTCTCGCCGCCAGTAAGTTCACGGGCAACGTCTTGTACGACTACATGATGGGCATCGAGTTCAACCCGCGCGTGGGCCGCTGGTTCGACTTGAAGCTGTTCTTCAACGGGCGCCCGGGCATCGTGGCCTGGACGCTCATCAACCTCTCCTACGCGGCCAAGCAACAAGAGCTCTACGGACACGTCAGCAACTCCATGCTGCTGGTCAACCTCCTGCAGGTGAAGCCACGCAAACGCACCCTCGCGCGTGCGACCATATCATCGATAGCGCCATAAATCGTGATCTCTGTGTCTCGATTATCGATACGCCGACACTAAGTATCGCGACATTTTTGGAGTTAAAATACAGCCACTAGAGCGGCTCCGTTGTTCTTGACTTATTGCGCAATTACTTGGAGGGCCACTAGGGGGAGCGCCTCATCGGAGTGGCAGGGAAACGGGCGCAAGTCTTCAGGCAAAGAAGACTCATCAGCTTTCGTTGACTTGTGTTCATCTGTCCGACAACTGACTCAGTTTTGCATACGTTTCTAACAAAAATGTGTATTATATCTTCAATTCTAACATTTTTAAAACTTTTTTTTTTTTGAAGCAAATATTTTTTGAGGAATATTAATATTGATTTAATGGGATTTAATACTTAAGTAATTTTACGTATTTACTTTAGCAATGTTACACAAAAAATCGTGACTACATTATTTTTCATGTGCAATTAATACCTTCAGAAAGTAATTTTTCGACTGATGATGACATCATCTGTTAACGACCAATCATGGCTCCGTTTACTGGCCACACCCAGAAAACAGGTGAGCCGTGATTGGCCGTTACTTACTTCCTCAGCACAGGTGATGTCATCATCAGTCGACAGCAAGGAGAAAAAAAATGATTTTTTTAAAAGGTATTAATTGTACATGAAAAATACGGAAGTTATAAAAATTCATTCTGGACAAAATATGAACTATTTCACTGCTGAAAAGTGTTCAAATACAAATACATGAAAGTAGTAACTCTAAAGGAGAAACCAGTTTCAGTGATGGTACAAAAAGAAACCATTTTCATCAGTTTATGTCTCGAGTAGTTTTATCGTGGATTTATTGGCTGATCAATATATTCTCATGAGATAATCGTTATCGTGAGCCTTGTATTGCATATCGTTATCGTTCCCACCCCTACATGTGGGCAAGGAGAGCCACAGTGCTGTGCTGTATCATACGCATACTGCCCTCTGGTGGCCCTCTGGTGGTTTTTGCATTTCTTTCAGGGAATCTACGTGTTGGATTTCTTCTGGAACGAGACGTGGTACCTGAAGACCATCGACATCTGCCACGACCACTTCGGTTGGTACCTGGGATGGGGCGACTGCGTGTGGCTGCCGTACCTCTACACGCTGCAGGTCAGTCCGCTCTGCTACGCAAACAAGACAAAAAACAGGAAAAGGAAATGTCAGCCAAACGTGTTCATATTAGCGTAGTAGATGAAAACGGCAATGAAAAACATTGCTGACGTTCGAGCGCAGGGCGAAAACGGTTGCCGGCTTCTCAACGCGACGACGATGCCATCAATTGCAGGGTCTGTACCTGGTGTACCACCCGGTGCAGCTGTCGGCGGCGCAGGCGGCGGCCGTGCTGCTGCTGGGCCTGGCGGGCTACTACGTCTTCCGCGCCGCCAACCACCAGAAGGACGTGTTCCGCCGCAGCGACGGCGCCCGCGCCATCTGGGGCCGGCCCCCGTCCTTCGTCGAGTGCTCGTACCGCTCGCAAGACGGCGGCGCGCACCGCAGCAAGCTGCTGACGTCGGGCTTCTGGGGCCTGGCGCGCCACTTCAACTACACGGGCGACCTGATGGGCTCGCTGGCGTACTGCGCCGCCTGCGGCTCCACCCACCTGCTGCCGTACTTCTACGTGGTCTACATGAGCGTCCTGCTGGTGCACCGCTGCGTGCGGGACGAGCACCGCTGCGCCGGCAAGTACGGCGCCGGCTGGAAGCGATACACGGACGCCGTGCCGTACCGACTCGTCCCGGGAGTCTTCTAAGGTCGCAAAGCAAAACGGGACTTGGGAAACCGCGCGCGCAATTATTTGTACGGCGGCCACGTAGAAAGATTTTGTTTTAGATGGTGGGGGCAATATTTGCCGCTTATTTTCTAAAATCACAAATTTGCCGCTTATTTTCCAAAATCGCAAATTTGCCATTTAACTTTCTAAACTCGCAAATTTGCCACTTTCTAAAGTCACAAATTTGCCACTTATTTTCCAAACTCGCAAATTTGCCACTTACTTTCCAAAATCGCAAATTTGCCATTTAACTTTCTAAACTCGCAAATTTGCCATTTAACTTTCTAAACTCGCAAATTTGCCACTTTCTAAAGTCACAAATTTGCCACTTATTTTCCAAACTCCAATCTGTTGGTTGACACTGCCACATTATTATTATCATTATTATTATTATTTTTTTAACGGATAGCAAAAACTACAACATTGAGGACACCAAACAAGTTTGTTGGAATGTCCAAAGTGACACGCATCTTGTTATAATAATCATCACATCTTGCGAAGTTGACATCTGCGGTTATGTTGAACGTTTCTTGTGCAACTTTTCTTCATTTCTTCTCGTCACCTCAATTAAAAAGTTGTTGAGGTGTTTTTGCCTGACTTCTTTGCACATGTGCTTCTTACGCTGACATGATTTGTGAAAGTTCATTTTGGATCACAAATGTCAAATTGAAGCCTGGTAATAATGGGTGTCGTACAAAATACATTTTTATATATATATATATATATATATATAAAATCTAGCAGAAATTTTGTTTTGACATTTGAAGTTTTCTTCACGTTTGCCTCAGTCACAATATTTTGAAATGGATGGATATATAAACTTAAAAACAATATTTTGTGGGAATAAGTAGTGACGTCTAGAAACGTTTCTGCTTCAAGCTGACATATTCCCTTGTGGGCAATAGAGGGCAGCAAAGGACGGGAAATCAAACTGGAGCGGAAAAAGATTTGTTTTGGTTTTTTTCTGCAGTGCTACAAGCTTTATTCAGCACAGAAGTAATGTAATACAAATAATTATATAAAATATACTAATAATTCTTAATACTGCAAGTCAGAAATGATTGATTTTACACTGTAGGACACATTATGTATCATACCTACGAAAGTAATCAATAAAGTACTAATAGTGAAAAATAATGGTTCATTACTGTTGAATAGTAATTAAAAATTCAATTTTTATTTCATTCCTTAGAAAAAGAGAAATGAAAAGGGACAGAAAGAAGTATAAAATTTATGTTATCTGCCCCTAATCAACAACAACAAATAATCAACACAAAGTAAACGACAGCAAGCGGTCAAGACGCTTTCAATATAACAATCCGATAAAATAATTCAGCAGCATGTCCTTGTGCGTTATGTATTTTTCTAGTAATTAAGGTTTTGTCAAGTTTTTTAAAGATACAGATAGACTGAGATGATTTTGTTCTACAATGCAGATTATTCCATAAAATGACACCTTGGATTTGAAATACATCCTTCTTTTTGTTTTGGAGAAAATATCGGTTCCTCTTCATTTATACTCACTTTCCCTTTTTTAAAATTGAATTTGTATATTAACTGGTAAACTTTCATGATGAGCTTTAAATATTATTTTGAGACGGTTAAACTCCATCAATTCATTAAATGTGAAAGTTTTTAGTTGTATCAATAACGGCTTAGTGTGGTCTCTGCATCCGCAGCTGCAAACGACACGAAATTAAGAATGTTAAAATGTTACTCACAGTATACACTCCAGTAAATGCAAGTTCAATGCAATAATAAAAAAGAACATTATTACTGGCAGGTTGTTCTTTTACCCAAAAACATGACCTACATCTGCATGCTAATGCTAACTTGAGCTTTTAGCGCAACAAACTGATTATTTCCTCTGGGGCGAAACGGTCTCCGAATCCAAACAAACACGACGCACACTTTGACTGGATTGTGTTTGACCTTTGCAGCGTCCGGCTTGTAAATCACTTGCGATAATAAACTGCCAATAAGACCTTCGCGTCTTTGTTGCAAGTATTGATTGATGATTGATGATACACGCGGACGTGAACTGCTGTTCATTTCTCTTATCAGGATAATGGATTTCCAAAGCATCCCTGACAGGCAGGAAACGTGGCCCGAGGTCTGCCAAGACAAACGACCTCGCTGAACCAAACGCAATTAAGGAATTTGCACGTCTGGATTTGACAGCCGCTCATTGTCACGGGGACGCTGACAAGTAAATAGTGGTGTCTTCTTGACATACTTAAATATAGGAAAAATGTTGCTTCAAGGCTTATGACACCACAAATACGATTCGAGCACGACTATAGTAGAATTTTGTTTGTTAGCATTAAGCGTTACATTCCTAAGGCAAAACTACGAGATGGTTTTCAATAGGCGGTGAGTAACTAACCCATTTGACGCATTGTTTGACAGTAAACTTCAAGTGGGAGTAGCAAATAACTGGAAGGGAACTTGTAGAAGGAAACACAATAATCTGGCCTGATTTCCCCAGGGGGCAAATTATTTTTTATGACTTAAGTTTTGCAGGGTGAGAGCGGCATGCAAAAGTGGGAACGGGGGCACCTGAGATGGTGGAAAGTACATAATTTGTCAGCAAAAAAACAGCTCCAACCATTTGCAGATCACGTCAAAAACATTCCGGGCATGATTGGACCAAGAAACTCGAGCTGATGTTTTCAAATTGAATAAGTTGAGTTATACTGAAATTCTGGGAAAATTACAAAGTAATTAACTATTAATTACGAGTATTAGTAGTAGTAGTGGTAGCAGAAACAGTAGTAGTATTACTAGTAATTATTAAGTAGTAACTTGTAGTTACCATAAATTACTAGTAAAGTTTTTTCATTCATCTATTTATAAGCAATGCCGACACGCTTTCACATCTTTGGGTGCTGGATATGGTGTCATAAAAAAAAAAAAAAGATCTGCAGTCTTAAGAGCTTTGCTTTGACCTTTCACCCGTGGCCTGCTAATGGACTGTCGAAAGCCACTTTGACCATCAGACTAAACAAAGAGAGCCTCCTGAACCGGGGAGGTCAGAGTTCACCATATCGATAACTGGAAAAAGTCGTTGGAAACGTGAAACGTCTGCGACGTGTCAACTCATCTGCGCCTTGAACTTTTGCCACCTTTGAACCGTAGCGGCCATGTTTTAGCCCGGGTGGTGGGAACATGGACGGTCAACAATCCGTTTACCGGACTTTCCAAAATAAACGGCTAGCGTGCGAAGCTAACGTAGCGGGCTACATCTTCACTCACAAGCAGGTCAAACGGCAAATCCGAATCACGCAGGAGGCTAACGTGTACATATTTTCTTTTTTTTCCTTTTTTAAATATTGATGGACTCAAACGAATAACAAGATTAAAAACAGTCCTTTGTCCACCAAAAAACAAAAAACACAACCATTAGTTCTCAAATGACAAACATGACAGCTCATCAGTTGGCGGCTACTCAGATGCTATCATGCTAACGTAGCGGTCTACATTGTCACTCGCAAAAAGGTGGACTCAAAAGATCCAAATTAAAGTCATTTGCTCACAGGAAGCTATCAAACAGTCACAGTGAATGATAGCAGGAAGTAGCAACCAACAAAAAGAAAATTCGTGAGGCTTTTTGCTCAGGCATCAACAACATGACTACGGGCTAAAATGGCGCTGAAGTGGCGGAACATCAGAAGCAACAAGACGATCTACCTCTTCTTAACAACTAGAATGGCAACTAAACCAGGTGGCAGCTAGCGCAAGAAGCTAACGTAGCGGACCACATCTTTAGTGGTAAAAGCAGGTCCAAATCTTTTTGGGGAAATTGGACTACTTTGGGAGCGTTTCTACTTGAAAGCACATTGCGGTGTTCAGTGAGGTCTCATTTATTAGCTTGTTATCGTAGAAAGGTTGACTTGTTGTGTAAGCTGAATTATTAATCAAAGCTTAGCAGCGGCTGGGAGGGATTAAGAAGTCAAAAGCCGCAAATCCTGCTCTGATGAGGTCAAAAAATGAAGTCACAGTAACAACAAAAACAAAAAAATAGCCACGGATCAGCGGAGCAAGCAGTAGCGAGCGCTCACACGCTAAATTGGCCTCCTCACATCTGCCGTGTTGTTACTTTCACCCATTGGAAATAATAAGCGCCGGAAAAATAATGGCGTACAAACGCTCTGTTACTCAACTGAAGTCGATTTTTTGCCACCTCTGTAAATTACGCCGCGTCAGAGCAACAGCAGGCGGGCTTGTACGGGCTCGCGACATTTTAGCCGGCGCATAAACACGCCGGCCAAAATGACAGCTGATTCAGCCTTGGGGGGGGGAATTCCACATCCACGTGTTTGGTTGCCATGGCGATGACCGGTGGAAATCCGTCGACCGAAACTGCCGGAGCGGGTATTCGAAGCTCGCCGGGCCGCACCCCCGCCAAAGTATGCCCGGCTACAGCTGGCGACCTCTGACGGAGATCACACTGGATGGAATGGATTTTTGATCATCAACTTTTGTTATCTTTTTCTAATATTTGTGGTTATTTGTCAAATATTTGTGGGTATTTGTCGAATATTTGTGTATATTTTGTAATTTTTCCACCATTTTTGCATATTATTCTGTATTTTTATTACATTACTTTTTGTAGTCATGTTTTGCCAATATTTGTGTATATTGTATATTTTATCATTTTTCAAAAAAACTAAAAAAAAAAACATTTTTCATTATTGTGTCATAAATTCAGTATTTTTAAATCTGCTTCTAATATTTGTTTTGTGTTAATAACATGAAGCATCATGGCTATGATGACATTTCCCTTTTTGCCTCCAATAAATCACGGCAACATCAGCGCAAATCACATTTGCCACAGTTAACTCATTTGCTCCCAAAAACGTTTAAATACGTTCTATTTTAAATATATTGTCCCAAAGACGTATTTATACGTTTTTATGTTTTGTTTTGGGTTTTTTTTAGTGCTAGAGCATACAGAAGGCTTTGATGCAGCCTCTGAACTGAAGAGAACTGTTGAAGCAATGGTCGTTATAAAAAAAAAAAAAAAAAAAAAAAAGGCCAGCAGATGGCATTAGAGTATAAGAGATCAACCAGGGCTATGTTGAAAACAAGCTGTTTTCCCACCAGTTTTAAACAGATTCATGAATAATGATGAAACTTAGCTATATCCTAATGCTAATTGCTGCCATACGGAAACAGATAGAAATTACTTTTTTTCCTGATGAAAGAAGTGACTCATATTTCTTTTGTCAGGTTCCACATTTCTGTAGCAATAGAACACAATATTCTGTGGGCCTTGCAAAATCAGTCAAAATCCAGTAAAACAGCTTCATGATGACCAGCATCTTTTCTCCACCGTCTTGCCATTGCTGTCCAGTCAGCACTGGACTCCCACGTGTCCCACAATGCTTTGCTTTCCACATCATCTTCCATGCGTCACATGACCTTTCCACCTCGTCCGGGAATGAAACAGCAAACATATGTTAGCGTTTGGGAAGGAGCCCGGCATACATGGGAGATGATGATGAGATGATGATGATGATGATGATGAAGATGGTGATGACAGGTCTGCCGGAGACGCTCCAAACTTGTCGGCCGCTCCCGTCCACGCCCGACGACTCCCCACAGGCCCGCGGGAATGATGTCCGCCTCAATTTGAGCTCCATTTCTCTCAGTCGCAACAGAAAATATGTGCTTGCTTGCAAACTGAATTTTGTTCTGCTTTTAGACATCAATGCTAGCTTCGTTAGCCCATTTAAGGCTTTTTAATAGTGCGTTAGCATTAAGATAAGCTAGCATTAAACTAATTTATCTCAGTTTCCTCTCAGTATGCTTGCTTTCAAACTGAATTTTGGTCTGATTTTAGACATCAATGCTAGCTTCGTCAGCCCATTTAAGGCTGTTTAATAGTGTGTTAGCATTAAGCTAATGCTATTCATCAGACAAAGTTATGTGTTTTTTGGTTGAATACACAATGTGTAATTATCTTTGGTTTATGTTTAGTTTGACAGTAAACATCAACTGGGAAGAGGAATAAAAAAAAAAAAAACTTGAAGCCTCTTTTTGCAAAAATTCTTCACTCTGCAAAAACTGCTTGTAGTAAAGTTTATGGCCATCATCTCGTGCTTGTGGAATTTTTCGCTCATGACTCGAGACATAAAAATCATCCAAGCAACGGCTCGTATCTCGGAAAACTGCATATTAATATTGAAGACGCGATCGCAGTCCCCGAAAGTTTTGTCAAAAAACACTGCACTCACACAGTGTGATGTTGCGAAAACGCCAACGAGCGACTCACCAAATTGATGACCCAGCATGCTGAACGTTCACACCCAAATAAGGACATCAGGTGCGAGCTATCCGAGTCGGCGATCTGGTGCAGATCGGGTCACCTCCGCTCCCACGTCCTCCATCACAAGATAAAACAAGTCGCCGGCTCAGCAGCTTTCAACTCAGCATTTATGAAAAACATAAAAGCAACAGCGCACATATGAATCACTGAGAACGAGAGCCGCTTCGGTGTAAATAGTGGTCTAAAGTCCAATCGGCGTCAAATCTGTCAGTTCATACGAGATCAAAACACGCAAATGCACTTGCAATAATGGGACTGCCCCTATACCTTAAAATTGGAAACTATACAAGACAAGAATTCATCTGAAACAAACATTTCTTTTGCTCATTTTTGCATATAAAGGGGAACTCAAAGCATTTTTGCTTTCACTACTGTCGTCTATACAGTATTTTGTTGTGACGTAATACTTCATCCATCCATTTTCAGTCGTTTCAGGATGCAGCCATTTTGTCGTCGACTGGAATTGACTTCAAAAGGACTCACGTTGCGCACGTCACATGACCAAAACCAGAAAACAATTGACTGAAATTGTTCGGCAAACCTTTATTTACATTTTTAAATTTCATTCTCTGGTGTTTGAATTTGAATATTCATTTGAATCTGAACATGATTTTTTTTTCCCCCAAAAAAACTTTGTTCCCTCACAAAGATTGCGTAGTAAATAACTAAATTGCAAACGATGGGAAAAGAACACCTGTGTAAACTTACCTTCAAGTTTTGCCCAGCACACACGTCTGCCTTGATGTTACTTATCTTGAGATTGTGAAGATTTAAACGGCCTTGAAATGCATCATTGGAGGTTTCACTTCCGTCTTTTCTCACTTGTCATTGACAAGTTGTCAGTCAAACTGCGTATTTGTACACGAAGCACATTTCACCGCGCGTTAGGTGGCGGACATTTTGAATTGGGCTCAATCCTGCCTTCCCAGTTCCCGCCGCGTGGGGCGCACTTCCGTCCATCCGACAACATCCTCTCCTTCCTCCCTGGCCCCTCCCACTTTCAGAGCCCCTCCACATGCCTCCCATGTGATGAGCCATCGAATCTTCAATCCTGCGCTGTTTTTTGTTTTTTTTAAACTAACATTTGCCCCTCCGGTGACATGGATTTGCTTAGTCGATTTATTTTTATTTTTGGTGCTGTCGGCCATTATTCTGCTCACACAAAAGTCTTGTTGTCACTCACTCGAATCTGAACTACACACACTAATAATGACTCTTCACAAAACCATTTTTATTTCATTACGTTGTTGCTGTTTTCTTGATTAAAATCCCGTTTAAAAAAAAACAAAAAACAAAACGCGGCGTGCTTGCGGGCGGGGCAGAGATTTATTCCACGAAGCCGAAGGCCCATTGGGCGGAATGCTAATGGCGCTTGCTAGCAACAATGTGTGTGCGTGCACATGTGCAGGAAGCCCAGCGGTCAGTCCATTAGTCTGATGGAGTTTCTATTCAATTACAAAGTCTCTCTCTCGCCCCCCCAATCACATTAGTGGTCTTATCTCATTTACTGAGGCTGTGCGGGCAGAGGGGGGGGGAGGAGGAGGGCGGGGGGCGGAGTTACGTTGCCCACAGAAGGAAGGACGAGGCTTCATAAATGTAGAGGTTAATTGATAGCAATCGACAAAAGTACGCGCGTGTGCGGGTGTGCATTTTGCACATGAATGTTTTCAGCACTGTGTATGTTTTTTTTTTTTTTGTGTCATTGCGCTTATTCAAGTACATAGCAGGAAGTAATGACACCTCCAAATAAGGACAAATGCACACAGGCCATTTCATTAGGGACACAATCCGATGTATTTCTTTGCCATTATTTTTCATTCATTTAGTTTCTTTTTTTTTTTTTTTCCTACTTGAATAAAGTGTTTGGTAATTGCACATCCACAACAATAGGTGGCAGTGGCGCTCATTTATTTATTTTTTGTCTATTTCAGGCAAATCAATGCACTTTTCTGTTACAGACTAAAACGTTATTATTTGTTGCAAGTCAATTTATAATTCTTTTTTTATATCATATTAATAAAGATCAGGGTTATTATAGTTTGGGAATTTTCATTGTATTTATTTATTTATTTTCGTTTTGAGTTTTGTTTTTTAAATTTAGTTTTAATTCGTTTCCTGGGTGGTTTTGTTAGTTTTTATTAGTTTTAGTTATTTAATAAATGCTTAGTTTTAGTTTAGTTTGTGGGTTTAAGTATTAGTTCTAGTTTTCTTTTTTTAAAATGTGAATTACTTGCGCAATATTTAAAAAGCACGTTGGGAGTGTGACACACTTTCAAGCGTCCTTTTTCCAGTTAATACCAAAATAAATCTACTTAAAATCACATTTAAAAATCATCCCCAAAGGCTCATCAATTAAATTAAAACGAAGGATATTTTTGCTAGCATTATAGTTAGTTTCGTAAACGTAAAATGTAGTTTCAGTTTTCGTTTTTTACAAAGCATTTTCAATTTTAATTTATTTCGTTCATGAAATTGTTTTTGGAATTTTAGATTATTAATTTTTTTTCTCAACTATAGCGTAACAGAAAATAATTGATTGAACCCAAAAAGTTGGGCCACAAAGAACAACCCGCAGAAGTCAAACCCAATTTTTTGGCGAATTTTGCACAAAATAAAACACGTTTTGTGTCAAAACCTAAAAACAAAGTGATCAAATGAAATGGCGGTGTCGCGCCGTCCCGAAATTGCAACTCGTCGAGTGAGCGAGCGGGAATCGAACCCACGTCGTCTGCGTGAAAGACAACGTTAGCGGTCAACAGCAACAAGATCAAGCCGTAAAGTTGGACACAACGTGCGCATGGAACGTATTATTGCGTGCGCGACCTTAATTAACAACCTTGAAATGATCATCATCAGCAACAATTAGAATAACGAGTGCCTTGCTCACAGAAGAGCTCGTTGCTCTGCTGGCGTCTTTCTTCCACCTCAATTTGAGTGTTTGCGCGTCTCGCATTCTTGTCAAATTGTCCCGAGGTGACATTCGGTCTCGTCCCGCAGCCAATCCGTTTCGAGGTCGTTATGCACGTTGCTCATATTCTTCGTCGTAATTGCAAGTTGCCAAGCTCGAAATGTTGATTGATGGCAAATTGCATCTCACATTGCAACACGCATTTGTGACTTCAAGGATCACATTCGGCGCTAAAGCAGTTACAGGAAGTGCTTCTCAATTATTTTCTGTCATGGAGTAAGAAGAAAACAAGCGACTATAAATAGTATCATTTGTCTCTAAAATTGTTCTAAGCACACCTTTGCATAACACGGTTTCCGTATTAACGTATAAGAGGATTAATAAAAAAAGAAAAATATGGACCAACTTACAACAAAGAATAGCATTATTAACTGTAACAAAAAAAGATTTAAAGTGCATCTGAAATTCAAAAATAAAATTAAATCCTTCATTAAACTATAAACATTTTTTGGCTGACCATGTCAAACCATTTGATACAGAAAAATATAATTACATAAAATCAATAAATAATAATGCATTCAAACTGATCACCAACATTAACTCGGGAGCACAATATTAAAAAAAAAAACAACTTTAACCTGCAAAACAAAAATATATAAAATAATTTGTGCTGATTTTTTTTTTTCTTTTTTTTTTTCTTTTTTTTTTTTTTGCTGTGTGCAAAGCGTGCATGCTCAGTGCAAACAAAACCCCAACACCAACGAGCGAATGCTCCCTGCGCACACTCTGCCAATAATGAGAGCGCCACTGCCCCCTAATGTAGTGGAGGTGCAATTGCACTTTATTCTAGGACAGTAAAAAAAAATCAAAATAAAAAAAATAAATAGAAAAGCATTTTCTCCGAGGTCAAACGTGCCCCCCCTTGATGGAGCCTCGCGCCCCCCCTGGGGGGGCCCGCCCCACTATTTGAGAAGCACTGACTTACAGGAAGTGACATCATCCTGACCTGGCTTACTTTGGCCTTCACTTGTCTATAAGTGTGTTTGTGTGGACATACAAACCTGCTCACACAGGCTGTGGAAAAACAAACAACAACAACAACAAAAACAGTATTTTTCACCCCAAGGTTATTTTAGTTAATAAAACTAACTAATTAAATTAAAAAACAATTGCATTAACAAAATAAAAAAATAAAAAAAGTTTGTTTTTTTTATGAAAACTAACTGAAACTACTTTAAAAAAAAAAAAATGAAATAAAAAAATATTTGGCATAAACAAATATTCTGAATGTCATACACAAACATTTAGTAAAATGTTTACTTTCATACACGCTCAAACAGAACCTTTATTAATCTGCGTTAATACATGATTAATGCGCTCATTATTTTTATTTTTTATGATTAATCAATGAGTTAACGCTTGAACTTTGACAACAGCACTAATATTACAACTGATGTAAAGAGTATTTGAGTATTGAAAATATGATGCAACTTTTGATGCTAAAGTGTCTGCCGCGGTTCTTTTGAGGGACAATCGTTCTCCGCTGGACGTTCTTCTTCCCACATTTACGCCCACGCCGCCATAAACGTCGCGTTGCGTTTCCCTCGTGCCGCTTTATGCAAATGAGGCGTCTCCATCATCTTCACGCCCTTCCCTTGCCTCGACTAATTATGTCTGATGGCCGCATCGCCGACGCGGTTCACCGCGAGGTCAACTCGCCAACGGCCGCATTGACTTTCATACTATGTGCGTGTGTGCGCGCCTTTAAGATGATTGACGGAATTCCCGAGAGGCAAGCGAGGAAAGCGCGTCAAGTGAAATCACGCTTTTCATTTTTCATTCAGCTGCGCTATCGACGCAAGCCTCAAAACAGGATTCACATTTTCGGAGGAATTTCATTTGACCACCTAACAGGAAGTTGATGTGTGCACAAGTGAACTCAACTTCCTATTCAGTTATTCTTATTTTAATATGATGAGCAGCTTGAAATTGTCGCAAACCGAGCGCTAATTTGCTGTGGCTACTGTAGCAAAAATATTACTTAACTGCAAAATTGTAGTGGAATGTCTATAAAATATATTCATTTCGATGAATTGTAATTGAATTGAATTGTACTATAAAGTGCCCTAAAATTTGTACCAAAATTGACTACATTGCACTCAGATTGACTTATTTAGCCATTTTTGGCAGTCAAACATGAATATTTTGCCGATAATAAATATGATATTTTCATTATTTTTCATGTACAATTAGTACATTTAAAAAGACATTTTGCAACTTGCTGTCGACTGAAAATGACATCACATGGAAGGGCTCAGGTAACCAATCGCAGTTCGGCTTGTGAATGTCACATGACCAAAGCTAGAAAACAGGGTTTTTTTCAAAGGTACTAATTGTACGTGAAAAATATTGAAATTATCAAATTAATTCTAGACAAAATATTAACTTTTTATTGCTATAAGGGGCTAAATAAGTGAAGTATCTCTTTAAGCGAGACACAAATGATAACGAAACGAAAAGCTGATGTGCTGTAAATAAATTTAAATGCGCCAAATTGTCGTCAAATTAACTCAAATCTTACTGAAATGAACTCAAATATTGTAAACGTGTAAAAAAATAAAAATGTGTTCTAAAAATGACATTTTTCAACTAAATAATTGTTCGAGTGTATTAAAATGTATTAAATTGAAGTTACTTAACTGTACAAAAGTATTTCCGAAATCGTACTCAGATGTACTAAAACTTTATGAAAATATCCCCCCACAAAAAATACTAAATTGTACAAACGTAATTAAATGTGTACTAAATTGTGCTAAAATTCCGAAGACGTACTCACGTGTAGATAAAAAAAATCTTCTAAATTGTTTTAAATTGTACTCAAATGCACTAAAGTGGTCCTCAAATATAATAAAGTATTTTAATTTGTACAAAATTTCCCGAAAAAGGTACTAAAATGCATCAAATAATGTGTATTAGAATCTGTATTAAAAAAAAATATATTTTTAAAAAATTGAAAAAATTTGAAAAAAAAAAGATTAAATTCAAACTCAGAAAGTAAAATCCATAAGGCTTCTCCCCTATTTTGAATTGTGTCATTAAAAAGGAAAAAAAAAAAAAGCCAAAGAAAAAGCAAAGTCACCCTTTTGCTGTTTAATCATGTGTGAGCGTGATTTGAATACTCACAAGACGGCCTGCATGAGCCACCGTCGTCTCGTCTCGTGGCTTGTTTGGACAACGACGCTGACCCTCGCTTCAGGCATGGCTCAAAGGTCAAAGGGCAACGTGGTGATGAAGGAGGGCGAGGAGCCCAGGGAGGTCCTGGCGATTCGAGGAAAGACGAAAGAAAACGTGATTTCCACCGGAAGCGGAAAGTCACACGGACGTCACGCTGCTTGACAAGCACGCACGCTCAGGTTGTTGGTTTTTTTTGGCCAAAACGGGGCGTGCGTTTCCTCTGGTGAGGTTCCGGCCTTTTAAATGAAAGCCACGTTGAGGACGCAAGCGGCGAAAACGGAACGGGCCGGCGAGCGAGATGGCGGGAAGTGGCAGGAAGTGCGGAAACTCAAAGGGTGGAGCAACTCCGAGTGACATCATCTCCTTCCCACACGCCTTGGAAGTGGGCGTGAGTCAGAGTGGCTGGAAAAAAAAGAAATCAATAATAAAGTTGTGCAATTGAAATATACAACTACCGTAATGTCTCCAAAAGTGGCGCAAATCCGTCTGAGGTGACCATAAATCCGATAAAAAAACGAAAAACAAAAACAAGTGAACAATTGTCAGCAGTGAAATGGTTCATATTTCGTCCTGTATGAATGTTCACAACTTAAAAAAGCAATTTTTCTACTTGCTGTCGACTGATGATGACATCACCTGTGCTGAGGAAGCAGGTAACGGCCAATCATGGCTCACCTGTTTTCTGGGGTTCGTCAGTAAACTGAGCCACGATTGGTCGTTACCTGCTTCCTCAGCACAGGTGATGTCATCAGCAGTCAACAGCAAGTAGAAAAATTGCTTTTTTTTAAAAAGCTATTAATTGTACATGAAAAATAATGAAGTTACCACATTCATTCTAGACAAAATATGAACTATTTGCTGCTGAAAATGTCTCAATGAGTCAAATATCCCTTTAAATATTGCGCACAAGTTGTTTTTTTTTTCAACTAAAACTAATACGAAAACTAAGCATTTATTAAATAACTCAAACTAATAAAAACTAACAGAACCACCCTAAAAAAACAAATAAAAAAAAATTAAAAATATGAACAGTGTTGAAAATGTCTCAAAAAGTCAAGTATCCCTTTAAATATTGCACACATTTTTAAACTAAAACTAAGCATCTATTAAATAACTCAAGCTAATAAAAACTAACAGAACCACCCTGAAAACCAATTAAAATATTCCAAATATGAACTATTTACGACTGAAAATGTCTCAATGAGTCAAGTATCCCTTGAAGCGGGTTAAAATAAGCATCAATCGGCATCTTGCGAACATTTGTCGAGATTTTCTCGGGTCCGAAATTTCCCATGACGTGTGAACGCATCGTTGGGCGAACGCATCATCCCGTCAGATGGTTTCACGTTCATCAGCGCAGCTGCACGCCACGAATAGACAAAGAGCAGACAAAAGTGTCCGATAAATAATAGCCTGTCCAAGGTCCTCGGGGGCGTGTGCGCGTGCGTGCGCGTGCGTGCGCGTGCGTGTCTGCATTCCACAAGCCAGTGAAGAAGACACGCCAGTCAACGTCTGCAACAAAGACGTTCGTCGTGGGCGAACGGCCCAAAATGACCCCGGCGACCTCGAGTTCGACATCGCTCTTCATTTCCTGTTCTTACTTTAAATAAGCCCTCAAAAATAGCAACATTGGACTCAATGCTAAATACTAAAGTCGACCCCCGATTTACAAAATTGCGCTCATTTGCAATCAAGTGTACAAAAATAAAGAAAATATTCACAAATGTGGTCACTCAAATGAAAAGCAATGTGTTCATTTTTATGCTCAAATACACAGTGAAAAAAACACGATTTGCATCGTGAAAAGAGAAAATTTGCACTCGGAATACGTTTTCCATGAAAAATGTGGGAGAAAAAAAACAAGCGGATTGAAGGAGAAAAAAGCAAAGAGAAGCTTAAACGTGTCTTGGATGGATTGGAACTGTTTTAAGTGAATTTGGTTGCTTTGTACTCGTGCTTACAGTGATCACAAATTTCATCATGCAGTCTGCATTGTGCTCAAATTGTACTCAAATAAATGATAATCAAGTGTAATTCGACTAAAATAATATTTTTGTTTCACTCTGAGCCACTCTGGCTTGTCGCAAACGCGGTCGGGCGAACGTGTCGGCTGCGTGACGTCACTCCCGCGGAAATTTGAAAGCACGCACGGATTTTTTTTTCCACTCACTCACTCACTCACTCACTCACAGAAGCTTACATGTGTGAATGAGTGAGTGAAAAAAATAATCTGTGCGTGCTTTCAAATTGCCGCGGGAGTGACGTCACGCAGCTGACACGTTCGCACGGCCCCATTTGCGACACGCCCCCAAACTCCCGCTCTGCGATTGGCTGGAGAGGTGCAAACACTGTCTTTCCACAGAAACGTCCCGCTCTTGACAAAACAAACACAAAAATGGCAAAATACAGGCTTTAGGACAAAACTACCACCAGAAATGAAGAGAAGCCCACATCTGTAAATTGAGAAGTAGTTTGTTTGTTTAAATCCTGAGTGAAACCGGCAAACTGGTATTTTAAGTAATTTAAATCACAAGTAAAGAGAAGCAAAATTATTGATAAATTGGTCTTGTGTCCGTTCACACGCACACAAATTGAGCATGTGCGCCTGTGATGTTGTCCTCATTATCTTTACTGCATTCTGTAAATTTACAAGCTGTCACAAGCTGTTGTTGTTGATGACGACGTGCTGCATTGACACAGGTGCAATATGAACACGTGTGTTTTTCTTTTTTTTTTTTTATGGGACCCAGGTGGACCGTCGAGCCTTAACGAAAGCCAGACTTGTTTTGCAAACGCTTCACCTAAACGGCAAACCGTCTGACCTTCACGTCGTCGGCAAAAAATGAGAAGCAAAAGACAGAATAAGCCGACGATTAAAATGGAACAAAAACGAACAAAAATGAATTCTCCGAATAAAAGATTTGATTTGCAGCGCGACGATGACCACAATTTGACCTCGCAAGAGATTACTTTCACTTCCGTCATCATTTCCTTTCGGAAAAACCCAAACGGGAGCATCCTGGAACAGATTGAGCGTGTCCTGCTGCGCACACGCCGGATTATTGATTCACTTGTTTGACTTTCGGTGTGTGCGTTAATGATTGACTTCCTGTTTGAAGTTGTGGTCAAGTCGAGTCGAGTCGAGTGGCATTTCGTCGTCAACGACGATCACATTGACTGGAATGGAATTTAAAACAACATGCTTTGTAATTGTACTATTAAGCGCAAATGTCCATTTGGGGATCTTGATAACATTTCTTGAAGATTTTATGTGATTTTGACTCCTGTCAAATGTGTGCTTCAAGTTCATTACAGAGAGAGAGAGAGAGAGAGAGAGAGAAAGAAGGATAGTGAGAAAGAAAGAAAGTGAGAAAGAAAGAGAGAAAGAGAGAGAGAGTGAAAGGGAGAAGAAAGAGAAAGAAAAGAGATGAGAATAAGAAAGAGAGTGAGAAAGAAAGAGAGAAAGCGAGAAAGAAAGAGAGAAAGCGAGAAAGAAAGAGAGAAAGCGAGAGACAGAACGGATGCAAGAGAGAAAGAAAGAGATAAAGAGAGTAAGAAAGAGAGAGAAAGAGAAAGTGAGAAAGCGAGAAAGAAAGAAAGCGAGAGAGAACGAATGCAAGAGTGAAAGAGATAAAGAGAGTAAGAAAGAGAGAAAGAGAAAGTGAGAAAGAGAGAAAGAGAGAGAGAGTGAAAGGGAGAAGAAAGAAAGAAAAGAGATAAAGAGAATAAGAGAGTGAGAAAGAAAGAGAGAAAGCGAGAGACAGAACGAATGCAAGAGAGAAAGAAAGAGATAAAGAGAGTAAGAAAGAGAGAGAAAGAGAAAGTGAGAAAGAGAGAAAGAAAGAGAGAGAGAGTGAAAGGGAGAAAGAGAAAGAAAAGAGATAGAGAATAAGAGAGTGAGAAAGAAAGAGAGAGAAAGCGAGAAAGAAAGAGAGAAAGCGAGAGACAGAACGAATGCAAGAGAGAAAGAAAGAGATAAAGAGAGTAAGAAAGAGAGAAAGAAAGAGAGAGACAGAATGAAAGTGAGAGAGAGAAAATCAATACCTGCCAGGGAGGACAATGTCACTTCCTGTCCCTGCGGTTTCGCCGTTGCCTGCTTTGTGTCTTCCAGGCTGGAAGTGCTGATTGTGCTTCCTGTCGTCGGCTCACAAGGCCCTGTTGTCCCGTGTGAGACAGGAAGTAAGTCAGGCCCTACGGAGCGTGACCTCAGCGCAGGAAGCCGGTCCGGCTCCGGAGGGGGGCGGGGCCTTGTCAGCCCCCCCATAATGTAATGCAAGAAATCCAAATCATAAACACAGACAGATTGAGTCCAAAATGTGCCGATTCAGTATCGAAACAGAATAGGAACTGGATTATTTATGAACATGCTCACGACTCTCACAAACGACTCAAACTACCTGAATTGGAACATTCGACCTAATTGCACTCAAATGTACAAAATTGTACGAAAACGTGTGCCTACATTGCACACGTGTTGTAAATTGTCTCAAAACAGGCTAACAAGTGTGATCAACTTAAAATGTCTACCAAAATGTAATACTTGGCCATTAATTGTACTAAATTGCACTCAAATATACTATTTTTTTTCCCCAAATGTGTATTCAAATGTATTAAATTGGACAAAAACGCAACAAAATGCACAAATGTAAAATGTGATTCTCACCAGGCACGACTCAAAACCTCTGAAGTGTTTTTTGGTTTTTATTATCGTGAACATGTCCAGCATGAATTTGTTAAAACACTCAACTAGAGGGGAACACACACGCAAACACACACAACACTAATGTATAAAATCTTCAAAACAATCAATCAACTAATTGGAATGTTATTAACAAACACACACGAACAAAAATCAATTAAGACAGACGACTGAATTCGGATCCTGGCGGTCACGAGAGGTGAGATGCTGACAACCAACCGAGGACCTCCTGAGCAGGCGGCGAGGATAACGCGTCAAAAACAACAACAAAACAATACGATCCAAAAAGAAAAAAAAACAAATAATCTGCGCCAAAGTGACCATTTTGCTTGGAGGGCAGCTGCGTTCAACACAGTGAGGTCAACGGAAGCCATCAGGACCAGGAACTGTACCAGAAAGTGGTTTTTACGTTGGGTTTTGTTCTTACGGCTTTCCTGGCATTGATGCTCACAACCACAACTAACTACAACCTGCTAATGCAGAAATTGGAGGGCATGTTTGTGACCGCCAAGCAGTAACGTTGGGTTACAGTTTGGTCCGGTTCCAGAGGGATTTTAGTCCTTATTTCCATTCCGTGGCAATTGTGAAGTATGATTTAGATGTCACGCCAGACACAGGAAGCGAACCAAACTCTGACACGTTTCCACGTGTACGGTTCTATTTTAGTTTGGCACGAACCATATCACGTGTTAATGCTAAAACGTCGCGGTAACAGGCGCATCCCTGATTGGGGTCTTAAGCCCCGACTGTGGAAAGGACGCGGTGCGTTTTCTGTACGGCTTCCACAAGGACGGCAATTCACACTGCGTGCGTTTCGTGTCCGGAAATCTGAACCCGCCAGACCACAAGATGGCGGCGGTTCACGCTGGAGTTGAGTTCACGTGATAACAGCCGTTGCCTGTTGTCACATCGAGATGCTTTTTTTGGACTTTATTTGTGGGACTTCTACCATGGGTAAGTACGGTTTGTCATTTTTTCGTCTTAAATGTCCGACTCATGTCATGCTATGTAGCTAGCTAGCTTTCTCCCCAAAAAAGCGAGTTCGCAAACGGTTTTATTTTGAAATATACCGGAATTACTTTGATGCGAGACGGCCGACTTTCTGTCCGGCTCGTGTAAGTTCTTCAGCTTCATGAAAATCCGCATGCGGCGTCCGGAAAAAAATAGAACGCTTGCAGAAACCATCCGCGTCGCCGCAGTGGTTCCGCACCGCACCGTAGCTGGTGTGAATTTGACACGTAGACCTGAATGCATTCTATCCTTGCGGCCGCAGTACAGAAAACGCACCGCGTCCGTTCCGCAGCCAGTGTGAATTGGGCGCAACTCTAACTGACCTGAACTGTACCTTGGCAGACCAAAATGTCCTTCCCAGGAAATCACAATGTGGAGCGCTACCATGTAAAAGGCAAGTTCTGATTTTCTGTTCAGGGTCTGACGAGTCCATTTTTGAGAGATTTGCGATTGTCTTTTCTTTTTTAATGTCTGTCTTGTTCCCATCAAGCCGCACAGTTGGGTTCAGTTCGATATGGTTTCTGCGTTTTGCTATGGTTGAATTACTTCCTGTTCCGATGGGTGAAAACGCAAGCCTGATCATGATCTTCCTGACTTGAACCGTGCAGTGGTAAACTGAACTGTACTGCTTGGTGGAAACTGGACTAAATGTGGTTGCACAACCTTAGTGGGACAGCCCGAACGATTCTGTTATGGCACCACCGATTTTTGATCGATTTTGGTGACACAGGGAAAAAAAAATCAAGGTTTGGTTCTACAAAAGCGTTCTCAGTGATTCGCTACGACAAATTTCACCCCATCTTACCGCTATGCTACGATGTCATGCCGACGCACCCCCACAGCACAAACACAAACCTGATCTCGATCTACCAGACCCAAACCGTATTCTGCTAATCCAATCTGAACCGCAAGGTGGAACCCGGAACTAGATTCCGACTGTATTCGTGCCACGACTGGCAAAGCGTAGACAGCTGAACAAGCATTTCAGTCAGGTGGATTTCAGGATGACAGGACAAGTCGATCAAGGTCACCTCACAGACTTCGCTGAGTCACCCTCATCATCTGGCGTCGACTGTTCATGTCTGGAGGTGAAAAGCAGGGAAAGAAGAGACGCTGGGGTGGGAGGATGGGGGTCTGCTTTTAGCGCTGATTAGCTGCCACCGGGCGGGCGCCCCCCCCACCAAGCGTTGAAGACGGACAGATGACACCGTTTCCTGGCAACCGCCATTGACTGCTTCCTGTGTCAACGCAGCATTGTGTCCTGTTAGCTGCAATCATATCCGAGCTTTCAATTGGCCGAAAGAAAAAGGGAGGGAGGAATCATTGGTTTTTATTGTCTGTTTAAATCTACACGCCGATCCCAAAGGTCATGGACACAAGAAGATACACGGACGTTAGCTTGAGACGCTAATAACCCGGGTTTGTCTGTCAGTGCTCATACTGAAGCCTTTCAAGTTAGTAAACACAAAAGCGTTTCCACTGAAAGCTCAGGTTTCCTCTGCAGCCAGCTGCTGCTTGGCTACAGAGGGAATTTGGGTCATGTGGCGCGTTGCCAGTTTGTCCCCCCACCACCCCCGTTCCGCTCCTAGCCTGAGATCTACAAACTGCCTACCCCACCTCCTTCCTTCTTTCCTCGTCTCAAAAGGCAGGAAATTTGTTCTCTCCATGCATGTGTAACCTGAGCTGCTAAGCTAAAGCTAAGCCGCTCAGATCAAACTCCCCCCCCAGCTGAAGTCATGTTCTGTGTTAGCGTGTAGCTTCACATGGAACGGAAATACATTAGACACATATCGTAAGGCGGTGATCCAGTTAGTACAAATGTGCTAACTAGCAACATTCTGCCGCACTTTTCGTACCTGCAGTGGCAATCAATGACCACTTGTGATGAATGCTAACTGCGCTGCTAGCATCGGAAAAGGAAGCGTTAAGATTTTGGAATTTGGACTTCTGGAAATTTTTGGGCAAAACAGTCATTCAACAAGTTAGTTTGACTTTGTCTTTGGCTTCTTTTTGTTGTTCAACACGGACCAGGGATAATAAAACATGACGACAACAATGCAACCCAAAACGGAACCGCATCAGTGAAGTTTCTGCCACATTTTTGGAAGGTCAAAATGTCACTTAAAACTTGGAATTAATTCAATTGAGATCAATTGCTATGATTTCAAATCAGAACACATTTGAACTCAAAGAGACCTTAAAATGAGCCCTTCAAATCCAAATGGTATGATCGTTACATTTTCATGCTCCGAAACCAAAACGGCAGACTTCCTGTTTCTTTTCAGACTTTCACGCAGACCAAATTTTACATTCCAAGTGAAACTGCTTTCAGGGGGGCGTATGGGTAAACTAAACACGCTTTGAGGGACCCCTTCAGAGACAAAAGAAGACATTTTTGACACATGAAAGCGTGTTTGGGGTTTATCAGGATTCAAGGTTTGGGGTCAGCGTGTGCGCACACCTGCTGTTTTTTTAATGAAGCGGATTAGCTGCCGTTCAACGTGAGATCCGGCTGGCCCACCCCGGACCACTTCCCACCGCCGTGCCACCTTTACAAATTGTAAAACGTCAATTAGAGTCTAAACGCGACATTCACCGAGTTGCACTTGTTTCAGCGCGTCCAGTTTTAAACGCAAAGAACTGAGCTTTGACCCCCCACAGCGGTAGGCGACGGGTGGTCTTCCTGTGTGACTTTCCAACTGTCCGTTCTGTTCTGCGAGCCAGAGTTTAGACCGGCGCTTCCTTTTAGAGAGTGTTTACAGACACTTTTTAACATCTACCAAAGAAGGCAAAGAAAGTATGTGGAAGGTGGAGAGCAGGAAATACGTGGACGGTTTATAATCTGGTTCTAATTTTGGTCAAAAAGCCAATAGTGTCAACCACTTTTACACAACGTTGCTATTAAGCGCAAGTTAGAATTGCAAGCATTGTTCACCTGCAGATTACACAAGGTTCAAATTCATGAGCAATGAGACCGGAAGCTCAATGAGGTCATCGATGAAGGAGCTGCAGAAATGGCCAAATTGGTCCCAAAATGGTTATTTCAAACCACAAGACTTTCTTTTCTAAGGGGATAAAAACACAACTGTTGATTTGGCCCCGAGTGACCTGTATCTCATCTGCTACGCCCCAAAAATCCTAGAAGGTCAGGGTTCACCAATTCCGGTCCTCGAGGTCCCGAGTCCTGCAGCTTTTAGGCTCCGTTCACACGAAAGCCCGTTTCAGTGTACCCGCACAAGCTGCTCACCGTTTCGGGGCTTGAAATCGATAACTTTTGGAACTGAGAGCGGAAAGATTTCGAAACACGTGCCGTACGTTCCAATGCGGACACCGTAATGGGACTGTAAGCGGGATACTCCCCCAGTGATGATGTAAATCTCACCAACAATGGCGGATAGCCGTGTCGTCATTGTCGTCGTTTTGCGCAACCGCCTTAGCTTGTTTCTGTTTTTACAGCAAAATGTTTTGCGTGATGTTGTTGGACTCGAATCGCCCGGCACGGTCACCTCTCCTGTGTTCGTCGCACCGATCTGTACCTATTAGTGGATAGCCCATACACGCCCGTGCAAGCCGTTGAAGCGACACGACAGGCAGGGCAGGCAGACTACTATTTAAACTACTTTGAAGACCCCTATTCTTTTATTGCTCAGTTACTAGACCCCGGTTTTTCGACTAAGTACCGTCTCAACTGTTCTCGAATTTCGATACTGTAAATGTATCGGATCGTATGCCCAGAAACGTTTCTTGGGAGGAGTAATACGGCGGCCTCGCGGCTGCAAAACCAACTATTCAGATCAGTGGTTCGTCGTCTTTGCTGATTCTTCTTCTACGCTTTCCGTTAACTCCCTTGGCAGCGCTACAGCGCCCCTCCAGACTTGCCGTATGTATTACAGCCGGAAACATCGGAAACCCGCAGGACGCCGGACCGGAATTGGTGAACGGACAACTGGAACTCGAAGATGTGTCGAAAAGATGCTGTCAGGCTGCCTCTGAATGTAAAGTGAGCGTACCGTGTGGTGCGAGGCAAGAAGATGGCTGGCCTAGGGCGGACTTCCTGGTTTAGAAATCAATCAATCAATCAATCAATAAAAAAAATTAAAAAAACAAGAACAACAACGTGAACACAAACAATGTGCAAACTTGTCCGGTATAAATAGACTACAGTTGATGCACCGTGGGGGCGGGGCTAGGGATGGGCACTCGACTAGTTTTCCCTTGATGGATCGATGGGTGGAAATGGATGACGGCCACTGATCTGTATATATGACTGGACAGCCGATACACCCATACACGCACAGTGCAAGCCGTTGAAGTCACGGGGCGGCCATCTTGTTACTCCCACCTCGCGAGCAGACTATTAAACTATACGGTATACGTACAGATCGTACAGATGACACATATACAGCTCGTAGGCAGTTGGCATAAGACCGGAGGCGGGGTGTAGCGTTTGTGCTGGGGTGGTCACTATTTTTTAACAAGTAAAAAAAAAACAAAAAAAAACTAATAATAATAATAATAATAATAATAAGTGGACAGTATGAGCTGCTTTGAAGACCACCTTTTTCTTTTATCGCTCAGTTCCTTAGACCCCAATATTAGATTTGGCAGAGGCATCTTTTGTTGAATTACAGTTATAATTTTTTAATTAAAAAAAATAAACGTTTCGCCCTGAATATTAATAAACATATAATTTATTAATTGTATTTAAAGGGATACTTGACTCAATGAACAATTTTCAGCAGGGAAAAGTTCATATTTTGTGCAGAATGAACGTCATTATAATAACGTCATTATTTTTCATGCACAATTAATACCTTTGAAAAGTAATTTTTGTACTTGCTGTCGACTGATGATAACGACATCACCCGTGATTGGTCGTTACCGACTTCCTCAGCGCAGATGATGTCATCATCAAAATGACTTTTTAAAGGTACCAATTGTACATGAAAATAATGACGTTTCCACATAATTCTGGACAGTATTTTAACTTTTTACTGCTCAATGAGTCAAGTATCCATTTAAGGCAAGATGTGTAAAATGTCTGAAGTCCTGTTTATGTTTGATGAATTTAAAACATCATAAATCCTGCTGATTCTACTAAGTACTGTCTCAAATATTCTCCAATTTGGATCCTGTTAAATGTAGAACATCGTACACCGAGAAACGTTTCTTGGGAGGAGCAATATGGCGGCCTTGTGAGCGCCAAAAGTCTTGCGGCTATCCAGTCATATATATAGATCAGTGATGACAGTGTCAAACTCACTGTCTGAAGCAATGCCATGTTTGTTGCTTCAACGGGGTTTTCTCTATTCATATTTGGTTATGTGTAGAAGACGTCTTTCCAGTCTTAAAGGCCCTCTGGAGGGGGAAACCATAAATTCAATTCGATTTTGCCCGGGAAAATGAGTTTGTGAGGAATGAATCAATCAATCTGACGTGATCCATCAACTGATTGTAATGTCCGTCCCTAGTCAGTACAGTAACCGCATGGGATCTGTTACCACCATTTTTTTGCTCTTCTTTCGAGGGTCTGTTCAGAGGCCCCCTCCCCAATGTGGAATGTTCAAACCCAGTCCTGCAGCGAGCGCTTGCAGCGCACCAGAAGCCTGGGCGTGCCCTTGCTCTGCAGGGTGTTGATGATGGCGTAGATGAGGCCCAGGATGCACAGCACCAGAAGCAGCGGGATGGTCACCATCAGGATGTTCATGGTCCTCTCCTGGCTGTCGTCCACCTTCAGGACCACGTCCACCTCGTTGGCGTCCTCCTGGCGGGTCTCGCGCTCGTCCTCGTCGCCGTCCTCGTCGCCGTCCGTCCCGCCGCCGTCCTTGCCGTCGACTTCGTTGTCGTCGTCGTCGTCGTCGTCGTCGCCGTCTGGGTGGAACGGCGGCCGGTCGACGTCCGGGTGCTTGCGGCCGGGGTCGGCGTCCGGGGGGTCCAGGTCCACGCTGCAGCCCATGAAGTCGCGCAGGATGGACTTGGGGTAGCCCGGCTCGCTCTTCATGCGGTGGTTGTCGAACTTCCAGTATTTTGAGCCCTTGTAGAAGTACGTGTACGCTGGCGGGGGGATGACAAGAAGCAGAGAAAAAAAAAAAAAAGACCACAGTGTTGTCAACTTTCTGATTAATTAAGTCAACAATTGGATCGTGAACAGAACGAGTAACTGATAAACGGCAAACTAAACACTACAAAACAAACACTGTGTTCCAACTACGTTTTGCATTTGCATTATTAGGGTTGGAACTCGGGGCGTGGAAACCAAATAAAAAGAGAGGGTGAGGAGGGGATGGTTTTTATTTTATTTTATTTTTTTGCAGTAGTGAATTGTCTCAGCATCAGTGTCACTTTCACTCTTAACTGCGCTCTGCTGGTCTTTCCTCATCTGCACTCACCTCCATCGTCACTCAGGAAGGCCCCCTTGGGAGTGGAGGGTACGGAAGACCCCCACACGCTGATCGGCTTCGGGTAGCCTCGGTCCGCCGAGCGCGACTGTTCGTTGAAGCGCCAATACCTGACAGCCGCAACACACCGCACAACAAGTCAAAGTATTCATTGATTTTTTTATTTTTTTTTTTTTTTAATTCAACGCATCACTTTAGCCGTTTTTCACAAGATCCTGCAAAATTGTCACATCAGAGTATTGTGTATAGTGTATTGAACTGAAACTTCAACACTGTATTTAACAAACAGGTTGAAATATTTTTCATTAGCATTAGAATAAATAAAATATTAAGGCTTAATGTTCCATTAATATAACCCAAACCCTAAGTAAGACTTTTTGTTGAATATTTCCATCAAAAATTGACATTTAAATATCGATTCGGCCGCATATTGGATCGATACAAGAATTGTGTGCTGCTATATTGCAATATATTGCCGAATCGATTGGTAAGATGCATACAAAATGATGACTTTTATTGCATTATAATCTGCAAAATGACACAGTAAACACTAAAAAAAATCAAAATTTCCAATCCCAAATCCAAAAATCTGTCTCAAAAGTCGCAGAAAAAAAAAAAAAAAAAAAAAATCAAAGTTTGATTCTAGTTCCATTCTTTTCCATTGGAAGAACTGCTATGAAATTCAAACTCGAACAGTATCACCGATGCTTTAAATTTCGGGGCCAAAAATTTTGAGCTTAATAAATACGTATTTTTACGACAAATATGTCTCAACAGTCACTGTTACCAATTTTTTTCCTGTCAATTCTTTTCCTATAGGAAAACTTGTGTGTAGTCCCAACTGAAAAGTTAGCATGAAGCAAGTTTCCATAAAAGGAGAAAATAGTTTCCTATCAGTACGCTGGGAAGTTCTGTTTTTTTGTACAAGACATTCTTGCAGTTATAGGAACATATGCGTTACTTTAAAGACCTGGAAAATGTCCAAACGATGACTTTTTTGGTCCAGTAATGATGTTATTAGCGTCGAAGGCTTTGTTGTTTGTTTGTTTGTATTTACCAGTCTCCCTGAAAGAGGTACGTGTATCCGGAGGGCTCCCACCAGATGGCCGCGTCGATGCGCTCGTAGGGAATGTGGTGGCCGTAGTGGCCCAACTCCAGAGGGTAACCTTGCTCCAGGTTGGCCTCACGGAACAGCCAGAATCGGTTTCCTGGAGGAACCACGAGAGGAGCCGGGTTGGGCCTTTGGAATATCAATCTAATATTATAATTACACAATATCATTGTAATATAACTACTCAATATAATGCTAATATAATATAATTCTAACATATTATAATAATACAATATCATTCTAATATTATAATACAATATAATTCTAATATTACAATAATATAATTCTTATATAATATAATATAATATAATTATAATAATAATAATGTAATTATAATATATTAGAATATTATTCCAATAATATTAATATATTATTATAATATTAAATAACAATAATCAAATAAATAATTACAAATAAACAACTTGACTCGTTTGTCTTTCTGCCACAAAAATGTGTGTCTTGTTTGAAACGTGACGATTATTAGCTGAGACGTACTCACGGACTTGCATGTGAATGTAATTGAGCTCCGCTCGCCGACAATTCCAAACGATTTGACCACACGCGTGTAAAAGGATCCGACTGGCACGACCACGTTGCAATTAGCGCGCCTGACGTCAGTTCTCACCGGTTTATTGTTTCTTGGACGGGGGTGGGGGGGGGATTCCGCCATTCCTCTTGGCACAATCACGTCCCCCCCCCCTTTTGGGCTCCAATTGACTCCCGCTCCCCTTTCAAACCAGCCTCAAGCTTTCAAGTCAAATTCCAACATCAGCATCTGGACACAACTTGAGCTTGACGTCATGCTTGTGGAGGGAAGATCCCAAGACTGCAACGTGACTCGCTCACCTTCACTCAGCAAAATGGCTTCATTTCGACCTGATTGACAAAGTGACCTCTTTAGGTCATCCAATTTATGGGGGTAAAAAAAATGGAGCTACAAATAAGGAAGTTATGGAAAAGTTACTTGTTGTTATTGTACGTAACGAAAGAATGTTTTCCCAGGTTGTTCAAATATCCAATCCATCGTTTAAAGAAACGGACACGACGACATTTTGCAAAACATTCTGAGACCTAATCACGAGAAAATATTTAAGGACTACCCGCACTTTTTTTTTTTTAACTCATTCTGGATTTCACTTGGATTCATCTTTCTTTCCTTTGATCTTTCCTCTGGTCTCCTGACATTCTGAACTTCACGGTTCAGGTGAAGCGTAATGGGATTTTTATGAGGTTTCGGGCGAATTCATGAGCACAAATTCACACAAATTCACGCGCACACACACAAATGTGCACATTAAAAAAAACTAAATTCTATTGAAAAAATAAAAAAAATGATATGTTGAATCGGTAAGACTGCCGAATGGACAATTCTGAGCTCTCAAAAACAAAAACAAAACAAATTCTCAAGGTCTGCCAGCTTTAGCAAGTGTCACACACAGGTTTGCCGATGACATCACCCTCCTCTTCCTCATCATCATCCTCATCGGTCCAAGCTTGAGCTGCATCAAAGCTTCCCCCTCGGACAAACTGGCTGCAGGGTTGTAAAAAAAAAAAAAAAAAAAAAGACAAGCTGCTCTCGGAGACTCACTCGCCATATAAATAACGATCCGCACTTAAAAGGCAGATTTATGGCGAATGTGGAGGGGAGGCGTGGTCCTTCTGCCTTCAACGTCCACAATCTGTTATACGGTTCATGTACACGTATTATACTGTACATGCATGTATATATCGAGTCTGGCCATATGGTGAGCGCTTTTCAACAATGAAAGAGGGTTTTAGTCTGGTCTAGTCCAAAAATGTGCGTTGCCGAAATTATTATTCAACGGATCTTGTGGGTTTTGATGCAGTCTTTTGAGTGTTTCCCGACGCACCTTTGAAGAAGACGAAGCGTCCGTCGTGTCTCTCGTAGGCGGCGTCGATGTCTCCGGGCAGACCTCGCCAGAAATGTCCGATGGGCATGGGGTAGTTGTCCAGCACCCGGTTCCTGCGCACCCTCCAGAACCAACGACCCTGTTGGAGACAAGACGACACCCTCCCATTATAAGATTATAATTAACACCAAACCATCATTCTGGAACAAGGAACTGTCTAATATCGTAAGAAGCAGCAACGTAAGAAGGAGGGGGGGGGGGGGGGGGGGGACCTCGCTAGGGTGGACAGATTTACAACCGGCATGTCCATTTATAAGACGGTGAGCAAGTCGCCGTGACCGTCCGGGGATAAAGTAACGGCAAGATGCTCAAAAGCGACTCGGGTCTTGGCAAGCGTCCCAACATTCAAGGGCGAGCGAGACAAAGATTTGTGTCGTCCGCCATTTTGCTGTCAGGGTGGGGCGGGAATCGACCGCGGCACACAACGAGCGGATCGTTGGATGTTCGCTGGTAAAATCAGATAAATGTCTTCAAACAGCTTGATGTGGGGGGGAAAGAAGCCCCGCCCCATTTCCTTCTTCTGTAACTATGGGACAAGGCACGCAGTCAGAAATGAATGGCCCGCAGTTTGCCGCTTCAGCGCATCAGGTCGGCCATCTTTGATTTAACAGAGCTCTCGTTCTGATTCAGCTTAATTTATGAAAGTACATGGCAGCATGCTAATGCAAATTTAGCATGCTAATGTTAATGCTAAGTAAGCATGCTGATGCTAAAGTAGCATGCTAATGCTAAGGTAGCTTAGCATGCTAATGTCAATGCTAAGTAAGCATGCTAATGCTAATTTAGCTTATTATACTAATGCTAAGTTAACATGCTAATGCTAAGTAAGCATGTTAATTTTAAGTTAGCATGCTAATGCTAAAGTTAACATGTGAATGTTAAGTAAGCATGCTAATGCTGTTAGTTAGCATGGTAATGTTAAGTTAAGTTAGCATGCTAACGGTAATGCTAAGTTAACTTAGCATACCAGTGCTCAAGATGTTAACATACTCATGCTATGTTAGCATGCTAATGTTAATGCAAAGATAGCTTAGCATGGTAATGCTAAGTTAGCAAACTAATGTATTTCTAATTGTAATTCTAAGTTTGCTTATGCTAAAGCTAATGCTAAGTTAGCATGCTAGTGCTAATGCTAAGTTCTCATGATAATGTTAATGCTAGCTTAGAATGCTATCTTAGCATGCTAATGCTAAGTTAACATGCTAATGCTAAGTTCATGCTAAGCTAATGCTAAACTAATTTACATCATTTTAACATGACATTCAAAACATTCAACTCTTTCATTTCATTTTAAAGATGATTTTAAGTCCATTAACTCCTTGATTCTTCAAACGGGATTGAATTTTGTACCTGATTCTTCAAACCTTAGCCCATTTTTGTTTTTTCTGCTCTAATTTCTTCATTTATTCACCGATTCACACAGTTCCAACTTTCAACCGTTGAGCTCTTTCCAGGTCATTCTGTATCATTCCATGCTATTCTCGATCATTCCAAATCATTCCACAGATTTTCATTCATTTTCTAGTTTTATCACGTTGTTTGATCATGAAACATGAAGTCTTTACTTGTTTTGACATCAATCGTGCACTCATGTCGGGATGAAGGCAGCATGTGGTTTCAAAAGTTGGATTCTGTGCATTGTGTAGTGTTTTCATCATGAACACTTGGCTTTGTTTGGACTTTTTTTTTTTTTTTTTTTTAGGGAGCAGGTGGTGCGCCAACTCGCTTAAAATGTTTGGCAGAGGCTATTCTAATAATAGACTTGATGCTATTATGACCACCAAGAAATATAAATTATGACGTCCATGTGCGCGCAAAAGACGCTAAATGTTCAATTTCAAAAGATAAACTCACGAGCAATTTGGAGACAAACCGCATTAAAGCAAAGCATCAACATCACTTGAGGCGAGACGCGTCTGCAAGCCTCCAACTGACAGTAACAAACAAGATTTTTGTCCTCCTCGAGTGTATTTAAGTGCTAAAAGTTGGTTGCGGGGCGCACAAAAGGATGCATGGTGAGCGTCACGCACACTCACAGTAAAGATAGGAGACAATCAGACACGTTTCACAGGACGGACGGACGAGAGATAGAAAGCTGCTCGACCGATAACGACTTCTTGCTATCATCAACGTAAACAAGATACAAAAGCAACAGGAACATACGATGACGTATGGAAGTGACAAGGAAACTCGCACGATATTTTTATAGGTCTATCATTTTAACCAATTTTGTTTTTTAATGTTTTTTTGTTTTTTTACAGAATACAGGAATGAACAATTCCTCCTGTAACTTAATATAACCCTTAAAATCATAAATATTACTAAATATTAGGGGTGTCAAAATTAGAGCGTTCATTTTGAGTTCATTTCAAGTTCCTTTAATGCCATTTTTTTTTTTTTTTTTTTTTTTTTTTTTTAAAGCACGATTAATGACCGCAGCTTACTTGGCGGAATTCCAGTCGCAACGCAGCAGACACGTCCACGTCAAAATTTTGCAGTAATAAATGTAATAATAATGCACAGATTTGTGGAAACCGGGGTCAAGTTGTATTTTATCATTTTAAAAATTTCACAAATTACTTCATGTTAAAGATCAGAAAGCTCTTAATATTAACAAAAAACGCACTGAAATGCAATGATGCCATCTAGTGACAGAAAAATGACACAACACAAATCTATATCGCACTCATTTTTTACCGTACAGTACATCTTTTGAATTTTAACTCAGATTTTATGAATTATTATTAAATTACAACTCAATGACTAAAAATATGCTGCCATATTTCTATTAGTTTAACATTGTTTTCCACTTTTATGTTAACAAGAGTAGAAAAAATATATGTTATTGTACATTTATAACAGATCTAAAATTTGCAATTAATTGCGAGTTAACTATTGAAGTCATGCGATTAATTAGGATTAAAAATTTTAACACCCCTACTAAATATATTACTATATTATTATCAGTAATATTATGAAAAGCTGATGAGAAAAAATTAGGGCACATTCGAAATCAGTGCAAAAAAAAAAAAAAAAAAAGAAAAAAAAAAAGAAAAAAAAAAAAAGAAAAAAAAAAAACATCTGGAAAAGTTTACGTGCATTACCGATTCAAAAATGTCGTTCAAATTTTCCACAATTAAACAACTCAAGCGCTTTATAGAAACACGATCATAATAATAGAGAACTTGGTAAATGGCTAATTACAATTCCGACATCCAGACGTGAAGGCGGAAATGTAGTTTTTGTGCAACGCGTAAACGTGAATGCACCTGGCCAATATGCGGAGAAAGTCCAGGTACGCCTCAAGGAAAACATCTGTCAAAATGGCGGCTGGTGCGAAAGTAAACGTTGGCGAACGTCTTCAACGTTTGCGCGGATCTCTTTTTTTTTCAGGCCGAGCACCTGACCGCACGCGTCCGCGTTTTTATTGGCCAGCCTTCTCGTAAAAAACACGTTTTACAATCTCCGGCGACATGATGGGAAACAGGCCGAGCCCACCTGACATTTGCACTCATTTAAATGCAGGCAAGGTGAGAAATTGACATTTATCAGGATGACAACTTTCATGGTTGCATCGATTTGAAATTCATTTTTGGGGTTTTATTAATATTTTTTTTATTTTTCACTGACATTATTTAAATATGTTTTGTATCTCTCATATAGTTTGTACCTATTTGAATTTCATTGATTGGGTTTTATTAATTAATATTTTTTCATTGACATTATTTAGATGTTTTGTACCTTTAATATAATTTAGAACTATTTACCATCATCATGTATATTATTCATTAATATATATATATATACATTTTATTTATGCTTTCTACATAATCGGAGGAACTGAAAGGATCTGGGTTCGAATCCAAGATGAATTTGAGGTGTTATTGACAACATTTATTCATGTACTGTTTTTATTTTATTCTATTATAATATATTTGAATTTGTGCTGTCATTGATTTTATTAATAGACACTTAAATTGTGTTTTTCATACTACATATGTTTTATAAATAAAGATTTATGTATTCATTTATTTATTTATTCTATTACATATTTTTTAACTTTTTAATGTTTTAAGTGTCCCAAAGACGTATTTATACGTTTATTTTTTTATTTTTATGCTAGAGCATACAGAAGTCTTTGATGCAGCTACAAAGAACGCTTGCAGAAAAGGTCGTTTTTAACGGCCAGCAGGTGGCAACAGAGCAAAGGCGATCAACCAGGGCCATGTTGAAAAAAAGCTCAATTACTCACACTTCTAAATAATTTGTCAAAACTGATGAAACTTAGCTCTCTTCTAATGCTAATTCCTGCAAAACGGAAACAGATAGAAAAATACTTTTTTTTCCTGATGCAAGAAGAGACTTTCATTTTTCTTTTGATAGGTTCCATGTTTTTACAGCAATGGAACACAATTTTTTGTGGGCTTTGCCAAATCAGTCAGAATCCAGTAAAACAGCCGGATTGCGGAATGTGAAAATGGCGGCGAGCGAATGAGTTTTTTTTTTTTAAGGAAGCGCAAGTGGAGTCTCACCTTAAAGACGAACATTTCCCCACGCAACATGGCCACCGTGTCAAAGTTGCCTTCGCAAATGTCGGGCCCGTAGTGGTCCGGCCTGTCGGTGGGCCTGGGCCGGTCCGGCTGGCGCGGAGGAGGGTTGTGCGGCGGGCGGGGGTCCGGCTGGTCCGCCGCCGTCACGGTGGGCAAGGCCTGAGTGGGCTTGTCGTCGTCGTCGTCGTTGTCTCGCGCGCCTGCGCGACACACAAAGCAAATTGTGACCGTGTCCGGATTGGAGATTTCCATTTCATTTCGGGGCCGCGGTTCCCTCACCGTAGATCTGCTGAATTCCTCGCCGGTCGTCGTCGGGCAGCTGGAAGTTGTCCGTTTCCATCCACTGGTAGAAGGGGGCCATGATGGCCAGCGGGTTGTTGGAGTGTTCCAAACCCAACGCGTGGCCCAGCTCGTGGATGGCCACCAGGAACAGGTCGTTGCCTAGCGCGCCACATCGCCAGGAAAGAAAAAATAAATAAAAAATCGGTTCAACAAAAAAACATTTCACACCAGGGATGGAACAATAACGGCAATATTGCCATATTAAAACTGCCTCAATGTATCGTCGTCGTCATGTCGCGATATTAAAAGCAGCTCATCTATTAACTCGTTCACTGGCAGCCATTTTGACTGAAGCTCCCGGCTGTTTTACTGGATTTTGAAAGACCCACAAAATATGGTGGTCTATTGCTAGAAAAGGATGGAACCCACCGAAAGAAAGATTAGAATCTCTTCTTTCATCGGAAAAAAAAAAAGTATATTTGTATCCGTTTCCGTTTTGCAGCAATTAGCAGAATTATCGCTAAGTTTCATCATTATTTACGAATCTGTTGCAAACACCGCGGAAACAAGCTTGTTGCAACATGGCCCTGGTTGATTGCTTATACTCTCTGCTGCCACCTGCTGGTCGTTTTTGTAATCACTACCATTGCTTTAAGCGACCGCTTCAGGTCAGAGGCTGCATCAAAGGCTTCTGCAGTAGCATTAAAAATAATAATAATAATAAAAAAATACGTTTTTGGGACCATGGCAACATTTAAAATAGAACGTGTTTATACGTTTTTGCGAGCAAATTTATAAAAAAAAAAAAAATTCAGTATTGTAATGTACAAAATCAGGATTTTTTTTTTTTTAGTATGAGCTCTTTTTCTTTTTTTTTGTAACAATATTGTGACCTTTTAGTATCGCCATAATATCGTGATAATTATTGTATAATTACCTTCATACCTTCATATCGTGACAATATCGTATCGTGATGTTTGGATATCGTTACATCCCTCTTTCGCACCAACACAATTGAGATTTTTAACTAATTTTAGGCATGTTTGTCTTACTTTTGGCTTTTAATAACTGCAAAACTTCCATTTGACTTTTCAGTTGACACATGATTATACATGTGTTTATATTAAGATAAATTCAATAAAATAGAAGAAATAATGAAATAAAATATAAAAAGTTAAAATAAATTAATTCCATCTTCATGTATTGAATTTATTTTATTTTTTTTATCATGAATCCCACGAAGGAAATGAAGAACATTTCAACTTTATTGGACGCGATAACGAACACGTCGCTTTGATTGTAAAAAGATGAAGGAAGAATCTGGAAACAATCGGGACTGGACGAGCCGGCTTGCGTTCCGACATCACAGACGAGCGCGTGTAGCGAGCGCAGGATGTTGTCTGTTCATTGTTCAGTCTCAGTGATGATGTCACCGACGAAATCAGATCGACCCCCCGATACGCATCGCGCATTCCGCCGCTCGTTAAGGGGTCGCGCCTGTTCGACGCGCGAGATGTGAAAAGAAATGACGTAAGTGAAGTGCCCCCCCCCCCCCCCCCCCCCCCCCGCCTCATTTATCAATTAGCATTTTGGCTCAATGCTGAACTATGACCTGAGCCAACTACCGGACACTGTTACTTCTCAAGGGTCAACAATTTGGAGTTTGACCCCAAATTTTGGAGGTAATACGTCACGTCGGGCTCACGTCAATCAACAATCATACATTCGTTCGTTCTGCAAGGGTAATCTTACCTAAGTTTTTTTTCTTCTTTTTTTCCAATATTTTATTTAGAATTTCCAAGGCTTTCGTTAAACGGGAAAAAAACACACACACAAAAAAAAAAATACAACTGAAATACAAATAATAAATGAGTAAATAAACAGAGCCCTCTCCATAAAAAAATATATATAAACAAAAATAGTAAATAATTAAAAAAAAAAAAATCAACAAACTGAAATCATATTAAGCAGGGTCACAATATTAAAAAAAAAAAAAAGTCTGCTAGTTTTCCTTGAGTTGAACATAAAAAAAAAATGAAAGCTAAATTTTAAAGTGGTAGTTTGAGCACACAAATAAGGAATAACATCTTTGAGTGTCCAAAAAAATGCTATATAAATCTGATCCATTACTATTTTTATTATTATTAAAGGGATACTTGACTCATTGAACAATTTCCAGCATTTAAAAGTGAATATTTTGTCTATAATTAATGTGGTATATTTTTCATATACAATTAATACCTTTCAAAATGTATTTTTCTACTTGCCGTCAACTGATGATGACATCACCCGTTAACGACCAAACATGGCTCAGTTCACTGACCAAACCCACAAAACAGGTGAGCCATGATTGGCCGTTAACGGGTGATGTCATCATCAGTCGACAGCAAGTCTTTTAAAAGCAACTTTTTAAAAGATACTATTTGTACATGAAAAATAATGAAATTACCACATTAATTATAGACAAAATATTCATTTTTTACTGCTGAAAATGCCTCAATGAGTCAAGTATCCCTTTAATATAAAAACTTTTGGGTCAAAAAAAGATTTTCTACGGACAACATTTGTGTTCAACCTGAAGAGGTTTCACTTTTTTTTCTTTTTTTTTTTACGATATTCTTTGCTGGTTAGTCGGGACGAAATGCCGATGCCTGGCCACACACGCACGCACACACACACACACACACACACACGTATAATTTGTGAGTCACATGAATGTGGCCACATTAGCATTGTGCAGCTAGCAAAGTGCTAAACGAAGAGCCCAGATAAAGGAACCTTTTGTGTGGTTCCCATGGCGACGCCTCGCTAGCTTGGACTGACAAAAAAAAAGTTCAGCCTCGCTGTCCGTCTTCAGCCGTCATTCTTTGGCGCTGCGTTTGTCACCCGCGATGTTGACCAGCAAAAAGTGCTGACTCACTACACAAGATGCACAAAAACAAAACAAAAAAAGTTTATGACCTTTTACGGCTGAATAAGTTCTCGTTTTTCTTCTTCTTCTTTTGCTTAAGATGCGTCAGTGGGTGCGTCACATGACACATCCATCAACGTTGTGGGACACCCACACTTTTGTTTGCTTTGGTTCACACACAAAAGGTCAAAGGTCTTTCTACTCAAACTTTTTTTTTTCAAACTTTTTTTAATTTGATCTCACATTAAGTCATTAAAGCAAAAAAAAAAAAAAAAAAGAATGATGTCCATAATATTAATTGGAGTTGGGCGGGGCTAGGGATGTAACAATATCCAAACATCACGATACGATATCACAACATGAAGCATATGAACATGAATAATATTCTATTTCAATGCTGTTCAAATATGAAACTGTCTGTTCAATACAGTGGCTCACAGTTATAGTTTCAGATAAATAATACATTTTCATACAAATCTTACAGTGTACAAGATTACTGATTAGTATTTTTTAAATTTGAGTAAAAAAAAAAAATCGCCGCAACAATTGACGTATAAATCCGTATCGGGATTAATCGGTATCGAATTGAATCGTGACCTATGAATCGTAATACGAATCGAATCGTCAGGTACTAGCCAATTCACACCCCTAGTCACAATATTGTGTAAAAAAATAATAATAATAATGATAATAATAATAATAATAATAATAATAATGGGATGCAAAATGTGGACGTAAATGTGAAATGTCGAATCTCTCATTAAGAATGAGTGGGGAAAGGTAGGGTGCAAAATGAGGAATTGCGGGTAAGGCGTAAATCCTGGGAATGAGAAAAATACAAGCAGTCGTCACGTGAATTTTTGGAATATGTCCACGTTTGAACGGCGAGAATCGGTTGAAAAATGCGGAAGTAGTAGCGTGTCAAAAAAGTGCGAAAAATCAAATGGAATAAAGTTGAAGGTGTGGAATAAGACGGTTAACGTGCGAAGGCTGGAAGCTGCCTCGCTCGCTCGCTTGCTGACTTACTTTGCGTTTCCTGTGGAAGTGAAGGACGTTCTATTGTTGTCCGTCGTTTAACAACACCCCCCATACGTATGCACACCCTTTTTAGTGACAGTGGACTTTTCTGTCCTCTTATCTCCAAACGCACAAAAGGACACGGCGGCTGAGCCGAGCCAGCGCGTACGTTTGTGTGTGCGGCACCCTAACTAAGTGAGTGTGTGTTCGCGTGGGGGCCCGTGCGTCGACTGGCCGCACTCGACTGATTAAGGCCTGAAAGTGCAGCCAAAGGAGCATCTCGTCTCAACCTTCAAGACGGAGGAGTCGCTCTTTAAAACGCGCCGTCTCGCTCGGCTGCTCGCCGGGTAAACATCGACGATGACACTTCGGGACTCGAGAGCTTGTTCGTGCGCAAAAGGACAAACAAAGTCAGTGAAAATGTGATCGGACCTTCAGACAGAACAGTCAACTAAAGAAACTATTGATACACATGTGGCATTTCGACCTTGATTATTTTTATTCCCAATGAGTTGATATGGGAAAACATATGTCGACTGTATATGGGTGTGAGAACAGCCGACACAGTCGATAGTTTTGATGTCAGCGAGAAAGGGTCTAAAGCAGTGGTGTCCAAACTATGGCCCGGGGGCCATCTGTGGCCCGCCAACCATTTTTCAGTGGCCCGCGGCATATGATAAAAAAACAAAAAAAATAAAAAAGAAATATTTGTACAGTTGGTGGAGACTACCACTACTAGTATTTAATTCATTTGAGTTTTTCTGTGAAAAGACACAATTGAACTATTCACAAGAAAAATGAGAACATTTATCTTCCTAACACTGAGGTGAATAGTTTGTAATTCATTTTTAGACGCAAAAAAATTGTTTCTCCGAATTGTGAACCTATTAGATTAATTAACTGCTTCAAAAATGTTTAAAATATTGATCTAATCTCATTTTACAATATATGTTTTCAAACTAACTGTAATATATAAACAATAGACAATTGCTTGATGAAATCAAGTTGAAAATGTTTAAAGTGGCCCTTGCATCCTTCGATTTTGCTGGATTTGGCCCTCAGAGGAAAAAGTTTGGACATCCCTGGTCTATAAGTCGAGACCCTTTCTAGCTGACGTCACTGCTTAGCACGCGCTCCACCTCCCGGAGGGCAAACCTCCCATAACATATGAATGTAGACAGCTTGACTGTCGGCGAACTTTTTCATTAAAAGGCGGGAAATATGTCAAGTGTCATAAAAAAAAACCATCCCGAGTAGGACATTACCACGACTCATTGAAACAAACTGTTTGGAGCCGCAAGCTACACAAAATGGAGTTGGTTGGAGGGCAAAGTAGAAGTGCAATCTTAATGTATTTTGTTTTTGGTTGAAACAGTACGTCGATCACTACTTTCATTTTGTAAATTGTCAATCATGAAATCTGTTTGTGTCTCGACTTGCTGTATATGGAAGACTTCAAGCTATCTTAGCTTGCTAGCTGCTAACAAACAGACCGCACGTTTTACGACACATTCCTCAGCAGGGATCAAGCCCGAGTTCGTGTTGTGATCATCTTGTTAAATGGTGAATTTTTTGTTCAAAAATAAATACGCAAAAAAAAAAAAAAGTATGAATGATTGTTTCACTAAAGTTAATATGGCTCATTCATCACGTCTGCTTGGAATTAAAAAAAAAAAATAAAAGACTATATTCAAAGAAAAAAAGCACTCATTCAACTCTTGTGCTCAAGTAGAAAAGTACACACTGTGAAAAAGTACTTTTTTTTTTTTTTTTTATGTCCTACAAGACTTGAATCCGTTCCGTGACATCACACAGTCCACAAATCATTAAAACAGGTCATGCCTTTCATCTCTTCTAGCTCTACGATCACAACTTTCAGAAAGCTAGCACAAGCTAGCAAGATTAGCTTAACATGAAACTCCTTTTCTGACAAGTGGGAGGAGCTATCCTGGACCTCGACATTTGTTGCCAGAATCACCGTTTCCCGTTTTACACAGCCTTCAAATATCCCCCCGACATCGACGCTAGCTCCATGAGCCCCTCTACAAGGTTAGCATTAAGCTAGCTCACCGCACGCTCACCTTGCACGTTCTGGTTCCCGATGGTCCACGGCTCGTCCGAGTCGAAGTGCGTGTCGCCGCCCATGCCGGGCCCGGGGAAGTACGCGTGGGCCAGGAAGCCGCCCTCGCCGTCAAACGGGGAGCTGTCGCCGTGGTAACCCGAGGCGAAGAACAGCATGATGTCGGGCTCCTTGCGCCGGCCGTACTTGATCTCCTGGTAGGGGATCTCGTCGAAGGTCAGCGGGGTGACGCTCTCCCACACTTTGAAGGCCATCCGGATGGCCGCGAAGGAGTTGTACTCGCCGATCTTGGGGGTGTAGTTCTGGATGCTATCAAGGGGCCACGAAAAGGAAGCAGATTTGTTTCATTTGCGAATGAGTTTCCGTCGGACCGTTTTTGAAATCAACTTGGGGATAATGTCAGATCAACTTCAAATCTTATTGGACACCGTTATGAAAATGGCCAGTTCAGGAAATTCCGAAAATCCCGATGGCCAGTCTGCCGTTGCGGACAATCGTGATGATTTGAAATGAAATGAGCAGTCGTTGCTCGATGATGTCGTCACCTGTACGTGAGATGATTCTTGCTCCACTTGTGTCCGGTGAGGGCGTAGCGCTTGCGCCTCACGTTGGTTTTGATCTGGCCTCCGAACTTGTCGGCCACTCCGCAGCGGGGTCTCTTCATGGCGCTGCGGAAGCCAAACGGAACATGTTCATGTTTCGTTACCACCGATTCTCAAAAAATATATATATATTTACATTAATATCCTGATGTATATGATCTGACACATGCATTTTAGGATAATCAATTCGAGGTCAGTATCTCAATATCTCCAGCGACTTTGCAAGATCGCCTCAATTGAGAAATGAGAGACACCTATACTTATTAATAGTGGGGAAATGTTCCTTCTGATTTTTTGGGAAATACTAATATGTTTGATATGTCTGTTTATTATTAGATTTTTGACAGTTATAAAATGTACAAATGTAAAGCATTGTAACCGGATGTATCAAATATGATACAAATCAAAAGTCATATGTGGAAGTTGATTTTCAAAATAACAATAATAACAATACTAATAAAAATATTATTATTATTATTATTATTATTATTATACGTGTGATTTCAGAAAACGTTTTTTTTTTTGCAGCAAAATAAATTGTAATTGCACATCCATTACAGTAGGTGGCAGTGGTGCAATCATTGCAGTATTACTTTCTTTGCCTATAGGTGTATGTAAAATAATCTTTTAGGCAAATGACTATTTATCGTCAGGGTGGAGAATTGGGGGCAGTGGCAAAAATATTTTCTTCTTCCTAGATTAATAACTAAATACATAAATAAATACATGAGAAGCACTGCTTTAAGTGTAACTGGCAAAAAGTTTGCAGATTGCATCATCGATTACTTGATTTTGACTGAACTTTCATGACGAGATAAGTGACTAAGAAAAGTGTGAAATATGCATAAAAAATAATTAGCTAATTATAATAACTGGAAAAATACAGCTTTTTGTTTGTGTGTTCTTTTTCTCTTTTAGATTAGTTGCAGTTTTTAGTCTGCCTCGCTAATCTCTGGAAATAAATCAATTTCATTCTTTCCGAAAGAAAACATTATTTCTCTGATAATATGACAATTTAACATTGTTTTGAGCTTTTTAGGCCACTTTTTTTTAATTTATTGCAATAGCATTTGAATGTGCGCGTAGTCGTTTCGATGAATTGGAATTGGGATTAAGTGAGGGTTGAAAAAAAGCGGCGCCTGCTCGCTTACCTGATGGTTTGCGCGTCCAAACGTCCGGTGACTTCCAGGCCGTAGAATCGCTGCATGTCGCCGATGGCGTCGGCCAGGATGCGCGTGGAGCGCATGGTGGACATCTGCCCGCTGGTCTGCGGCAGGTAGCCGTACATCCTCAGCCAGGCCTGCGCGCGCACGCACGCACACGACACCAAAGGGAAAATCACCACCACCGAAACATCTTCAGTGAAGCGCCACTTTTCCGTACGAGCGTTCTACTCGGGATGCAACGAGAACGACAATATCGTGATATCGCGATATTAAAACTGCCACAATATATCGTCGTCGTCGTCATGTCACGATATTAAAAGCAGCACAAAAAAAATGGCGGGTTGATTTCCATTTGTGCAGTTATAGCACCCTCTGGTGGCTAGTTTTTTTTTTTTTCATTTTCACAAGGTATGTTTTGGCCCTTCTATGTCTAATGGTCAGAAGAAGGGGAACATAATTTGCCTGAGAACCGAGTCAAAGGCCTCAATATACATCTATATTATATTTAGATATATTTCTTTATATATAATATTTATCATGTCTTCATTCCTGTAAGATACAAAAGCACAATATTGTGGGGGGGTTTTTTTAGTATGAGTTTTTTTTTAATATTATTGTACTTTTTTTACTTATTATTTTTTCATTTTTAATATTGTGACTTTTTTGTATTGCCAACCTCCCCAAAATATTCGGAAAATTATCGTATCATGACCTTCATATCATGATAATTTAATATCGTGATGTTTGTTATCGTTACATCTCTATTAATAACAATAACTGGCACTAAATCAGTATACATTTTTCGTCGACTAATGAAGATGAGACGAAAAATGTACTTCACCAAAACTGGACTAAAATTTAAGGACATTTTAGTCCATAAACAAAAACGAGATGAAAATGAAATGATTTTGTCAAATCTTGTCTCTGCCAATCTCTCACTGTGACAGTCAAGTAAAAGGTTAAAAAAAAAATAGTATAATAGTTATAATGTAACATTAATCCAATGGCTATAAAATGTTTTAACATTATCTGCAGACATAAAAAAAATTACAGGGGTAAAATGACAAAAACGGACTAAAATTAGACTTAAATGTTGACAGTTTTTGTTGACTAAAATGTTGACAGTTTTTGTCGACTAAAATGTTGACAGTTTTTGTCGACTAAAATGTTGACAGTTTTTGTTGACAAACTAGACTAAAATGTTGACAGTTATTGTTGACTTAAAACTAGACCAATAAAACTATTTTTTTCTTGGATTAAATACCAACTAAAATGCTAAATTTATAATCGACTAAAAGGTGACTAAACAAAAACAGGGCGAGGTTGACTAACTTGTGATAAAAACTAACAGGTGTGACCGAAACTGGACTAAATGTTAATTTTAAAATGTGGGTAAAATTAACAACGGAGGTATTTGGATTTACAATAAAACAAAAGCCCAGAACAAAAAAAATGTTTTCCAATCAAGCGGCTGGAATTAGTCGAGGGCTCGTTTTCTTCCTGGTTGTTTGTCGAGTGAGCAATTTGTGGGGGTTCAATCTAGATTAGAAGAAGGAAATGTAATCGTTGAATCACAGCTGTTGTGTAGAAACTTAATATCGAGCACGCACGCACACACGCAAGTTTGAGATATTGGATACGTCCACACGCCCATTTGCACAATGCAACGTGTTGCTGATAAAAGTCCCGTGTTGACACGGCCGCTCCTTCCTTTCTTCCTTCCTTCCTTCGTATCAAACATTAACTCGAGTCTTCCTTTCGCTTCTTCATCTTCGGTCGACGCTAATTTCATCGTTGCAGAGGACAAAACGTTGACCAGGAAGTGATTCCGTAATAAATAAAATTATAGTTTATAATATAGTTAGTTCAGTCTCACCTAACGGTGTCAAAACTATTGGATTCATCAAATTAAAAATCGACAACTATTTTCATAAATGGTTTGTCATTGAGTCATCGTTTATCTTAAAATTGTCCAAATTAGGGTTGTACGATATTGGGAAAAAATCATGTGATATAGTTGCTGAATATAGCAATATGGATATTATGGATATGCACATTTGTATTATCTAATGAAAGAATGACACTTTTTTTTTTTCATGCGTCAAAATAATCAAACTCAATTTCATTCTTAATTCATTGTAATGAACTCTCGATAATGTTCAACAATTGGATGGCAGACTGCACATTTTCGTGAAGTACATTTGCATTTGTATTATTAGTGTTTTTGGTTTTGTTTTGTTTTTTACAATATTGTGACTTTTTGTATCACCATCTTCCCCAAAATATTGCGACAATTATCGTATCGTGGCCTTCATATCGTGATGTCTGGATATCGTTTCATCCCAACTTTCTGCTGTCCCTGATGAAAACAGCAGCAGATTCTTTGTGCTAAACCAAAATACTGTAAAACAGTTTTCAATTCGAACAAAAATGATCAACATTTTTCCCCATAATCTGACATATTACAGATGACATATTACCCGTAAGTAAATGAATCAGAATGCATTTATGGGAGTAAATAGTCATCTGGTCGTAATCTATTACAAAATTAAACTCACTAAACCAGAAGTGATGCTCACTTTCAAAAAAAGGTTGACACGAAATACTTAAAAAAAAAAAAAAAAGATGCAAAAATGTGATTTTTAGGATGGGAGCTGCTTGCTTCTTGTTGAAACTGCTCAGCTTGCATTTTTTTTTTTTTTTTTTAGCAACTTCCTCATGATCTGGCACAGTCGAATCTTTTGTTCCCACCACTTTTTCTTTCTTTCTTTCTTTCTTGTGACGGCGGAATTTGTGTCCATACATCCTCATGTTACATGTCGTCACTTGATGTTCCTCAACAAATGTTGGCACCGCTTAACATCTGTGCTAAAAAAACAAAACAAAGTGTCGTGTGTGTCCAAGAGCAGGAAGCGGCGTACGGAAGGTTGAACTGAACGTGACCTTGACTCACCTCCGCCTCCAGATAAGAGTGCAAATTCACACACAAAAATGGTCACGTGAAGTGCAAGAAACACATAAATCATACGTTCGAAATATCAAAATGATCAGACAATTCTAGAGATGTACAGAAGACCCAAACAGCCACAAAATGTTGACCGTCTAATAGGAAAGTAGTACTACTGGGTAGTAGTACTGTAACCATGTGGCTGGCAGGTTGGTGCTGGATTTCACTTTGATTCATCTATCTTTCCTTTGATCTTTCCTCTGGTCTCCTGACCTTCTGAACTTCACGACTGGCGAGACTCTGAAGTGTCCGGTTAAGGGTGAAGGGTCATGGGATTGTTCTTGATTTCATTGCTCAATTAGTCACGAACTACAAATATCGCGATACTTGCGTAGACGTATCGATAATCTGTCGGGAGACGAAGTATCGCGATTTATCGTGATATTGACGTATCGTCACACTCCTTAGCTAGCACCACAAACTAACGAAAATAAGTAGCCTACTATTGTGCAAAGTGGCTAATATGCTAGCGAGCAAGTTATGACCTCATCATTTATTACTGACTTCATCTACAGTGGACTTGATTTATATTGAAATTTGGTGGGAATTCCATCTTGCTTTGTGCCACAGTCATTCAGGACTTGACCTTTGAAGAAGTGAAGGACACTCCACTGCAGATAAGGCTAATGCTAATGCTAATGCTAATTCTCTTACGTTGACAAGGAACCGTCTTACTTGTGGTCCATATTTCATCCGGCCTGTCTGGGAACGACGCAGAGCAAAAAAAATTAAGCCTTTGGCGGTGACGCTGTGCAGCAGCTGCTCGTGATCCCCAAACGGCCCCGTGGGAGAAAGCGAGCAAGCGAGCGAGCGAGCGAGCGGGCGAGCGAGCAGGCCGTGTAACGTTTCACTTCCACAAGTCAAGTTGGTGGGGAAAAAGAAAAAGAGAAGCGCTACCGTCCGCTTGTAGAAATGACAACAATGAGGTCAAAACAATTTTATTGGGTGACGCCACATCCAATTATCGAACTTCAATGTTGACAAAATTGATTCAGAAAAAAAAATATGAACAGAAGGCAAGTCAAGACTTCTTGACACATTTTTTCATTTCTCAGGTAGGAGTGGCAACCACAAAAGTACACACACGCCAGTTTGTTGCTACAAAGCATTTAGAAATATATACGGCACGGTGATTGAGTGGTTAGCACGTCCGCCTCCCAGTTCTGAGGACTCGGGTTCGAGTCCAGTTTGCATGTTCTCCCCGTGCTCGCGTGGGTCTTCTCCGGGTACTCCTCCCACATTCCAAAGACATGCATGGATGGATGGATAATCGATAGATAGATAGACATAAATAAATTACTTTGGATTACATTTTTTGAATTCTATTCTTTCATATCAGTTTTTATTTTCAATTTTAGTCATTTTTTTTTTTTATTTTGGCAATTTTGGTCCTCCATACTTGCAAGCAGGGCTGGGAATCTTTGACTGTCTCACGATTCGATTCGATTCCGATTTCTGGGTCTACGATGCGATTCCGAATCGATTTTTCGATTCGAAATGATTCGATTGACAAATGATTTCTGCTTCCATTCACAGATATGCAAAAAATTGTCATGATCGACTCCAGTCTGCTTTGCAAGACAAAATGACAAATAGAAACATTAAAGTCTCTTTTTTTGTTGTTTTTTTTAAACATTCATTAATTTTGTATTGTAAGTGCCTTTTTCCACAAAAACAGCATGTGGGCTACAACTGCCTTCTTCTTCATTTCTAATTTAAAGAAAATTGATTTTATTCGATTAATAATCTCGATTCTTTTATGAATCGATTTTTTGGCACACCCCCTTTGGCCACCTTGCTAGGGTGTGCGATGATGGCGAACAACCCCCCCCCCCCCATCCACGGCCACCACAAATAAGTCGTCTAAAAGCATCAAGTCTGGACGCTCATCTTCTCTCATCAGAATAGGTCGCTTGCACATGTCGTCACTTCCGCCTCGGATTTCTCGTAGTCGCCATGCTGGGTGGCCTCCATTTACGTAGCGATTCGGTCTAACACGTATCTATCACGTTTGTTGTCTGCGTTTAAAATGGTACATTGTTGCTGCATCGTTGGCTGTTCGAACAAAGCCCAGGGGGAAAATGGTCGGCCTTTCTGCCGAATTCCGAAAATAATTAGGAACCAGGGCCTGGAGACAGAGGAGTGCGGACTCCGGAGGGAAGTCGTTACTTTGGGCTCGTGTGTGCAGCGATCACTTTGTGAGCGGTAAGCTTGTTTACCTTTATTTAATGCATGAGGATTAATAACGTTTCGACCGCCCATATATGGGCAAGTTGCTTATGTTTTGGATTCATGAGCAAGCAAGTTCGGTAGTACAAGCTGGCTAGCGGACGTTAGCCGAAAGCTAACATCGAACATTTTCACCCAAGTAGTGCCAGTGCAAAGTGTTTACTGCTGAAATTGGATTGATTAGTCTTGGGCTTTTAATGTCAATAACATGTTTTTTGGTGGCAAAATGTAAACTTGGGGAAAAAAAGAGACAGAAGGGGCTGATGCAAGAAAACAGACCCCCGGGGGTGATGCAAGAAAACAGCCTACACATCATGCTAAAGAACTTATTCACGGCCACCCTACTGCGGTAAAATAACCAGTCTTTCCATATTTTATTTGTTTATATATTTGTTTATTTTAACAGGTCGCCCTGCGCCCGTTTTTCTGTCCAATCATCCCGACTGGGCTCCAACATTAAAGTTGGGTCCCAAGTTACAACATCTATGTCTCAGCCCAGTCGGTGCCAAGATATGAACGTGCACAGGAGAGACAAGCAAAGAAAAGACGACTCGAAGTGGCAGAGATTGTTGCAGTTATGCAGCCAGATGGCTCCAGTAACCTGTACCCTCAAGTACTGCTGACATCATTGACTCTGGTATGCCACTCAGAATTCATTACATGATATATTGTATGCATGAGTGAATGTATGTGTTTGTTTGTGTGTGTACACGCACCTTATATTTTAGAGACATTTGGAAGTGTTTATAGAAATAAGTATTTGCCTGTAGCAATGTTCATACATTAAAAAATGCAACAAAATGTGTACATTTCTTTTACACTGACAAAAAAAACTATACTACTTTACTATATTAAACCTATTACTGGTACCGTATTTTTTTGTGATTTTTTCTTTATTTTTTTCTTTAGGGATCTCATGCCACACCGACTTGATTGCCAATGACATGATGGAAACGAAGGCGAGCATCAAAGCATTGGAGGAGGACAACATGCGACTGTTTGTTTGGCGCTAATAAAGGCAGCGTTTATACAAATTCTATTGTTGGGTTTGTTTACAAAGCTATACATAATACAAATGACAGGATTTGACTCAATGTGCAATATGGTCCCTCTTAAAGTAATGGCATAAATCTCTATTATTTCTAAAAGCACAAAAAATGAAGTCAATAATGATTAGATGTAGTAATTTCAGGGTTAAAAATTGAACTGTTAATTAATGTAGTTTATTTTAGCACAGGTGCCTACCATCCTGAGATGACGGTATGATGTAATGTTGATGGGGTACGCAATGACTTTCATTATGCTATGTACAGAGGAAAAAGTTGCTCTCTTTTAAATTTGTTTAATGTAAGACAAGTACCAGTACTGTGTTACAGTTTTCCCAATAATCCTTGTTTCACACTTGTCACAAAACCACTGTCCTTTTGGCAGTCTAGATTGGCACACTTCAAGTGATATCATTTGATTTTACAATCTGCTGCAGCACAAAAAACTACTTTATTCCGCATCTTTGAAGTACATGAGCAAGTGGTAGGTGACAGCGGCTGAGCAGGAACACTGGAAGTCCACTGCTGATCTAGTAAATGCTCTCCCGAGTAGTTCAGGTAAGGAGGGGACTTTGGGGAAAAAAAACTCTGGCTTTTCCATCTGGCCAAAACGAGCGATCTGGGTGGACTCGCTCAATCACACTTTGTCCACACCACAAAGTCGCAGAAGTCCGTCCAGTTAAACTCATCTGTGCCTGAATCTGAAAATATTACAAACATTGTAATGAAAATATGAAACATAGAATTAAATAAGAAACTACAAAAAGTAAAGCCATACATACCTGGTAATAATATTGGTGTTGTCGTGACAAGTGATGGGAATTGTTGCCATCTGGCACCAGACAGAAATTGGGTGTTGTGACAGCCTCCTTAACCGTGAGATCATAAGAAAAGCTGTCAGTATGCTCAGTAGTTACCATGAACACGTTTTATTGTACTGGAAACTGAAACTAAAAATACGTCCTCTGAGAGTGGTTAACCTTAACCATTTAGAATAAGTTGATTAAGTAACATGTAACTAGTGAAAGGGTAGCATTAAATTTAATTAAGCCACGGGGAGGCTGTGCAGTTACTTTTTATTCTTATACGCTCTGCCATATTTGCCTGTTATAAAATTATTAGAAAAACCACATCAGGTAAACCCAGCTGTGCATGTAAACACAATGATAACAGGAAGCCTGAGAACAAATCAACATTTTTGTGTGCAGAATTACCAACACCATGTGGTTTACTTACGTGCAACAGCAACAGTTTCTTCTGATGCGATGTTAAAGTTTACACTCTGTATCCACACGCTTACAAAATAATTGTAAGCCTCCAGGGATTTGTTGGCGTGTTATGGAGCATGTTGTCAACACGAGGTAGGGAAAGATTCCAGAGATGTCACATTTGGCCAGCAAGCTTTCTCCGTCAAAAAAAAAATCACCCTTGGTCAGGACGTAATTAGGATCAATCCCGCCACACAGAGACACCTTCTGCCTGTATCGTTGTTTTTGATCTTCCGGTAAATCGTGAAAATACTGCGAAAATTACATCAGGTTGATGAGCTCTACCGTGTAACTCGCGAGTGTACCTTGTGAACCGGCGGACACCCAATATGGCGCCCGAAGGAAAAACTCCCATGATGCATTACGATGTGCAAGCGACCTATACAAAACAAGAGAGCCTGTGTGTGCGTGTGTGCGTGTGCGCGCGTGTGTGTAAGGGGCCCGTCTATGAAATGTTCTTTGCGAAAGTCCTCGATGATACCTGCCAAAGCCGGCAATACAGCGGGAGTTGTAAAAAGCCCGAGTGTGCGCTTGCGTGCGTGCGTTTATGTGTGTCCACTCCAATGTCAGCCAAGATACGAAGGCAGCTTTTATTTTTATTTTGAGGTTTGGTCGCTTGCCATCTCTTCGAGCCAGCAGGCAACCCGGCACACCAACTTGCCCTCCAAAAGTCCCGAGTGGAGGGATGAGAAGTCGCAATGTTTTGACAGCTTCTCAAACTTGTTGCGACGCCACCAAAGTTTTTTCTGCTGCCAGCTAACGAGAACGTGTCGCTAATGTCACACACAAGAATGAAACACTTTTGGCCATCGTGATTTCATACTTCATTTTTCTGTGCGTTGCATAATAAGTACATGACAATGATGGTCATAACTGCACTTGTGCTTCTGGGAGGATAAAGAATCTGTGCCCAGAGTATTAGGAGCGTGACGATATATAATCGATGTCGCGATAAATCGTGATCTCTTTGTCTCTAGATTATCGATACGCCTACGCAAGTATCGCGATATTTGTAGTTAATATGCAGCCACTATAAACGGCTCTGTTGTTCATGACTTATTGAGCAATGACTTGGAGAGCCACTAGGGGGAGCGCCTCACAAGAGTGGCGGAGAAACGGACGCAAGTCTTCAAGCGAAGAAGACTCATCAGCTTAGTTATTATTATTATTAGTAGTAGTAGTATTGTTATCACCATCATTATTATTATTTATGTATTTTTATTTATTATAATTTTTTTGTATGTATATATATACACTGTATATACATATGTATTTATATTATATTTATTTTTATTATATTATGAATTATTATTTGGTTTTTATTATTATTATTATTTATTTACATTATTATTATTATTATTATTGTAGCTTATCCTGGATTTATTACCTGAGCAATATATCGCTAATCACCGTGTCGTCATATGAGGTCATCGTTATCGTGAGCCTTGTATCGCATATCGTATCGTACCCGTTTACTCTTGTACTTGCCGTTTTTGACCACAAAAAAAAAAAAACGGACGCCGCTGCCAGTCGCGCGTTCAAAATGAGGCTCAACAACGTCGACTGTTGAGGCGAGCGCATGTTTCCAAACGACGCCATTTGCAAACGGCTCCGCCTTGGAAATCATCCATCAAGCGGAGCATTTTAAAAGTCAAACGCGAACAACAACAACAACGTCGTCCGTAACACTCAAGTCAATTTGCCGGCTGCAGGTGGATCCAAAAAAAAAAAAAAAAAAAAAAATTGTCCCAAGGGCAGACCGAACTGGACTGGAATAATAAACGGGAATTTTCAGAATGAAGAAGTTTGGACACGCCTGGTCTTAGCACCAAAATACCACAAGAATCAAAGAAAAAGTCGCCGATTTCTTTACGGTCGCTCGACTCAACTGGCCAAAAGCAAACGTTGACGATCGTCCACGTTTGCTTCATCATCAAAAATCATTTGAGTCGTTCCCTCCCCACAACTTTGCTCTCACACTCGTTTGTGAGGTGAAACAAGAGGAGCCGTTCGTTGCCTTGCTTGCTCGGGATGTTTGGGACGCCTCCCCGCCATTACCCAGCATGCCTCTGCACTGTGTGTGTCTGTGGACATCACATGCTGTATAAGATGAGATCGACTGCTCTTGTCTACCCGCCGTCTGTTTGCACTACGCAGGCATGGACGAGGACACTCGAAATTTGGGGGCGGCTCCCCACCAAAAAACAAAGAAACAAAACAACATGCTCTGGTAACCTTACAATGCAAGTGTACAAAAGGATGTCAACCGAGATGAACGAGGCTTTTGCCAAAAAAACAAAAAAAGGCCATTGAACCGGTTCTCAACAAAGAACCGGTTTGGGATTCCCCATCCCTGGTCAGCTATGTTAAACGTCCCCATCAAAATAAATTGGACTTTGGGTGTATTCACATTTATTTGGACGCCGTTCAGATTTGGCGTGCGCGAGACCGTGCTCGATTTATATCGACGGGGATCGAATGACCGCGTTCCCGCACTTGTCGCGGGTTCCACGCCAACCTGCCAGGGGTGAAAAGTTGTTGTTGTTGTTGTTCCACCCGCTAAAACTGTCTGTCACCTTTGTGAGCTCTTTTTGTGGAGTCCTTGCTGAAGTTAATTGCCTTCAATTAAACTTGTCTACTTGTGCATTGCATGAAGATGAGACACCAAGTGGCCGTACTGTGGTCCGTTCTAAAAATAGCTCGCCAGTGATGGGACATTGCTGACTTGCTTAGAAGAATTAAAAGAAGATTTTTTTTTTAAAAATGTATCATGGTAGTGTTAATTTTGTCAACGAAAACTAAACAATAATTCGTCAACTAGGGCTGCACAATAGATCGAAAAAAATATCGATATCACGAAATTGGCCTATGCAATATGCATATCGCAAAGACATTCAATAAGTTTGATGTCGAATTTTATGCTATTTGAGCAGTCAGACTGTCACGTTGACCTGTTGGACATTTATTAAACATGACAAAAAAGGAGAGAAGACAATTAACCGACTGATACAATTCACTACTGCACTCTCTGGAGAAGAGAAAAAAAAAAAAAAAAAAAAAAAATCCCCCTCCTCACCCTCTCTTTTTATTTGGTTTCCATGCCCCAAGTTCCATAAGTGTTCCAACCCTAATAATGCAAAATGCAAAACATAGTTGGAACAAAGTGTGCTTATCGAAAATGTGCACTGCCATCCAATAGTTGAACATTCTCGAGAGGTCAGTACACTGAATTAAGAACATGTTGACTTTGATGAAAAAAAATTTAATTCTTTCATTAGATAATAAAAATATCATTTCTTTAGGCACATGTTAAATATCGCAATAATATCGATAGCGATATTAAGCAACTATATCGCATGTTTTTCCAATATCGTGCAGCACATTTTTCACCTTACTAAAACTAGACTAAACTAAAACCCTCATTAATAAACAATAACTGCGACTAAATCCGAACGCATGTTCGTCGACTAAGACGAGACGAAAACGTACTTCACTTCATAAACAAAAATGCACTAAACTCAAAGGACATTTTAGCTTATGAACAAAAAAACGAGATAAAAATTATGATTTTTTTTATTTTTATTTTAAATCTCGTTTCTGCTAATTTGTCACTGTGACACTTGTCACACCTCATTTCAAATGTGCACCTTGCGAACGCAACATGCACAAACATGGGACAGAGGAGGTCGATTCATGGAGAAAGGTTAAAAAAAAATAAAAAATAAAAAAAGTTAATTAATAGTTATAACGTAACATTACTCCAACGGCTAAAACATTCCAACATTAATTGAATGAATTATTATAAAATTATAATTAACGTTACAATATATAATTATAATTATATATTATAGCCACTTGCTGATATAACTTCTGTAATTGCGTGTCAAGTTGCTTTTCATCAAAAAGCTGAGAGAAAAATTTCATGTGAAATAATTTTAGATCTGAAACGTTCAACATAAACTGCTGACAAAAAACAAAATAAATAAATAAATAAATAAATACACGGGTTAAATGATTGTCCTGAATAAAACTAGACGAAAACGACACGAAGAAAAAAAAGGAATAATCCTCGACGAAAACAAAGACTTAAAATGCTCGATTTACAGTCAACTAAAACTGGACGAAATGAAAGCGGGATGTAGTTGATTAAAAACTAACAAGCATGATTAAAACTGGATTCAAACTGAGACTAAATTTAAAAAAATGATGGATAAAATTAATTAGTACTAGGAATGGGCAACATATAGGATAAATATTGATATTGCGATATTGGCCCATGCAATATGCATATTGCAAAGACATGCAATAATTTTCATGTGGAATTTTTTTACCTGAATTTGACCAATCAGAAACAAACTTAAACGTGCATCACCATCCAATAGTTGAACATCATCATCAAATTTGAAAAAGTCCGCGATTGAGTGAATCCGCAATAAGTGAAGGACCATCGTTATATTGGATAATATTATCATATTAAAACCATGAAGCATTTTGGAGAATGCATTGCACGTTTGTTGGATTTACGTTGGCCCAAACCGGAAGAGGACAACAAGTTGGCCGGCAGGCCTCCACATGGCGGTCCTACCTCCGAGTTGAAGCCGCCGCCGTCCTCCTCCTCGTCGGCGGCGGCGGCGGCTCCGCGAGCCCCGAGCGCGCACGCGCACACCGCCAGGAGCAGGAGCAGGAGCAGGAGGAACCTCCGTCTCCACAGCAACCGGGAGAAAGAACCGGCCATGGTCCGCTGGTCGTTGGCGTCGGTGGAGAAAGCGCGAAGGTGGTGTGGGGGGGGGTCTTCTTCTTGTAGGTGGGAATCAAGCGAGCCAGAAAAAAAAAGAGCCGACTAGAGGCTGACTTGCATGCCGGGAAGGAGCTCCATGTCAGCGGGCTGAGCCTCCATGCTGGCGTCAAGTGTTTCTCACAAGTGGCTTCAAGGAAGCCACAGCAACAACAATAAAAAGTGCACTTTGAACGAGTTGGCTCCTGAGGATTTGCAGCTTCACAAAAAAAAAAACGTCCCTGAGAAGAAAAAGTGAGAAAGTCCAGCACACCTGAGCTCCTAATTGGCAACAGCGTTTTGTCGAAATCCACTTTGTAGACGTTGCCACGTGGGGGGGGGGAAACAAACAAACAAACAAACAAACCAAAAAAGCTCGCGTGGGTTGAGGATCCGCCGTCCAAATCTCTTAAATACAACCAGCCAGCAGGAACGACGAGCAGGATAGCAAGAACGCGACTGATGAGCTGCGCGTGAGCGCGTCCATGTCAAGCTAGCGGGAGCGCGCAAAAAAAAAAAAGCGAGACCAACCGGAAACGACTTGAACGAGGCGGGGGGGAGCTGGCAAAATAAAAGCGACTTCCGCTCAAGTATACGGCGCAAAATCAAATGCAAATGATTATATATATATATATATATATATATATATATATATATATATATATATATATATAGAGAGAGAGAGAGAGAGAGAGAGAGAGAGAGAGAGCAATAAATAATAATACAAATTGAAAAAAATAGTAAAAATAATATAAATACATATAATATAAATACATAATATTTTATACATACACAAATAATAATATAATAATAATAATAAATAAATATTGTGATACTTGCACATCAACTTCAAAGAATGACGCTGACTGAAGCGGGTACGACACCGTTGATTCCCAGACAATGAATTAAGCGCTGCGAAGTTACGTGAGCTGCAAACATATATTACACACATTGAATCACAGATATTGGTTGACAATTCTCACAACTATTGTACTTACTTATTCTCCGTAACGCGCAGTCGAAATGGCGCTGCCGGAAGTAATGCAATCAACGGGTGTCACCTAATAAAAACATGAAACCAACGAGACTGTACAACCATTTCGTCCGCCCAGTTTTTCTCCATCCATCCATCCATCCATCCATCCATCCATCCATCCATCCATCCATTCTAAAAACCGCTTATTCCTCACTAGGGTTGCTGGAGCCTATCCCAGCTGGCTCTGGGCAGTAGGCGGGGTCCACCCTGGACTGGTTGCCAGCCAATCTCAGGACAGCTATTATAAATAAATAAATAAATGGATGGATTGACATCAAGTGAGGCCATTTTGTGGATGCATCCCCCAAAAAAAGTCAAAAAAAGTACAAAAACAATGACTCGAACGTTCCGATGCAAATTCTTTGGACGTTGACTGACACAAAACAGCAGAGAGCAGCCGCCATTAAGCCCAAATGAAGTTTGGAAATTCCCAATTGTAGCGTTGAGGCGCTTTCTGCTGACACGTGAAAAGAAAGAACATTTACAGTCAGAGAAACTTACACTTTTGTTTTTTTTTCTTCGCAGCAGCTGCTTGTGCCGGTGAGTCAGCGTGCGTCTCTGTTGGCGCTTTGCGAGCGGGAATGTTCGTCGAAGGTCGTCTCCGAGCCCCGAGGCCAACGACACTCCACCTGCACGCAGGACAATTCAGCAAAAACAAAAGCTGTCAGCAACACGCACGCAGCAAATCTCACTCTGATGACCTGTTTAAAAACTCCCAGGACACATTTTTAAGAGTATTTACTGCACCGTTTTTGTTTTGTTTTTTTTAACATATTGAGAGAGAACAACGTCGACGCATAACATCCAAATATTTTACAAACACTGATACAGTTTACCTATCCCTCTAATGTTAGCAGTACACAACCCCGCTTTTCCAAACTAGCAAACTTGTCATTTGCCCATATACAACAATAATCACGGCCACCATGAAATTGACCCTACAACCGTTGCCATAAAAAGCAGGATTAAAGAGGTTTGTCTTCTACACAAACTTATGTGCTTGGAATTGTTCGACTTGTCATTCATCTTCGTCCTTCAGTCAAACAGCAGATAGTTCTAGTGGCCGAGAGTGGAATTACACCCAATACCAAAACAAACTAGAACAAAATAGAGTTAACTATACTTTACAAAATCCGTGAAATAGATATGGGTGGTATTAAGGGGACATATCAGTTTTATGACAACATTTTGGAACCTCTTTGATGAAGATGACACACTGTAAACTACTGTACAACATTAGAAACAAGGACAGAAAACTCAAACTGGATCTCGTGCGATTCTTTTACTGACAAAGGAATATGTCTCTGACAACAAAAGATTTTTATGCAACAGTAAAGCAGGGAGCTGTGGACAATCTTTCCCATTTGATAGCCTACAAAGACCAAACCACAACGCAATCCATAAAAAAATAAAGCTATGAAATATTGAATAGGATAAAAGGAGGGGAGGAAGCACCGATGGGACACATGAAGACATGTCAGCGTAACAAAAGTACACATCATTATTCAGCCATAAACTAGTGACTTCAATTACAAATATGCACTGAGACTGCAAGAGAAAAAAAAAATAATTTACGCGAAAATGGCTTCATGTATTACAGAAGCACAGTCAAAATGGAAATGTATTATTTATTTACATTGTCCTCGTCAATCAAATTTAGCAAATCCAAGCGGGAACATGCACGAGCTTGTTGTTTTGATAGCCATTAATTACATAATCATCATGTCTGCATTTTGGGCTCTGCATATTCTTATGTAAAAAAAAATAAAATGGAACGGCGTTCTCTGGGATATCTTTTAATGCGACACTGCCCCCACATGGTAAGAACGTGCAAGCAAATCAATGCCGGAAGCATTTATGTACATCCTTATCAGAAACAAATACAAATACTGCATGTAAATACTGAAGCATTTATGTCCACCTGAAGTTCTGGAGTATCACTTATAATGGCAAAATATAAAACGTGACACTTTGGGATTGAAAACAAAGAAATAAAAACATGAAGAAACAATTTACAAGTAAGCGATGTAACGTCAAGCACGCGCAATAAACGACAAACTTTTACCCAATTTGTCGTTCCTTGCTGACAACAGCCAGTCTGAGATTGATTCTCTAATTAATCAAAGAATTTAAAACCGTAAAAGCATCAAAATTGAGTCTGACGGCTGCACACACGCCGGTGTGTAAGTTTGTGGTTGTAATTTGTCCAAATGGCGTTGCCATACTATTTCGGCTACAGCCGTACTTTTACTTCCGCATACGTTTTACGCAACCGCCACAGCGTCACGAAATGATTGTTCCGGAATGATCACTAAACAAACTTGAAGCCCGCAACAGGGCGTCAAATCATTACTTTACTGGAGTAAACAGACATTAATTAAATATCCGAATGCGGATCAAATTGTCACCGTGTACGTTAAGATTCTCGAGCTATCAACGAGCGAGTTGCCTTTGTTTACATTTCGCCGGGCAGAGATCAAGTGCGAGCGTAAATTGTGATTATCGTGTGAAAAAGTTTACAAAACGTGTGAAAGGAGTGCGAGGAGGAACTTTGTCGGACTGAAGCGGAGAAACGAGCGACAAGATTGTGATTTTTATGATGCCTCAAGATGTGACACACACGGCAGGTTTGTCGCACAATTTCTTCGATTCATGTTTTTGCCTTTTTACAGATGTCTCGTAAATTAACATTTTCAAGGCGAGACGATGATCATGTTCATGAATGAGGACAAGGAAACTGTCGGGATAAAAAAACAAAACAAATTCGTCTCGCCAACAAAAATGCACTACATCACAACTTGCCTGGAAATGTTGACGTTCCCAAACTTGTGTGTTTTTGACTGCTTGTGTTCTGCAGACATCAGCAAAGAAGATCTTCATCAGCATCCAGAGGCCTCCCACGTTCAAGAAGAAAGGGAGGAGGCTGACATCACCACCTTTCCATTGACTGTCATTGTGAAGAGTGAAGATGATGATGATGATGAAGACGGAGATGGAGATCAGTGCAGAGCAGTCAGCCTCTTCGCTCCACTCTCAGATTGTGATGTTATGTCGTCGCACTCGCCTGATGACGATGATGATGATGATGAACACTCTAAAGGTCATACGAGGTGTCACGCGGACGGAAGCCCTTGCAGAATAACCTTTAGTTCAAAGCGGGATTTGAAAGTTCACATGAGAAGTCACACAAGAGAGAAACCATTCAATTGCTCAATTTGTGACAAAAGTTTCACACGCAAGAAAAAGTTGAACATGCGCACGAGAACGCACGCGGGAGAGAAACCTTTTATCTGCTCCGTGTGCGGTAAAACATTTACTCATAAGGGACATTTGACCTTACACGTGGGAACGCACGCCGGCGAGAAACCTTTTTCCTGTTCACTTTGTTCTAAAAATTTCACCCGGAAGGCACATTTACACGAAAGTACACACTGGAGAGAAACCGTTTGCCTGCTCAGTCTGCAGCCTAAGCTTGAGGACATGAACATGAGGACGCACACTGGGGAGAAACCGTACTCCTGCTTAGTTTGTGGCAAATGTTTCTCTCTTGAGTCGCAACTGGACAAGACACAGACGAAGACACACCGGCGAGAAACCATTCACTTGCACCGCGTGTGACGAGCAATTCTCTTAGAAGTATCAGATGACCAAACACGAGTGTGCAGCAGCCAATGAAGTTGCACGACTTTTAGTGAACGATGTGGAAACTGCATGCAAGCCGCAAAATTAAACAAGAATCAACGTGCTTCCATGAAACAGAATTCTAAAAAAAAAAGAGTGAGAATTGGATTTCTTAGTCATCGACGGTCTCTCCGGCTCAGCTGCTGGCGCTTGGCGTTTTACTGCTGGTCGTCGACGGTCCCGACTTTCTCCAAGACAAGACGAACCACAAGAAGATGAAGAAACCTGCCGGGGACGAAACGTGAGAAGCCGACGGAGGGCCAGCGAGGACGAGGACGAGGACGGCGTCGACGTCCGGCGCACCTTGCAGCGAGTTGAGGACGCAGAAGACGTAGAGGCCCGCCGTGGTCAGGTGGCCGAAAGAGAAGAAGATGAGACCCCAGGTGATGCCCAGCAGGGTGCTGACGCCCAACAGCGTGCTGATGTTCTGCTTGGCTCGTCCTCGCTCGCCTTGCCCAAACTGACCGACGTGCACAAACACAGTCGCAAGATACACGTTTGAAAAAAGTCTGTCTGTCTGTAGCTACATATCCTATCTTTTGATAGATTAAAGACAATTATATATATATATATAAAGGAAGAATAAAGTCAGAATTATCACTTTGACTGCCAAAAACGAATGAATGCCGCCATAAACGTTAATTGACGTTTACTAAGGGTTTTTTTTCTCTCTCTGTCTCTCTCAATGCGCAGTTCAATGTCTTGTGCTGCACTGCCTGCTCAATGGGTTGTGGAATCAAAAACACCCACTAACTATGGCCAGCAGATGGCAGCATTGTATCTCTTTTCATATGTCGGAAATTACAATGAAACATGACTGATATGATGAAATTGAACGTTTTCAAGGATGACGTGAATAATCAAAGCCTTTGTCACATTCAAACTAATTCACAGAGCGTCCAAAAAAAGTCACTGCTGCTCAAAAAATTTAGCTTTTCAATGTCACTCAAATGACCTATTTTCCAATGGTGATTACGAAAGAACAGAATAAGGTAGAAACATACTTTTTTTTTTTTTTTTTATGTTTATGTAGTCGTAGCGCACAATATTTTGTTTTCCTTGAAAGATGAGTGAAAATGCTCGAAATCGGCCGGCACTGTTGGGGTTGTTTTTTGGATAATATTTGGCAGTCAAAGAGATAAAGTCAGAATTCTGACTTTTTTTTTCCCTCCGAATTCTGAGAATAAACTTTTTTTGTTTTCTCTCTTCACTGACCCGAAATACTCTTTCGTGCCGGTGAAATTCCCCAAACACGTATTCCCGAAAAATATCGCACTTGATGTCAAAAGAAGAAAACGAGAGTGCACGTCTACCCGTTTCCTGTGCGGGAGTCCGATCAAACGGTGGACGGTCACCACGAGCATGACGAGGTTGAAGGCGAACACCACGCTGAACACGCCCAGCGTGCTCACCATCTTCACCGCGTGGTCCGCCAGGTAGCATCTGCGCGCACGCCGGGTTATTTCCTGTCAGAACAGCGAGATCCAAGCGGAAGTCACGTCCGGCCCGCTTACATTTGAGTGCTGTTGGGTTCGGTGGCGTCCAGGGCCACGCGTCCGTAAGCGTCCGATTTGACGAAGACCGTCACGATCACGATGGCGGCCGGGAAACCTGCGTGCGAGGAAAACGACTCCCGATCAACTTTGGCTCACTGCTGCCTCTCGCGGGTCCGAGCGGGTACTGCATTTGGGACTCACTCCATCCCAGCAGGCCGAGCTTGAGCATGTATCTGCGGATGTAAATGTTGAAGACGCGCACGAGGAGCAGGTAGAGGTGGAAGCTCTCCAGCGCCATCCAGCTGAAGGTGGCCAGCAGGGAGTAGTGCAGCGCCAGGGCCGCGTAAAAGCAGAGCCGCTCGGACGACGCCAGCGCCGCCGGCCCGCTGGACAGGAAGTGCACGTTGAGCAGGATCAGCGCCACCGCCAGGTTGGCGTGCACCTTCATCGACACGTCCCCGCGTAGCTTTCTGCCAGACGCAAACGTTTCACGAGCGCACAAAAACACTTTTTGACACTTTTATCAATTCATCTCCATGAAGGATTTAATCACACGCGACAAGGTTGACGTCACTCAGATGAAAGCAAAGTTTTGAGAAGAAACTTGAAACATTTGAAACATACGCTTTCTTATTTTCGGGGGAAACAAAGGCAATATTTGACATCATTCATCTTTGATGTTTTTATGAGAACAAACACAAATGTTTTTTCTTCAAAAAAAATCTAGGAAAAACAGGCACAGTGATTTTTTTTTTTTTTAATATATGTTCGGGGGGGTTCAAATTGTAAGATAAAAAAAAATCTGAATTTTACGAAATTAGAACTGGATATTTTTCAGAAAACATAGTAAAAAGTAGTATTTTTTTTAATAGAATTTTTGAAGAAAAAGGTTTCTTTTCTTCTTTTTTTTTTGGAAAATAGAGATAAAATTAAGATTTTTTGGAGGGAAAAAAATCACAGGTTCTTTCGATAAAAGTGATATATTATCAAGAAAATTCTAAATTTTACAAGTTTAAAGTTGCAAACGTTTGAAGAATAGCTCATAATTTTAGGAGATTTCAATTGGACAATTTTTTCTTGTGGGGGGAAAATTTATATATTATATATATATATATTTATAATTTTGAAGAAAAAGGTTTCTTGTCTTTTTCTTTTCTTTTTTTTTTTTTTTTTTTTTTTAGGAAAATAGAGATGAAATTCAGATTTTTGGGGGACAAAACAAATCACAGTTTTCTTTGATATATTATCAAGAAAATCCTAAATGTTACGAATTTAAAGTTTAGTCCAGGATATTTTTTCATTAAAAAAAAAAGTATGTGAAAAAAATTGAACATTTTTGAAAAACATCTGATGTTAGCAAGATGAAACTCAAAATTTCATTTTTAGAAAAAAACATTATTTTATTTATTTATTTATTTATTTATTTAATTTATTTTTATTATTATTATTATTATTATTATTTTACTAAAGTGGTAATCTTATGAAATATAAGTCGCATACTGGGCAAGGAAGTGAAATAATGTTTTCATCTTTTTCCTTCCCACCTATTGGTGACGAAGAGCATCAGCGTGATGACGAGCGCGACGAGCGAGAGGCTGCAGCCAATCAGAGAGAGGTACGACAGCACCGCCTCATCCGTTTCCGAGAGTTGGGCGGACACCTGTGATGAAAATACAGGAACGGGATTTGACAAGCTTTCATAGCGCACCCACGAAAAGAATGACGTGAAGAAACCGTGGAAAGGGCAGATCGCCACAAAATGGCGAATTTCCACTTGATTGTATCGTTTTGTTGCTTGTTTGCACTTCCACTTGTTCCTTCCTTCTAGTCAAATATGACATATCGGGCTCGATGTTCATCCCGTGCAAAATCGTTTGGCATGTTTGGACGTTCCGGTGGACCGAGGAAATTTGCTAACTGAACGTAGACTTCATGTTAGACCAGCTGAAAGCAGGTCCAAGTTGTGGTGCAGGCGCTTATAAATGCAAGTGTGGTGGATTTGGTCGCAGGGCAATTTGGTAACTGAACATAGACTTCACGTTAGACCAGCTGAAATCAGGTCTAAGTTGTGGCGCAGGCGGTATTTATGCAAATTTGGTGGATTGGGTCGAAGCGCGGTTTGGTAACTGAAAGTAGACTTCAAGTTAGACCAGCTGAAAGCAGGTCTAAGTTGTGGCGCAGGCGGTGTCACGCAAGTTTTTGGTCGTTGTGCAGGCAGACGGATTTTGCAGGAAGCAATTGGACTGTGTTCACACCCATAACGGCGCAAATACTTGTTTCGAACGGTGCACACGTGTGCAAATATCAAAGGATAGAAAACTCCGCCCATGCTCACAATTAGACCGCAGCTCGCCACGAAAATCCAGCCCAACGAGCTGTTTGTCATGCGTGGAAAGTGAAAGTGAAAGTGAGGTTGATAAAAGAAGTGCTGACCATGAGAATGCCAAAGTACGTCAGGTGGTCGCAGGAGCAGGTCACGTGACTCTGACCTCGTTGCCAAATGGTCCGACAACCGCTGCTGTTGAATGCTGCCGCCGCACACAAACACAAAAACGTGCTCAAAGACTGCACAGTTTTCTTGACGTTCATATGCCGCAACTCAACATTGACGTCCTATAAGTTGATATTACAATAGGCGGAAAAAAAAACATGAAAAATGACAAATGAAAAAAAAAAAAAACATATACTGTGCTGTGTAATAAGTAATTAAAAAAAATAATGGAAAAATGAATGTAAATGGAAAAAAGAACAAATACATGATGAATGAAAAAGTATTTATAATAAAGTAAATATTATACCAAAATTAAAAAAATAATAAATAAAAAAAATATACTATGCTGTATAATAAAAAAAAACATCCTTTTAATGGAAAAAAATGAATGTAAATGAAAAAAGAACACTTGATAATAATAATAATAATAATAATAATAATAATAATATAAAAAATATATACTGTACTGTATAATAAGTAAATTGAAAAATATATAATTTTCATGAAAAAAATGAATATAAATGAAAAAAAAGAACATATATATATATATATATATGATGAATGAAAAAGCATTTATAATAAAGTAAAAATCATACCAAAACAAAAAAACAGATATAATTAATAAACGAAAAAATATATATAATTTATGAGATGTATTCATTTTTTATTTATTTTTTTAATTAACACAGATTTCCATTACCGCGGGTATAGTTTTTGGAACGTAACACCCGCAATAAAGGAGGGAAGACTGTATTTCATATTATTCTAAAAGTTATTCTAAAAGGATTTCCCCAAATAAGCTCCTCTCGTTCTGCCTTTAAACATTCTGCACTCTCCTTCCAGTGGCGGAATTCATTGGAAAGCTTCTCACCCTTTGTGGAGAAATCCAAGAAGACACATCGGGGAGTTTGGCTTTCCTGTTGACCACATTGACGTTTTTGCATGACACCTTTTGGACAGTACAAAAGATGCATTTTCCATCGTTTGACTTACGTTGACGCGGAGCGCTTTGACGCTGATGTTGACGGGCTCCCGCAGCCCGGAAACGTTTTTGCCGCTCACGCTCAAGCCCAACAGCCTGTTATGGTAGAGTTCCGCGGAGGTGACGTTCTGCAACCATGGACAACAAAAACATCCACAATATAGAGACACAATATTAAAAAAATAAAGAAAAAAAGAAAAGAACTAGTGTGACCGCTCCCTCCCACTGAAGGTATTCAAGAAAAGAAAATGAAACATTATAACATGTTTCAACTCATTTGGTTTAAGTGTCCCAAAGACGTATTTATACGTTTTTGGTTTTTTGTTGTTTTTTTTTTTGTTTTGTTTTTTTTATGCTAGAGCATACAGAATACTTTGATGCAGCCTCTCAACTACAAAGAATGGTTGAAGAAATTGTAATTATTATGAAAATGGCCAGCAAGTGGCAGCAGAGTATAAGAGATCAACCAGGACCCTGTTGAAAAAAAAATCGATTTGTGAATAACAATTAAATTTAGCTACATTCTAGTGCTAATTGCTGCAAAACGGAAACAGATAGAAATATACTTTTTTTTTTCCTGATGAAAGAAGAGACTTGAATCTTTCTTTTGGTGGGCTCCATGTTTTTATAGCAATAGAACACAATATTACACATAGAAGGGCCAAAACATGCCTTGTGAAAATTAAACTGCACTAAAAAAAACTAGCCACCAGAGGGTGCTAGAACTGCACAAATGGAAATCAATGCCTTTTTTTCCACAGATGTGCTGCTTTTAATATCGTGACATGACGACGACGACGACATATTGTGGCAGTTTTAAGATCACGATATCATGATATTGCCGGTATCGTTACATCCCTAATATTGATTGTCTTTTGTGTTTCTTGTTGGTGTCTGGCAAAATAAATAGACAACTTCACGGCAAGAAAATAAAAATAAAAATAATGTAAGTTTTGTCGTGTTTGTGTGCTACATAAATACCTGTAAGAGGCGTTGCCTAGTTGAGTTTGTATTCGATTTAGGATTTTGTGGGGGGGTTTTTTCCCTTTTTTTTCAAATTGCACGATGAGCCACACACTCTAAACCGCTGCTGCAGTTGCATCACCGCATTTGACACGCAAGCGACGTGTCTTCCCCTTGCTAAACTTTTGTTGGACTTCCCGTGCGTGTAAACCACAAACACGTCCGATTTCAAATCTGTGGCAAAAGTACTCACAGTCTGTTCTTAACTTAAAAAAAAAATAGAACTACTGGTTCCTCTCTTGTATTTCAGTAAAAGTAGAATTTTTTTTCCTCCAACTTTTCAACATCTTAAATCGTCCTGACTCACGGTCGTCCTTTTTTGCTGAAGTCACCAAAATCTTGATCAATCGGCGGTTGAAAAATGTACTGAGCTTAACGAAGTAAACAGTAGAAAGTACAGATTGAAATGTATAGAAGTCACCAAATACTTACTTACTTACTTACAGTATTTCTTCCCATCACTGGCTCACTATGTTAACTTGAAAGCTTATCGATAATTGATCGATTAGGTGGTCATTTGATGTCAATTTAGAAGGAGCAGCCCATTCATCCATTTACAATATAAAGATCAAACTGAACCAATAAACTTCAGAGGTCGAGCTGGGCTCAAGTCAAAATGCTCGGGACGATTATTTGTGCCAGTGCAGTCCTGCGTGCGTCCACACGGGGCAGCATTGCATTACATCAAAAAGATTGCGATCAAATTGGGTTTTTTTATCACGTTTTCCCGTGTTTTTGGGGAAAAAAACGGTTTGGCGTTTCCAAAAGCTTTTCTCCTCGTAGTAATCGAGGCACGTACCCAAATGGATCGAGGCCAGGTCACCATGCAGAACAAGATGGTGTCGTTCAAGCCGGAAAGCAACTCTCCGGGCAGCCGGACGTCCACTCGGCTGTTGTTGACGGTCACGCCCACGTTGGCCTACAATAAAGCCCCGCCCCCCCAAAATAACCAGGAAGAGAACTTCAAATGAGACATTTTGTAAGCTGCGACGACATCACGCTTGCGTCGAGGCCCAGAAAGATCGGAACGATTGCGGCGGATGCGGACTGACCTGGCGCTCGCTGGCAGAAATGTGCAGGCCGGCCAGCCGGCGTTTGGGTTTGAGCACGAGGGCGAGCAGGCGGCGCACCAAGATGGACGTGGTCTCGCTCACGGCCGTCCGCTCCAGCGACTTTTCCATAAGCCTGATTGCTCTTCACACAAATGTTTTTTTTAAATTTCAAATGATAAATAAATATTTTTTTTGAAATAATTACAATTTCTTTCCATTCGTTAGATTCTTGTTTGGATGCACATATTTGGGTGGTAAATTACACAATGGCCGATGAGAATGAAGATTTTCTGTCTGTACTTTTTTTTTTTTTTTTTAAACAAATTATTCTTCAAAAAACGCTGATCAAGTTTTCCACGAAAGGGAAATGGTGTAGTAAAAATCACAGAAATTCAAAAAAATGAAGGGGAAAAAAACAAAACAAAAATCATCTATAAATCAGTAGGTGCCGAACTGTGATGGGTAAAAATTAACTTTTAAGTTGTAATGTCACCATTCACCTCTAGATGGCAGACATGTATTAGTTGTGCTTACTCCAGGTTTTATATTGCTCTAAGTAAGCCCTGGATCAAGATTATTTTAGTTAACTAAAACTAAGAAAGAAAAAAAAACTAAAACTAAAATTCAACAAACAATTCCATTAATGAAATCAAATAAAAACAAAGATGCTTTTTAAAAAACAAAAACTCACTGAAACTCCATTTTATGTTTACAAAACTAACTATAACCACAGCAAAAAATGTCCTTCGTTTCAGTCTTTGGTAATTAAATTAATGAATGAGCGTTTGGGGATGATTTTAAATGTGATTTGAAGGACGGTAGATTAATTTTGATGTTTGACATTTGAAAGTGTGTCACACGGAAGCGACGTCATCGAGCAGCAGCCAATAGAAAAGCACCAAAAGATGACGTCGCTCCCATGCTGTTTTTTAAATAATGCAATAATGTGGGAGGAGACCGGAGTACCCGCAGAAGACCCACGCGGGCACGGGGAGAACATGCAAACTCCACCCAGGAAGGTCCGAGCCCGGACTCCAACCCGAGTCGAAAACGAAACAAAAAGAAACCAAACTCAAAACGAACTCAAATGAAAAATTCCAAAACTATTAGTTAATGTTTGCCGCGCCGCCATTGGCTGGCGGCCATCGCGTGAAAATAAAATACTCACTCATAGTGCGTGTCGGGATTTCCGCTTTCCAAGATATCGCTGATGTGCTCCATGCATTGCTTGGCGTCTGCGAGGCCTGTTCAAAAGGGAACTTGTTGTTCTTTTAACTTATCAATAAATATGCAGCACAGGGTGACCAAATATTCTCTCTCTCTCTCTCTCTCTCTCTCTCTCTCTATATATATATATATATATATATATATATATGCACTTAGCTGCTAATGCAAGCACACGTTGACTTCCTCCACATATTGACTCGATTCACAAGCAAATGACGTTCCCCTTCATCTGTCCATTAGCGTGGATTTTAAACATAGAAGGGCCAAAACATGCCAAGTGAAAATTAAACTGCACTAAAAAAAGAAAAAAAAAAGAAAACCTCGCCACCAGAGGGTGCTAGAACTGCATAAATGGAAATCAACCCGACTTTTTGGACAGATGTGCTGCTTTTACGATCATAAGATGACGACGACGACATATCGTGGCAGTTTTAATATGGCGATATCACGATATTGCCGGTATCGTTACATCCCTAATGAATAAAAAATGAATCACGTACCTGGTTTGCGGTCCAAAACCATACAACTGTTGAGTGCGCCTTCATGTTTACAATCTGTGCTCGCACACCAATGTTGATCCGGGACGTCCCCTCGACGTGGACGTGGAACTCGATCCTCGATCTCCCCGAGACCTTTCAAGCGCCGATGAACTCGATCACCGCCAGCCAAAAGCGGCAGCAGCCAAACAAGAAGAAGCCGCCACTTCATCCTGGCAATTGAAGAGCAAGATCATCATCGAATCGAAAACGTAGCAACTGAAATGAAATGAGATGTATTTTTCTGACCTTCAAGAGGAATCGTGAGATGAGATGCGCACGCCAGGACGAGCCGAACAACAACAACCGCGTTAGAAAATGGGAAGAAAAAAAAATGCAAATGACATTGCAACACCCAAAGAGGAAGTGGCAACAGACAAAAACCTCATATAACAAACATAACCTCACAATCCGACTTTACATCATTACATGATCTTTCACGCAACAAATACTCCGCATGAATATATATTACTTTCAAAATGGAAAGTCATATAAAGACTAATAAAACTAAACTAAAATAAAGAATTTAAAAAAAACTATTAAACTCACAAAGCTGTTCTCAAAATAAATGGGAAAAATGGATTAGAAAAACAAAATGAAATGAAAACGTACTATAGTGAAAAATCCTAAAATATTACGACCCTTGTTGTGACCGACTTTTACAAATGAAGAACATTTACTGTTCAAAAAGAGCCTTTGTACAGTAGCTCATATTTTTAAACATCACACGTTTCCATGTTGCAAATGCCTTTTCCAGCATGTTTTGGGGAAACTAAAAAATACAAACGCAAACAATTCTCTCTAAATTTAGGATGTAAACAAAAAGGGCACAATAAAACTGACGCCAGGTTGAGTTTTAGTCTGTTCAAAATAAATGGAAGTGCAAAATAATACCCTTTCAACTGTTAAGCACGAGACTATGAAACAACCGTGTAAATAAAGCATGATGCATGAAATACTGAAAGGTCGAAGGTCATCATATCACCGAAATTGAGTTAGCACTCAATGTAAAATGTTGGTAACTGCATTAGCACTATAAGCATGAGTATAAACTTGATAAAAATACAGAAATGTATAGAAATTAGATCTCAATAAGAGTATGAATGGATGTTGAGGAAACAAACAAACAAACAAACAAACAAACAAACAAACCTCTGTCAACAACAGACCGCCGCGTTCATCTTGGCTGCATCTTGATGTAATTCCGAGCTGACACTTGTTGGCTCTCAAACCTAAACCAAATGTTGTGGAAACAAAATTCTTGCTGTATTTATTTAAATTTAGCATCCTGAAGATGATTCAAGTATGTATTTTATTGTGCACACGTTCATCTGGAAGATTTTGACAGGATCACCATAAATGTACATTCAGCGTGGGGCGGGAGGAAACTACAAATCCCAAACAACTCTTCAACCTTCTCCCTTCCGTGACAGTACTTCGTCTACATCTTTTTGCAACTAAACGAACTTAAAAAAAATAAAATCTTCTTGAATTAATACCGAATGTACCGAAGCATCGACACAGTACGTTCATCGCTTATTTACGGGACAAAAACATCCTTAATTCGATTTAAATGTCTACATTCAGTGACCTGAACCGGAAGTTAAAGTTATCGTTTCGGCGTGAAAATATTTAATAACGTTAAGTTGAACTTTTATTTTATGGTGTATTGTGTGGTAGCAATTAAAAATTGGATTACAGATACGTGACACATAAATCCAGCGTAGGTTTTAAATCTTATGGTTTGATTTAACGCAATGCGGTGGGCGGAAGTCACTGACCGAAATACTGGCGGAAGTGACGTTGTGCCACAAAAAATAACACACAGTAAACAACTGAAGCATCGTCTCGCGCGTCTCAATGATATTTCTTTCCGTATTCATACTAAACAAGTAAAACATCATTCATTAAAACTTCGTGTCTGGATCAACTTGTCTCGATGCACGTTGGCGCTTCTTCGATCTTAGTTTTTCTTAGCTTAGCTTATTAGCTTGCGAGCTAGCACAGTGAGACGTGTTTAATGTCAGCTCGTCGCTTAGCAGCGATCGCGCGTGAGTGGAAAGTGTTGCGATTATCGTGGGAAAATGTGTACAAAACGTGTGAAAGAAGAAGAATGCGATGAAGAACTTTGTCTGTTAAAAGAGGACCGCGAAGGACAACGTCAACGCCTGCATGTTGTTTTCGAGAAAACTCAGGACGAAGCAGGTCTGTTCGCGTCTTTCTATCAGCAGTTTCAAACGTCCTATTTGGACTAACATTCCTCTTTTTATTTCTTAAGCTTCGGGTCTTTTTCGAGTGGTCATTTTTGTAACTATCCGAACTTCCCACCCTGTTTTTACTGCTTAATGTAATTAAATTAGTTCTTTAAAGTAGCGTAACATAATGTTTTTTTGTTTTTTGTTTGTTTTTTACATTAACAGCAATATTTACATCTGTACACTCGTATTAATAAATACAAACAATCACAATTACAAACAAAAAAGTGTGAAAACAAATACAAATAAGTTTTGTTTTTTGTTTTTTTTGGCTTGTCACATAAATTATTTGCTTCCCTTAAAAATGCTTACTTTGTTTTTCAAATTACTTAAGCAATCACGCGCCACTGAAAGAAGCTATTTAATTCTTGAGTCCTCACAACTGTATGTTCCTGATAAATATTGTCAAAAAAAATCATGAATTGCACAACATAAGACTTCACTTAGCCAAGTCTGACTCTACCCAAGATTGTGCATTTGTCTTCCTGTGTCATGCAGATGTCAATAAAGTTGACATTCGTCCTGAACAGCAAGAGCCACAGCAACCTGAAATGAAAGTGGAAGAGGAGCAGGAGCCTCCACACATTAAAGAGGAAGAGGAGCCCGAGTCCGACCACATGAAGGAGGAAGAGGAGGAGGCTGACATCGCCACCTTTCCATTCAATGTGATTGTGAAGAGTGAAGGTGATGACGAAGAAGAAATTGATGGAAGCCGATGTGAAGGATCACAATCAACAGACATAACGTCACACTCTTCTGATGATGATGATGATGATGATGATGATGATGATGATGATGATGATCACCCCAAAGGCGATCAGACATGTGAAACTGACCACCAACGCTGGAAATGTTCTCAGTGTGACAAAACTTTTGCCTACAAGTCATATTTGAGGATACACACGAGAATACACACTGGAGAGAAACCTTTTGCCTGCCCAGTTTGCGACAGAAGATTCTCGTTAAACGACACTTTAAAGACTCACATGAGAACGCACACTGGGGAGAGACCTTTTCCATGCTCCGTTTGTGGTAAAACATTCATTACAAAGGGAGGTCTAACAAGTCACACGAGAACACACACTGGAGAGAAACCATTTGCCTGCTCAGTCTGCAGCTTAAGCTTCCGTGAAAGCACGGGATTGGTTCTCCACATGAGAACGCACACGGGAGAGAAACCGTACACCTGCTTAGTTTGCGGCAAAAGCTTCTCACTGAGGCGCAATTTTAAAAGACACAGACAAAGACACACCAGTAAGAAACCGTTCACTTGCAGTGCGTGTGATGAGCAATTCTGTTATAAGTATCAGATGAAAAATCACAAGTGCGCTGGTGAGAAGAGCAGCGGCTCATGAAATCAAACTGCACAACTTTTAGTCAACGATGAAGAAGCTGCAAACAAGCTCAGGAAGCTTTAGTGGTTGTGTTGTGATAGAAAAAAAAATATGTAATGTGTCTGAAATACAAGTCGCCAAAATGATTTAGTAATTGCAAAGTCTGTGATTGATTTATGTAACCACTGATATGGCATTAACTCATTCACCCCCAGACACTTTACTCACCGCTGTTTTACTGGATTTTGACTGATTTTGAAAGGCCCATAAAATATTGTGTTCTATTGCAATAAAAACATGGAACCTACCAAAAGAAAGATTAAAGTCTCTTCTTCCGTCAGGAAAAAAAAATGTATTTTTCTGTCTGCTTCCGTTGTACAACAATTATTATTAGAATATAGCTAAGTTTTATCACAAACCTGTTGAAAACACTGACAAAAAGAGCTTGTTGCAACATCCCCTGGTTGATCTCTTATACTGTGTTGCCACCTGCTGATCGTTTTTGGAATAACTACCATTGCCTCAACCGTTCTCTTCAGTTCAGAGGCTGCATCAAAGCCTTCTGTATGCTCTAGCATAAAAAAAACAGAACGTATAAATACGTCGTTGGGACACTAATATTTAAAATAGAGTGTATTTAAATATATATAATATATATAATATTGTTAACTCTATTTTGAGATTCAATTTTATTCAGATATTTACATGTCCCTTTTCGATAATTTGTCACCACTGTACACCAGAAAAAATTGTTCAGCATCATGCAGAACGTAATAAATTTCATGTTAAATTACATGTTATAACATGAGTAGTTTTATGTTTTATTGTGAAAATATATCGTCCTAAAAATGTTACGAGAGAGACTCCCGTATGGGGCAAAAAAAAAAAGCAAAAACAAAATTCCTTCTGGTTCAGCCAAGTTCTACATCTTTCATTTTTTAAATAATAAAGTTTTATAGTATTATAGAAAAGCTGCGAAATTACGTAGCTAAATGTGAAGGACACCGCCAGTTACCTGAACCGGAAATGAAAGTTATCGTTTCCGCATGAAAATATTTCATAACGTGATATTGACCTCTTTTTTTTTTAATGGTGTACCGTGTGATAGCAATAAAAACTGGATTACAGATACGTGACACATAAATCCAGCAATAGCTGTTAAATCTCATGGTTTGATTTAACGCGATGCAGTGGGCGGAAGTAGACGTTGAACGTCATCGATGATGTCAAATGAACACAACACAAACCTCGTCTCGCGTCGAAAAGAAAAGATCATTCGAACAGTATTCATACTGAACACAATGCGACAATCACGACTTTACGTGAGTATTATTTATGAAAACTTCGCGTTTGGATCAATTTGCCTCGATGCACGTTGGGGCTTCTTCGATCTAGTTTTTCTTAGCTTAGCTTATTAGCTTGCTAGCCGCTAGCTAACAAAGAGACGCATTTCAAGTCAGCACGTCGCTTAGCAGAGATCACGTGTGAGTGAAAAGTGTTGTGATTATCGTGGGAAAATGAATGCAAAACGTGTGAAAGAAGAAGAATACGAGGAGGAATTTTGTCGAACAAAAGAGGACCACGAAGGACAACGACAACGCCTGCTTACAGTTTTCAAAAAGACTCGGGACGAAGCAGGTTTGTTCGCGTCTTTTTATTTTTCAAACTTTGTATCTGTACTAATATTCCTCTTTGTATTTCTTAAGCTTCGGGTCTTGTTCGGGTGGCCATTTTTGTGACTGATATTTTTTGTGCTTACTAAAATTAGTTCTTAAAAGTAGTGTAACATAATGATTTAGTTGTAGTGTTGTTTTTGTTTTTACATTAACCGCAATGTTTACGTCTGTACAGTCGTATTAATAATTGATAACAACCACCAAAAAAAAAGTGTGAAAAGCAAGAAATTTCCAGGCCTCAGAAGTGTGAGGCACACGAGTTAATCACTTATCATTTATGTTAGACTTTTCATTTCATGAAACATTCTAAACTTGAGAATTCAGGTTGATGTCTTTTTTTTTTTTTTTGCTTGAAAGTACAATGATCACACATCAATTATTTGCGTCCCTGATAAATGCTTACTTTGTATTTCAAATTACTTGAGCTATCACACACCATTGAAAAAAACTAAAACATTTAATTCTCGAGTCCTCATAAACATTATCACAAAAACGTGAATTGCGCAACCTAAGACTTGTGTTTGTCTTCCTGTGTCGCGTAGATGTCAGTAAAGTTGACATTCGTCCTGAACATCAAGAGCCGCGTCACAATGATATGAAAGGCGACGAGGAGCAGGAGCCTCCGCACATTAAAGAGGAAGAGGAGCCCGAGTCGGACCACATGAAGGAGGAAGAGGAGGAGGCTGACATCGCCAACTTTCCATTCAATGTGATTGTGAAGAGTGAAGATGATGACGAAGATGAAATTGATGGAAGCTGTTGTGAAGGATCGCAATCAGACGTCCTCTCAGCTCCACTTTCAGATTGTGGCCACATGACGCCACACTCTTCTTCTTCTTCTTCTGATGATGATGATGATGATCACAACAAAGGCGATCAGACATGTGAAACTGACCATCAACGCTGGAAATGTTCTCAGTGTGACAAAACTTTTGTCAACAAGTCATCATTGAAGAGACACACAAGAATCCACACTGGAGAGAAACCTTTTGCCTGCTCAGTTTGTGACAAAAGATTCTCAGTCAAGGAAAGTTTAACCTATCACATAAGAACACACACTGGCGAGAAACCTTTTTCTTGCTCACTCTGTGACAAAAGATTCATTACAAAGGGAAGCTTAACAAATCACACAAGAACACACACCGGAGAGAATCTTTTTGCCTGCTCAGTATGTGGCAAAACTTTTGCTGAAAAGGGACATTTACGAGTACACACAAGAACCCACACAGGAGAGAAACCTTTTGCATGTTCGGTTTGTGGCAAGAGATTCTTTCGGAAAGGACAATTTGAAACGCACGCGAGAACACACACGGGGGAAAAACCGTTTGCCTGCTCAGTCTGCAACTTATCTTTCAGAGACCGCACAGTGATGGCGCAACACGTGAAAACGCACACAGGCAAGAAACCTTTCGCTTGTTTAGTTTGCAGTAAAAAATTCTCCAGAAAGGGAGATTTAAAAAGGCACACCAGAACCCACACGGGCGAGAAACCCTTTGGCTGTTCTGTCTGCAACTTAACTTTCAGTGATCGTTCGGGACTCAGTCATCACGTGAGAACGCACACTGGGGAGAAACCATTTTCATGCTCCATATGTGGCAACAAATTCAACCAAAGTGGCACTTTGACAATCCACATGCGAACGCACACTGGAGAGAAACCATTCGGTTGCCGTGCGTGCCACAAACAATTCCCTCGCAAGCAACTGGTGAAGTCGCACAAGTGCGCCGCTGAGAAGAGCAAGTGCGAAAATGAAGCTTCAACAAATCGGAAAGGAAAGTTTGACTTGTAAATATGTCAATGTGATTTTGGATAAAACATTTCAAACTGTGATGGTGTCAAGTAACTGTTGTTGAGAGCCTAAATGCAATAAAGCTCCGTTGAGGTCTTCTTTGATTATTTGATTTGAGGTTCAGTTATAAAAAAAAAAAAAAAAAAGCACACATTTCTTTGACTTACAACTTAAGGACTCAAAATGTAAAATCTTAGTTTGATGCTTGAAATCAGAAGTAGCCAACCATTGGGGTCAGGGGTCAAATGAGAGACTTAATTATTGCGACACAGAACATTTCTCAAAATATTCCACAAAAACTGATTAGTACGTTATTGTTTCTTAAAATCTGTTAATTAATCAGATGAACAAACAAGTGCACTGGTGAGAAGCGTTAGGAGTAAAGGAAATATATATACTTTTTTTTTTTTTTTTTTTTTTAATGTGTGCAATCCTAAATTACATACAAGTCGTGAAACCTTTTGAGGATTTGTAAGAGCTTACACGCACGTTCAAGTAATGAATTGAACATATCTGAATGATTAAAACACATTTCATACAAATTGTAAAAGTACTCTAACACAAAATCACGCGGGTCAGCGTGCACTTTTACGTTCCAAGGGCAGTTTGAAGGCGAACATGATTCTGCACAACTTACTTTGGTTCCGATGCTGACGTCTGATGCACTTGACAACAAAACAGGTTTACTTCAAAAGGCTGGTGAACACAACAGACACAATGGTGACACCTAACGGTCAACTTGGGGACCGACATGCATGTTCACTAAACGGCTCCTTCAAAATGTACCAAGTGGTTCAATTACTCATCAAATTTAATTACAATTAAAATTGGACCTTAATAAATGTCTGAAAACATTTTTTTATTGATTAACTGCAGATGTATTGTCGTTAAAAGGTCAATATAATTTCACTTAAAAATGGTTCTTTGCATGCAATTTATACATTTTTACAAAAGTCGTCTGGGTGCAACTTTGCAATAAACCTTGAACTTTTTTTTTTTCTTCCATGCTACCACATTACCAAATAATTGTTCGTTGCCCACAAAGAAACTCAAGTCTCCAAACAATAATAATAAATAATAATTTGATCAGAATGAATATTCTCTGCTCTTGGATACTCCATCTCAATTTGCAACATTTATTCAATCTCTAACAACAGTAATTAAAAAAAAAAAATATATATATATATATTTTTTTAATTAAAGTTTAAACAGGAATAATTGGCTATCATATAAATACTTGAATAACTTAACTGGAATGACTCACAACAACAAGTTCACTGTTTGCTGACTTTTATTTCGGATCACATCTCGCACAGTTTTTCACAAAGAGGCAATTTGTTTGTTTCCATTCGATTTTAGCTTGACTGGTTGCCGCTCTTCTCACCTGCACATTTGTGCTTCTTAAGCAGGTACCGATGGGGGTATTGTTTAGCGCACGCAGTGCAACTAAACGGTTTCTCAGCGGTGTGCTTCTTCATGTGTGTCGTCAAAGCGCCTCTCAAAGTGAAGCTTTTGTCACAATCAGAGCATGAAAACAGTTTCTCCCCGACATGTCTTCTCACGTGATGATTCAGTCCTGAGCGGTCGCCGAACGTTGAAGGACAGACGGAGCATGCAAAAGGTTTCTCGCCGGTGTGCGTTCTCGCGTGTGTGCTGAGATGTCCCTTCACAGAGAATCTTTTATCACAAACTGAACAGGCAAATGGTTTCTCTCCTGTGTGCGTCCTCGTGTGCGTTTTCAAATGATCCTTCGTCGAGAAGTTTTTACCGCAAACTGAGCAGACAAAAGGTTTCTCCCCAGTGTGTGTTCTTGTGTGTTTTTTTAAACCATTCCTTTGACCGAAACCAAGACCGCATGCAGTGCATTTGAAAAGTTTCTCCCCAGTGTGGACTCGCGTATGTATGACCAACTCTCCCTTTCTCGAAAATCTTTTCTCACAAACTGAACAGGCAAAAGCTTTATGCCCATTGTGAGTATGCATGTGGTTTGTTAGGTTAACCTTTTGAAGGAATCGAACGCCACATACCGAGCAGGCAAAATGATTCACCCTGTTGTGTATTTTCATGTGCTGGACCAACGCGGAACGATCACCGAAACGTGCGCTGCAGAGTGAGCATGCAAATGGTTTCTCTCCAGTGTGCGTTCTTTTGTGCCGAATTAAACTTCCCTTGACGGAGAATCTTTTATCGCAAACTGAACAGGCAAATGGTTTCTCTCCCGTGTGGATTCGCATGTGAGTTATTAAGTGAATCTTTTGCGTGACACCAAGACCACAAACCGGGCACGCAAATCTTTTCTCTCCGGTGTGTGTTCTCGTGTGTGTTTTTACGTGTCCCATAGTTGGGAATCTTTTCTCACAAAGCGAACAGGCAAAAGGTTTCTCCCCAGTGTGGGTTCTTGCGTGTATTATTAAATGGCTTTTTATCGAGAATCTTTTACTGCAAACTGGGCAACAATAAGGTTTTTCTCCCGTGTGTATTCGGGTGTGTCTTTTTAGCGACGACTTCCTGGAAAACGTTTTGTCACACACGGAACATTTTGCATGTTTTTTGCCAGCGTGACATGTTTTGTCATCTTTAGGCTGTTCATAATCATCATCATCATCATCGGTCTCATCTGGAGAGTGTGACGTCATAGTGTCACTATCTGAGACGCTGTCGGCATCACCTTCATCATCTTCAAGCGTGACGACAATCTCGGAAGAGTTTGCGTGGTCAGCATCCTCCGCTTTCGCTTCACTGTTGGGAGGCTGCAGCGCCTCCTGCTGCTCAGGATGAAGGTCTTCTTCGCTTACGTCTGCAGGCCACAAGAAGACAAACTTAAAAAAAAAGTCAAGCTTTGCTGAAATCTCACGTTTTCATGCCGCGTGTTATTATCGAAACGTAAACGGCAACACTCATAACGAGGTTTGAGAATTTATCACATTTATGTGCCTTTCAGTGGCACTTGGAAGTCCTCAAAATTGGAATTATAATTTTAAAGCATTTCCCCTAATGACAATTTTGATTACTTTGTTTATTAATCATTGGTGTTTATTTCGGATTTTGTAGTGATTTTTTAGTCATTTTAAAAAAGGGGGTGGGGGTATTGATGTTACACTATATTACTGGTTTTGTCATTGTTTTCCAAAGTAAAAAGATGTTTGCAACCGTCTTATTTTGATTAAACACAGAAGATAATCAACAATCAGCCTTCAGGAAGGAACAATTACTGTTGATTATGACATGAAATCAGAGGATTTTGCCCATTTTAAATTTAAAAAAAAAGGCTCCAAACGATTACTTGATAAATAAAATAGTTGATGAATTTGGTAATTGATTACTTGTAGATTGTAGAAACAGAACATCAAAACAAACCTTTCAAATGAAAAGGGCGCAAAATCTCAACAGAAGTACCCTCTCCCTCCCACAGCCCCTTGAATCAGTTGGTGCTGGTGTCTGTGGTTCTCACTTTGCTTTATCTATCCTTCCCTCCTTCCTCTCTTTAGTTTTTCCTCTGGGCTCTTGAGATCTCGCTAAATTTGCTGGAATTTAGAGGCTTCCGGGGTTGGCGTAAGACTTTGATTTTGTAATCATGGGGAAGGCAGGAAGTGTTTGGTCGGTGCTGGATGTCACTTTGATTTACCTTTCTTTTCTCTTTATTTCTTTTTTTTTCTGACCTTTTCTCTGGTCTCCTGACCATTTAAATCTCACGACTCTGGCAAGATTCTGAAGTACCTGGTTAAGGCGAAGTGTAATGGGATATTTATAAGGTTTTAGGTGAATGAATGAGTATAAATTTATACGTATTTGCACGCACGCGCACGCACGCACGCACGCAAACGCACGCACGCAAACGCACGCACACATACACAAAAAAAAAAAAAAAAAAAGAGCAATGATGACAAGACGTTGAATCGGTAAGACTACCGAATGAACAATTCTGAGCTCTTTATAAAAAAAAAAGGGGGTGGGGGTATTGATGTTACACTATATTACTGGTTTTGTCATTGTTTTCCAAAGTAAAAAGATGTTTGCAACCGTCTTATTTTGATTAAACACAGAAGATAATCAACAATCAGCCTTCAGGAAGGAACAATTACTGTTGATTATGACATGAAATCAGAGGATTTTGCCCATTTTAAATTAAAAAAAAAGGCTCCAAACGATTACTTGATAAATAAAATAGTTGATGAATTTGGTAATTGATTACTTGTAGATTGTAGAAACAGAATCTCAAAACAAACCTTTCAAATGAAAAGGGCGCAAAATCGAACATGACTCGACGCCGGAAAGTTGTTAGCAATTCGTCGAGTTACTTAAGAAGTGAAAGGAAGAAGTGAACAAACCTGTTCTCTTGTGTAACGCGTCTTGGGACTGCCTCAAAATAGCTTCCAGGAGGAGATTTAGTCCCACGTTGTCCTCTTTTGGTCGACCAACTTCCGCCTCGTGCTCGTCTTTGACACTTTTGGAAAACATTTCCACGATAATCACAACAATTGACACTCACACTTGATCTCTGCCCGGCGACGTGTTGCCAACAAGCGTGGCCACGTTTGTTAGCGGCTAGCAAGCTAAGCTAACTTTGACAGAAAAAAAGCGTCAAAGTTCATCGAATTGATCCGTCAACGAGTCCGTAACGATGGAGTCCGATATTGAAGCTTCAGTCGGCTCCGTACGAATTCTGGAACAGTTATTTCGTCGAACGCGACTTGAGGATTTAGCCGAGTGACGCAAGATTGCGTTCGTGTTGCTTCTTCTTCTGCGTTTCTTGACTTCTTCTTCTACTCCTTTATTTTGGCAGCTGGCAAATAAGTGTTGGTGTGCTACCGCCACCTTCTGAAATTGAGACTCGACGCCGATTGTTTGGTTTTGTTCATTGATGTGATTGGATGACGCGATCGAATGTCCTCTTCTCATTGGTGGGCTGTTAGCCACAAGTCGTGATTGGTTAGTTCCACTGGTTTCAAGTCGTCATCTCTATCGGCGACTTTTTTTTTTTTTTTTAATAAGAACTGTTTTTGATTAAAATCACTTTTGATTTCAGTAAACTATTTTTTTAATTTTATTTTTTTTATTAAACTGTTGCTTGAAAGCATGTATTTTAAACTGTTCTGCTGTCATCAGTGGGATATTTGTTTATGAACATCTACAAACAATTGAGGGGAAATGCAGAATTGTTAAGAAGACGTCCACATTTTTCTTTAACAATTCTCCTTCTTGTTTTCATTTCATATTTCCGTGCAGATGTCCAGGAAAGCAGATTGCAGGAGCGCAGCACCTAACACAGTTGAATTTGGATACTGATGTACATTATGACAACATGTTCATGTTATTGTGTTGCTGGGGGAAAACAAAACAAAACAAAATGCTCTTTTCTAAGGCGCATGCTCAGCTGGTTATTAAAGACTACAAATTTGTGACTGTATTATATCGGGCGAAAGGGTCAACTTTGGAGTAAACTAAGATGCAGCGGAAATTTTGATCCATTAGTTTTAGTTAACTGAAATAACCTTCGTCTTGATGAACAGATCTTCCAGAATTCCTGTACTGCATTTAGAGCACAAACATCCACTTCTTTTATTTACGATCACATATTGCGTAACAATTCAAGCCAAGCCAAGCCAAGCCAAGCCAAGCCAAGCCAAGCCAAGCCAAGCCAAGTCAAGTCAAGTCAAGTCAAGTCAAGTCATCTTTATTTATATAGCGCTTTCAAACAGAAGACTTCAAGTTTCTTTACATTTCAAATTGAATTCGCTGCTGCTCATTCATCCGACAAGCACGAGAGATTTTCAATACTTTTGCGTCCTTCCGTGTTGCTGCAAAATCACGAAAGTGAACTTTCACAATGTTCCTTTCCAATGTATCTTCTCATGTGTGCTGTTAAATTCCCCTTCACCGAGAATTTTTTGCCACAAACTAAGCAGGCGTAAGGTTTCTCGCCAGTGTGCGTTCTCGTGTGCCTCGATAAACTGCCGTTGACAGGGAAGCTTTTGCCACAAACGGAGCAGACAAAAGGTTTCTCTCCAGTGTGTTTTCTGGCGTGCGTTCTTAAATGTCCCTTCTCGGAATACGTCTTGCCACAAACGGAGCAGCTAAAAGGTTTCTCCCCGGTGTGCGTTCTCGAGTGACGTGTTAAACTATCCTTGACCACAAAACGTTTCCCGCAAACGGAGCAGACGAACGGTTTCTCGTCCGTATGCGTTCGCGTGTGGATTTTCAAACCCCACTTGGAACCAAACGTTTTCCCACACCGGCAACATTCCGAGCGTTTCCTACCAGCGCGCCGCGCGCCGCCGCCTTTCGAGCGCTCGCCGTCGTCGGCGTCGGACGAGCGTGACGTGACGTCGCTCGCGTCGCCGTCGGAAAGCGGAGCGACGAGGCGCTCCGATGGCGAGCGTCCGCGTTGGCCTCCGTCACTTTCTTCGCTCTTCGCAACGACGCCGGTCGACGGGAATGTTTCTGTGACGTCCGCCTCCCGCGCTTCCTCTTTCACGTGGAGGCGGAGCTCTGGCCGCTCAAGAGGAAGGTCCGCGTCGCCGACGTCTGCGGGATGGAGAAAGACAAGTCGAGGTCACGTCAAGCTTTGCTTTGGTGGTTGGACCTGCCGTTTGGGAAATCACAATTACAAACGCGCTCCATCAGTCTGCCGTCCATAAATATCTTTGAATATGATATGAAAACGTCCGAAGGTCTATTTGCCGAGCACAGATCAATCTGTATGGATGGTTAAAATAAATCCATAAAGTGTTCCCTCGTTGGGGTTCGGTTCCCAAAGAATACCTGCAATAAATGAAATCCGCCAAGTAGCAAGATTTATGTTTTACATTTATTAGAAATGTTTTAAGACTCTAAAACACTTCACAAAAAAGTTTATACACTTTTCTCATCGAGGCGTTTACATTTTCTCACATTTCTCTCTTTTCCGTGTTCAAAATGAACAATTTTATAAAATAGGTACATTCCTGTAAAAAAACAAAAAAAATGCATGCAAAATTGTACTAAAAAAAAATCCACAATACAGCGAGGCCGCGAAAAGTGAACCGCATTATAGCGAGGGAACGCTGTATTGTTATGCCTACCAAAAATACACATTCCGATCACGGTTTTATGCTGCTGACATTTTTGATTTTATGATTCCGATATAATCATCCATGAACAAGAGCGGCCAATAGCAATTCCGATCGCTGCACATTTTTCAGCTTTACAGCTACTCAAGTAACAATCATTCTGATAATTGATTCAATTCTTTCCATCTCTTTATTACATAAAAAGTGGACATCATTTCAACTTGAGAATATAAAAAATGTATATCAACATATATATTGTATGATTCAGTTACTGGTTGACTAGTAACTCGAGTTATAGACTCTATAACATGTCAGAAAATAGACAAGAAGATGATAATACACACATGTACGATGATGATGAAGATAAGATGTGATAGGTTTTTATTTATGTATTTTACTTTTCTACCAAAAAACAAACAAAAAATGGCTGATCACCACTGTGGTCAATTGATCGAAGTGCCACTAATATTTATTTATTTATTTTAGAATTGATTATTGTTACATGTTTTAGATGTTATTGTTTATTGTTCTTCTTCTCCTTTTTTTGTCTAGCTGGCTGCACCAGAACAAACACAGAGTAATTACTAGTTAGTACTTAATAGTTGTTAACAAATGAGTAAGAAGAAGGAACCTGCTCGGTGAGTCTTGTCGAAAGCAGAATCCAGTGGATGACGTCGTCCCTCGTTCTCCTCTTCAGTTGCGCAAAGTTTCTCTTCATACTCTTCTTTGACACTTCGGGCACACATTTGCCACGATAATCTCGCGACACTTTACTCTCAGGGTTGATCTCTGACGAGCGATTTGTTGTTGAGAGCAAGCCCGTCTCCTTGTTAGCAAACTAAGCTAGTCCCAAACGCTTCTACGTGCACTGAGACGAATTTATCGAGGCGTGCTGACTTTAAATGATCGTTTTGTACTCGCGTAAAAGTGTTGGAGGGACGCGACGTGTCGACGCATAAGTAAGTTCGTTACTAATTCAAGAAAAAAAGGCGATTTTTTTTGGGGGGCTAACAGATGTCGTCATTGACGTTCGACGTCTTGTCCCGCCCACTCTCTGACGTGTCGGTTTGCCATTGGACAAAACATGCTTTGATGCCTCGTTTTGATTTTGTTGGTGGAAGATTTTGTGTTGGAGAATGTTTAACTCTGGATAAAAAAAAAATACATAAATACATAAATAAACAATAATGAATACGAAGGATTCCAAGTCCTATTACAAAAACGTCTCTGTCCTTGAGAGTAAATAAGTACATTTTATTTACATATCATTTCTCTCACAGAGAGTACTAGCAAAGTGCTTACAAAATATAGAATCGCAAACGTTTAATAATAATTATAATAATAATGTAATAATAATAAAAGAAACACAAATCGTATGTAGTTACATACGCTCACCTTGGTAACTCACGCCAACACAGAAGAGGGCGGTGTGGTGCCCTATGACGTCACACTGCCGAAGACGTAGAAGAAGAATGAGGAACTCAAACTGGCCGCGCGCCTCGTGCTGAGCGTGCCGAAGCCTCGACGAAGGACGCCCATCACTATTTCACCGAAGTGAAACGTCACGTAAATCTTCCCGTGCGGTTAAACTCTTCTCTGGTGTACGTTGAAGTTTCTCGCGCTAATCTTAGCTTAGGTTAGTTTAGCTTGCTAGCCGCTAATTTAAGAGACGCCGTCTGTTAACGACGACAACATTGCTCAGCAGAAGTCGAGCGTGAGAGTCCAAATGTTGTCAATTGTGATTGTCCAGGGAAAATGTGTGCAAAAGCTGACGACTACGAGGGGGAACTTTGCGGAAGAAACGAGGAGAACGCGCGAGAACTACTGGACGCTGTTTGGAAGCAACCACGTGTTGTGTTGCACCGACAAGGTTGGTTCACTTCTTTGTCTCGCTGCTTCCGAAGCTAAAAAGTGTTGATCAAGCGTAGTTCAATTACAGCCGTCCTTTGCCATTTTTTATTTTTTTTTGCTCCCACAAAAGACAATCCGTAACTTTGGTTTTTAATTTAGAAAAAGTATTTAATTTATAGAACTCTTACATACAATGTGCTTTTCGCAGTCTTACAACAACAAAGAAAAACAAGAAACAAATTACATATAAAATATCCATGTCAAAATATGCATTCAATTTTAGATGATGTCATCCTTCAAATGTGTTATTTTGCTCAATGTACAGGTTGTTACAGAGGTGCATGAGCGATTATGGAAAATAATCTAGTTGCAGACCCCCCCCCCCAAAAAAAAGTGATTGCGATATCATTTTTTTTCTACTAGTTACAATTTACTCCTCAACATATCCAACTTTGTTGTCAACCTTGTTGAATTCCCTTGCCGACGATACCTTTTTTAAAAATAAAAAGGTTTTCAGTGTCCCAAAGACGTATTTATACGTTTTTTTTTGTTTTTGTTTTTTTTATGCAAGAGCATACAGAAGGCCTTGATGCAGCCTCACAACTGCAAAGAACGGTTGTTCTTTGAAATGGTAGTTATTACACAAACGGCCAGCAGGTGGCAGCAGAGTATGAGATCAACCAGGGCTGTTGAAAAAAAAAGCTCAATTACCCAAAATTCTAAATACATTTGTAAATAATGCAAATAAAGCAATATTCTAATGCTAATTGCTGCAAAACGGAAACATACAAATATACTTTTTTTTCCCTAATGAAAGAAGAGACTTTCATCTTTCTTTTTGTAGGTTCCATGTTTTTATAGCACACAATATTCTGTGGTCCTTGCAAAATCAGTCAAAATCCAGTAAAACGGCCGGGAGCAAAGTGGGTTGCTTCGGTTAAAATGGCTGCCAGTGAATGAGTTAACTGCATGTTTCTTTCCACCTCTGAACATCAATGACACAATGTCGACACGACGCGCGTTTGCCTTCTTGTGTCCCGCAGATATCGTCGAAGAACGTCTTCATTCCGAGCAGCAGTTAACTTCAATTAGAGAGGAAGAGGAGGAAGTTGAAATCACTCCTGATTCATTGACTGAAGATGTTAACGGAGAGCTTTCAGAAGGATCGCTCTTTGACTACCTCGTCGATCCACTGTCCGATTGTGATGACATCACGTCAGCTTACACTGCCGACAATCGATGCTCTCAGTGCGACAAAACGTTTGCCAACAGCTATTTGTTGAAAGTACACACACGAATGCACACTGGAGAGAAACCTTTCTCCTGCTCAGTATGTAGTCTCCGTTTCAGCCAAAAGGGCACACTAACAAATCACATGAGAACGCACACTGGAGAGAAACCGTTTACATGCTCAGTCTGTAGCAAAACATTCGCCCTGAAGGGATATTTAACAGCACACGCGCGAACGCACACTGGGAACAAGCCGTACACTTGCTCAGTATGCGAAAGGGGATTCTCTCAGAAAGTTGGCTTACAAAATCACACGCGAACGCACACCGGAGAGAAACCTTTCACCTGTTCGGTTTGCCAAAAAGCATTCTGCACCAAGGGCAATCTCACCACGCACACAAGAGTTCACACCGGAGAGAAACCTTTCCCCTGTTCGTTTTGCGAGAAAAGATTCGCGACCAAGCCGGATTCGACCATACACATGAGAACGCACACGGGTGAGAAACCTTACGCCTGCTCGATGTGCCCGTCTGCCTTCGTTGCGCAGACGGGATTGAAAAAACACATGAAAGTACACAGTGGGGAAAAACCGTTTTCATGCTCATTTTGTAACAAACAGTATTCTGACCGCCGCAGCTTGGCGATGCACACCAAAATATTCCACCAGTGAGAAACCCTTCAGTTGCAGTGTGTGTGATATTTTCTTATTGCTATCAGATTAGGAGAATCGACAATTGGTGAAGCTTTCAATAAATTGTAAAGAAACTTTGACTTTTGAGAAGATGTTGAAATGAACACGTGATCCTGAATAAAATCTTTACTTTCAAAGTCTTCAAACTGTGAGAGTGCTGACCAATTATTGTTGTAAATAAGTTTTTGTTTTTTGTAATTTAGTTGAGATTAAATTGTAAAGTATAAGCGCACGGTTCTTTGACTTTTAGTTTAAGATCTCAAAAGTGTAAAAGCCTTAAGCCTGGTTCACACATAAAGAGAATCGGGCTGTTTTTGTCCCGATATTGCCCCTTCCCGACCGATCTTTTTTTGTCTTATACGATTATCTTCATACGTGAGATGTGTTAAGAGTGGATTTTTCCCGATAATTCTGTCCAAAACCAGTCCGGGTTCAATATTTACGACAAAAATCGAGGTGCGCCTGCGCCACCAACTGTGACGTCAAACGGAATATAGCCAATCAAGAGGCCCCCTAACTGAGGAAAAAAAAACGGAAGTGCGCGTACACCGACCAGAAGCACAATTTTCTTTTTTTATTATTATTATTTTTAATGCTTTTATTAATTCCAAAACTCTTCCATGGAGGACAAGCTAGTGGGAGAAGTAGTCCACAAAAACCACCATCATTACTTCCAGTTCATCGCGTTTGTTGTTGTTGTTGCTTTTATTAATTCCACGGTGTGCCTCGTTTTACAGCAAAAAAAAAAAAAAATAATTGTTGACATATTTTCCCCACAACACTCTAATCACTAAAACAATACACACATTCATCATTCATTAAAAAAATATATTCTTTTGTTTGTATCGGACTTGATATTTTCGTTTTCAAATTCAATACAGTCTTGCTTTCCGCCAGGAGAGGGCACTATAATGAGGCTCCAAGAACTGAACCCATTATCGAAGCAGCTCACAAAAGCAAGTGTATGTTATTCACATTTATAATAAGATATTTACCAGTTATCTGATATATACTTTTTTTTTTTTACTTGGCAAAATTGAACTACAGATTTGTGCAAGTTTCTGAATGTTGGGAAGCTTTGCCAAAAGGGAGAACGCACCAATCCGGACTTGTGTATCGGTCAGCCAATGAGAACAAGGCACCGACGCGCGTCACCCAATGAGAAAGGACCACATGAGCAGGGGGCGGAGAAAACGGTGACGTCATCAGCTACATCACTGAGCTCATTCTTCCTGAATTCGCACCAAACGTACTGAAGCTTCGACGCTGCACATCCGTCACTACTTTACTGGAGGGGGGAAAAAAATCGTCATTCATTAAAGTTTGGTGTCCAGATGAACTCGTTCCGGTGCATGTTGAAGCTTCTCAGGCTAGCGTAGCTTATTTTAGCTTAGCATGCTAACCGCTAACAACCGCTTTGGTCTGTACTTGTACTTTCAAACGGATCGCTAAACTGAGATCAATTGTCAGTCTTAATTGATTGATCATGTGAAAATGTGCACAAAAACACCGAAAGAAGAGTACGAGGGGGAACTTTGTGCAACAAAAGACGACAACGAGCCACAACGTCAAAGACTGGTCGCCGTTTTCGAGAAGCCTCAAGATGAACCACACGGAAAAGGTTTGTTGGCTTCTTATACTGGTCGTTTCTTCTGCTGGGTACGATGTATTCTTTTTAAACAAAATTCACAGAGGTCGCAAAAGAATTCGCAGAAGTATTTGTGCACGAAAAAAATATAGAAATGAACATGTTCGTTTTGTGTGTATGAATAGATTAAAACGAATCTTTTCCCGACATCAATTTCACAGGACGAGAAGTCCGAACAGTTGTCAAGGATGAGATGGAGATTGCGGCTGTCAGCTCTTTTCACGTCGTTGAAGGTAAACTTTGATGCTTAGCAGCGTTACAAAACCTTATTTGCTGCAACACATGCATCTCCATTTTACATGTTTATATTTTACTTCAGTACTCTTCGAAATAATAACACAGATGATACCTTAAACAGGACATTGTTCGATTGTTGCTGATGTATTACAGTGAATGAAATACACCTCATAAATGTAAGATTCTGCCGACCATGCTGCCTTGATGCAAAGGTTGGGCAAAATCAATTCTTTTGTATCTAAGGTTAGACAAGCTGTCAGCCAATCTCAGTCATGAAGGAAAGAAAAAACATTCAATGATGCATTCCAATGCAACAGATTCCCTTTTAAATAAAACAATGATTTTACACAGTTTTTTTTATATTAAGCCTAAATTACGTCTCTCTCTTTTTTTTTTTTTTTTTAACATTAGTTATCCACTGACCACAATGCGAAGTAGCCGATTTCATGTAATATGAATTCAGTCCTAATATACGTATAACTACAAACAATACCCAAGAGCGAGCTTACCTAGACACGAAGAATGTCATTGTTGAAGAATGGCACTCCTTGTGGTCGGTCAACAGGAGACTTGTCTGAAAAAAAAAAAAAAAAAAAGCTCGACTTTACCAAACTATGCATCTATTTTCTTGTGTCGGGCAGAAACGAGTGAAGAAAATCTTCATCGTGTGCAGCAGGAGCCGGAGTCACCTCAATTCGAAGAGGAGGAAGAGTCCACCCACATCAAAGATGAAGAACACGAGGCTGATATTACCGAGTTTCCGTTGACTGTCATAGTCAAGAGTGAAGATGATGATGATGATGATGATGATGATGATGATGAAGGTGATGACGTCCACTGCGGAGGCCCCCAAGCCGACGGCCTCTTGGCTCCACTTTCAGATGGTGACGACATGACGACGTCACGCTCTTCTGTCGCTGAAAATGATGAACTCTCGCCGTGTCACACTGATGACAAACGCTTGAAATGTTCTCAGTGTGACAAAACGTTTGCCAAAGAGTATTTGTTAAAAATACACACAAGAACGCACACTGGTGAGAAACCGTTTGCCTGCTCACTTTGCGGTAAAAGATTCACTCAGAAGGGACAGTTAATCGGGCACACAAGAACGCACACCGGGGAGAAACCTTTTGCCTGCTTAGTTTGTGGTAAAACCTTCTCTGAAAGGGGACACTTAAGAGTGCACACAAGAACACACACGGGAGATAAACCTTTCGACTGCTCAGTTTGTGGAAGAAAATTCTCTGAAAAGGGAAGTTTGATGAGGCACACAAGAACACACACTGGAGAGAAACCTTTTGCTTGCTCCGTCTGTGATGAAAGATTTTCTGTAAAAGTGGGGCTAACCAATCACTTAAGAAACCACACTGGCGAGAAACCTTTTGTCTGCTCAGTTTGTGGTAAAAAATTCACTCAAAAGGGGCATTTAGTAACACATGCAAGGACGCACACTGGGGAGAAAACTTTTGCCTGCTCAGTCTGCGGTTTCCGAGTAACTCAGAAGATTCATTTAACAACTCATATGAGAATACACACTGGAGAGAAACCTTTCGCCTGCTCAATATGCGATAAAAGATTTGCAGAAAAGGGCAGTTTGATACGGCACACAAGAACGCACACTGGAGAGAAACCTTTTCCTTGTTTGGTTTGTGGCCAAAGATTCTCTGACAGGGGACATTTAAGAACACACACGAGGACGCACACCGGCGAGAAACCTTTTACGTGTCCGGTTTGTGGTAAAGGATTCGCTGAAAAGAGAAACTTAAAAACTCACTCAAGGACGCACACCGGAGAGAAACCTTTTGCGTGCTCGGCGTGTACTTTAACCTTCATTGATCGTTCCGGATTAAATAAGCACATGAGAACGCACACCGGCGAGAAACCGTTCGGTTGCAGCGCGTGTGACGAACGATTCGGTTTTAATTATCAGTTGAGCAAGCACAAGTGTGCTGGCAAGAAGAGCAGCAGTTCATGTAGCTTTTGAACAATTGTAACGAAATGTTGACTCTGTGCTAAGCTGTTAAAAGTGTACGTGTGGTCATGAATAAAATATGAGTCTTCAAATGGTGACGATGTAATCTAGATGCTGTGTGTTGTTGGGCCACCATAAATATTTGTTGTAGCAGTTCCGTCATGATCATGTATAACGAGAGGGCGACGGAACGATTACCATACAATGTGCTTGTGTTGTCTTTTTGTGAGCTGGCATCTCGTTAAATGAAACATGAACAGATTGCGGTACAAAAATGATGGTCAGACAATTTCATGGATGCAATAGTGATTTGTAATGCATAAAAATACAGTTCTGTATATATATATTGGGGTATTTTCTAACTGCATGGTGCCATGAAAAAGTATTAGCCCTCTTTTCAAATGCTTATATTTTTGCAGTTTCCACAAATCAATGTTTCAAACAATTGTAGATACCGGGTAAAAAAAAAATATGCACGTAAACACAGAATCTTAATAAGTGAGGAGGGGCAACATGAATGAAATAAATACATAACTAAATAATAAAATGTGTCATGACTCATTTCAACATTGAAGGCCATTATTTGTTTGTTTGTTTTTTTTTTGTTTTTTTTTTTAGAGCTCAGAATTGTTCATTCGGTAGTCTTACCGATTCAACGTCTTATCATCATTGCTCTTTTTTTTTGTGTGTGTGTGTGTGCGTGCGTTTGCGTGCGTGCGTTTGCATGCGTGCGTGCGCGTGCGTGCGTGTGCGTGCAAATACGTATAAATTTATACTCATTAATTCACCTAAAGCCTTATAAATATCCCATTACCCTTAAGGCCTGAAGGCCATTATTTGAACATTTCACGGGCATGTGCAACATCTTTGCCCAGGCAATGCCGGAATCAGAAAGACTCACCATCAACTGGAAACTGTCAAGACTGCCGGTACTTTTGGTGCCCTGCAAAAATAAACACATTCATTCCAAAGACGGACAGTAAACAGAAATATTTATTCAGGATTACAAAGACACTTTTACAGTTTACCACCACAAGCAGTGAAGCTTGACGGGCTTGTTAGAAATTCAGTTTCTTCAGAGTCCTTCATGAAACTGCTGCTATCGTCTCTTAAGGTGGCACTTGCCATCGAATCTTTCAGAACACACAAGCAACTGACTGGTCCCTCAGTGCTGTAAATGATTGTGTAATCAGAGCAGATCTTTCAGCACGCATGAAGTACGAAAACTCATTTTAGTCAGTGCGTGAGCGCATGTGTTTAGCCAAACCGGAATGATCACGGAAACTTAAGGCGCATACCGAGCAGTCAAAAGATTTCTCTCCAGTGTGTGTTCTTGAGTGAGTCCTTAAAGGGCCAGCCTGCCGGTTTCACTCTGGAAAAGGCACTTTTTAAATAAACACTAAACTACTTCTCAATGTACAGATCAGGGCTCGTCTTCATTTCTGGTGGTGATTTTGTCTGCCACCTTTGGCACCTTGCGACTGCCACTTTCCTCAGAAGCGGTCACATGTCAGTTTGACAAGATGAACTTTTTTAGCCAATAGAAACTGAACACGATCACCGTTTGAATATTGTTTTATTTAGTATCATCACATGACAGCTTGCCAGGAAGAGTTCAAGTTTCTTTGCAATCTATTTCAAGTTTCATTTCGTGCTGCTCTTCTCACCAGCACACTCGTGCTTGTTCATCTGATACTTATAGGCGAAGCGTTGACCGCACACGCTGCAACTGAACGTTTTCTCGCCCGTGTGCGTCCTCAAGTGTCGAACCAAAGCCGAATTATCGCCAAAACTGAAGTTGCAGACTGGACAGGCAAATGGTTTCTCTCCCGTGTGTATTCTTGTGTGTGTTATTACGTGGCCCTTCATTGAGAATTTTTTACCACAAACTAAGCAAGCATAAGGTTTCTCTCCGGTGTGCGTTCTTGTGTGCCGAATTAAGCTTCCCTTTACAGAGAATCTTTTATCACAAACTGTACAGGCAAATGGTTTCTCTACTTTGTGTATCCTCATGTGAGTTGTTAGATGAACTCTTTGCGTGAGTCGAAGATCACACACCGGACAGGCAAAAGGTTTCTCCCCGGTGTGCGTTCTCATGTGATTTGTTAAACTAACCTTTTGCGTTAATGTCAGACCGCACACTGAGCACACAAACGTGTTTTCCCCAGTGTGTGTTCTTGTGTGCGATATTAAATGTCCCTTCTGGGTGAATCTTTTACCGCAAACAGAGCAGGAAAAAGGTTTCTCTCCAGTGTGCGTTCTCGTGTGTATTCTTAAATGTCCCTTCATCGAGAAGCGTTTCTTACAAACGGAGCAGGCAAAAGGTTTCTCACCTGTGTGTGTTCTTGTGTGTCTTTTCAACAATGACTTGTTGGCAAAAGTTTTGTCACAATGAGAACATTTCACGCGTTTGTGGGCAGTGTGACGTGTCGAATCACCATTGGCACGTTCACGATCAGTGTCAGAAGAGTGCGACGTTGAGCCATCACAATCGGAGAGTGACGCGAGGAGGCTGTCTGATTGGGAACCTCCACAGCGATTTCCATCACCTCCTTCTTTGTCATCATCTTGACACTTTTTGACAGTCAGTGGGAACTTGGTGATTTCCGCCTCCTGCTCTTCATCTTTGATGTGCTCCTCTTCCTCTTTCTTTTGAGCAGATTCTGGCTCCGGCTGCTCAGAACCGAGAAATTCTTCACAGATGTCTGCAGGGCGCATGAAGAGAAACGAGCATGGTTTAGTAAAGTCTCATGTTGTTTATTAGTTTTAGTACGTTTTTCAGAAATGTAGTTAAATGTGAGGTTTGACAGTCACGGTGAAGCGTTTCAGGAAATAAAACTGCTGCTCATTTGGCCACCTGGGGGCAGTATAAGACAGTCAGAGCCGTACTTTTACTTGGCCAACGCTGTTTCAGAGCTACTGCGCTGTGATTGGTCAACTGCTGGTCACATGACATATGGACGCCATGTTGCTACCCTGCTGCCGGGATTACTGTCGTGTTTTGCAATAGTTGTTTCCACTTTCATGTTCCAATCATGCCTTGTTGCTCAGCATGCTCAACATACAGGGCGTCCATGTTTACAGGAGTGAACGAATTTACAGCTCATCTCATCTCCTCACAGAGGACCAATAATATAGAGTACTGCATGACTATTGTTATACTAAATGTAAAAATGCATTGTTTGCACTGTTTGCGTTCCAATAGCAGCTGTGCAAAGGATTATACATGCATATCTGTGGTATTATTAATGAGCTAGCGGACAGAAAGCTAAACTATGATTTTGTTTTATTAAATACATGGCGGGCGCGGTGGTGTGCGCCGGACGTGGACTAGATGGAAATTGGGCGCTTGGAGGAGCAGTTTGACGAGCACGAACGCAACTTTAAACAAGTTAAAAGAAGTGAACAAACCTTTGCGAGAGTCATTTTGAGGCTTCTTAAAAACGGCGTCCAGTGGTTGACGTCTTGGCTCGCTGTCCACTTTTGTTGCACAAAGTCTCACCTTGCACTCTTCTTTCACACTTTTGGCGCTCATTTTCACGCGGTAATCACAACACTTGGCACTCGCTTAATCTCAGGCCGCTTTCACGAGCAAACGCGTCGCTCTGTTAGCAGCGAGCAAGCTGAGCTCAATTAAGCTAATCTAGCTTGAGAAGCTTCAACCGACATGAGTTATATCAAGACGCGAACATTTAAGAAAATATATTTTTGGTCCAAGAGAGTAGCGAAGGACGTTCGTACTGCGAAGATGATTTCATCTTTTCGGTTATTTTAGTTGAATTCTTTTGTGAAGCGCGAGGCGAGGTGGAGAGCGGTTTGAGCCGAGTGACGTCACATATGACGTTGCCCATCTCGCACCGCCCACTGCTTGAGCCTTGAGCCTACACCGGAAGCAGGAGGTCTTTTTTTTTGTTTCTTTCTTTCTTTCTTTCTTTCTTTCTTTCTTTCTTTCTTTCTTTCTTTCTTTCTTTCTTTCTCCCCCTCCTCCTCCTCCTCCTTCTCGCTTGAATGCAACGTTTGTGCACTTTCGTCGTTTTAAGACATCAGCCTACTGGTAGTTCTGCCACATCAACTATGGCGGACGCGGTGCGCGTCGCAATAACTGGAAAATAGTATACGCGAAATCTGCCGCAGTTTGTCCAAGTGGCGTTGCCGTACAACAATTTTTTGCAGCTTCACTTCCGTGTACGGTTTAACAGTAACCAAACGCGCTTTCGTGTACAATTTGTCCCTGAATTATTTGTGAAATACTATTATGCTACTTTCACCTAAGTAAAACGCCATTCGTCAAATACGAATAAACTCGTCTGAGTGAGCTACGAATTTTCCCGACATAGCTTAGCTTAGCTTGTTGAACCGCTAACAAAGACACGCCTTTGTTATCTTCCACTAAACAGCTAAACAGTGGTTGCGTGTGGTTGTCACGTGTTGTCATTAGCGTGAGGAAATGTGTGCACAAAGTGTGAAAGGAGGTTACGTGGAGGAACTTTTTGGAAAAAGAGAAGAAAGCGAGCGACGTCGACGACTGGAAGCTGTCGAGACACCTCGCGATGACAGAGCGGGTTTGTTCGCTTATTTACTGAACACAAATTAATTGTGTTTCTGTATTTCCCCAAATGGAATCTTCGTTGCGCTTTCTAGTACTGTCGGTGTTTTGGCAGCTCCACGCCTTTCTCTGAAAATACGTTTCCACCCATTTATTGTCAGTGGCCACGGCAGCTCATTTTCAGGCCACGACACAAAGCAGGGAACAAGACGGGTAAAAGTTTTGTTTTTCCCTCAAGTTTTGCACACACATGGCAAATTCAACTCGCACAATATTGTGTACTTTGTGTTACTCGAAAGTGATTTCGAAAAATACACACAAATGCACAATGGACAAAATGTTGATTAAAAAAAAGAATATCACCACATCACCCTAACATTGAAAAGCACACAAAAAAAACTGCCCCGATTTTTGAAGTCTGAAACTCACAACAACGTAAACGTCTGTCCTATTGGATTTATTTCTTTTTACCATTAATCAAAGAACCACATAAGTTTATTGTATTCTTCCTTGAGGTTTAACCGTGGTTGCTAATTTAAAAAACAAAACAGAATTGTGAGTACCGTATATTGAGTATCATTCATCACACCGCTGATGCTTTCCACCCACATGCCTGCTGCTTTTTGTGTCCTGCAGATGCCAGTGAAGAATATCTTCATCCTGAGCAGCACGAGTGGAGCTTCAGGATGGAGCAGCAGGAGTCAGAGCCTCCCTCCGTGAAAGAGGAAGAACACGAGGCTGACATCACCCAGTTTCCATTTCCTGCCGTCATCGTGAAGAGTGAAGATGATGAAGTGCAAGATGAGTGGCTTCATCCAAGTCAAGGTGGTGAGGAACATCGAAATCACAACATGAGATGCGACTAAGCAAAGTCTTGAGTTTCTCAAACCACAAGTATTCGTCCTCTTGTGTTCTGCAGACGTTGGCGAAGAAGATTTTTGTCCCGAGCAGCGGGAGATTAAAAAGGAAGAGCAGCAGACTGATGTCACCGAGTTTCCACTGACTAGCGTCATTGTGAAGATTGAAGGCGATGACGAAGAAGAAAGAAATGGAGACAATCTCTTAGCTCCGCTGTCGGACTCTCCCGACACCGATGATGAGCATTCTCCAGCTGATGCGGACACATACTGGAAATGCTCGCAGTGTGGGAAAGTCTCAAGTTCAAAGTGGGGCTTGAAAATACACATGAGAACGCACACCGGCGAGAAACCGTTTGCCTGCTCAATTTGTGGTAAGAAATTCACTCAGAAAGGACATTTACGAGCACACACAAGGACGCACACTGGAGAGAAACCTTTTCCCTGTACCGTCTGTGGTCTTGTATTGAGTCAAAAGATTAATTTGACGAATCACATGAGAATCCACACCGGCGAGAAGCCTTTTGCATGCTCGCTTTGTGGGAAAAGATTCTCTGTGAAGGGACACTTGAAATTACATACACGAACACACACGGGAGAGAAGCCGTTTGCCTGCTCCGTTTGCGGTCAAACGTTCTCTCTCAAGGGACATTTGAGAACACACACAAGGACGCACACTGGAGAGAAGCCGTACCCGTGCTCCATTTGTGGTAAAAGATTCTCCATAAAGGGACATTTAGTAGCACACACCAGAACGCATACTGGGGAGAGACCTTTCTCCTGCACAGTGTGTGGTCTTCGACTAACTCAAAAGATTAGTTTAACTAATCACATGACGATCCACACTGGGGAGAAACCTTACGAGTGCTCATTTTGCGGGAAGAAATTCTCCATCAAGGGCCAGTTGATGACGCACACGAGAATACACACCGGGGAGAAACCTTTTGTCTGCTCAGTCTGCGCCGTAAGTTTCAGTGATCGTTCCGGATTAGTCAAACACATGAGAACGCACACCGGGGAGAAACTGTATTCGTGCTCCATTTGTGGTAAAAGCTTCTCTCAAAGATGCACTTTGACGATACACACGAGGACGCACACTGGCGAGAAACCGTACGGTTGCGACGTGTGTGAGAAACGATTCTCCCGTAAGGATCAGGTGAAGAAACACAAGTGCGCTGGTGAGAAGAGCAGCGCTCAATGAATTGAAAAACACATTTGGACTCTTTGTGGTCAACTGTAGAAGTGTTTATATGTGAAAACAAGTCTTCAAACTGTGATAGTGTTCAATATCGATTATAGAGGCCGAAAGATAAATTATAATTGCTTTGTTTGGTTATGGAATGAATCCTGCAAACATCATCAATTAACTTCACGAGAACTTGAGATTATTAAATCACGTTAAGTCAGGAAAATGTGGACGACTGATCCTCTGTGGCTCTACAAATCATTAGTCCATTCTTAGCATTATGTCATTGAAGTACACAGTCGAGATGTGCAATGAAACGATATTTATATTGTAGCTCAATATGAAAATGTCTACTGTATATCATTAAGTTTGATGTGTGGCAATTGTGCCGTTTCTGCACTAATGAAGCATCAGACAGAAATAAATCAGCTTTCTATAACGACATCCTCACTCTGTACATTAGCGTCATTGTTGGACTCAGTTTGTATTTATCTATCAGTTTGATTGTTGTTCTATATAACGTCTTTTATTAATGAATGGAGAGAAAATGGGAGAAAAATTGAATTTCATGTCACTTGAAGGAAAAATACGATACCGGAAAATACATCATCACCAGGATTTGAAATGATATATATATATATATATATATATATATATATATATATATATATATATATATATATATATATATATATATATATAGTATCGGGCTATTAAAATGCTGTCCATATCACACAGCACTTGTACTCAGCATGCGTTATTCATACATCTACAATGCGATTAGACTTCTTACAGTATTTATCTGCTTTTACTGGCTGGAAGGAAAAACAACAAAAAACAAACTGCAGCCCCTTCACCTTACAAAGAATGACAGAACATTTAAATCGCATGAAACCAGACCCTTTATTGGTCCTGCTGGGGGGAGAAGAAAAAAAAATTGTTTTTAATACAACCAATGTTCAAATATTGTTTTTGTGTGCAAAGAAAACAAAAAACACGCCGATACACAAATATATCTAACTGAGGTAATTCCAAAAACTGAAATTCCCCATTAGCTATAACATTATTCGTGTTTTTCCTTATACAGGGTCAGGCAGAATGATCTGACACATTTGTAGGGTTTAAACAAAAAAAGTGTTTTTATTTTCGAAAAGTACGTATAATGCCATTCTGTTTCATTGGGTTTTGAAAATGGAATCGGTCAAACGGGATCCGTTATTGTCTACACACTGTCGAAGGCGTTCACGAAAATGCAGTAACTGAAGCTGGTAACCCACAGCAAGACGGCGTCACGAGCTGGTACGGGATCACGTCCGCCAAGTTTGAAGTGCAAACGGAACGAACGCTCGTTTGTGTTGCACTTACACATTCGTTTGTTTTTTTCCACAATGTAAGCGCCATGTTCACCAGTCCAATTCATGGCATCATCTGGAAAAGAAAAAATAATAATGGCACTATACAGGAAAAAAACAAAAAGGCATTATATGAAAAAAAATGGCATTATATGTACTTTTCGAAAATAAAAACACTTTTTTTTCTTTACTTTCTTTTATTAAACCTACAAATGTGTCAGATCATTTTGTGGTCAGTGGTAGAGTGGTCATCTCCCAAACCAGAAGTTGCGGGTTCAATCCCATGCTACTGCAACTAGGGGTGTTAAAAAAAAATCGATTCGGCAATATATCGCGATACTACATCGCGCAATTCTCGAATCGATTCAATAATCGATTTTTAAACTTCCATTTTTAATGGAAAAATATTCAACAAAACATCTTACTTTGGGTTAGGATTCACACCTTCAGCATGGAAGAATGTTTTATGAACGTAACATTAAGCCTTAATATTTTATTTTAATGCTGTTCAAGCATGAAATAGATCACAACCTGTATAAGACTGAAGTTTCAGATAAATAAATAATACATTTTCACACAAATCTACAAGTTTACCGATTAGCATTTTATAGATTTGAATGAAACAACAAGCGACTTATAAATTCGTATCGGGATTAATCGGTATCGAATCGAATCGTGACCTGTGAATCGTGATACGAATCGAATCGTCAGGTACTCGGCAATTCACACCCCTAACTGCAACCACGTCGAAGGATCCTTGAGCAAGATACTGAACCCCCCCAGTTGCTCCTGGTGATGTCATCAGTAGTCGAATGTAAAGCGCCTCGCAAGGTGGAAAAGCGCCATAGAAATGAAGTACGATTTACCATAGGAACAGACAAGTCTTTTTTTTTTTTTTTTATTCTTCTTATTTTGCATGGTGGAATGCCTGGAAACAGTTTCTTTCCTTGTTCAGGCAAAGATGCACTCTGCATTTCTCGCAGTAGACATGCGAGAAGTGGCCGGTGCAGAACTTGCATCTCTGTCGGGGTTCCCAGGTGGGGAAATGATCGAGACCGTCTTTCCGGACGTCGGGCGGCACCCGGGCGGCTTTCCTCTTGCGCGGGGGGCTCGACATGGCTTCCAGAGACGACAGCGCTCTGTCCAACTCGTTGGCTTTCCCCGCCCGCGTCAGGGACGTGGCGACGGAAGCTTGAAACTTCCGCAGGGGGAGGGGCTTCTGATCGGGGTTGAGCCGTTTCAGGTCTCGGCGGTACCGGATCCAAGCGTTGACCACCGCCACGGTGACGGTGTGCCACCAAATGTACAAGTACCACCGTCGAGATCGGAGGCCGTACTTGTAAAGCGCCGACAGCATGTCGAAAAGGACGAGACCTCCCACGAACGCGTTGTACGCGTCGACGATGGCCGGCGTGGGCACGGCGACGTGCCGCTTGGCTTTCGGGTCCCAGCGCTTGACGTTGCGCAGCGGTTCGACGCCGACAAAGGAGGAGAGCAGGTTGACGGCTTTGCCGTCGTACCATCTGACGACGACATCGTGGTCCTGGTTGACCCGGAAATCCACGCAGCCTCTTCCCTTCGACTTGAATTCTTTCTCGTCCATCAGCTGGCAGCTCTTGACCTTGTTGGTCGGGACGGCGCCGATGAAGTAGATCCCTCTCTGTTTCAAGCGCTCCGCCAGTGGGACCGTCGTAAAAACGTCGCCCGCAAAAACTTTGTGATTTCTCCCTCGCGGGAGCGTTGAGGTCATCTTCAGGACGACGTCGCCGGCTGGACCGACGTCGGATCTCTCTTTGTCGGCGTTTTCCGCCCCTTGGCAGACGTCAAAATCGTACAGGAAGCCGCTTTGTCCGACCCGCCCCCACATCTTGAAGCCCCACTTGTGAAGTTTGTCGGGCATGTAGCAGCGCAGACTGGATTTGCCGTTGAAAGGAACGACCATCTCGCCCACGGCGTGACATTCCTCGGGCGCGATCAACAGGAAGCGCTGGCGCAGCTTCTCCAGCCAGGGCCGAAGTTTCCACAGTTTATCTCTTCTGGCGTACTCCGACACTTTGTGGTTGTCGCAAAAGTGAATCAGCGCCAGCAAATGGTGGAATCGTTCGCGCGACATCACGTGACAGACGACGGGGTACTCGGTCTCCAGCTCCCAGTAGGCTCGTTGGTTGGGCATCTGGACCAGGCCCATGTGCATGTACATTCCCAGAACCTGCTCCATTTCTTTGGCGTTGGTGTTGACCAACTTTTCCTCTTTTTGAACGCTGTACACGTTGGTTTCTAATGCAACTTCCTCAAGCATTTCCTCCGTCACAAAATCTTTGAAATACATGTACGGGGTCCAGTCGAGCCTCTCCTTGGAGTCTTCCTCCACACATTCCACAAAGTCAACAACTGGAGGTTCAAACGCTTTTCTTATCCACTGGTACTGCTTTTTTGCTTTGCTCCTTCCCGACTGCTTTTGTCTGGCGTCTTCTGCTTTTTTCGTGTCCTCTTCCGGATCTCCCTCGTCCTCGTTATTATCGGTGCTTTCCTCAAAACTTGCAGTCGTCCATTCCTCATCGCCATCATCGTCTTCCCCGAGCTGCTCAATGTCACTTGAGCTTCCATCCGTTATTACGTTCAACGCATCTTCGATCTTGCGTTTTTTTGCCATCTAAAAAAAACACACACACAAATTTCATGATGACGTTCTCCCAAATCTGAGCTGATCTCAGATTCCCGGTGATACAACAACCGCATTTCATTTCTGAGATATCGCAAATTCCAAGTTGGCCATCTCAGATTTTCAGAATCAGGAGGAAAAAAATGGTCCAAACATTTTTGTCCGTGGCAACCAGCATGTTCAGATATCGAGACAACCAACAGAAGCGAACATGCCCCTCCCCCTAACTTTGTGGTTTTGATCATGCACAGCGAACGGAGAAGAAATTTGCAACAGAACAGCAAAATCAGTTCAAGGCACATTTTCTGTCACCTGCTGTCTCGGCGCCTTGACAAGGAAACATGATGCAATAAATACTTATAATAATCTGATGTGTGTTATCAAGGATATCTAAACATCACGATACGATATCACGATATGAAGCTGACGATACGATTAATTATCACAGTATTGTGGGGAGGTTGGCAATATAAAAAAGGTCACAATATTGCAAAAAAAAAAAAAAAAAAAAAAGTCTTATTTTTGTACATAACAGCAATGCTTAATATTGAGGCACTTACGTGCTAATGCATGCGCACATTGGAGTCGGTCCACAAGCATATATTACGTTCGCCTTCATCTCATCGGATTTGAAACACAGAAGGGCCAAAACATGCCATGTGAAAATTAAACTGCGCTAATAAACTAGCCAACAGAGGCTGCTAGAACTTTACAAATACAGACTTTTGAAACAGATGCACTGCTTTGAATATTGTGACATGACCACGACGATATTGTGGCACTTTTAATATCGAGATATTGCCGCTATTGTTACATCTCTAGTGTCATTTTATTTATTTACTTTTTTTTTTTTTTATCTGATTCAGTTATGAAAGCATTACTTCTGGTGTTCTCTGCAATCTGTGCTGAATTGTGCTTTAATGTATTAAAAGAGATAACCACAGATTTTTGCATTGTTTACATGTCAACTTTATTCTACATTTGGTCTGAATTTTCTTGTCAGTCCTAAAAAGATAACACACAACATTCACAGTAGAAAACTCTTTTTTTTTTTTTGGGATGTAAATGTAAAGGGTTCCCAAGTTGCTGCTTCTCTGGCATGAATAAAATCAACAGTGTGGTTTTCCTCTTTAAAAACAGTCTCAAGACATTAAGAGGCATAAAAACAACAAAAATGATAAACAGTCACGACTGCAAACTTGCAAATACCGCATGGCAGGTTTAATACTTTGCAATCTTACCCTGGCTGTTATCTGATTGTAACTTTTGAACACAACGTATAGAAGAAAAAAAAATTAAATTCAGTGTTGTCTCGTTCCTGATTTTTTGTTTTCTCGTTTTGCAGCCAAGTTGCAGAAAAAGAGCAGCTGTTGTTGGTATGTGTCGAACGGTCAAAGCTCGATTTCTGGATGTTAACGCGCCGACCAGCGCGTTTTGGGCGCGTGCGGCGTTGACAACAACGAGGCGTTCAGTTCCGTTTCTTTTGCGTCGTAGATCATGCTCAGAATCTGTCGACGAAGTCTCATCCTGGTGAGCGGATCTTTGATTTCCTTCATTTCGGAGGCCACCTGCCTGCCGAACGATTGGTCAACGTCGTCGGTGGCGCCGAGCAGTTTTTGCGAGAGGCGCTTCAGAATCGCAACCTTTTCCATTTCCAAATCATCGCCGCCGTCCCTCGCCCTTTTTTTGGTGCTTTTCTCCGCCACCTGGCGAGAAGGTGACGACTCGGCAGAGTTCGGCTGAGACGACGGTCTCACTGCGTTGGACTCCTTGGTTGGGGGTGGCAACGTGCTGTTGGAAGACTCCGACATATCTTCCCCATCATCACTGCCTTCCTCGAGGTTACTCATCTGGAACAAGAGATATAATTAGCAAGGAAGAGAATAATGTATAACTCGTTCACTGACACAAAACATATTTTTAAAGAAAGAATAACGTTTGGATTTAACCTTTTGGTACCTGGTATAATTGACTACCAGCAATTCAATTTGTCCTCTCTAGTGGACATTTTTAAACCTGAATATCCCCGACCCAGTGCATACGATTGAATTAACTCCTTTTGTGCTCTATAGAGGACATTCAGAGCTTTCCAATGATACCAAATGTGTAGGGGTGGGGCTTTGCTACCTTTGGTTGCATCATAAAAGAAAATGGCTTCCCTCAGTGCAAGCACTTTTTTGGGAAGAAGTAATACAGTTTTTATTTAACAAATTTTGGCTTTAAATCTTAGCATGTTTTCTATAAGACTCTTAAGAACACATTAAAGTATTGTTTGAATTATTTTAGCTGTATTTGAGCCGAGCATTTAAGTTTAAAAAAAATGTCCTCTGTAGTGGACACATCATAGCTTGTAAATAAAAACTTTCTTTTGCAAGTATTCCAGTTACTTCACAAAGATTGGGGAATATCAAAACTAAACATGATTGGACAATAGCCCTGCGATTGGCTGGCAACCAGTTCAGGGTGTGCCCCGCCTACTGCCCAAAGCCAGCTGAGATAGGCTCCAGCACCTCCCGCGACCCTTGTGAGGAATAAGTGGTCAAGAAAATGGACAATATTTTTTTTTCCCTGGTAATCAGGAGGTTCAAATGCAATGATGCCATCTATTGGCAGAAAAATGACCTCAACACAAATCAATATCACACTTTTTTTTACAGTACAGTTTTTCCATTTCAACTCAATTTGATGAATTCTAACTTGAATGTGAACCTACATTCAGCGTGCTCCGAGTCGATCTTTGGGCCAGAAAAGAACGCAGAAAGTCCAAGCTCCTCAGGATCCATTTCTGCCTGAATGTGGGTTCCTTGTCACCACTCTCTTTCGGTCGCAGCAGTTTTCCATATTGTGTTCTTAGTGAGGCAGCTTTGGTTTGGACCTCTCCAACTGTTACATATAATAAAAGTAAAAATGTACTTTTTGATTCATACACATACGTACAAATATTTGACGTGTTACGGTTATTTTGTCAGACAACAGCACGTACGCACAAAGCAAAATCAGAATTTCTGCGGCTCGTGGCCCGCTCACCTGGTCGCCGAAGCTCCTTGGCTATTTCCCGCCAGCATTGCTCTTTTTTCACTTTGTCGTGGTAGTCCCGCGAGGAAATATCAAAAAGGCAGGGGTACTGCTTCCACAGCTTCACAAAGTGTTCCTCCACGTCGCCGTTCCACCGGCGAGCAGCCGAAGCACTGGCTGTCACTCGTTTCGCCACTTTTCGCGGCCTCTGCACGCACACGGCACAGTCTCTCGTCAGGGGCGGGCACTTTCTTCCTATTGGTCAGTGGCAAGGAACCAAATCGTAGGGCGCGGCCGCACGACGCGGCGAGACAAACACAAATTCGGATGCGCCGGACGACCCGTCGCGACGGCGTGCACTGTGACACATCAAGAGAATTCAAAAATCGGCCCCCAGACAGCGAACGTTCGTCAAAAAAATCGGGACTCATTGGTGTCGTCTGACCTCGGCACTGCAAGTTATACAGGAAGTAGCCGAATCAGAATATACAGTATATTTGTGCCTTTTCTGCACCATCAATTGGAAACAACGTCCTGTCTTTGTATAATAAAACAGAAATTTGGATATAATGTTGTTGTTTTTTTAATTCGATTGACAGATTATTCAAATTATCATTAGTGAGCAAGTATACAATTCAAAAATGGGCAGCTAACCAATGAGATCGGTGATGGAATGGTTATCAGCCAATCTCACTTATGATCAGAATCTGAATTAGCAGCAAAAAATAAAAAATAAAAAATTGAAAATCAACTTCCAAATATGACTTTTGATTTGTGTCATATTTGATACATCCGGTCACAATGCTTTATATTTCTACATTTATAACTCAAATATATCATAACACACCAATCAAACATATCAGTATTTATAAGGTCACGGAAATGCCATCAGTTGGGTGATAGTGCCCTCTAATGGATTGTCAGTGCAATGCATGTGTCAGATCATATACGTCAGGGTTTTAATGGTAAAAAAAATATTACACTCATGTAATAGAGAGCTCAAAATGTCTTGTATTTAATATGATATGGCTTATAGTTAAAGGGGAAGTCAACCCTTTTTTTTTTTTTTACAATAATATGTTCAATGCAGCCCCACTGGTCTAAATATGGCATTCTGGTTATTATTGCATTGGTAGAATATGAGTCCAACTGTTTTTAATTCATCTGAGGGGGCGGCCATTTTGCCACTTGCTGTCAACTGAAGATGACATCGCAGTTGTTCGGGTCTCAGGTAACAACCAATTACAGCGCAGCTTCAGAAAACAGGTGAGCTCTGATTGGTTGTTGTCTGAGCAACTGTGATGTCATCTTCAGTCGACAGCAAGTGGCAAAATGGCTGCCCCGAGATGGATTAAAAATGCCTGGATTTTGTTTCGCAACTCTTATTCCACAAATGTAGTATTAATCAGAATGTCATGTTTAGACTAGTGAGGTCATATAGAACATATTGTCAGGAAATGTTCAAGGTTAAGTTCCACTTGCTCTTGGTTGCTCGATGATATGTATAATGTATCAAATGCAATAACATGAGAAGTGGCTGATGCAAAGTAACTTATGATACATTTAGACCAAAACGTGAATTTTTGTCACGCGTGTTTGCTTGCCAGCAGGTTTTCCTTTTGCCTGAAAGACTTAAATTTAGGCTCAAAGTTGAGTATAGTATGTACTAACTGTGTATCTGTCTTCAAAAAATACATAAAAGACAAAACAAAAAGTTAGTGTAGTAAACAAAAGTTTATTTACAGGATGTAATATGTTGTTCTGCTCATCATCCAACAATTTAAGACTTTTTCTTGGCCTCAACGACATAGTTCAGAATATGACGTATGACCTCTTCCCTTTGTTGTGGCGGCATTGTCATGACGATAGAAAGGATGCATTTGAAGGCATCTTCCTCGTCGCTAATCGCTGCAGAGTCCAACCGCCGCTTCCCCAGCAGGAGAAGATCGTCATCCGCTTCCTGACATGTTTGTCTTGCGCTCTGTGGAGCTGTTATGAAAATTCAAACAACATATTTAGTGACACAAAACAGCGTTGAACTTTTTTTTCTTTCTTTGAAATGTTGAAATCAGAGAGAGAGAGAGAATGTGTGTAATCTGACCAACCTCTGTCAGATGCAGATGAGGTACACGGCCGTGCGACTTGGGCTTCCGCACCATCATTGTGGTACCGTGCAGCCGTGTCTTCCTCGAGCCCCCTGCCCGCGTTCCCGCTCGTTTCCCACGGGCACACAAAGGGATCGAGGAAGGAAAGAAGCGCAGAGTATTTCCACCTCTTCCTGGGAAACGCCGCATAGCCACTTTGTTCCTCTCGCTGATCCCTTTTCTTCTCCTTTAAATAAGTGTCTCTGAGTCCTTTCCACCTTTTTTTGCACGTGTCCTCTAATGGAAAAAATATATATGTGAATGAACGCCACTATACTATCAGAAAAAAAAAAGAATATTTACATCATGGGTTTCATATTTTTTAATAGCATGACATACCACTCGCCTCAACCTCCTTTGAAAATAACTAAATGAGATGTGTTAGTTTATCTCATTTATCTATCCATTTTACAAACCGCTTATTCATCCTGCCTTCAAGGTGTTCGGTTGGTGTTGCTAATTTTGTTGCGCTATCGCTAGCTTGGTTCCAATTTCAACAATTGAACAAACAAACAAACTCACTTACCGGACAATCCAACCTCCTTGCTGATCTTCCTCCAAGCCATTTTCCTTTTGACTTGGACCTGGTACACGTAGTTTGCCGTGTCGTACAGCTCCGGGTATCCGGAAACCGCCGCGATCAATTTCTCCTCCAACGTGCCCCGATTCACGATGTCGACTTGCTGGTGCCGGTACGACTGCGCCAAAAATTTTTTTTATTTGAGCCGACGAAGCGGGCAAAAATTCTGTCCCGAAACGCTCCAAACATGCAACCGCACCCGACTGCGGAAACTGCATTGACTATATTACGGAAACATGCCGCCAGGTAATGCTCCAAACGTGCTCGATCTGCACATAGAAATGTTTCATATTTGATATGCACAATTTGAAATGCTGGTCATGTTGCGTGGGTCAATACAGTAACAATTCTGATTCATGTTTCCATGTAAAAAATGAAACTTTTCCTTACCCTACTGTATAGTGGCTCAGGCTCCTTCACCTCTTTCATATGTTGTGTATCTAGCTCCTCTTCTTCCTCTTTAATGTGAGAGGGCTCTGGCTCCTCTTCCTCTTTAATGTGAGGGGATGCAGGCTCCTGCTGCTCAAGATGGAGATCTTCACCTACGTCTGCAGGACAAGTAATTTTGAATAAATAGTACTGCAACAGCATTCATTTTTTTTTATTAAAAAATTTAACTTTGTTTACAATTTATTGCAGCCTGTCGGGAAGTTATAAACAATCCATTTTGTGTTAAGTGTTTATTGAATAATAGAAGAGTTATTCTGGTTTTCAAGAGTGAAGGGGACCGCGCACAGTGCACTACTCACGGCAAAATAACCCATTTCGCGGCCAACTTGCTGCAATCGCGGCAAAAGAACCGTTCGCGCCAGTTCAAGAGAAATAAAATAAGTAAAATAACGCTCGTAGGAGAGTTGCTAGCCACGACAAAATAACCAGTCTTTTATTAATTAAATAAAAAAAAAGAAATTTGACAAAAACAAAACAACGTAAGTATTAGAAAGCGCGTTAAGTTACTAAAAAAAAAAAAAACAAGCAAGTGTAAGAAGTACACAAACCTGGTCTACATTGTTGCTTGAAAACAGCGTCCAGATTTCCAAGTTGTTCTTCATTCCCCTCGTTTGCTCCACAAACGTCCTCTTCGTATTCTTCTTTCTTCACTCTTTTTGTACACATGTTTACACGAAAAACGCTTAATCTCACGTGTCTCTTTGTTAAAAACTCCAAAGCTAAGCTAAACTAAGCTAAGCTCAGGAAGCTATGGAAGTTTCAACATGCACCGACGCAACTAGGCAAGTTTATCCGGACGTTTTAATAATAATGATATACCACTCCTTTAGGTAAGGCGTCAAAGGTTCTGTAGTACGTTCGGTAATTTAGGAAGAACTATTTAGTGAAACCCGTTTGATTATGCGAATTTAGCCTACACGGAAGTATAGTAAGAGTCTGGAAGTACGGCATCTTCACTTGGACAAACATAGGTTTTCGCCAAACCGTATTTGCGTCAAAGGCGCTTACAAACAAAAACAAAAAAAGCTTAAAGCTTTAATAATGACGATAGAAAATAAACAATGTAACCTTGAGTCTTGATTCACTACTATACTAATTAATTAATTATATTCTATTATGATTACCGTTTTCTTTAATTTCGCCCTACCTTCGCCAATGTAATATGACGTCACCTACTGTTTTCAAGAAGCTTCGTTACACAAATAAAGTTTGTCTTGCGGTTGCTTGGAAAGTAACAACGTTAGAATTTTAACGGTATCCCCGTATTTATTTTTTAAATTGACTCCTCCTGAGCATAGTCGAAAATCCGGGTACTCTATGAACGCGCCGATACAGCCATTTTGATTTTTTGAAACGTTGGTTGCTGACTCAAAACTCAAAATGGCGCTTTATAACCGACGTGCCTACGTGGCGGCCATGTTGGTGAGGGCCACTTTCCCACACATTATTTGATGTAAAAGAATGATTTCTTAATGTGTGATCCCGTGGGAATTTAGTTTTGTTTTTTTTTGTTTTTTTTTAAGAAGCTGAGCATTATTTTTCAGATCTATTTTTTGAAATCACTTTTCGAACCATTAGCATTGGTATATATATATATATATATATATATATATATATATATATATATATATATATATATATATATATATATATATATATATATATATATATATATATAACAAGTTAGGTATCCATGGATTGCGGGGGGCGGTGCTCATGCAGTAGGATAGGCGGGGTATACCCTGGACTGGTTTCTAGCCAATCGCACTAATACTAATTGGGCATTTGTAAATCTAAAAAAACAAAACCAAAAAAAAGACAAATGTTTTTCTTTGTTCAACATTTATCATGGAAGGGCCAGATTTTGTCTGTTGCTTTAATAAGTGTTTGAATATTTTGATCTCTACTTGAAAAGTCGTAAAATGCAGTCTGGTCTTTCTAAAAGAGGGATTACCACATTTGCTGTCCCTTCTCAAGGTTTGTCCGTTTACCGTAGAGCTGTCTAGGCTCCAACAAGATACTGAACACTATCAGTGTTTGAAGACTTGTGTTTTATTTCGGAGCACATATACACTTTCACAAAGAGTAACTTGATTTACAATTTAGTTCGAGCTTCTTTCCTGCACCAGAACACTTGTGTCTCTTAAGCTGAAGCTTGGCATGGAATTCTTTCGCACAAACACTGCAACTGAAAGGTTTCTCACCAGTGTGCGTTCTTGCGTGTGTTGTCAAATAAGATCTCTGAGTGAATCTTTTGCCGCAAGCGGAGCATGAAAACTGTTTCTCCCCAGTGTGCGTTCTCATGTGTCGAACCAAGACTGAGCCGTCGCTGAAAGTTAAAGTGCAGACTGAACAAGCAAAAGGTTTCTCTCCAGTGTGGATCCTCGTGTGGGTTTCCAAATGTCCCTTCTGAGTAAACCTTTTACCACAAACTGAGCAGGCAAAAGGTTTCTCTCCAGTGTGCGTTCTTGCATGTATTCCCAATTGTCCCTTCTCTGTGAATTTTTTACCACAAACTGAACAGACAAAAGGTTTCTCCCCAGTGTGTGTTCTTGTGTGTGCGATTAAACGTCCCTTTAAAGAAAATCTGTTACCACAAATCTTGCATGCAAACTTTTTCTCCTCAGTGTGCGATCTCATATGCAGGACCATCTCCGAATGTTCATCAAAACTGAAGTTGCAGACTGAGCAGGCAAAAGTTTTCCGCCCAGGGTGTTTTCTCATGTGTCTGTTCATCGATGACATTTTGACAAAAGTTTTGTCACACTGAGAACATTTCACGCGTTTGCTGTCAGCGAGACATGTCAGATCGACTTCGGAGTGTTCATCATCGTCGTTGTCAGAAGAGCGTGACGTTATGTCGTCACTATCCGAAAGCGGAGCCAACGGGCTGTCTGCTTGTGGTCGTCCACAGATTTCACCTTGACTTTCATCATCATCATCATCTTCACTCTTCACAATGACAGTCAATGGAAACTTGCTGATATCGGCCTCCTCCTCTTCCTCTTTCAAGTTGGGTGGCTCCTGCTCAGGATGAAGATCTTTACCGACAACTGCGGGACACAGGAAGGACAAACAAGTTTTGCTCAGTTATCAATAATGGCCAACGCGCTGCTCTTGAGGAAGTCCATCCACTTTCTCTGACTAGAAGAAGCAATACTATGACGTTAAAGTTAGGTTGGACCACCTTCAAACATCATGATTTTTTTTTTTCAATTTTGCATTTCACTGAATAGAAACGAAAAGAAGCTCCATGTATTTGTGAATTTCCACGGACATCCAGCCATGGACTGGGATACATTTATTTTGTATGTGTGGCCACAATATAGATTTATGCACACACATTTGTGGGCTTCAGTGTTCACATGAACAACTTTGACATTATGGCAAGTAAATAGAAACTGTAATGATTGGTGTATTTAATGTGTCTTTTTTTTCTTCTTCTATTCTCAGGAATGGCCTGCAAAAGTCAGCTTTTTCAGAATGCATTTGTAGCTTTTCGCCAGTCATTGTGGCCATGAAATGAATGTTTTGTGTGCAGGCTATATTGTGGTAAAAATTACCCCCCGAAATTGAAATGACATGTACGGCTGAGGTTCCACAAACATCTCATGTGCCGTGCAAAAAACAAGCACAAGTCACACGTGTACACATTCATTTCCGCTATTTTCAGAATACCTGCATTATACAGGATAGAATATGTTGATGGAGTGTGTTTCCAATTCTTGGTTTGTGTGCAGCTTTATAACCAGGGGCACCTGAAAACTCATCTGTATTATTATTAAAAAAAAAAAAAAAAAAGTGAAACTTGGGACCAAAAAACTTCCTGATGTTCAGCAAGATTATTTTTACCACCAAAGACGAGCCAAAAGGATTTAAAAAAAAAAGAAAAAAAAAAAGTACCACAGAGCGTAAAAGTGAAAGGGGGAATTCAGAAATGACACTCAAGAAGCGAGAGTTGGAAGTGAACAAACCTGCTGTGAGTTGACATTGTCGTTCGTTCTCCTCTTTTGTTCCAGAAAGTTCCCTCTCATGCGCTTCTTTTACGCTCTTTGTACACATTTTACGCAATAATCACAACACTTAACACTCGATCTTGATCTCTATTTAGCGATGTGTTGACAACAACAAACACGTCTCTTTGTTAGCGGCTAGCAAGCTAAGCTATGAAACGCTAAACAAAGCACGCGAAAAATCAGAATACGAAACTTAGTGAATGATGTTTTAATCCAGTAAAGTAGTGATGGGACGAGCCGTGTCGTGTCTTTAGTCCGTTCAGCACACTTTTGATAAGACTATTTCATAAAGCATGTTTGTTGACAGAAACAAACCCGAGTGGGTGTAGCCGTTGTTGTACGGAATCGTCAGTAGGACAAATGACCAACATATCCTAATCCTGACTGTAGACGTGTACTAGTTGTGCAATATAATCAATTTCTCTGCCTTTTCTATGTCTCGGTAAATGTTTTAGCATTTTTATTATTTTAAAAATATCCCAAATTGTTATGCTTGACTGTTACTTTAATTTGACCACAGTGGCGTTGTGTACGTTATGCTCTCGTTCGCTAACTTGGTGACATTTCGTGAACGAGGGGTTGGACCATTTATTCGGCGCAGGGAGTGATTGGTTGTATCAAAAACAATATTTGTATAGCTGGGGATGTGTGTCTACATGAAGCCTTGAGGAATGAACCTTTAGTGAAAAGCGTTCAAATTCAAGAAGCTTCATTCACGACATTACGTCCTTACAGGTGAGGCCTGAAGGGGGCGTTCTCGTGGGAGGCAGTACAAGGCACCGTAGAAGAAGCAGCAGCAGCAAAGGAGGATGAAGAGGAGCAAAACGAGGCAGAAAATAGACATTCACAACAACTACAGTCCTTTACATGACTGTAGATTGGCGGCTAACAGTAAGTCTCACAACTACTTAACTTGAGTAGAGTGTAGATTCTACACGAACGATATTCTACACTGTAGAATATCGTTCATTAATTCTCCCTGTCCGACAAAACTCGACTTGGTGCACGTTGATGCTAGTTGGGCTTAGCTTGCTTAAAAAAAAGAAGAAAAAAAAAAGAAAAATAGGTTCGTTCCAAGCGATCTGTTGCGATGAATGACGAATTATTTCACGTTTGTCACTAGTTTTTCACGGGTCAGTTATGCAACGGCTAAAACAGCTAATCGCCCTTTTAAATATTGTTTCGATCCAAATGCTCAGTTAGATTCGAGCGACAGCGAAGACGGTCGGCGACGCCACTGGTATGTTTATTGAGTCTTGGTTTGTTATGTCAACTTTTAAGGCCTTTCCACACGCCGTCGACCAACAAATTCATTGTGTATGTTGTGCTGCGCTTTGCAACGATGCAGCGCCGTGTCACGACGGCAGGCGGCGCACTATGTGCCTTGAAAAACTAAAACACGGGATGGATGGAGGCCCAAATTTTTTTGACATCGCAATATGAGACTTGATTGAGCAAAGTATTTGACTTTGTCTTCTTATGTCCCACAGGTATCATCTTTGTCATCAGCAGCAGAAAGCCGACCTCCACCACACTAAAATGGAAGAGAAGTCGATTTTTCCGCACATGAAAGAAGAAGAGGAGCCGGAGCCTTCCCACATTAAAGAGGAAGCGCACGAGACTGACATCACCGACTTACCAGTGATAGTCGTCGACTTGAAGAGTGAAGGTGATGAATCGGACGCAAGTGAGGAGAATCGAAGGGCGGAGCCTCCAAGCTGCAGCTCAAGTCAACACGGGACCACAAAAGGAAATGGAGGCCGCCGCGTTAGATCACAAGCAGAGAACATCTTTGCTCCGCTATCAGAGAGTGACTTCACGTCGCGCTCGTCTGTCACCGATGACGATGAACATTCAGAAGGTGATAAGACGCGTCACGTTGGCGACAACAAAGACGTGAAATGTTCTCAGTGTGGGAAAACTTTTGGTTCAAAATGGGGTTTGAAATCACATGTGAGGATGCACACCGGAGAGAAACCTTTCGTCTGCTCAGTTTGTGGGAAAAGATTCTCGATCAAGAGAAGTTTAATGAGACACACAAGGACGCACACCGGGGAAAAACCTTTTGCCTGCTCAGTGTGCGGTCATCGGGTCATTCAGGTGACCCATTTGATAGCGCACATGAGAACGCACACGGGAGAAAAACCTTTTGTTTGCTCAGTCTGCGGTAAGAAATTCACGCAGAATGCGCATTTAAGAACGCACGCGAGAACGCACACCGGAGAGAAACCTTTCGTCTGCCCGGTGTGCAACTTCAGTTTCAGTGACAGTTCGGCATTGGTTCGACACAGGAAAAGGCACACTGGTGAGAAACCATTCAGCTGCAACGTGTGTGAAAAACAATTCTCCCGTAAGGATCAGGTTAAGAGACACAAGTGTTCTGTGGAGAAGAGCAGCGGCAATGAAGATTTAAATCAATTGTAAAGAAAGTCTTTTTACTCTTTGCAAAGCTGTTCAAGTGTGGATGTAATCCTAAATAAAATCAATATTATCAAACTGTGATGGTGTTCGGTAACAATGGCGGGAGCCTGAATTTGGTGTAGTTACATTGGAGTTGTTTTCTTTGATTAAGCTATTGGATGTTGCGTCAAAGCACCGATTTTAGGACCTGAAAAAAAGTCTTGCATTAAAATAGTCCCATTGACCTGATCTACTGTCACTTTATCATTGCACAAATTAATACCCTGTATGCAGAACTGTTGTCTTCTCTAACCATAAATCAAAGGCAGCAGAATATTTGTTATCATTTTTTCATCATGTTTAACAGAACGCTGAAAATGATACATAGTGCAGAAGTCCTCATACTTGAACAGATTTATACCATCAAAAAGTGAGCAACCACCCAGATCCCGCTAGTCGTCCTTTCTTTTATGTAAACTGATTTTGTACTCCACAAAATACAGGGCGATTCAAAAAGAATGACCCTATTTCATGATCAAATATTCTATGACGGAAAAAGCCAGCTGAGATATGGAACAGGTGTTACACCACTTGGACAAATTACGTCACAGCGTCATCCGCATGCGAATTACATCACGCAAATATCACGAAAGAAATCATGCAACACGTCAATTTTTCAGTGGAAGAATAAACTATGAACGTTCAACTGTGTATTAGCTCGACTTAACATTCGTCGGTTGCGATAACTACGGCTACGATCTCGTCGTTTTCAAGTCCCATAATCCTACACCAGTCTCTCTTTTATTTAGTCACAAACCTAGAAGGCAAAAGTTTGCTCTGATGGCTTATTTGCTACATTCTAGAGTGTTTTGACGACCCGGATGAAGAATCGGTTGAGGGTATTTTTATTGTTTCAATTATTGTTAATAATATTGTAGTTTAAGCATGTATCAGAAGAGGGCAGTATTACGCTCAGTCGCAAATTACACTGCGGAATAGGAAAGAAGAAGAAGAAGAAGAAGAAGAAGGACAACCCAGCTTCTGTTATTAATCATTCCTGAATTAAAACTGTTACTGAACGCACCGAATCGTCGACACGTTATGCTTCTTTACTGGAGTAAAACAGCATCAGTGTCCGGATAAACACGTCACGGTGCACGTTGAAGTATCTTTCTCAACCTTAGCTAGCGAGCTAGCTTGGTTTAGCTTGCTAGCAGCTAACAAATGGTCGCGTTTGTTTTGGACACGTCGCGGAGTAGAGATCAAGAGTGAGTGCAAAAGTGCTGCGATGTGTGCAAGTCGTGTAAAAGAAGAAGATTGCGAGGAGGAACTTTATGGAACGGACGCTGTTTTCACGAGGCCGCAGAATGCACACGGAACAGGTTTGGTCTCTTCTATTTAAAAAAAAAAAAACAATCTCCTTGTGGTTATTTTTAATGTGATCCTTGTTTGTGAAGTCGTACATTCAAGAATCTGTACTTGGTGGATCTGAGGGTGTACCCTCATGATGATGATGATGATGATGATGATGATGATGATGTGGTCCGCAGAAGTTTGGGGACAAATTAAGTAGTCAACCAACCGACTGATATCACTTTCAACTGCTCTTTTTCGCAGTGTCCAAAGTGTCAGTGTGTCAACTGTCAACATGAGTGACCCAATAAATAAAACAGATAATAAATGCTCAATGGCAATACTGAACACACAAAAAAATTCAATACAACATAGTTTTCTTGCCAGCTAACTCATTTCATACAAAATTGACATAGTGAAAACGCTTTCATCCTTTTTTTTTCATCGGACGAATGAGCCTGACTTGACTTGACTTAACTTGTGGATGAACAATTTATTCAAACTTCAAAGTCAAAATGTCTTCTTTTTTTTATTTGATCTGAGTTTCATGAAAAAAAGACATTCATGTCAACACTTTTTTTCATTCCTATTTTAATGACATTTTGAATTAAAAACGTCTTTGCAAACACAAAGAGTGCCTGGCCCCAATTTAAATTTGAAAACATACTCGAGGCTCACCAAAATCTTGAATCACAATATCGGATCAACACAAAATGAAGACAAATAATTCACAAATACATCAATTTTGTAAGAATATTCCATACATACTCTATTTGCAAAGCACAAATTCTGAGAAGAAACTGGTTCATGATTCTTGTCTGCAAATAGCCAGCAAGCCAACGTCACGATATGATATCAATCTTAGCAGATTGGTCAGATTCATGCTGTTGTTTTCACACGAGAGGTTGATAGCAAAACTATGGCTGAAAAAAATCTTGTATCCAATATATCGGCCAATCAGATACTATTGACTGATATACGTCAAATATGGGCACAGACAACTGAGACAAGAGCAATGTGTTAACTTCAGACTTGTTCAAACCTTGACACCAAGCAATGTGTTTGTCATCTTGTGTCCAGCAGATGTCAGTGAAAAACATTTTTGTCTTGAGCCTCGCCAGCCTGACAATGTTGACGTTAAAGAGGAAGCGGAGGCGTCTTCCTACAACCGCATCAAAGAGGAAGAGCAGGAGGCTGATATCACCCGGTTGCCTTTGACCTCTGTTCCTTTCAAGAGTGAAGACGATGAAGGCAAAGGTCAACGTGAGGAGAACGCGCAGTCTCCAAACGGCAGCTCAAGTCAACACGTGACACCCAAAGGTGATGGAGAAGCAGACAGTCTCTTAGCGCCGCTATCCGATGGTGACGGCATAACGTCGCACTCCTCTGACACTGATGATGATGATGATGACGATGATGATGATGACGATGAACACACTGAAGGAGAAAGGACACGTCGCAAGAACAACAAACGCTGGAAATGTTCTCAGTGTGACAAAACGTTTGTTTTCAAGTCGGTTTTAAAGATTCACATGATGATCCACACCGGAGAGAAACCTTTTGTCTGCTCAGTTTGCGGCCAACGATTCTCCCGTCGACAAAATATGACAACGCACACACGAATCCACACTGGTGAGAAACCTTTTGTCTGCTCAGTTTGCGGCAAAAAGTTCTCTCGCAGACAAGCTGTGACAACACACACAAGAGCGCATACGGGAGAGAAACCTTTTTCCTGCTCAATTTGCGGTAAAGGATTCACTGAAAAGCGACATTTGAAAACACACACAAGAACGCACACCGGAGAGAAACCCTTCAAATGCACAGTCTGCGGTAAAAGCTTTTTCATCAAGAAAAGTCTGACGAACCACACGCTAACGCACAGTGGAGAGAAACCTTTTGAATGTCCAGTTTGCACGAAAAGATTCACCCAGAAGGGATATTTAATGTTACACATAAGAGCACACGGTGGAGAAAAACCTTTTGCCTGCTCAGATTGTGGTAAAAGGTTCTCTCTCAAAGGAGATTTAAGAAAACACACAAGAACCCACACTGGAGAAAAACCTTTTGACTGCTCTTTTTGTGGAAAAAGATTCTCTGAAAGGGGAAATTTGATGTTACACACAAGAACACACACTGGCGAAAAACCTTTTGACTGCTCGGTTTGCGGTAAAAGATTCTCTGAAAGGGGAAATTTGATGTTACACAGAAGAACTCATACTGGAGAGAAACCCATTGCATGCACAGTTTGCGGTAAAAGATTCTCTCACAAGGGTCATTTAAGAAGACACACAAGGACCCACACTGGAGATAAACCTTTTGAATGCTCGCTTTGTGGGAAGAAATTTTCTGATAAGGGAAATTTAAGAAGACACACAAGAACCCATTCTGGAGACAAAACTTTTGCCTGATCAGTTTGTTGCGAAAGATTCACTGACAAAGGATATTTTGGAACACACTGCAAATTGTCTGTTTACATTCTCAACTTGTTGTCAAAAATTCTCTTTGCAGTGTGTGAGGTCATCTGTGTTGAGGATCACGTGAACAAATGTTTCCAAATGGAAAGTGGAAAGAAACGGACTTTTTTTGTGGTAAGATAGAAAAGTACACTTGTGATCTTGAAAAAGTACAAGTTGTCGTGGGGCGATCGTGTTCAGGATGTTTCTGTTGCGGCGCTGCTCTGGTGAAAGGTAGAGAAGGAAATAAATCGGATGTTTTGAAAGCCAAAGTGAGAACAGTGTCTGGCGTCAAATTAATTTGAAATGAAATAAAAAAAAAAACTGGCATGTTTTATTATTTACGAAAAGTAACTATTTTATTTTTTAATAATTTTTAATACAATATTGAAATCTACAAACAAGAAAGCGATGAGAACTGGCTTTATGCTTTTTTTCCCTTTTTTTATGCTTTTATTTAAGTTTCCCCCTGGCTTGTTTGTTTTGTTCTTTTGTATGTATTAATAACGTGTTTGTGAAGTGTCTAAGTTCCTTGTACAACCTGTTTAAAATTATACAATAAAGATTTTTTTTTTTTTTTAAATTAAAAAAGTGACGCGGGAAGACGGTTTGCGCGCATGCGCAGCAGGTCGGCCATCTTTGCTTGCTAACCAAACATAACGGCAACTCCACTGGGACAAAACACGTAATGTTAACGCAACACTTTCAAATTCGTCCTGCTCGATCGATAAGAGCTGGTGGATGACTGGTTGATGTAAGCTTGTGTGAATGAGTGATATACATATATAAAATGAGAACTAGATAGATACTGAGAAAGTATCCAAAGTGGGATGCTTTCCTTTTTAGTGTGCATATGACGAGCTGAACTTTTTTTTGAGAACCATTGCAGGAAAGCTTCAAGTGTTCAGAAGGTTTCATCTGGCTAGTTCTCACTAGCTCCACTGAAAATCATCCAGTTTTCATGTGTTTTTGGTCCTCTACAACACAGTCAAGACAAGAGGTTTAAAAAAAGAAAAGAAGTGGTTCCTCGATTAGGTTTCAATTGATACAGCGTGAACACGCGATAGCTTGATTGACCTTTTTTTTTTTATGTAGTTTTATTTTATTTTTGGATGTGTAGTATGTCTGTGGGTATTTGATGGGTGGAAAATAATAATAATTATAAAAAAAAAAGGTCACAATGACACCACTTAAAAATGTATTGGTTTGAGAACTCAACTCAACTTTATTTATAAAGCGCTTTCAGAACAGGCGTTGCTGGATACAAAGTGTTGTACATAAACAAACATCAGTTTTGCGGGAAACAAGAACAAAGCAAACATTTTGAAGTGCGAATACAGGTTTGTTTTTTACAAGGAAATACATTTAACATAAATAAGAAGTAGTGAATAAAGAGATGAATAAATACATAAATAAGTAGACTAAACATCAAACTCATACACAGCACAAAACACCAAGAACGAGTCTCATGGTGCGCCAAAAGCCAAAGAATACAGATGCGTTTTAAAAGCAAACAGCGAACAGACAAGCAACAACAAACTACAAATACAGATAACATAATACCATTACAATTATTACAACAATAATATGATCATCTAATAGTCCACTAAACTCCAAACGTTTCAAAGGTCAGATGAAGATACGGTCACAATAACAATAACACAAATAAGCATCACAATGTAAACTAAATAATATGTAATGTAATATAGTTCCATATTTACATAATACATTACATGCATAGCACATGATGGATGAGAAGTTTCCAAAGCAACCATAAACAGGTTCAGGGATCATGTATCACAACACATCACCAACCTTTTGGGGAACAAAAAGTTTCCATCAAAGTGACAAGCAAACATTCAAATCTTCATTGAGTGCCGCTCGCCTCACCAGCACATTTGTGTTTCTTCACGTTATCTTTACGAGAGAATCTTTTCTCACACGCGCCGCAACCGAACGGTTTTTCACCGGTGTGCGTTCTGGCGTGTCTCGCTAAATGTCCCTTCTGAGTAAATCTTTTAGCGCAAACGGAGCACGAGAACTCTTTCTCGCCAGTGTGGATCCTCATGTGCCTCAAGGAATCCGTCTTCAGAGTGAACCTTTGGCCGCAAACTGAGCAGGCGAAAGGTCTCTCTTCCGTGTGAATTTCCGAATGTTGAATTAAACTTTCTTTTGCGTAGAAGGTTTTGCCGCAAACTGAGCAGACAAAAGGTTTCTCCCCGGTGTGTATTTTTGCGTGGTTAATTAAACTCGCCTTGACGGCGAATCTTTGACCGCACACTGGACAGTGAAAAGGTTTCTCTCCCGTGTGAGTTCGTGTGTGCGTTCTTAAATATCCCTTTTCAGAGAAACGTTTGCCGCAAACTGAGCAAGAAAAAGGTTTTTCCCCGGTGTGTATTCTTTTATGTTTGATTAAACTTACGGTGAAAGAGAATCTTTGACCACAAACTAAGCAGACAAACGGTTTCTCTCCGGTGTGCGTTCTTAAGTGCCTGATTAGATCCGTCTTCATCAGGAATTTTCTGCCACAAACGCAGCAGGCAAAAGGTTTCTCCTCACCGTGTATTCTCATGTGTACTTTCAAAGTATACTTTGAAATGTAGGTTTTCCCACACTCGGAGCATTTCCAGCGCTTGCTGTCAGGATGACCTGTCATATCACCTTTGGAGTGTTCATCATCATTATGATGATCATCATTATCATCATCATCATCAGTGTCAGGGGAGTGTGATGTCATGTCACCAGTATCGAATGGTGCTGATTGTAAGCCTCCTTCACCTTCTTGTTCATCATCAACTTCACTCTTGACGATGACAGTCAGCGGAATGTTGCTGATATCGGCCTCCTCCTCTTCATCTTTGATGAAGGTGGGCTCTGGCTCCTCTTCCCATTTAATATGGTCAACTTCAGTTTTAATGTCGGTTGTCTCGTGCTCGTCTTCCTCATTGACATGGAAGGAAACTTCTTCCTCCATTTCCTCTTTTATGTGGGGCTGTTCTGACTTCTGCTGCTCAGGATGAAGATGTTCTTCACTGAACTCTGCAGGGCACAAAAAAAAAACCACACGTGGTTTGGTCAATTCAAGTCATGTTGTGACTTTAATACTTTGCATCAGAGATGTGGAGATGTAAGATGTGTTTTTTTGTTTGTTTTTTAAACATCCACAACCCTAAAATTCCATAAATTTGGAGACTTCAAAAGTGCACGACTAATGTAGAGAGGAAGGACTAATTTTGCTACCTTGTCACATACGCGGGGGATATAATAAAAGTAAAAAGTGACCAACCCGCTGTGTGTAACGCAAGTGAATGATTCTTCCAACCAGCGTTCTGTCGTTGCAGCTCGTTGTCCTCTTTTGCTCCAGAAAGTTCCATCACGCGTTCTGCCTTTCTTCTTGTGCACTTTTTCACTTGGCAATCACACCAATTTACACTCACACCAGATGTTAAACGATGCGTCAAAGGCGTCTCTTTGTTAGCGGCTAGCAAGCTAACTAAGCTAAGCTAGTCTGAGAAGCTCCATCGTGCGCTGACCGCGAGTTATTATAAGATACGAAGAATTGCTGCATTATGTTTTGCTTCAGTAACGTTTGTACGTCCAAGCTTCAAATTGTTCAGTATTTATTCACGGAGAATATTTTATGAAGCAGCTCTGTGTTCATGAACGCAGTTAATCCAACGCGGATTTGCAGCATAGATTGTACGGAAACTCCACTTGGACAAACTAAATCTTAACCCGCAGCCTTTGAAACACACGGGGGCCACATTGGATATTATTATACCCTTTGATTTAATTTTAAATTCAGTGGCGGTTAGTTCCACGCAAACGGTACATTATTACAATGTATTGATGGTTTAAATAATAATTTAAAAAAAAAATGAGCAGGACATATTGTAGTACATGAAAGTAAAACTTAATTAATTTTGCATAATACAGACACAATTGAACTTTTTTTCACCTATGTATTTCGGTGTGATTTTATTGTATAAAAATAAACCAAAAATATTTATTTGTATTAATAAATTGACCATGCAGCTAGACCCGTAAAACAGCCACTTACGTAGTTTGTCCAAATGGCGTTGCCGTACAAGGTCCAAAAGAGATGCTGGACGTTTTGCATAAGCAATCGAATCGGGACTCGAACCACACTAAACTCCCGAATTAGAGTTGGTCGACAGTGACACAGTACGTCACTACTTCACGCACTAAAACGTCATTCAGTCATTTTTGGTGTCCGGATAAATTCCTCTGCGTGCACTTGAAGCTTCTCGAGCTAGCTTAATTTGGCTTGCTAGCCGCTAACAAGAGTTTGTTTAACCGTAACATGCCAAGCAGATGTCAAGTGTTGTGATCATCGTGTGAAAGTGTTTGCAAAAACAATGAAAGAAGAAGACTCCGAGGATGTATTTTCTGTAACAAAAGAGGAGAAGGAGCGAAATCGTCAACGACTGGATGCTGATTTCAAGCAGCCTCGAGAGGCGTTCAACCGACCAGGTTAGTAGTACTTGGTTTTTAGAAGCTTAAAAAAAAGAAAAGAAAAGAAAAAAGAAGCTAATTTCCAGATAAGTGTTGTACAATGTCAGCGTCCCACTTCACCCTGAGGTGCAAGAATTACAATTCATAAAGTCGCAAGTTCTTAATTGAAATAATTAATAAATTAAAAATAATTGTGAAAATGTGCCAACTAAAGTAGTATATAATTGTATCTGACAAAATCAGCGCCATTTTGCGACATAATCATTTCCATTATAATGTGAGAGATATTACATTTCTTTCCATAAAAAAAATAACACTTGGCAAAAACAATAAACCCAATTAATTAAATAATTATTTAATTAAACAGATGCTTTACTTTTGATCATGAAAAAAAAAATGACAAATGTAAATTACACCAGCCATAGAAAGAACGGATTGTATAAAGAAAATGAGAGAAAGAGAGAAGTTGGACCTCAATCATTCTGTGAAATTTCAAAAAGGGGGCCCATCTCTTTTGGAATTTAGCTAAATTACCACTTATTGAATATCTGATTTCCCCCAATTTTAGAAAAAGACATCACATCCCTCATTAAAAAGAACTTGAAGGTGGGCTAGTGCTCTTCCACAGGAGAAGAATGTCTTGGCCTTCACATTCTTGAGTGAAAACTGCACAAAGTCCACTGGAATACTCCAAATAGGATCAACTTTTTTTTTTTTTTTTTGAGACATTGAGTAATAAAGACATTGGTTCAAATAATTGTTCCAGTGTTTAGATAGGGATGGGCATGAATAAAACGTAAATTGTAAAGTGCATGGTGAACAATGACATTTCTCACAACTACTGACTTTTTTCTTCAACTGAAAAACGGAACCAAAAATTCGAGTGGGAACTGGGAAGGATTATTTGCATATGAATTGAAATAGATTTGTCCTGTGAGTCTTTTTTTTTTTTTTTTTCCATGTAAACATGTCAATTTGAGTTGCAAAGTGTGTGTGTTTGTATTCTGGTGTTTTGCAGACATCAGTGGAAAATCTCGTTGTCCCGAGCAACAGAGGCGAGAGTCCACTCGTGATACGGAGAAAGATGAGGAAGAGTCTCTGCTCATTAAAGAGGAAGAGGAGGAGCCAGACCGCCCCAGTGTCAAAGAGGAAGAGCCAAAGCTTCCCCACTTGAAGGAGGAAGAGCAGGAGGGTGACACCACCAAGTTTGATTTGACTGCTGGTCATTTAAAGAGCGATGACGATGATGACGGTCAAAGTGAGGGGAACAGAGGGGCGGAGCCTCCAAGCATCAGCTCAAGTCGAGGCATGACAACAGAATGTGATGGAGGACCACAAGCAGAGAGCCTCATAGCTCCACTTTCAGATAGCGACGACATAACGTCACAATCTCTTCACACTGATGACGAGCATTCTAAAAGTGATCTGAAATGTCACACTGACGAGGCGCACCGGAAATGCAGGAAGTGTGAGAAAACATTTTGCTCAAAACGGGGTTTGAAGGTACACACAAGAACACACACCGGTGAGAAACCTTTCGCTTGCTTAGTTTGTGGCAAAAGTTTTACTCTGAAGAGCGATTTAATAAGGCACACAAGAACGCACACTGGGGAAAAACCTTTTGCCTGCTCAGTTTGTAGTCAAAGCTTCTCTGTCAAGAAAAGTTTAATTCGGCACACAAGAACACACACTGGGGAGAAACCTTTTGCCTGCTCGGCTTGTGGTCAAAGATTCTCTGAAAAAGGAAATTTAACCAAACACATCATTAGTCACACTGGAGAGAAACCATTTGCTTGTTCAGTTTGTGGGCAAAGATTCTCCGAAAAGAGAAGTCTAAGAAGGCACGCAGTAACTCACACCGGAGAGAAACCTTTTGCCTGTACCTTTTGTGGTCAAAGATTCCCTGAGAAGTGCAGTTTAAGAACACACACGAGAACTCACACTGGAGGCGAACCCTTTGCCTGCTCGGATTGTCATAAACGATTCATTCGGATGGCAGATTTGATCAGGCACACAAGAACGCACACTGGTGAGAAACCGTTTTCCTGCTCACTTTGTGAAAAAAGTTTCTCTCTTAAGGGACATTTAAGAGCACACACAAGAACCCACACTGGGGAGAAACATTTTCCCTGCTCAGTTTGTGGTAAAAGATTCATTCTGAAGACAGATTTGCTGAGGCACACAAGAACGCACACTGGCGAGAAACCGTTTCTATGCTCAATTTGTGGTAAAAATTTCACTCAAAGATGCAGTTTGACGACACACACGAGAACACATACTGGGGAGAAACCCTTTGCGTGCTCAATTTGTGTCCAAAGATTTAGTATGAAGACGGATTTGATAAGGCACACAAGAACGCACACTGGTGAAAAACCTTTTGCCTGCTCAGTTTGCAGTACAAGATTCACCATGAAGACAGATTTAACAAGGCACACAAAAATTCATACAGCAGAGAAACCTTTCACATGTTCAGTTTGCGCTAAAGGATTTACCTTGAGGACAGATTTATTAAGGCACACAAGAACACACTCTGCAGAGAAACCTTTTGTCTGCTCAGTTTGTAGTAAAAGATTCTCTCTGAAGAGGTATTTAACAAGGCACACAAGAACACACACTGGGGAACAACATTTTGGATGCTCACTTTGTGGTGACAAATGTTCTTGTCAAGAGATGCACGTGTGCTGAGAAGAGCAGTGGTCAGTGAAGCCTTTCATCAAGTGTGAAGAAATTGTGTCGCTTTGTGATAAGCTGGGAAAGTGTCAATGTGATTTTGAATCAACTCAAACTGTGATTGCGTTGTCAGTGATGTCAAGGCGGCACATTTCCTAACTAGATGTGTGACAAAAAATGCTATTTTATAAAGGGAAAAAACAACAACGTGGACGTCTGTTTTTATTGCACCAATGTACAGGGAAAAAAATTATTGAAATATACAGCGCCATCTAGTGTGCGTACATTTCAGGAAGGTGCGTAAATGACACACGTAAGTCGATGCGAGAATATGCGCAGCCAAAATAGTGCGCAGCAGAGAGCCTGTTTTTGGTCACTTTTTACTCACGACTGCCACCTTTGGCCTAGAGCGGAACTGCAGCCATGGCCACCTCTTCCTCAGTACACATCCAACTGTTGTGTTGTTTTGTTTTGCTTGTTTATTGAACATATAAACATAAACAAATAGCAGATAAAAAAAAAATAAGAAAGAAGAAACTTATGAATCATTAATGATAGTTTACATGTTCAAAAGGGAGTAGGTTGAAAACTTAGCTATATCTTTTATTTGATTAATACAGGAAATAAATACATTTCAATAAAAGAAACTATGTAATCCTGCTCGTGTATACAACTGCACTTTAACACGTATGTACATGAATTTCTTAGGCATACACAATAATATGCACACTGGGACTGACTTTGTTGACAGTTTATTCCATTTGCGTGCAGCATAACAGCTAAATGCCGCTTCACCATGTTTGTTTTGAACCCTGGATGGACTTGTCAACCAAACAATGGGCAACAAAAAGAATAAATGAAGGAAATAGAAATATGGATAGTAAAAAAAAAAATGTTACAGGTCCAGCTTACGTTTACCACTTTTAGCAGTGGAGACAAATGAGGACTTTTTTTTTTCTTCCAGTTTGTCTCTCTGGTTGTTTAATTGAACATGACACATAAAAACAATAAATCCCAAAGATTACACAACCTTCCTCTAAGTAATTCACCACCACACACACAAAAAAAAAAATCACATTTCTCATAATTTCCAAATATGCACTTCCAAACAGCCATGAAAAATTATTTCGCTAACTTTTCAATCCAATCAACTTGCTTTGGAATGAAATCATGCACATTTGTTGCACACGTTTCAACATTGCATCTTAATGGAAATCATATCGCGCAAAAGGCGCCGACACAAACATCGAAAAACATTTTTGTAAGTTTGGAGAAAAAGTTTGTGAAAAGTTCTTGCAACAACTGCAAAGCCCGAATGGTGACTAGCACGTTCAAAAATCAAATCTACCCGGTGTGTATTCTGCTGTGATATATTAAACCTCGTTTTTCATGAAAGCTTTCGGCACAAACGGAGCAGGAAAAAGGTTTCTTTCCGGTGTGTTTTCTCGCGTGGAAGCTCAAGTGCGCTTTCTGAATGAATCTTTCGCCGCAAACTGAGCAGGAAAAAGGTTTTTCTCCTGTGTGTATTTTTGTGTGTATGGACACGTTGTACTTTGAAGTGAATCCTTTCCCGCAAACTGAGCAGGCGAAAGGTTTCTCTTCGGTGTGTATACTTGTGTGACGTTTCAATTTACACTTAGTGGTAAAACAATGACCACAAACGGAGCAGACAAAAGCTTTCTTCCCGGTGTGTATCACGTTGTGTTTTTGTAAATATGCATTATGCCAGAAACCGCGACCACAAATTGAACACCAAAAAGATTTCTCCCCCGAATGAATTTTCGTGTGAATTTTTAAACCTGCCTTCCATCTGAAACCTTTGCCACAAACCGCACAGGAAAACGGTTTCGCATCCGAGTGGATGACCGAGTGACGCTTCAAAGCAAAATTTTCACTGAACTTTTTGCCGCAAACGGAGCAGGTGAAACGTTTGCATCTTTGATAACGCCGCTTGGAAGTCGAGGTTTTGCTCCCGCCAGATTGTTGCTCGTCGTCGCCGTCGTCTTCGGAAGCTCGCGATGTTGCGTCATCGCTATCCGATGCCGACGCGGATTGGCCGCTTGCTCGCGGTTCTGCCGCGCCTCCGCTTCTCACGCGTCGACTCGAGCTGCTGCTTGCGGGCTCCGCCCCTCCGTTCTCCTCACTCGCAATTTTATCTTCGCCATTTTCACTTTTCAAACGGGCGCCGGTCAGCGGCAGCTTGGTGACGTCATCCTCCTCCTCTTCATCTTTAATGCGGCGACGCTCGGGCTCTTCTTTGATGTCGGTGGACTTGACGTCCTCATCTTCCTTTTTGATGTACGCGCTCTTTGGCTCCTCGTCAATTCCGGACGTCTCAGGCTTCTCTTCCTCCTCTTCTTTAATGTGGGTCAACTTGAGCTCCTGATGCTCACGACGAAGATATTTTTCACTGACGTCTGGAAGACAAATACCGCAGGTGAAGTCAAATCTCATCTTGTGACACTCACGTCGTGTGTTATTGTTCCTAAAATGGTATCGAGGCTCCTTGTTGACATACGACTTTACATCAAATCAAATGTCCCCATTGAAATGAACTGAAATGCTATTAATCCGTTCCAGCAGCCGGAAAAAAAAAAGGGAAAAAAAAAACACTTTTTTTTTCTTTTGCCTCTGTCAAAACAACAACAAAACAAAGCCTTATGTGTTGACCTTGAATTTTTCAAAAATATATATTAAAAAATGTATTCAAAACAAAAATAATCAATAAAGAGAGCAAAGGTTAGCGTGGACGCGTCCCTCTCGGAAAACAGAACCTTTCACGAATGGACGACCGCAAGGGATTGTGGGATATTTTTAGCACAAAGGTCAAACCTTAACTTGCATCGTAACGTACGAAAGAAAGGTGCTATTTAAATAAAATTGGATTGATTGTGATTTATTCCGACCTCCCGAAAGTACTAAACAAATTGAACAAACCTGCTGCGTTTAACACAACTCGAAGCGTCTTGAAAACAACGTTCGGTAGGTCGTGAGGTCGCTCGCTCTCTTCCTTTATTCCAGAAAGTTCCATCAAATGCTTTGGTGTCGTTCTTGCACACATTTTGCCACGATGATCACAGGACGCTTATCTTCGCGATAGGTCGTTCTTTCTTTCTTTCGTTCTTTCTTTCTCTCTCTCTCTCTTGAAGCAACTGCAAACTAAAATGAGCTAGCACGGAAAGCTTGAAAGTCGGGTGTGTCCACCGATCTGTATATACAACTGGATAGCTCGGCCAAGACCTTTGAGGCCGCCATGTTACCACTCCCAACAAACGCTTCTCGGCAGTATCGAGATTGGAGAACAATTAAGACAGTTATTTGTAGAAACAGCACGATTTATGAGTGTTTTGAAACTTGTGAAACACAAACAAAGAAGACTTTCGGAACATTTACAACATGCTTAATGATGTTTACAGGAGGAAAGTTCCATCCATATCCATCCTGGACCGCTTACTCCTCCTCAAGGGTCGCCGGGGGTGCTGAAGCCATCTCAGCTGGCTATGGGCACCCTGATTAATAATAATAATAATAATAATAATAATAATAACAATAATAAAGAATTATACCTGTGATTCAACAAAAGATGCACCTGCCAATTCTAATATTGGGGGTCTACGGATGAACGATTAAAAAAAAAAAAAAAAAAAAAAAAAGCAGCTCATTCCATCCATTGTTAAAAACTCGTGACCACCCTGCCCCATAACTACGAGCTGGAATGGGAGTGGTAAGATGGCCGCCGTGTGGCTTCAACCGCGTATGGGCGATCTGTAGATGTGAGCGTACAATGCGCGCCAGGTCGGCCATCTTGCACGAGGACAAAACACTTACGTCATGTCTGTAGGAGGCCTACAGGCAGCGGTACGGATTCGTAATGACAAAACTTTTATTCAAACAGATAATACTAACAATAATATACGAATAAAATTACACTTAATGAAAACACAAACTAAACACTAACGTACATCAAGTTTAATACCATGACAGACAGAGACTGCGTGTTTCGAATTCTGGGTTGGTTTGGCTTAGGTGCGTTGCTGCCCCCTACAGGACATTTTTTTTGGGCCAAACGGCAAATCCTCCGTGATCAGTCGTCCAAGAGTTTAGGTGATGTTTTTGTCTGCCATTGCATGTTTCCTTCCTCACACGCACGTTTTGTAGCAAACCGTTTAACTTTCTTTTTTTAAAATATGCTTTTTTTTTAAATAGGCCTGCATGTGGACTGTACAATTTGTCTGATTTACACGTCTGAATTAAGTCTAAATATATGTACATTGATCAATGACTCTTTAAAACTAAGTAATCCAACATTTTGTCATCATTTATACAACTTAGTTATATTTTTGAATTTCTTATTTAATAACCATCCATCCATTGTCTTGACCGCTTTTTCCTCATAAAGCAAATATGGTAATATGGCAAAATAGATGAATGAATAAATAAATAAATAAATAAATAAATAAATAAATAAATAAATAGATAGATAGATAGATAGATAGATAGATAGATAGATAGATAGATAGATAGATAGATAGATAGATAGATAGATAGATAGATAGATAGATAGATAGATAGATAGATAGATAGATAGATAGATAGATAGATATTAAAACTTCCTACCTACACGATTCTTCTGGTTTCTTCACAAACTTTTTTTTTCTAGCGCTTTTTTAGCGTTTGTCCAAGTGAATTTGCCGTCCAACTGCTTGTGTATTTCTACTTCCGGTTCCGTATACGTCTTTGGAGACCAAACGCTCCAAAATTTGCACTTGGACGTACTGAAGCTTCGACATGGTACGTGCATCATTACTTAAGTGGAGGAAAATATTCATCCACGAAATCTTCGTGTCCGGAAAAACGTTCTTCGGTGCTCGGTAAAGCTTCTCCGGTTAGCTTGATCTTTTGCTTGCTAGCCATACAAAGAGTCGCGCTTATCGCTTACGAGTGTCGTGATTATCGTTGGAGAATGTCTACTAAATTTGTGAAAGAAGAATTCGAGGTGGGAGTCGGTGGAACAAAAGAGGAGAATCAACGTCAACGATCGGACGCAATTTTCGAGAAGACTCACGATGCGTTTCACGGACCAGGTTTGTTTACTTATTCTAAATTGTTTCCTAACTCGTTTCATTTGTTGGAGGCAGACATTATTGGGAATGTTCTGTTGACTGTTGACTTCTAGCATTGAAGTTTAATACGTGAGACAGATTTGCCACATTTGCATGTTTACTTAATTGTTACATTGGTAACATCTGAAATGTATTAGTTGGGTCTGATGGTGTCCACTCGTGGCAATGTCTCAATATTTATTTTATTTTTTTTGTATATATGATTTTATTTTATACCCACAAATACCCATTTGCAATGCCAACCTGGCTGAGATCGTAGAGTAAGAAAAGCAAAACAAAAGAAAATACGTCTAAAATTCTGTACATATACAACAAACAATACTGCATGCTGAGCATTTGTGCACAATACTACAGCAGCTGATCCAAACCACCTCTAAACAACAACAGCGATGTCATGTGTGAGGCGAAAATATGCTTACACTAACGTCTTATAACATCACTTTAAAATGCTAAAACAACATGCTACTCTTGCGTTTGTCTTCTTGTCTCTTGCAGATGAAGAAGATCTTCATCCAGAGCAGCAGGAGCCAGAGCTCATTTCCATGAAGGAGGAGGAGGAGGAGGAGGAGGAGGCGGAAGGGCCCTTGCACGTTAAAGAGGAAGATCAGTTGGCGACTCCCCGTACAAAAGAGGAAGAGGACCCGGAGTCCTCCCATATTAAAGAGGAGGAGCTGGAGTTAGATATCGCAGAGTTTCCATTGACGGTCATTGTGAAATGTGAAGAAGATGATGATAATGATGAAGATGGAAGAGGTGATATTGACGACTGTGGAGGATCCCAAGAAGAAAGCCTCTTGGCTCCACGATCACATCATGACGATATGTCGCAGTCTCCTGAGACTGAGGATGATGATGATGATGAAGACTATAAAAGTGATGTGGGATGTCACACTGTCAACAAACACCTGAAATGTGCTCAATGTGACAAAACTTTTTCCAACAAGTCAGCGCGGAAAAGACACTCTAGAACGCACGGTCAAGAGAAGCCGTTTGCCTGCTCAGTTTGTGGTAGAACATTTGCTCATAAGGGACATTTGAACAGACACATGCGGATGCACACCAAAGAGAAACCTTTTTCCTGCTCACTTTGCGGCCTGAAAGTCACTCATAAGAGTAGCTTAACAAATCACATGAGAATTCACACTGGAGAGAAACCCTTTGTCTGCTCGGTCTGCAACTTAAGTTTTGGGCGCCGTTCGTATTTGATCAAACACACGCGAATACACACTGGCGAGAAACCCTTTTCCTGTTCCATTTGTGAGAAAAGATTCTGTATAAAGGCAGATCTAAAAACGCACACGAGAACTCATACTGGAGAAAAACCGTTCGCTTGTTCAGTTTGTGGTAAAAGTTTCTCTTTGAAGGGAAGCTTAAGAATACACACAAGAACACACACTGGGGAGAAACCTTTCGTCTGCTCAGTTTGTGGTAAAAGTTTCACTGTGAAAACGTGTTTAATAAGGCACACAAGAACACACGTTGGGGAGAAACCGTTTGCCTGTTCAGATTGCGGTAAAAGATTCCATGTGAAAACGTGTTTGACGAGGCACACCAGGACACACACTGGAGAGAAACCTTTTGCTTGCACTGTGTGCAACTTGGCTTTCATTGATCGGACAGGATTGGTTCGCCACACAAGAACACACACTGGTGAGAAACTGTTTTCATGCTCAGTTTGTGGTAAAAGTTTCGCGCAGAGATGCATATTAGAAAAACACGTGCGAATACACACCGGTGAGAAACCATTCAGTTGCAATTTGTGCGAGAAAAGATTCTCGCGTAAGGATCGGATTAAGAGACACAAATGTGCCCGCGAGAACAACAGTGGCAAATGAAGCTTGATGAAAAAAAATAGACGTTTTGACTCTGAGGCAAGATGGAGAAGTAAATGTGATGCTAAACAGTAAATAAAGTACAAAATGTAATTAGATTATCTTGTGTATGTTTTTTTTTTTTGCCATGGGTGCTGCCTGGCCTGGGAGAAAGTGGGAGGAGCTTTTCGGCATTGGGTTAGTCACATGATATACATCAGCCAGAACATGGGAATATCCACATTAGGAAAAGACTATTATGATTTTTGAGAATGCTTTGATAATCCGGTCCAACACGTCCTTGAATTTTGTCAAGCGTTTTTTTTTTTTTTTTTTTATTTAATGTGTTGATGTTCTTTATGTGTTCAACCGGCCGTTTGTTTGAATGTTTAGTTTACCGGAATATCGATGCTAACTTCTTATTTTATGTTAGCATTAATCTGGTGCACTTTAGTTAGCTGAAATTAAATGTCGTAGTTGAACATTGTTGCTTTGTAGATATCCAATATTTAATTCTGCGGTGTTTTTCATGCCATTTGGCAGTAAACGTCAAAGTGGCAAATAAACAGCTTGAAACAAGCACCAGTTGCATCTTTTTTTTTTTTTTGGGCGACTGTGAGCGAGCAGGCCCTAATGAATACTTTAAAAATTGTTTACAAAATGTGTTTTGGTGTGTTTAGAACCATTTTAAAAGATTTTTTGGAAGCGTCTTGGAACTTAACTAAAGCAAAATTTGATTTACTTTCTTTGGTTAAGTCTTTTGATAGTCACAATTTAGGTTTGTAAATTTACGACATGATAGAAAAGGTTTTCGATTTGCCAGATAAGCAAGTGCTGTTGTCACGTGATTTTGCCGTGACGCGTCTTGTTTGTTTGTCGCCCCCTGCTGTCTGACACTATTTCGAAGATTGCATGAGATGTAATTTAAAACCTGCTTGGCGACACTGCTGTAGTGGATACACACTGTAGGCCTACTAAGTCATAATTCTAAAAAATATATATACTTATAAGGAAGATTTAATGTTTTTAAACAAACATGGAAAATAAACGTGAGTTGAAGTCTTTTATTCAATTTGTTCAGCTTGATTTTGCGTCTTCTGCAGACAGTCGGTAGCTTTCGTCCCCTAGTGGTGAGCGTAGTACTGAACTAAATCATTTGTAATCAACACTATGATTATGTTAAACCAGGACGAGGGATAAGTGGAGCCTTTTGAATCTGATGGACAACTAAATTATGTGCTGGTTTACCTTCTTACGATAAAAACACAGAATTACTTGCCAACAAAACTCGAAACATACAAAATAAGTGAGTGAGTGTCCCCACCTCAACACAAACTTTGCCTTTTTCTCACGACACTGCAAGTTGAATCGCCATTTTTTGAAGTTATCCCACGCACTACGCACCAGCAGGTGGCGGTAATGCAACTAAACGTTATTTGCCACCCGCCATTAAACGCCAAGAGAAGAAAAAGAAGAACCGTTGAGGTTCAGCTCGCTAGCTGCCAACGACGCGTTTGTTTAGCAAAGTAGACGACGGCTGTGGCTCCAGATTGTGATTGTGAGTGGGGGAAAATGTGTAAAATGGAAATGATAAGAGCCTTTCTGAATGCGGCAGTGGACGAAATCTGCGTCGTGTTCCAAAGGACGATAGAAGAGTACGAGGAGGAACTTGGACGAACAAAAGAAGAGAACGAGAGACAACGGCACATCCTGGATTCTCTTTTCCGGCGTCCAGATGGACCACACGGTGCAGGTTTGTGAAGGGATCCTCATCGGCGAACCGACACAGTCAGTTGTGTTTTATACTAAAACATTTGAGTGACAAAGTGTAAAGTCAGAAAATGGCGAACTATCTCGTGGGATGGAGGCTGACTAACTACTTTACGTCAGAAGATGCCGCGTGTCAATCAGTGGTCCATAGGCGCTTTGAAGGGGGGGCAGCTGCCACCTTTACCTCCCCATCGCCACCCCCACAGTTGGCGATACATTTATCAATGTTCAATTCAAAATAGTATTATAAATGTTCCTTGAAATTGTCTCCATAGTGTGTATAAAAAAAAATGCATTTTAACGTGACCACAGACAGTCAGGTAAGCGAAAACATATTTCTGGTTTGGTTGTTATGGATTTTTTTTGTTTTTTTTGAGGCACCACAAAAGCAAGCGCAACCCAACTTACATCGCAAATATGCGGCTGGCTATAAACGATGTTTTCAAATCAATAAATTGTAGTGTACATCTACACATGATGACACTGATTACATTTACATGAAGTCAATATTTGGCTAGGTTCAAATTTGCAGTTTCTTTCTGAAAACATTTTCCATTTATGTCACTCACCATGGTGAATAAAGTAAATAAGGATAAGGGGCGGCGTGGCTCAGTGGTATGGTGGTCGTCTCCCAACTCAGAGGTTGTGGGTTCGATCCCTTGTGAAGCCGTCGAAGTATCCTTGAGCAAGACACGGAACCCCCAGTTGCTCCTGATGCTGCGTCATGCATAGTACAAAAACGTAAAGTGCTTTGAGGGCCTTCTAAGGTGGACAAGCGCTATCGAAAATGAATTAGATTTTCAAACTAGGGTTAGGCTTTTAAATTGAGAAGTGAAGCTGGAATTAGGGTTTAGAATTAGGGTTTCAAAATATTGTTAGTATTTCAAAGTAGGGTTTTTAACTAGGGTTAGTGTTCTTAACTCTTTGACTGCCAAAAACATTTCATAACGTTTCGTAAAATTACGATGTATGTCGCCATAAACGTTAAGTGACTTCAACTACTTTTTTTTTTTTTTGTCAATATATCAGTGGTCAGTGCAACGTCCAAGTGCAATGAGTTGTGAAATCAAAAACACCCACTAACCACAGCCAGCAGATGGCAGCGGTAGCTGCTCGGGCCCTAACTAGAGCTGCGAATTACAATGAAACATGTCGCAATCTGATGAAATCGAACGTTTTCAAGGCTGACGCGAATGATCAAAGCCTTTGTAACATTAAACCTCATTTGACGGAGCGTCACTAAACAAAAAAATATTAGTATCAAAGTCAGTTGTGGAGGAAATGTATCTTTTCTTTTCAATTTTCGCTCAATGTCGCTCAAATGACCTATTTTCAAATGGATGGAATAAGGTAGAAACATACTTTTTTTTTTTTTTTAATGAAAGAATGGAATGCGACCTTTCATGTGGTAGCCATGTTGTTTATGTAGCAAGAGAACAGAATATTCTGTTTGCTTCGAAAAATGAGTTCAAATGCTCGAAATCCGCTGGCATTGGGTTTTTTTTTTGTTTTTTTAAAACATGTGGCAGTAAAAGAGTTAACCACGCAATTGCCTTTTTGTGTTTCCCGCAGACGTCGTCGAAGGAGATGGTCATCCCGAGCAGCAGGCAGCAGAGCCTCCTCACATGAAAGCGGAAACGGAGCTGGAGGGCCTTCGTGTGAAAGAGGAAGAGAAGGAGGCTGATGTCACCAAGTCGCCTTTGAGCTTCGTGCCTCGGGAAAGTCGAGCTCAAGGTGAGGACGTCAGGGGGGCGGAGCCTCCACGCAGCAGCTCAAGTCAGCCCGTGACGACCGAAGGTGATGGAGACCGCCGTGGAGGAGCACCAGCCGACAGCCTGTCAGTTTCGCTCTTAAATAGCGACGACAGAGCGTCACATTCGACTCACACTGACGACGATAAACACTTGAAAGGCGATCGGACATGTCGGCCTGACAACAAACACTGGCGATGCTCGCAGTGTAACAAAACCTTTACGTACAAGTCAACGTTAAAGAGACACGTCAGTACGCACAACGGGGAGAAACCTTTCGACTGTCCAGTCTGCGGCAAAGGCTTCGCTCAGAAGATCCACTTAAGAGCGCACGTGCGAGTCCACACGGGAGAGAGACCGTTTGCCTGCTCCGTCTGCAACTTAACCTTCAGCCAGCGGTCGTCGCTGGGCCCCCACATGAGAACGCACACGGGGGAGAAACCGTATTCCTGCACCGTTTGCGGTCAACGCTTCTCCGTGAGTCTCAACATGATAAGACACGAGAGAACGCACACCGGAGAGAAAACATTTCGATGCGGTGCGTGCGATCAACGATTCTTTTATAAGTATCAGATGAACAAGCACGTGTGCGCCGGGCAGAAGGTCAATGAGGCTTCACAATTTTAAAGTATGGATGACGACTGATCTATTAATCACAATGTAAAGCAGACTATAGAAGTAATAAGAATACACTGTATGAATTTTAGAAGAAAAAAAAAAGAGTTGAATTCTTGTGTGTGCGTGAGATACTGCGCTGTTCTTGTTAAATATCATTTTTGGTTAAACATTTATAATAACTGTAACATCAATGCTTACTTACCTAAAGTCATCTATTGTTCTATGTTAGCATAATGCTAGCGGGCTTTCGTTAACATGTTACCTGGTTGAGCATTTTATTATACAACACTTCAATTTCGTTTGTTATATGTCAGTTTTGCATTTTTGGCAAATATCTTGAAGCAAGCATGCTGGGTAACTTATTGGACATGAGTGAAGTTTGTTGATGTTTCAAATGAACAAATACGGATTAAATAGTGAACAATTGTTCTGTCACAATAAAAACACAAGTCCATCTTGACAGTGTTCTGGCTTTTATTTCAATTTGACAGATGTATATACTGGCATGTTGTATGTATAACTTTCAGGGTTTTCATCGTTTTCACTCTTCGCAATGACAATATGATAACTCGCTGATATATTTCTCATTTCGTTTAATGTGGGAGAGCTTCACAGTACACCACAGCATTGGTCATTTGTCATTGATTTGAATGATTTACCATCAAATAGTCACATTTTATCCAGGATCGAATATACACTTTGCAACTCACCAGACCAGACAGCCAATCTTTCAGTCTATTTATAGCTTCACGTATTACTGCTGCTCTCACCAGTACATTTGTGTCTCGTAACATAAGCCTTACTAAAGAATCTTTTAGCACATAACCTGCAACTGAACGGTTTCTCCCCCGTGTGTTTTCTCGTGTGCGTTGTTAAATTTGCCTTTGTAGACATTCTTTTCCCACAAACTGAGCAGGCAAAAGGTTTCTCACCAGTATGTGTTCTTGCGTGTCTTGTTAAGTTTCCCCTCACCGAGAATCTTTTATCGCACACTGAACAGGCAAATGTTTTTTGTCCACTGTGCATTTTGGTGTGCGTTATCAAACTGGTCTGCAAATTGAATCTTTCGTCACAAAATGAGCAGGCAAAAGGTTTTTCTTCTGTGTGGGTTCTTGTGTGTCTTGTTAAATTCGGTTTCGTCGAGAAACTCAGATCACAAACTGAGCAGACAAAAGGTTTCTCTCCGGTGTGTGTCCTTGTGTGTCTTCTTAAGTTTCCCCTTACAGAGAATCTTAGACCACAAAGCAAGCAGGCAAAAGGTTTTTCTCCGGTGTGCGTTCTTGTGTGCGTTGTTAAATTTGTCTTTTGAGTAAATCTTTTACTACAAACCGAGCAGGCAAACGGTTTCTCTTCTGTGTGGGTTCTTGTGTGTTTTTTTAAATTTGTCTTCTGCGAAAACCGTTTACCACAAATTGAACACTCAAATGGTTTCTCATCAGTGTGTGTTCGCGTGTGTATTTTTAAATTTTCCCGAAAAGAGAATCGTTGAGCGCAAACTGAGCATGCAAAAGGTTTCTCTCCAGTGTGTATTCTCATGTGTTCTTTCAAAACCCGCTTGGAACTTAACGTTTTCCCGCACTCCGAACATTTCCAGTGTTTTTTGTCAGCGTGGCACGTCATGTCATCTTTTATGTATTCATCATCCTCATCGTCATCCTCCTCGTTTTCATAGTCAACATCATCGTCGTCGTCGTCATCATCATCATCATCATTATCAGAAGAGCGTTGCGAATCTGATAAGTCGTCGCTATCTGATAGCGGAGCGAAGAGGCCGTCATCTTGTGATCCTCGAAGGCGGTTTCCGTCATTTTTGGCTGTCACGTGTCGCCTTGAGCTGCTGCTTCGAAGCTCCACCCCTCTGTTTTGCTCACTTTCACCTTCATCTTCATCCTCCTCATCATGACTCTCCAAATAGACAACAGTCAATGGCAAATTGGTGACGTCTTCCTCCTCTTCCTTGATATGGGGCCTCTCGGGCTCGTCTTGCTCTTTCCTGTAGTCGGGCTCGTCTTGCTCTTCCTCTTTAACGAAGAGGGGCTCTTCCTCTTCTTCCTCTTTAATGTGAAAGTACTCTTGACGAACATCTTCAATGACGTCTGCAAGACATAAGACGACACACAAACGTGGTTTGGTGAAGTCAATTCTCAAGCTGTCGTGTATTATTGTTCACTCGGTGGTACCTTGACTGACAAACACATTTGATATGTGACGAAGCTTATATATCAAATTACCCTCATAGCAAATCAATTTTCCCCATCGAAATGCGATTTCTATACGTTTTATTTGTCCATTTTTAATCACCACCACCAAGTTTTCCATGTACAACATCATAAAACGTAACTATAGCAGTCAAGTCCAGCAAAATACATTCAGCTAATACAAATCAATCACCAGACGGCTGCGCTCCAACTCATTTCCACGCAGTTTTATGTGCATTCACATTTCCGCATTGTGCAATAGTTCTAAAATATTGTTTGACTTCATTTTCAAATGTAGGTTTCTGATCAGCATATCATCATAAGGTGAAGCTGAAATGAGCAAACCTGTTGTGCGAGATTCATCTCGAGGCTGCACTTGTCGACGTTGTGGCTCGTTTTCCTCTTCCGGTCCGGAAAGTTCTTCTTTGTACTCGGCTGTCTTTCTTGTACACATTTCCACACGATAATAAACGTATAAACTGCCACTTGATCTGTGATGAGCGACGCGTTGCCCACAAACGCGTCTCTTTGTTAGCGGCTAGCAAGCTAAGCTAGCTCGAGAGGCTTCGACGTGCTTAAAACGAACGAAGATTTATTTATTAAACAACAATTAGCTTCAAGTCCAGTAGTGATGGACGTCCTGTGTTGAGTCTTCGGTGCGTTCAGTACTAATTCAGCAAGAATTTTGTTTAAAAAAAAAAAAAAAAAAAAACCGTTTATGGTTTCGCAGAAGGAGCGCAGCAACTTCCCTTGGACAAACCAAATGTCCCAGAATTCTTTGCGACACGAAGCCGGGAGGAACTCGACTTCCCACAATAAACGTGCTGTAATTTTGCAATTCTTCTTCTTATTTTTTTCTTTGAACACCCATCGCATCAAAAATGTTGAACCTCTAAAAAATGTGTCCTGTGCATGTGGCCGCATGTTTCAGCTCATTAAATACGTCCCACAAAAGGATTAAATTGTCCAGTAAGGGGCGCAATACTGAAATGTTTTAAACAAAGACAGAGACCAGCAATGACTACAGAAGCGACAACTCCAACTATGATCAAAAGAGTTGACGACATAATTCATTCCAAACTTTAAATGGCATTTACACAAATGTCGGTGCATTAGACAGTGAGCTCATTTCTTTATGTTTGATATAAGATTTAAATTGGACACTCCACATATAGGAACGCATGTAGAATTTCATATTTGTGGGCTTTATCATTTTTATTTTTTTTGAGGAAAAGATTCTTTTCCTTTTTGATTGTCTCCCCCTGGGGGTTTAATTTGTAAATGTATTGCAATACACTTACCATACTAATTACCTGTAAATAAATAAACAATCAAATAAATAAATAAATAAATAAATAGTAGCGTCTTGATCACTTTTTCATGACTTTTGGATAACACCAATGCCACGAGATGGCAGTCTTGCCTATGGCATGAAGTTCCATAACAGGTCAACACCGGACGTTACGTAGTTGGCAACCGGAAATAAAAACGTTCTGACGAATATGGTGTGAAATCTTCGTATCGTTCCAGTAGTACTGAACTTATTTGTACGGAAAACGTCGACACATCAAGTCCATCACAGCGTGAATGCACGATAATCATCATTCGTTCAAATCTTCATGTGGTTTTGGTGCACGTTGTTGCGTGGCCGCTCCGGATTAGCTTCGCTTGCTTAGCCGCTAGCAAAGGAGGAGGCGCGTTTGTTTGCGACACTTCGCGACGTGGGCATCAAAAGTGTTGTGATTGCCGCGTGGAAATGTGCACAAGAATTGTGAAAGAAGAAGAATACGAAGAGGAACTTTGTGCATTAAGGCAACGTCAAGTACTGGACGCCTTTTGCAAGCTGCCTTCAGTTGTGTTACATACAGCAGGTTTGTGCATTTCTTACGCTCGTGTGTACAAATGTAAATAAACTACAGCTACTTTACAGAGGTAAGAGCAAGATTTGATGACATGATTTAGGATTTGCTTGCTGTAAATGATTTGACTTGCTTGATATTTTTCCCCCATAGTAACTTGGGACTTGCATGTTTGTGAATTACAGATGAAAAAAAAAAAAAAACACATCAAGAGTTTTAAGCAAATGTAATGTTACTTTCTTGTGTCCTGCAGATGTCAGTGAAGATCTCGATATCGAGCAACAGGAACCGCAACCAGATTTTAAAGACGAAGATGAGGAAAAGTTCCTTCACATTGAAGAAGTAGAAGAGCCGGAGTACGCCGGCGTTAAAGAGGAAGAAGAGGACGAGTTCATCACGCTGCCGTTGACCTTTTCACCTTTGAAGAGTGAAGATGATGAAGTCAAAGATGGACGCGAGGATAGCAGAGGGGCGGAGCCTCCACGCGGCAGCTCAAATCGACACGTGACAGCGTCGCGAGGTGATGAAAGTTCCCAAGCAGACGGATTCGTAGCTCCGCTATCTGATAGTAACGACATGACGTCACACTCTACTGGCACTGACGATGACGATGATGATGATGATGATGATGATGAACCGCCTGAAGGCAACGTGTCACATTGCGCTGACAACAAACGTGCAAAATGTTCTCTTTGTGGAAAAACTTTTAGTCATAAGGGCAGTCTGAAGACACACATGAGAATCCACGCTGGGGAAAAACCGTTTACCTGCTCCGTCTGTGGCAAAAGATTCACTTTGAAGAGAGACTTGATAACACACACACGAACACACACTGGCGAGAAACCTTTTACGTGCTCCGTTTGCGATCAACGATTCTCTCAGAGGGGAAACTTAAGGAAACACGCAAGAACGCACACTGGCGAGAAACCTTTTGCCTGCTCAGTTTGCCAGAAAAGATTTGCTTTGAAGAAAAACTTAACAACACATACACGAACACACACTGGTGAAAAACCATTTGCCTGCCCAGTTTGTGAGAAAAGATTCACTTTGAAGAAAAACTTAACAACGCATACGCAAAGGCACACTGGAGAGAAACCTTTTGTCTGCTCCGTTTGTGAAAAAAGATTCACGTTAAAGACGGAGTTAACGAGACACACGCGAACGCACACTGGAGAAAAACCTTTTGCCTGCTCAGTTTGTAACGAAAGATTCAGTCTGAGGGCAAGTTTAGTCGCACATGCAAAAACGCACAGTGGAGAGAAACCTTTTGTCTGCTCCGTCTGTGGTCAAAGATTCACTTTGAAAAGAAATTTAATCGCACACGCAGTAATTCACGCTGAAGAGAAACCTTTTGCCTGCCCAGTTTGTGGTCAAAGGTTTGCTATGAAGACAAATTTAACAACGCACAAAAGAACGCACACTGGGGAGAAACCTTTTGTTTGCTCCGTTTGTGATAAAAGATTCTCCATGAAAACAAATTTAACGAGGCACACGAGAACACACACCGGCGAGAAACCTTTCAGTTGCAGCGTGTGCGATAAAAGATTCTCCAACAAGCATCATGTGACGAGACACAAGTGTGTTGGTGAGAAGGGCGGAGCTTAATGAAGACTTTTAAGTAAGAAAGTGACTGTGGGAGGCCGTAAAATTGCATGCGCGATCGTGACAAAAACAATAACGGATAATTTGATGATGTAAAGATGTTAAATAAATTGTTGAGTGGCAGAAGAAGCGCAGTGCCGTTTCCTGCATCCATGGAAGGGTTTGATAATTGAGTCATTACAGATGTTTACAGACAGGTGAGTTAAATACTCCCTTACTTATTTAACTCATTCACTGCCATTGACGGAAAAAGACGTCAAATGATGCATTTTTTTGCTGGTCTGGCAATGAATGTGTTAAAAACTAAATCATTCAACACTTTTAAAATAAGACAAACGCATACAAAATGCAACATGTACGTAGGAGAAAATACTCCCTCATAACCTTTTCCGCCACAATGCTAATATTGAGCAACATACATGTTAACACTTGGACTCATAGCGAAACTATAGTGCTGGCTATCGATTGTAATTTATTCAATCGATTCACAAGAGTTCAGTTCGATTTCATTTTTTTTTTTTTCCTGATTCGATTCACTTCAGTTCAATCTGATATTGATGAACTATGGAACATCAATTTTTCTTAACTATTGAGGAAATGATAAAAAATTCCACTGACATTAAATTCCAAATTCAATTTTGCGGAGGTAGTAATTGCTTAAATGATTTAGTTTATTAATGAAAAGTAACGTGTTGCAATCACTTTTGTGTTAAACAAACATTGACATCAGCAAGGATGAGATGAAAATATTTTCATAATTCTAATTCAATAAATTGTAAATATAAATTACAAAGATTCTGAATGTTCTTAATGTGCAATAATAATAATGTGCAATGTGCAGGTCTTTCATAAATGTATGAAAATAATTTTAAATTCATGTCAACAGTACATTTCAAGAAAACATTAAGATAAAAAAAAAAAAATCAGGACTTTAAAATTCTATTTTCTTATTTCTAATTTGTGGGGAAAAGAGATATTAAAATAGGTTTCATGGTTCATTCAATTCAATTCATAGTTTTATAAATCAATATCAGGCTTAAGGAAAATTGATTCATAATCGAATATTTGATTTTTTTTAAATGCAGCCCTAATTCAAACACAGGGACAAATCTTATTAAGTTTTTGCATTTATTTCTAATGAATTTTGTTGAACTAGACAACATGTGGTAACTCAATATTTACAGTCTGCAGAAATATTCAAACGCATTTGAATAGATTATCTGCATAGCAGCAAGCCACCCTTCAAGGAGGGGGGAGAAGTATCACAGGCAAACAACTCAAGTTCCACAAATAGTTTGCACAGCTCGACTTATTTTCAGTTCATTTCAACCGGAATAATTGAGAAAACATTTAACACATTGAGAGAAGAGCAATGAAAAGACAAAAATATTGTACAAACAGTGGAACCATTTTGAGACGTTTCAGTAGTGAGCCAATAAGAACTATATTGAATGATGACCCCAAAATTAAAAAGTAAAATACATATATGGTCAGTGTTTTTCAACCTTTATTGGGCCAATAAAAAAAAAGTCGCAAAAGCGGATGAGTACAGAATACCGCCTTCTACTATCGAGTGCAGTGGTGGGCAAACTCTGGCGTTGAGTCCTGCAAGGTTTTGGATGATTCCCATCTCAAACACAGCTGCTTTATTGATCAGCTCATCAGAAGCTGCGCATAAGCCCGATAACGATCCTGTTGATTGGAATCAGCTCGTGTTGGAAGGGGGAAACCTCCCAAACCTGCAGGACTCCGGCCCTCGAGGATGGAGCCTGATGTCGCGGGAGACCATTTCATTGTTCTCCCTATCTCGAGATGTCAAATGGCATAGATGAACAAGGACACACGATTTGAGCTTAACGGCTAATTCAATGTAAGTGATTTGTTTTCATGTGTTCCATTAACGCTGAACGATCATGAAAACTGAAGCTGCAAACTGAGCACGCAAAAGTTTTCTCACCAGTGTGCGTTCTTTTGTGCATTCTGACAGCTCCCTTCCTCGAGAATCTTTTACTACAAACTGAGCATGCAAAAGGTTTCTCTGCAGCATGTGTTCTTTTGTGAATTGCCAAACCGCCCTCTCTCGAGAATCTTTGACCACAAACTGAGCAGGCAAACGGTTTTTCCCCAGTGTGCCTTCTTTTGTGCATGATTAAATTTGTCTTGAGAGAGAATCTTTGACCACAAAGTGAGCATGCAAAAGGTTTCCCACCGGTGTGTGTCCTGTTGTGTGCTGTTAAATTTGTATTTTTGGAGAATCTTTTCCCACAAATTGAACATCCAAAAGGTTTTTCTCCCGTGTGCGTTCTTGTGTGAGCCGTCAAAGTGCCTCTTTGAGCGAATCTTTGACCACAATCTGCGCAGACAAATGGTTTCTCCCCAGTGTGCGTTCTCGCGTGTGTCGTTAAACTTGTCTTGACAGAAAATGTTTTACCGCAATCCGAGCAAACGAAAGGTTTTTCCCCCGTGTGGGTTCTCGCGTGTATGTTCAAATTTTCCTTGCGGGAGAATTTTTTCCCACAAACTGAGCAGGTAAAAGGTTTTTCTCCCGTGTGTGTCCTCGTGTGTATTTTCAACAACGATTTGTTGTAAAAAGTTTTGCCGCACTCCGAACATTTCACGCATTTGTTGCCAGTGTGACCTTCCGTATGGCCTCGGTCAACCGTGTCGGGGGAGGGTGACGTCAAGTTGCCGTTATCTGAAAGTGGAGCTAAGAGGCCGTCTGACTGGGATCCTTCACGGTGGTCTTCGTCGCCTTCTTCACTCTTCACAAAGACACCAGTCGATGGAAACGTGCTGATTTCGCCCTCCTGCTCTTCTTCTTTTATGAGCAGGCGCTCAATCTGCTGCTGCTCGGGACGAAAATCATCTTCTGTGACATCTACAGCACACAATGTAGACACACGCACACGTGGTTTAATGTGACAAAGGCTTTGATCATTCATGTCATTCTTGAAAACGTTCTATTTCATCATATCGGTCATGTTTCATTGTAATTTCCGACATATGAAAAGAGATACAATTCTGCCATCTGCTGGCCATAGTTAGTGGGTGTTTTTGATTGCACAACCTATTGACCAGGCAGCGCTGCACTTAGATGTTGCACTGCCCATCCATTGATTAAATAAAATAAAATAAATTAAAATAAATAAAATAAAATAAAATAAAAACCTAGTTGACGTCATTTAACGTTTATGGCACACATCGTGATTTTACTTATCATTATTAAACGTTTTTGGCGGTCAAACAGTTAAGTTGCATCTCATTATGTCAGTCGAAGACGTCAGGACAACATCGAGAAAACTGCTTGCCTCAGTCAAGGTCAGTGGTCAGGATTCAACACTGAAGAAGAAACTGAGCATCTTTTAGTGATTTTTTTGTATTTGTCAAAATGTACTACTGGTATCGGCAGTTGGTATCGGTGAGTACTGAGGGTCTGAGTATCGGTGTCGGTCTGAAGGAAAGTGGTATCGAACATCCCTAATACTAAAAGCTACAAAATGAGAACACGCCCCTTCGAAAGGTTAAACTTCCAACAAGGTACGTACAGTGACTGCAAATGGCCCATTGAGGGACTAACACAATTGATCTTACCTTTATCTATATTTAACGAGTCAATTTCTTACACTCTATTTGGTTTTATGTTTTTTAGACAACATACTTTGCATAAAATAGTTGCTAAACACGTGATAGTAAGAATTTGCACCGACCTGCTGCTTCCTGCAGTGTTGTCTGATTCTCCTCTTTGGTCCGACAAAGTTCCTCCTCGTGCTCTTCTTCCTTCACGCTTTTTGCACACATTCTCACACGATAATCACAACACTTTGTTTGCATTTAAGTTCTGGCGTCGCGCTCTTGATTAGCTGCTAGCAGGCATAGCTAGGCCAAGCTAAGCTAAACTAGGCCGCGCGGCTTCAAAGTACACTAAAACGAATTGATCCGGACACAAATGGACTGTTTCAGTCAAGTGACGTCATGATGAAAGGACGTCCAGTCTTTTCTTTTTTTTACGTGCAGTCTTAATTCAGGAATAATTCTTTCGTGAAACTCGTGTTGTGGTTGAGCATGGAGGCAAAAGAGCGATGCAGTACGGAAAGTCCACTTGGACAAACTACATGTCATGCGCACCACACGACAAACACGTTCAATGAAGTTCGGACCCCGGCAGAGGCGTCAAAATCAGGTCTAGCAAATTAAAAAAACAAACAAACCTGCCAACCTTGAGGTCCACATGACATCTTGACTTATCCTGTTCATTGGAAACAGGTGCGTTGGAGCAGGGAAACATCCAAAACTGGCAGGATTCCGGTCCTCGGAAAAACGAGTTGAAAATCCAAATTTTAAACACTAACTGTTGTGTTAAAAACTTAACCTTAGAATGAAATACTACTTAAATAAGAATGAAACTCACTTTATTGTCCAATCGTAGTTTGAATTATGATTCTCATCAACAAACCAGCAGGTCTTATCAAATGTTGATGCAAATTGTAGGCTCGTCTCGTCTCCGCACAGATGCATCCACACATGCACAAAAAAAAGCTATTTGAGTTCTATTTATTATTGAAAGAGTACAAAGGGTGAACTTGAACAAACACAAAAGAGTGCAGAGATGATGAACTGGGTGAGCTGATGATGCAGGAAAAAGCACAAGTGATCACATGTATATATAATTTTTTATTTTTTTTTGTCAATGGAAAACAGTGGCAAAACCCAAGTCATTATTTCCTCAAAATTTTTGCAGGTAAAATCGAATTCTTCCTAAATTTGTAAACTCAAGTTCCAATGGATAACGATGTTGGGAATGAGTCAAGAATGACACGACAGTAAGATTGTCACCAACAAATCTTATCCTATCGATTATGCCATCGATTACTCGGGGAATCCCCCCCCCCCCCCCCCCCCCCCCACTACTGCTGGTTACATTTTATTAACTCATTCAAACCCAAAGGCGTATAAATACGTTTTTCAATACTTTGTTCTTCACTCCCAAAAACGTTTTTTTTTTTCTGTTTTTTTTTGTGCTAAAGCATAAAGATAGAGCTTCTGACATGAAGAGGTCGTTTAAAGTAATGGTAGTTATTGCAAAAAACGGCCAACAGGTGGCAGAAGAGTATAAGAGATCAGCCAGGGCCATTTGCAACAAGCTCTTTTTGCCAGTGTTTTCAACATGTTTGTGAATAATGATGAAACTATTTTACTAGTCCGTCATTTTATTTTAATGCATACATTTTTGCGTCCACCAATTTTTGGTCAACTTGGTCAACTTCCCCCCCGCCTTACATCACAGTCTCACTTGGCTCAGTTTCATCTTCACGGTCGTCTTTCTCGTCAGTCTTGTCGCCAGCGCACGCGTGCTTCTTCATCTGATACTTGTGAGAGAAAGTCTGATCACACGCGCAGCAACGGAACGGTTTCTCCCCAGTGTGTCTCCGCATGTGCGGTATCAAACTTGCCTTCTGAGTGAATCTCTTACCGCAAACTGAGCATGCAAACGGTTTCTCTCCAGTGTGCGCGCTCGCGTGCGACGTCAGACTTCTCTTTTCAGCAAATCGTTTACCGCAAACGGAGCAAGCATAAAGTTTCTTCCCAGTGTGGCTTAATGCGTGCCTCGTTAAATTGGACTTTATGGCGAAGCTTTTACCGCAGACCGAGCAGGCAAATGGTTTTTCTCCCGTGTGCGTTCTCGTGTGCATCGTTAAGTGTTTCTTTTCAGCAAATCTTTTCCCGCAAACGGAGCAGGCAAAACGTTTCTCTAGAGTGTGCGTTGTGTGTCTTAGTGCGTGTCTCGTTAAATTTGACTTCACAGAGAAGCTTTTACCACAAACTGAGCACAGATAAGGTTTTTCTCCGGTGTGTATTCTCGCATGCATCGTTAAATCTATCTGTCGATGTAACTTTTTCCCACAAACGGAGCAAGCAAAGGGTTTCTTCCCTGCGTGCGTTCTCGCGTGCGATATTAATTGGTTCTTTGTCGTAAAACTTTCCCCGCAAACGGAGCAGGCAAAAAGTTTCTCCCCAGTGTGTTCAATTGTGTGCCTCGTTAAATTTGCCTTGACAGAGAAGCTTTTGCCACAAACTGAACAGACAAAAGGTTTCTCTCCGGTGTGTCCTCTTGTGTGTGATGTTAAATTTCTCTTATCAGTGAATCTTTTCCCACAAAGTGAGCAGGCAAAAGGTTTCTCCCCAGTGTGCGTTCTTGTGTGCCTTGTCAAATTGGACTTTAGAGAGAAGCTTCGGCCACAAAATGAGCAAAGATAAGGTTTTTCTCCTGTGTGTATTCTTGCGTGTGTCAATAAATTTGTCTTAAGAGAGAAGCTTTTAGCGCAAACTGTGCAGCGGTAAGGTTTTTCTCCAGTGTGCGTCCTTGTGTGCGATTTCATCAAATACTTCCTATGAAAAGTTTTGTCACAGTAAGGACATTTCAAACATTTGTTGTCAGTGTGACGTGTCGCTTCATCTTTCAAGTCTTCATAATCGTCTTCATCATCATCGTCATTCGAGGAGCGTGCCGTGACGTTGTCACCATCTGACAGCGGCGCCATGATGTCGTCCGTCTGTGATCCTCCGCAGTCGTCTTCTCCATCACCTTCTTCGATCTTCACGGTGACGCCAGTTAATGGAAACTCGCTGATTTGATCCTTCTGCTCCTCCTCTTGAAGGTGAGGAAACTTCGGCTCCTGCTGCCCGGGACCAACAACTTCATCAATGACGTCTGCACGACACAAGAAGACCAAAACATAAGCTTGATCAAGTCAACGCTTGTTCTTAGAATCAAACAAACACGTGTGGAACCTAGAGAATTAAAAGGGTCATTTTTTTTTTTACAATAAGGTTCCTTTATCGGTAATAATAATTATCATCAAGTTATGAATTTAATCAATTTCTATAATAATTGTAATTGTCAATCTTAGTTAGAATAACAAGTAAATGACATGTAGTGGAACGTGACGGCCACAAGTGCAGCCCGTGATGAATCACATTTCATTTCATTTGCTTCTTTCAGTTACGAGCTTGGTTACGGAACGTATAAAACTCGCAAACCAAGGCACATAAAAAATAAGAGTCGTGTCAAAGTACGTCAGTGACATTGATCAAAACGACAACAACATATTTGAGCTAGTTAATAACCAAGTGAAAAGCAAGAAGAGAACGAACCTGATTTGTGTCGCACAACTTGAGGCTGCTTGCAGATCGCGTCTTCGGTTTCTTTCGTCCGACACATTTTCTCCTCGTTCTCTTCTTTTTTCATCCTTGCTGTACACATTGTCGCGTCAAATCAACATTTAAAATCACACCGGATCTCTGCTGAGCGCAAACAAATCGTGTCTCTTTCTTTGCGACCAGGGACTCGAGGTGGAAAGCTAAATTAAGCGAAGCTAAACACGACCGAGAAGCTTCAAACGTGCATCGAGACGAGTTCACCCGGACACGAAAATTTAGTAGATCTTTAGCGGAAGTAGTACGGCAAATCCACTTTCACGAGTTACGACAGTGTCGTAAACACAGACGCCGCGCTGTCGTCATCATCATCATCATCATTATTTTTTATTTTTTTCAAGTATAAATAGGATCCGATCTAAATAACGTTAATTCAGTCCTTTGTAAAATAATGACAAAGCAGATTGTGGTTCACAAGTTGTACATTTATCAATGTAAACCTTTGCTAAATAATTCAATGATTCATAACATGGAGGTTTCCATTGTCATCTTTGTTTCTCTTTACTGTCACTCTTGGAAAAGACATTTTTAATCTCAATGGGTTTCTTACCTGCTTAAATAAAGGAATGAAAGAAAACAAAAATTAAATCCTCATAAAACATCATTAGGCAAGGCAAGTTTATTTGGATGGCAAATTGAGCTGTTGTCTCCATGAAAGTCAATGCATGGACATACTGTCCATGGCGGCCATGTTAGCGGGGCCACTGTCCCAATTAACACAGTTTCTATATACATATTGATTTGACTGACTTGCTAAGCACCCCCACATCATAAAGAAAATTGGTTTGGTCAGTCAAATCAAAATGTTCAATTGTCAACATTTGGTCAATTAAAATCAATCAAATTATTTGAGACTTGACTGTTGTACCAAAATGCTAAACAAATAAGGGGAATCACAAACTTTTTTCTTTTTCCGAAGATCATTTTATTTGAACATATACATACGTTTTTCACGTTTTGTTGACTTGCTGTTTTTGTTTTTTATTTAGCAAATGATAGAAGAGAACAATACAGTTTTGCTCACAAGTTCGATAACAGGCAGAATTTGCAACGGGAACTTTTTTTTTTTTTTTTAATTAAAGAAAACATGAATAATAATGCAAAACATTCTATGTTCATTTTAATAACATTCAAATGAAACTACAAGGCATTTCAGAAAAAAAACAAGAAAAAAACCAATCAACAAATTTTACAAAACAAGAAAATATTGGGATGGTCCTCATTCAGTCATATTTACAAAAAAAAAAAAAAAAAAAAACCTGTACTAGCAGCTGTCATACTTATTAGTTGACTTCTGTTACTTGACAATAAAAAATGCCAAACATGATTGATTTTTTTTTTTTTATCATGTCATTTATTTGAGACCGCCATTGATTCCATGCAGATGCAAATACAACAAGTTGACTTCAATATATCATACACATCGCAATAAACACCAAATGATTTTTCGGACGTTTGCTTCAACAAACGTTCTCAATCGGAACATTTTCAATTTGAGTTTATTAATCCCAATCCACGCAAAACGATGTCACCAAATTCAGTGAAGCACATCTTTTCTGTCTAAAAAAAAGGATTTTTTCACGCTTGGTAGCATTTTTCCACATTGATTTTCATTCGAATCGATGATCAGCAACTTTCCATCTTTCAATACATTCAAAATTTTCTCCAAATTGAGTCAACTAGAGTTGAAAAATGATCCCCAACGTTTCTCCACAGTTTATTTTGCCACTTCATTGCGTGCTGCTCTTCAGACCTCGACACTTGTGTTTGTCAACGAGACTCTGCTGATTGAATCGTTTGCCACACACGCTGCAGCTGAATGGTTTCTCGCCAGTGTGTATCATCGTGTGCGTTTTGAAATGTGACTTTTGGAGAAATACCTTCCCGCAAACCGAGCACGGAAAAACATTCTCGCCAGTGTGTCTTCTTGTGTGCACCGCGAAAGACTTCTTTGTGGCGAATCTTTTGCCGCAAACTGAGCAGGCAAATGGTTTCTCACCGGTGTGCGTTCTTGCGTGTGCCGTTAAATCACACTTCTGAACAAATCGTTTACCACAAACCGAGCAAGCGTACGGTTTATCGCCAGTGTGTGATCTTGTGTGTCTTATTAAATGTGTCTTTGAAGAGAACCTTTTACCACAAACTAAGCAGCCATAAGGTTTTTCTCCTGTGTGTGTTCTCAGGTGGATTTTTAAACCATCCTGGCAGAATGTTTTACCACAAATTGAGCAGGCAAACGGTTTCTCCCCATTATGTCCTCTTATGTGCCTTCTTAAATTTGTTTTTATCGAGAATCGGTCGCCACAAACCGAGCAGGCAAAAGGTTTTTCGCCGGTGTGGGTTCTTCTGTGCCTCGACACATGTCCCGCGGTACTGAATCTCTTGCCGCAAACTGTGCAGGCAAAAGGCTTTTCTCCCGTGTGTGTTCTTGTGTGCAGTTTTAAGAGACTTTTTAAAGTGAATCTTTTGGCGCAGAGTAAGCAGGAAAAAGTTTTTTCTCTAGTGTGTGTTGTTGTTGTGTGTGTTTTCAAATCTCCCCGTCGCCTGAATCTTTTGCCACAAACTGAGCAGGCGAAAGGTCTTTCTCCAGTGTGCACAATGGAGTGATTCTTTAACGATTGCTTGTCAGCGAATCGACCGCTGCAAACTGAGCAAGCAAACGCTTTGAGGCCAATATGTGTGTTTTTGTGTCTTTTTAAATTTGACTTCAGAGAGAAACAGCTCCCGCAAACGGAGCAGGGAAACGGTTTTTCTCCAGTGTGGGATCTTGTGTGTGTTGCCAATGATGACTTTGAGGGGAAAATTCTGTCACAGTGAGAACAATTATAACGATATTTGTATCTGTGCCATTTGTCATGAATTTTGGCCAGTGGTTTAACATCATCATCATCATCATCATCATCATCATCATCATAGTTCGAAGAGTGCGAAGTTACGTCACCGTCGTCTGATTGGGATCCTCCAAAGTGGTCTCCATCACCTTGTTCACTCTTCACCATGACACCAGCAAATGGAATATTGATTTCACTTTCCTGCTCTTCTTCTTTAATGTGAGGGTGCTCTTGCCCCTCCTCCTTTTTAATTTGAGGGAAATCTGGCTCCTTCGCCTCTTCTGAGATGTGGCGGTAATCTGACGGCTGCAGCTGCTCAGGATGAACATCTGCAGGACAAAAAGAGACAAACACCTGGTTTGCTGAGGTAATAATAAGAATAATAATAATAAGAATAATAATGGTGATGATGATACACGCCTTTTTAGAAAATGAAGATACAGTCACAAATCTACATAAATCTACACAACCCTGTTCAAATGCTTATTATTTTTGGCAATCTTTTTTTTTTTTTTCCAGTGCTTTGTGAACTGCACTTTGATTGTATCGACTTGTGTTAAATGCCACGATGTTTGTACACCCCCCAGAAAAACAACAACAACATTCAGCTAACGTGGCAAAAATGACGTCGATTGCCGCCCAGTCTCGATCAACGTCTCGCGCGATTCACGGCAAATTAGTTGCCGGTCACGGAGAAATATAAGCACCGCGAAAAGGAATGTGCATGTAAATGTATGTGCCTGATGTCACAAAAACACGAAATGAGCAAATGACTCATGAATAAGACGTGAACATTGTGATTCAACAAGTGAGAGAAGGAAAGAAGCGAGCAAACCTATTTTGTGCAAAATGAGTCGAGGCTGCTGGCAAAAGGCGATCAGAAAATGACGTTGTTGCTCCTCTTTTGTTCGACAAAGTTCCTCCGCATAATGTGCTGTCGTCCTTGCACACATTTTCACAAAACTTCCCACTCACACTTGGCCTCAGTTTCGAGATGTGTTGTTCTCACAATGCTCCGTCTCTTCTTTGTTAGCGGCTAGCGAGCTAAAGCTAATAACTAATTAGCAGTCCGAGTAGCTCCAACGAGTTTATCTGCCATGAAGATGAAGAAACAAATGCTGTTTGATTCCAGTTCCGCAGAGATGGACGTACAGCATCGACGTTCAAGTAGTACATTCAAGAAGAATATTTTCGTGAAATTTGTAAAGCGCATGCAGACACCGAACAAGTACGGCGGCGTCACTTGGACAAAAAGATTGCAGATTTATTTTTTTTTCTGCAGGTAGCGTGTGTGATGTGTGATGTTACAGTTGACTTTGGAGAGAAACTTTTACTCCAAAATGATTCGGATTCTTCAGCAGCAGTTTGACCAGCGCACTTTTGTATCCTCACATAGTTTTACTCGAGAATCTTTTCCAACACGCACCGCAACTGAATCTTTTTTTCTCCAGTGTCTTCTTGTGTGCATTGTTAAATATCTCTTGACAGAGAATCTTTTGCCACAAAATGAACAATCAAAAGGTTTCTCCCCAGTGTGAATTCTCGTGTGACTCGTTAACGTTCCATTTGTACGGAATCTCTTACCGGAAGCTGAGCAACTAAAAGGTTTTTCTTCATCGTGTGTTTGCTAACAGCGTCTTTGTACAGACTATTTTTCCGCAAACTGAACAGGCCGCCGATTGTAAACATATACAATAATAATAATAATAATAATAAAAAACCTATTTTAATCTACAAGAGCTCACCGCATGAGTTGCTCCAAAACGAGCTCACCAGTGATGAGAAATCATTCCAGGAATATTGTTGGCCTACAAGTTGTCATTTTAAAAACGTTAAATAAAATATTGCTTACTGATATTGATCTGTCTCGTAATTATTGTGAGGAAATATTTAAGTAATAAGCGTCTTGCCATAAATATATAGGATGAATTATTAATAGCATAAAGACAATTTCAGTCAATTTGTTTCAGATTTGTGTATCAAACTGCTGGCCCTTAACATGAATCCATAGACACGAAGCAGCTCGCAATTTAAAAAAGGTTGGTGACCCCTGATCAACGCCAACTTTATGTATAAATAAAATAGGAAGCAGAACGATCAAATGCTCTTCCACTAGATGACAGACGTTTTGCTAGATTGTGAGGCATGAGATTTTTTTTTATTATGATAATTGTTAAATATAAGCTCTGGCTCAATAGGTTGGTGAATGCTTCTTTCAAGTAAAAAGTTCATGAAACTATAAAAGGGTAGTGCAACCTGTCTTTCATGCACAAATTTTGATAACATGTTTTTTTTTTTTTTTGGTCAAGCATTTTTACGCCATGAAAAAAGTTACCTTGATTTTTTTTTTTTTTTTATTAATTAAACATACATTTTTCAAGGAGCTGCTGACATGTCCACTAGGGTGGACTGTGTGCATTTCAACAACTGATGAAACATTTTTGTAAGTAAACAACAACATACTGTCAACATTGTAAATATGTTTTTTTGTTTCATCTTTAACATTCTGTTCAGTTTTAACATATTTCAAAAGTGCTGAACGTAATTCAAAAAACATTTCGCCAAAGAAAAATGAACGTTTTTGGAAGCACAGATAGTAGCGTAATCACGAACAGACCTAGCTTATTGCTTGGGAAACGTTACCTCGTATGGAAATTGGCAAAGCATCCGGGGCACAACGCCACGAGACACTGCATGCAGATGTACTTTGTTTTCCGGGCACAGGCGGAGTCTCGGCATCGGTTTGCGTTTTTTGCCGCGCTGAGTTGGGGCCAGTGCTCTCCAGGACCGAACTTGATCTCAGGGGTGGGCTTGGACACGACTCTGCGTTTCAAAGGAGGCGGGCCGGCACCGGCTCGCCCCGTCCTCGCCGTCGGGACGGAAGCTGCGTGAATCAGCGCACGAGCGACAGAGGCCTTGAAATGAAGAAGATGCTTCTTCTCCGACGAGCGCATCCTGTAGACGAGCCACGCGTTCACGGCCGTCACGTCCAAGAAGTGGAAGAACGCTCGGACGTACCATCGTTTGTGTTTGCGTCCGTGCGCGTTCGTGGCCGCGCATCGAGCCGTGAGATCCGCCCTTCCCGTATGCCGACTCAACAACTTGACCGAAAACGGCCTCTGGATGGCGATCAGCGTTTTTTCTTCCTTGCTCCACCTGTGGAGCAAATCCGGCGGGCAGCGGCCAACGCAGGACGAGGCCACGTGAACGACGGAGCGGTCCAGCCAGCGCGTGACGCTGACGTTTTGGCCGTTGGTGACGACGGAGCAAGATCCGCGTCCTTCCTCGCCGAGTTCCTTTTCGCTCTTCAGCCGGAGCCGCGCTGCCTGCGGCACGCCGCGTCGGCAGGCGCCCGTGGCGTAGATGCCTCGTCGTTTCAGCGCCACGAGAAGCGGAAGGCTGCAGAAGAAACGGTGGAAAAACACCTTGTGGTTCTTGTGGCGGATGTCGTCGCAGAGGCGCAGGACGACGTCGGCGGCCGTTTCCGACCGCCGGCGCACTTCGAATCTGTGCGTGTATCCGGAGCTCCCCGCTCGAAACCACACTTTCACACCCCAGGCTTTGGCTTTGCTTGGGATGTGGCGCTTGAGGGCCAAACGACCCCCGATTGGGACGGTCCGCGCATCGATGGTTTGGAATTCTTCGGGATCCGCCGCCGAGCGGAAGGTTTTTTGCAGCGTCTCCAACACGGGCCTGATTCTGAAGAGCTGATCGACGTTTGCCGGCCCCTGCGAGGAACGGTCGACAAAGTGAATGTAGCGCAGGATCTGCTCAAATCTTTTGAGCGACATGGCATTCGCGACCAAATCGAAACGCAGCCCTTTCTCCGACGACCAGTACATTCTTGATCTCGGATATTTCAGGTACGACATGACCAAATTGATGCCGAGAAACTGCTTCATTTCGCCATTTGTCATGGCCAGATTTTGTTTCCCTTTCCGCAGCGCATAGCGGTTCGACTGGAGCACGATTTCATCAATCAGATCTTCGGGAAACAGATGCAGGAAGAAATCGATTGGGTCCGTTCCCTCGATATTCACTTTGCACTCTCCTAAAAAAGGAGGCAGCTGTCCCGCAAACTCGTTGTCTTTGCTTTGCCAGACATGTCTGCTTGTTTTGTGTTCTTGGGCGTCGTCTTCCCAATCTTCACGGTCACTACCACCGCCATTTGCTAATTCTCTTTTTTCTGCTGAGTGCTCCTCATCACCGCCGCCAACATCATCGCCACTTGAGTCGGGTGGGACGCAATCCGCTATCCTGCAGCCTTTGCTAGCATGCGCTGCACCTGACCACTACAAAACACAAGGACAAGGATCATTCATTACTCTCATAAGAGGAATAACATCCATCAGATATGGTTATAAAACAAATGAAATGGATTTGAGGCCAAAACAACAAAGTTGGAGCGAGTGAAAACGTAGCTGGCGACAAATTTTCTCAAATAACAAGATCAGTACTTGGACATTTGAACAATTATATTACGGTTTCTTCATGTCCCAATATGTGTTCAACTGCATGGACAGAAGAAATGGAAACGTCATCCGCCCCTGCACTGTACATCATGTTTTAGAGCTTGTTTTTTGTTTTTTTGCGCTTACAAAATCTGACCAGTGAATGGCAGCGTACAACATGACAGTGTCCACTGGAGTGGCTTATGTGCAACTGTGGCATGAAGATTCATTATGTAGGAGAAAACAACATCTGAATAGTTGTTCATTGTCCAGGAACAGATCAAACAACATTACTTGAAGGTCAAATTTCACATTACACATATTGAATATTGTCTCAAAACAATCGAGGCCAAAATTACTTCAATTTTGTTGAAGTTCATCCAGTATTTTGTTTCCAGTGAAAGCGGAAAGGGATATACGCACATTTGTACTTCCTCCTCTACAATACTGCCATTAACTTGTTTTTTTGAATTATTATTAGTTGACCTCATTTTACATATTATTTTTTGAATACGTTTTTTTACTGCTCATCTCGCCAGCACACTTTTGTTTCTTGAGAAAATAATTATGAGTGAATTGTTTATCTTATGCACTAACTGTTGTGCGTTCTTAAATTCTCCATTAAAAAGAAGCTTTGGCCACAAACTGAGCAGGCAAAAGGTTTCTCGCCAGGATGAGTTCCCGTGTGGTTTCAGTGTCCGTTCTTGGAGAAGATTTTACCACAAATTGAGCAGGCAAAAGGTTTCTCCTCACCGTGCATTTTTGCATGCATTTTTAACGTTGCTTTAAAGGGAAACGCTGACCGAAAATTAAGCACACGAAAGTTCTCATGTGGCTTTTTAAGTTTTACTTCTGACAGAATCTTTTGCCACACACTAAACAGGCAAAATGTTTCTCGCCAGTGTGTGTTCTTTTTCTATGGCTTCTTAAATTTCTTTTTCTTTCATCAGGAAATCCTTTAGCACAAACTGCGCAGGCCAAAAGCTTCTCTCCAGTCTATGTTCTTGTGTGCATTGTTAAATTTCTCTTGATAGAGAATCTTATGCACACTGAGCAGGGAAAAGGTTTCTCGCGAGCGTGCGTTCTTACGTGGTTTGTAAATAGTTTTTCATCAGGGAATCCTTCATCACAAACTGAGCTGGCCAAAAGCCTTTTGCGGCTGCCAGCGAGTCCACCGCGGCCTCCGTCACCTTCCTCATCGTCATCATCGTCACCACCGTCGACGTCGGTGTCCGAAAAGTGTGACGTTACGTCGTCACTGTCCGATAGTGGAGCAAAGAGGCCATCCGCTTGTGACGACGCTCCGTCACTTTCCGTTGTCGTGCATCGACTTGAGCTGCTGCTTGGAGACTCCGCCCCTCCGCTCTCCTCTCTTTCTAATTCGTCATCATCGTCTTCACTCTTCAAAGGGACAAAAGTCAACAGCTGCTCGGTCAAATTCTCTTCCTCTTCTTTGATATGGGGAGACTCGTTCCCCGTCTCGTCCTCTTCAATGTGATTTGGCTCGGCTTCATTTTTTATGTAAACGGGCTGTCGCTCTTGCTGCCCGAGATTTTCTTCACAGAAGTCTACAGGACATAAGACAAACACATATTTGATGGTTTGATGTTGTGTATCCATACGACCTTGACATGGGGAGGAAAAAAAGAACAGGACGTTTTTAATTTAGCTAATGACTGAAATGGCTGAAGCCATCCATCAGTGCAAGGAAAGATACACAAAGCTATGTGTATTTTTTTTTTGTTGCGTTTTTCTTTTTATAGCTACTGTACTGTACTGTGTAGTTATAAGAAAAAAATCTAGGCAATAAAAAAAGCATAGAGATTTAAATGATTTATTTTCTTTTTTTCAGGATTTGGGGGTGACCAGCGGCCCTAGCGAATGATGCGTTTGGTTGGAAATTAAAAAAAAAGTGAGAGATGAGAACGTTTTTTTTTTTTCTCCTCTGGCTTTTAACTCAGTGCAAAGAAGCAACATGGCCGGTTTATCTTTCTATGCTGAGGGTCGCTTTGAATGAAAAAATAAAAAAATAAAAAATAATGGCTGTAGTTTGGACACCCCTAAACTAAACTAAACTAAACAAGGCAAACTATGTTGAGCCGGTCAAAATAGTAAACAAACCTGCTACTATGAAGACATCTTGAGGTTCCAACTTGAAAACGACGTCCAGAAGTTGACGTTCGTCCTCTTCTTTTGCTCCACAAACTTCCTCCTCGTACTCTTCTTTCACACGTTTTGCACACATTTTCACTCGATAGTCACGACACGTAATTTTTGCTTAGTTTATGTGAAAAACAAACAAATAATAAAACGGGTCTCTTTGATCGCGGCTAGCAAGCTAAGCTAAGCTAGGCTAGGCTAGCTGGAAGAATGGAAGAAGCTTCCATGCGAACCGAGGCGAGTTCATCCTGAGAAGAGAATTCAACAAATGCTGTTAGTCCGGATAATTAAAAATGGATGTGATGCATCGACGCTTCGGTAGGTTGAGGTATTCATTCGGAAATAACGTTACATTTCTCTTCATTTTCGCGTTTCCTGGTGAGACACTTTCCGGTCTCGAGAGCGATGACCCGGAAGAACTTAGAGGGAAGGTCGCACGGAAAGCTGTTGGGATTTAATTATTCATATTTCACTCCACACCGCGAAAACGCTCCAGTTTCATACTGGAGATTAAAAAAAAATAAAAATAAAATCTTTTTAATTTTTGTGATTTATAATAAATAAACCAAAATGCATCAAAACAGTCTAGTGAACTGTAGCACTGCGCAAATTAAAATATGACTTCAATAATTGCAAAACAAACCGAACTATCCATACAGATAAACCCAGTTGTAAACACATAATATTAATACAAAGACTTGTTCCATGGATATTTATTCAGAAAACACAAACACGATCGGCAAGCAGTCATTTTCAAATTTGTGGAGTATCTATTATGGTCCTAATATATATTATTTGACGAGAGCTTTTTCCAGAATGCAAATGAGGGTGATTTTCGATTAGTAGTGTAATGAAATAAAATAAAATAAAATGTAAAAAAAAAAAAGTTCGTTCAAAGCTGCTAAAATGGTCAAACAACGCCATCTGTTGCCATTTAGTTGTAATTGCACATGCCATGACGAGCTTTTGAGAGTCAACTGAAGCTGGCCTCGTTTGTCTCATTGGAGTTCTCAAATTCAACTTGCTGAGTTTCTTGTCAGCAGTTGTTGCACTCGCTCACATGTTGAACTTTCTTTTTCTGACAATAATACAAACACAAAACTCTGATAGGCTTCCTTCCACCCACCTTAAAGTTTTTGCAAACGAAAGGTGCCAAAACCGAGGCAATTTTTCCTCGTTTTTTTTTTGTCCATAAACCGGCTGATTTGTCAACTGAGGGTTCTCCGCATAGCGACGAGAGATTAAGCAAATGAGTCAGTGATTGTTCACACCGTTTCAATTTCTTCCATCTATTTTCCGCTGCTCTTCTTGACATCGCACTTGTGTCTTTTTATTTCGTACTTGGCATGGAATCTTCGATGACACACATTGCAACTGAATGGCTTCTCGCCGGTGTGTGTTCTCGTGTGTGCCGTCAAAGAGCGTCTTTGACTGAATTCTTTGCCACAAAATGCGCAGGAAAAAAGTTTCTCTCCGGTATGCGTTCTTTTGTGTGTGATTAGTTGTCCGTGCGCAGAGAACTTTTGACCACAAACGGAGCAAGCGAACGGTTTTTCCCCAGTGTGCATCCTAATGTGTCTCGTCAAATCTCCCTTCTGCGTGAATTTCTTGCCACAAAACGAGCAGTCAAATGGTTTGTCGCCAGTGTGTGTTCTTGTGTGCACTGTTAACTCGACATTCTGCGTGAATCTTTTGCCACAAACTAAGCAGACAAAAGGTTTTTCTCCCGTGTGCGTTCTTTCGTGCCTCGTTAAATTTGTCTTGACGGAGAATCTTTTATCACAAAGAGAGCAAGCAAAAGGTTTTTCTCCAGTGTGCGTTCTCGTGTGTTTCGTCAAATGTGTCTTTGTCGTGAATCTTTTACCGCAAAGTGAACAGCCGAAAGGTTTTTCTCCGGTGTGTGTTCTCGTGTGGATTCTTAAGTCGACATTCTGCAAGCATCTCTTCCCACAAACTGAGCAGGTAAAAGGTTTTTCACCCGTGTGCGTTCTCGAATGTCTGGTTAAAGTTGACTTTCTGGAGAATCTTTTGCCACAATGTAGGCAGGCAAAAGATTGATCTCCAGCATGTGTTCCTGTATGTGCTTTCAACGTTGACGTTTTGTCACCTTTAGCGTGTTGATCATCATCATAGTCAGAAGAGTGTGATGTGACGTCGCCGATATCTGATTGGGATCCTCCAGCATCTTCTTCACTCTTCACACCGACACCAGTCAAGTGAAACTTGATGACGTCATCGCTCGGCTCCTCTTTAATCTGTGGAGGTTCAGGTCCTCCTTCCGTTTTGATATGAAGAAGGTCCGGCTCTTCCTCGTCGATGTTATAAAAGTCATCTGGCTCCTGCTGATCGGGTTGAAGATCTTCACTGACGTCTGCAGGACACAAGAAGACAAAAAAAAAATCATCACAAAATGAAAGCGGCTATAAAACAAGTGAGAGCAGGAAAGTGAACAAACCTGCTTTCACAACGATCCGTTGCATCTTGCAAACAGCGTCCACTTTTGGACCTTCGGTCGCTTTTGGCCGAGTAATTTCCTCCTCGTATTCTTTTTCTTTCACGTTGTTTGCGCTCATTTGCAACACGCGATTTGCGCTTCGCAATGTACGTAAAATCCAACAAAGGATTTGTTAGCATCTAGCTAGCTAAACTAAGCTAGCTAACTCGCTCGAGAAGCTTCGACGTGCACCCAGACGAGATCATCCAGCAAAGAAGATTTTACGAATTTTTGTCGTGTAGATTAACGGCAAAAGAAATGTGTCGATGATTTAATCCGTTCAATCCTAATTCAGGAAAAAATTGTCAAACTCGTTTGGTTGAGAGAAGACGAGGAGAAAAACTGACTGGAGACGAGGGCGGACTTTGTACGGCAACTCCACTTGGACAAACTGCAAATTAGCGAATGTTAACTGGTGCCTACAATAAATAATAAGTATGAATTTATGCATATACAGTAAATTTTATTATTTTACATCTACCCCCGCCCTCCCCGGCAATTTCGCTTGCCTCAAATAAATTATGAATTGTTTAATTTCTTTCTTCTAAACGCCGACCGGTTTGTTACAAATGTCAGACATGCATTTATGATACAAAGCACCTGGGGAATTTTCTAATCAGGGGCATTCAAAACACATTACTTCAATGTTTCTAGTCCAGCATCGATCTCAGTTGTGCACGCGACATAAAAAAGCATTGTGGTGTGTTTTTCTGCAGGAAGGTCATATCAAAGAAACACGACATTATTGGAAAAATCATGTTATGTTGGTCATATACACAAATGAAAATCTGACTGCACCACGATTCAAAAGTAACATGACGACATTTACAAAACTGGCAGTCCTCGTCAAAAATAAGAACAAAATCTCGTCTCACGCCTCTTTTTGACCACATGACTTGGTTTTAGGTGTTCATCACGCAACCAGTAGAGGGCGGCACTGCACCAAAAGTGCTCAGTGTGACGTAAATCAAACAGAAGAGGAAGAAGACGCTGCAGCGCGAGTCTTTACGTTTCACGCAACCTCACGAAATCATTTTATTTATTTTTTTGCTGAACGAATACTTGAACGTACACACGCGTCAATGCAAGCTCACCCGTTTCTACCCAACTGGAATAAAACGCGATTGGATTTAAATTTAGCTTAATCGTAGCTTGCTAGCCGCAAACAAAGAGATTCCTTTCTTTGTTTGTTCGCAACACATCGAGGGTGAGTGATCATCGCGTGAAAATGAATGCAAGAGGGACGGTGGAGCACGAACAGGAACTTGGTGGAACGAAAGAGGAGAAGGAGCCACAAAGTCAACTAGTGGACGCGCTTTGCAAGTTGGAGCCTCAAGTTGTGTCACACCAAGCAGGTGTTTTCACTTCTTATATTCTCACTCTAATTTGCATTTCTTACACGAACCACAAAGGACAACAGCAGCACCTTCTTGTTGCTTGTTGACCAACCAGGAAAGGAGACACCGAGATTTTACGCTTAAAATTGGGTGTCGGGGTCTGCTCGATCTGATTTGAGCTGAATCGATACAGTATCTTGAGTGGTTGGGGTCACAATTGTGGTCTTCAGGCGGAAAAGGCTGAAGTGTCCTAACATATAAAAATGGAACCAATTCTGACATTTCTTAACAGCTGATACGACAAAAACATAACAAAACATGTTTGCTTTTTTTTTGCCACCTGGAATACTGTTTCAAAAACTGTTTGCAGGTGCCGCAGTTTTGTGAATCCTCAACGACAGAACCAACAAAGAAAGAAATCATCAAAACATGGAACTTGACTGAGCAAAGTTGGACTCTTACTAAACCATGTCATTTTTTTTTTGTTGGTCTTCCTGTGTCCAGCAGACGTCAGTGAAGATCCTGAGCCAGAGTCCGCCCCCATCAAAGAGGAGGAGGAGCCACAGCATCTCCACATCAAGGAGGAAGAGGAGGAGGATGAAATCTCCAAGTTTCCGTTGACCGTCGTTGTGAAGAGCGAAGAAGGTGATGAAGACGATTTCGGAGGACCACAATCGGACGGCCGCTTGCCGCCGCTGACATATCGTGACGACAAAACGTCGCGCTCTTCTGACACTGATGACGATGAGAAGCACGCCACAGGTGATACGACGTGCCGCGCTGACAAAAAGCGTGTGAAATGTTCTCTCTGCGACAAAACGTTTTGCCACAAGTCAGCGTTGAAAGCACACACAAGAAGTCATACTAAACCGAAACATTTTGACTGCCCCGTTTGCGGTAAAAGATTCACCTTAAAGGCGGTTTTAACAGTCCACGCGCGAACGCATACAGGAGAAAAACCTTTTGCCTGCTCAATTTGTGGTCAAAGATTCACTCAGAACGGCGCTTTAAAAATACACACGAGAAAACACACGGGAGAAAATCCTTTTGCGTGCTCAGTTTGCGGCAAAACATATCGCAGGAAGTCGAGTTTAACGACGCACACGAGAACACACGCGGGAGAAAAACAGTTTGCCTGCTTAATTTGTGGAAAAAGATTCACTCATAATGGAGATTTACAAATGCACACAAGAAAACACACTGGTGAGAAACCTTTCACTTGCTCATCTTGCGGGAAAAGATTCTTTTCAAAGACACAGTTAACAAGACACACGCGAACACACACTGGGGAGAAACCGTATTCCTGCTCAGTTTGTGGCAAGAGATTTGCTCAGAACTCAAATTTAACGAGGCACACCGTAATGCACACTGGCGAGAAACCTTTTGCTTGCACATTTTGCGGTAAAAGCTTCTCTCGAAAGGGAGATTTGAAATTGCACACAAGGACGCACACTGTGGAGAAACCCCACCCCTGCTCAGTTTGCGGCAAAACATTCACTTCCAAGTCCAATTTAACAAAGCACGCCGTAACGCACACTGGTGAGAAAACATTCGGTTGCAGCTCGTGTGACAAAAGATTCTTTCGTAAGGATCAGCTGAAGCGACACAAGTGCACGGCTGAGAAGAGGTGAGGAATGTTCGTCCATTTGAAACGATCCAAGTTTCCATGCCGATGAACCGGATGTCATTTTTGAGTCCCAAATGTGATGTTGGTTCGCATGTCCCATCACTGCCCTGCACAAAATGTCTTTTGTTGTCCGACTACATGTCAAATGCTTGCTGAATAGTTTTTGTATTTATGTTCATATCGACCAATGGTGTCCAGACTGCATTCGAGGTCCACATATAGAAAAATGGAAGGTTGCAAGAGCCGCTTTGGTTTCCATCTTTACATATCAGGAAAAGCTCGACAGTATACAAACCAATTCATGAATAGTAGTGGAACCTTTTTTTTCTTCACCCTCCAAATTTAAAAACAAAACAAAAAACTAGCCTTGTGTCTGTGTCCAAAGTTATTTTTAGAATATTCCGTGTGGGCCTCTGAAAAATGGATGGCAGGCGGCAAAATGGACCGTGGGCCGTAGTTTGGACAGCCTTGATATTGCATACAGCATTTTGTTTTCAAAATCAATGACACGCATTTGTTTTGTTTTTTTAAAAAGTGTTAAATAAAGATGCCGAAGGATCCATCCATCCATTTTCTGAACCGCTTGCTCCTCACAATTGTCGCGGGGGGTGCTGGAGCCTATCTCTATGGACAGTAGGCGGGGTACACCCTGGACTGGTTGCCAGCCAATCGCAGGGCACACAGAGACGAACAACCATCCACACTCACAAGGGACAATTGGGAGCGCCCGATCAACCTGCCATGCATGTCTTTGGAATGTGGGAGGAGACCGGAGTACCCGGAGAAGACCCACGCGGGCACGGGGAGAACATGCAAACTCCACCCAGGAAGACTCGAACCCGAGTCCTCAGAACTGGGAGGTGGACGTGCTAACCAGTCATTCACCGTTCCATCCATGCTGAAGGATGATTTACTGAATTGTTTAATGTCAAACAGTGTAAAGCAAATATTTGCTGAAACATTTCATGATCATAATATTTCATTGGTAAAGTCGGGCCACACTTCGTAATCATTTCATTACATTTTAAAATAATTCACGTGATCATTTTTGATCAAGCTCAATTGGCTCCACAGACGAGAAACGACAAATTGAACTATTTCATTACGCACAGAGGAACACGAGTGCTACAATTAAATAAACACTGAAACAATTAAATAGTGAAATAATGATAATGCTATTTAATAAATAAATATGCTGGAGAAAAAACTCCTATGTCACTCTTTGTCCCGAGTGCAGTGGACCGTACAGAAAATAGTGTTTTAAAATGGCTTTAGGTAATAAACGGACGCGTTTAACACAGGTGGTTGGCATTCCAACAATCTTTGTGTCGTGACTTTTTTTTTTCCTTGGATGGAAAAAAATAAATAAAATTCGACTGTAAGCCTGCAGTAATCATTCCTGGTCACTAAGTGGCGGTACTACGCTAACAGACTCCGTTCACCAAACGGCGGGCAAGAAGTTTGTCCAAGTGAAGTTTCCGTACTACTTCCGGTTCAGCGATGCAATTCCAGAAGAAGAAGAAAACCCACACACAACAACAACCCATGAACTTTGTCCAAGTGAGGTTGCCGTACGTACTGCTTCTGTTTCAGTCGTGAGCTTTCCGCAGCCACACAAATTTCACGAGATCTTTTCTTGCAGAACGATTTGAACAACCGATGCGCTGACGCGGCCCGTCCATTTCTACGAAACTGGACTCAAACTGAATTTGATCAATCGTCCTGTCCGGTTAAAGAAAAGTCGTCTCGGTACACGTTGAAGCTTCTCGAGCTAGCTTAGCATAGCTTGCTAACATGCAGCAGTGACACCACTCTAGTCAAGTGTGATTAATGATCATCTTGTGATTTATTTTTTTAAGTGGAAAATGTGTTCAAGACGCGAAAAAGAAAAGGAGCAGGAGGAGGAACTTTGTGGAACGAAAGAGGAGAACGAGCGTCAACAATTCGACCCGATTAGCAAGATGGAACCTGGAGTTGTGTTTCGCACAGCAGGTTTGTACACTTCTTCCCGCCTTGTGTCTTTTCTTCACAAGACTTCTGATAGATAGATAGATAGATAGATAGATAGATAGATAAAAATGTGTCTTCCTGTGTCCTGTAGACATCAGTGACGATGTTTGTCCCGAGCGATGTGAGCCAGAGCCCCGCCCAATCAAAGAGGAGGAGCCAGAGCCCACCGACATCAAAGAAGAAGAGGAGGAGGCCGAAATCACCGAGTTTCCTTTGACTGTGGTTGTGAAGAGTGAAGACGATGATGATGATGGCGACGACTGTGGAGGATCGCAATCAGGCAGACTCTTGGCTCCACTGTCAGATATCGACAACGTAACGTCACACTCGTCTGACTATGATGATGATGATGATGATGATGATAAAGACTCGCCAGGTAACATGACAAGCCCCACAAAAAACAAACGAGTGAAATGTTCTCGCTGCGACAAAACGTTTTACAGCAAGTCTGTGTTGAAAGTACATACAAGAACGCATACTGGAGAAAGACCATTTGCCTGCTCAGTATGTGCTCAAAGATTCCGTTACAAGGTCAATTTAACGAGGCACGCAAGAAGACATGACGGAGATAAACCGTTTACCTGTTCAGTTTGTGGCAAACGATTCTTTCAAAGCGGAGATTTAGTCATACACAAAAGAATACACACCGGAGAGAAACCTTTTCTTTGCTCAATTTGTGGGAAAAGATTCTCTCAGAAGGTAAATTTAACAAGGCACACGAGTACGCATGACGGAGAGAAATCTTTTACCTGCGCGGTTTGTGGTAAAAGATTCTCCAAGAAGGAAAATTTTAAGAGGCACACAAGCACACACACTGGAGAAAATTCTTTTCTCTGCTCAATTTGTGGTGCGAGATTCCGCCATAAGGTAACTTTAACAAGGCACACACGAAGACATGATGGCGATAAACCTTTTACCTGCTCAGTCTGTGGTAAACAATTCTTTCGGAATATCGATTTAAGAATCCACACAAGAAAACACACTGGAGAAAAACCTTTTGCTTGCTCACTTTGCGACAAACGGTTCCCTTCAAAGTCGCATTTGACAACACACGCGAGAACGCACGCCAGAGAGAAACCTTTAGCTTGCTCGGTTTGTGGTAAAGGTTTCATTTACCAGAAAGATCTCATAACGCACACGAGAATACACACTGGGGAGAAACCTTTTGCCTGCTCCGTCTGCGGTAAAAGATTCGCTCAGAACTCCAACTTAACGAGGCACACGAAAACGCACGGTGAAGGGAAACCGTTCAGTTGCAGCGCGTGCGATAAAAGTTTCTCTCGAAAGGATCAGCTTAAAACGCACAAGTGCGCCCATGACAAGAGTCAATGATGCTGCACAAGAAAGTGAACAAACTCACAATCAGCCCTTTCCTTTAACCTTTGTTGGAAAAGGTCACGGGGTCAAGCAGAGATGAAAAGCTGCTCACGATGACATCATTTGATGGGAGACGATAACTCAAGATGACGTCACTGTTTGTGTGGCAACTGACCAAGGTCAAAGCAGAATGTGTTTATTTTTGTCACTGCTCCGTTTCATCAAAGTTTATTTTCAATAACATTAGTCAATGTATAAGGATATCAGATCTGATTTTCCGTCTGAAAACAGATCGCTTAGTGAAGCTCTCTTGGATAAAGTCCAGTTACAAAAAGTACATTTTTGTCTTTTTTTTTTCTTTTTTTTTTTTCTTTTTTTTTATACGCCTCTTGAGTTTAGTAACAATGTTGCAATAATATATACTGTGTAAAAATAATAAAAGTGAACTTCCAATGTCATAATTAGGTGAAACTTTTGCCGTAACAAAATTGAGAATGTGTTTAAAAGTTCAGCGTTTTGTTGTGCACATTTCATGTTTTGTATTGTATTGACATGATCCTGGCTGCCATTTAACACCTTTGAAAATGTTTGTATGACAAGTGACTGATAATAAAAGAAAAAAAAAGTGGGAAGGATTATCACGTCATGTCTTACATATTCAAAAATCTCTATTTGTAAATAAGAACATTTGTAATACGCTACTAAGCTGCTTTTAAAAATGTGACTTATGAGACTGGTGGTTTGAGCGTCAACAATTTTGAATAATTCTTTTTGTGCAATCCCACATCTTTGGGATTTTATGCACAATTATATTTCGTCACAAATTGGATATATGCATTTGGAATAGCTTTTCCGTATTTTACAGAATAAAACAAGTTTGAGTTTTTTTTTTAAATTGGTTCAAAAATAATTGTTGGGTCAGCCAATACGAAAGGTTTGCTTTGAAGTGACAAACCTGACAAGTGACAACCTCCCTGTTGGGAATTTGCTGCAGTCGTGGATGCTCTTCTTTCAGGAATCTTGCATCTCTTTGAAATGCCAAATCGGGAGCCTCATTTGTCAAGAAGAGCGCAGAACAGCTTCGAAATTCGGGCTTATGACTGAAATATAGAAAAAAATACACATTTATCAAACGTGCGGACACCTTTCGTAGGAACGCCAGTAAAAATAATGGATGTTGATTCATTCCACCTGTTCCAAACTGCCACCATCGCGCACGTCTTGCCTCGTTTGCCTTGAGAAACGCCTCCAAGTGAGTAGCAGCAAATCCGTTGTCGGTACCAGATGTGATCGGCCTGCCAGATGTTTTTTTTTATTATTATTTATCGGGGTCGCCTAACGAACACGTCCCGCTACGGGATTGGCTGGAAATGATCCAGTTGACGTCAAACATTGGAAAGAAAATATTCTAGATGTAATTTCCATAACAAAATGTACGGACTGAAATTGTAAAAACGTAAATAAACCTAAGAATATAAACGCGAAATATATTGAATAAATAATAAAATAGATTGAATAAATGATAAGTACACAAAATAATTATCTCAGATGTGACAAATTGTCAGTTTAGATTGTTCATGTTTTCCTATTATCATTAAGACTGTTTTTTGTTATTGTGAATGATTTGTTAACAGCTAAAAAAGAAACCAAACCGAAGCTAACTTAGTTTGCGCCGCTGTATGACGTCACCGGCAAGCGCGAAGGCGCTTCAATCTATTATTTATTTTTCACTCTTAAAGTATCATGCTTTTATTTATTTTTTTAGGTTTATTTACGTTTTTAGCATTTTAGTCCATACATTTTGTTATTTTGAGCAATTGTAGACGACAATTTCCGGATAATACTCTAGCGTGACGTCATCGGCAACACTCGCGTTTCGTTGTTAGCAAGCTAAGCTAAGCTACACTAAACTAGCTTGAAAAGTTTCAACGTGCACCGAGACGACTTTATCGTCGTCACGGAACTTAAACAAAAGACGATTTAGACCAGTTCACTCGAAGTGGACGTCACGTGTCGACGTTTCATGTGTAGACAGTCGGAGATGAAACATTTTGTGAAGTTCGCGTTTTAGCCGAAGCAGCTTTGCGGAAGAGCAACTACGGCAACGTCACTTGGACAAAATTCTATTACTGATCACGGGTACGAGGTGGTTCTTAAAAACAATTAACTTTACTGTTAAGGTCTTCACATGTGCTAGACATACAAAGCAGCAAAGTTAACATGAAAATCCGCCTCAAAATTGCAAAACAGAAATGACCATAACGTATCCCGCTGGTTAGCATTTTAGGGTGGCAATGTAACATTTTATTTACAAGAAATAGTCTACATTATACCAATTGAAGTTATTTCCTAGTAAAAAGAGACACGACATCACACATGATCTTACACCTGCTACAATGAACATTTTTCTTTTCCATGTCGCAATGGAAGCACCGTTTCATGTCTCCTCCACCCCGTGACCTTTGATCCCCATCACCTTCAGTGTGTCATCTGGTGTCCACCCTCATTGAATCATTTACCGCAGAATGAACAGTCAAAAGGTTTATGTCCAGATTAATGTGTGTTCTTGTGTGTAAAATATTCTCAAATCTCTGTTCGTAGAAAAAAACAAAAAAAAACAAGAGCAGATTTGGAATCCACAGCAAACTTTACTAGATCAGTTTACTTGCATCGGTGATTGAAAAAAATGAAGTCACAATTTGTTGGCGAGTGTAAAAGTTCACTACAGGAAAAAAATACCAGCATCGTCTTTCACAGAATCTTATTTTGCTGCTTCACTGTCGGCTGCTCTTCTCACCAACACACTTGTGCTTCTTCAGCTGATCCTTGCGGAAGAATCGTTTCTCACACCCGCTGCAACTGAATGGCTTCTCTCCAACATGTATTCTTGCATGAGTTTTTAAATTGGTCTTTCTGTTAAATGTTTTCCCACAAACGGAGCAAGCAAAAGGTTTCTCATCCGTGTGCGTTCTTATGTGCCTTGTTAAATTTTTCCTCACAGCGAATCTTGCGCCACAAACTGAGCAGGCAAAAGGTTTTTCTCCGGTGTGCGTTCTTGCGTGAATTCTCAAATCTCCATTCTGAGTGAATCTTTTACCACAAAGCGAGCAGGTAAAAGGTTTCTCTCCCTCGTGCATTCTCGTGTGCCGTATTAAATTAGCCTTTGTCGTGAATCTTTGACTACACACCGAGCAGACAAACGGTTTGTCACCAGTGTGTGTTCTTGTGTGATTTGTTAGATGTGTTTTTCGCGAGAATATTTTCCCGCAAACTGAGCAGGCGTAAGGGTTTTCTCCTGCGTGTGTTCTTAAATGTGCTTTCAACAAAGACTTTTTGTGAAATGTTTTGTCACAATGAGAACACGGAGCAAATTTGTTGTCAGAGTGAAATGTCAGATCCCCTTTAGAATGTTGTCCATCGTTCTCATAGTTGGAAGAGTGTGACGTTAAGTCGTCACTATCTGATAGCGGAGCTGAGAGGCCGATTGTTTGTGATCCTCCATCGTGCTCCTCATCGTCTTCTTCAGTCTTCACGATGACAGTCAACGGGAACGTGGCGATTCCATCCTCCCCATGCGCTTCCTCTTGAGCAGGAAGCAGCGCTGCCTCCTCCTCCTCCTCCTCTTTAATGGAAACAGGATCCAGCAGCTCTTCTTTAACATGGGGAGGCTCTGGGTCCTCCTCCTCCCCTTTGGCGCGGGGGGAATCCTGCGCCGACTGCTCACAACCAAGATCTTCTTCACTGACGCCTGCAAGACACAAGAAGGCAAAAACGCATATTGTTTGGTGAAGACACGTTTGCGCTGTGAAGTCTCATGCTGCGACTTCGATCTGGAAGTGAACACAACACACCCGCTTCATGGAAGAAAACTGCAGGCTGCTTGTCATCAGCGTCCAGTAGGCGACGCCAGTTCTCTTTTTTTGGTCTACAAACTTGCTCCTCGTAATCTTCTTCTTTCATACTCTTTGCACACATTTCCCCCACGTTAATCAAAATCGTTTACACTCACATTGTGTTCTGCTTCGCGACGTGTTGCTACAAAAAAGCGTCTATCGCTTGTTTGTTAAAACGGCCTGCGAGCTAAGCTAAACTAAGCTAGGCCGAGCAGCGTCAACGTGCGCAGTTTATCCCCACAAAAAAAAAAAAAGTGTTTTAGTTCACTTTGGACGTACTGCATCGACGTGCGGTACGTTCAAGTAAGTAAGGATCCGGAAAGTAATTTAAAAAATAAAGTAAAATTCTCGTAGAGATGAACGTGTGACCGCTGTGACGAGCAGAAGGGAGTACGGCAGCGCCACTTGGACAAAACTCTTATTGTGTTTACAGTACAGCCATTGGTATGACCTGTATACAATTTGATGACTGCTTTCAATTTCAGATAGATAGATAGATAGATGGATGGATGGATGGATGGATAGATAGAAGCCAGCTTGTATGCAGTCGTAGTTGCCATCTTGAGCCGGGAGTGCGCGTCCATTTCTTCAATGTTTAGCTTAAATAAATTAACCAGAACTCGAGAGCGAGTTTGACACGGGGTTTGCTTTGTTCGAGACATCACAGCTTTTAACCATAATACAAGTCAAGATATTTTTCATTTTACAATCGGGGCTGTCAACAATACATTACTTGAAAGTTTACAGTCCAGCACCTCTTTGATATAAAAATGGCGGATCTCGGCTCTTCGTTGCATTTTCCGTGGTCATAATAAACTGCATGTAGAGGGGGCAAATTAAAAAAAAGACACAATCGGATAATGGCAACTCAGCTTTATAGAGCACAAATCAACCGTTCTGTACATTAAGTAAAAAACCAAAAAAACAAAAAACTCATGGGCTACAAAAGCAAACAGCTAAAGCAATTACAGACATTAGGCAATAAAACATGAAAACAAGGCGTAGTCTCATGCTGTGAAAAGCTAAAGAAACGTGGAAAACAGATCCACATTTGCTGATGCCCTTCTAGAGACGTTTATTGAATGCCAGAAAAGTAAAACACAACTCCTGCAGGTGCTTCTGTTGACCACAGCTCACATCCAGACGTTCACACGTACTCACCGACACCACCGCAGTCGTCATGTCCATGTTGAGTGAGCGTATATGTCTCTTCTAATTCAAGAATCATGTCATGTGGTGCGATTGAAGATATAAAGCTGTTAAACTCTTTGAAGATTTTGCGCATTCATTTCCTTCACAGTATTTTTGACGATTCATCGAGCGCTGCGCTTCTCACCAGAACAATTATGTATCGTAACCTGATACTTATTAGAGAATCGTCTGTCGCACACACTGCAACTGAATGGTTTCTCTCCAGTGTGTGTTCTGATATGCCTTCTTAAATGTCCCTTCTGGGTGAATGTTTTGCCACAGACTAAGCAGGGAAAAGGTTTCTCTCCACTGTGGGTTCTTGTGTGAATTCTTAAGCTTCCCCTTTCAGAAAATCTTTGATCGCACACTGTGCAGGCAAAAGGTTTCTCCCCAGTGTGTGTTCTTGAGTGCGTCCTCAAATGTCCCTTTTCGGTAAATCGTTTATCACAATCTGAGCAGGCGAAAGGTTTCTCTCCCGTGTGCGTCCTTATGTGTGATTTTAAGTTGCAATGCTTTTTAAACTGAAGGAGGCAGACTGAGCAGGCATAAAATTTCTCCTTTTTGTGTGTTTTTTTGTGCTTTGTCAAAGTGGCTCTTTCGGTGAATCTTTCACTACAAACCGAGCAGCCGAAAAGTTTCTCTCCAGTGTGCATCGTCATGTGTGCTTTTAAATGACACTCGGCATCAAATGTTTTGTCACACTGAGAACACTCCCAGCGGTTGTTGTTGTCCGTGTGACTTGTCATAGCACCTTTAGAGTGCTCATCCTCAAAATCATCATCATCATCATCATCATCATCACCCTCAGTCTCATCAGAGTGTGACGTAATGTTGTCGCTCACTGAGCGTGGAGGCAGGAGGCCATCTTCTTGGGGTCCGCCGTCACTTTCAGTTGCCACGTGTCGACTTGAGCTGCAGCTTGGAGGCTCCGCCCCGACGCTCGCCTCACTTTGGTCTTCATCTTCACCTTCTTCACTGGCCAACGGGACAAAAGTCGATGGCATCTTGGTGACATCTTTTTCTTCCTTAATAGGATCGTCCCGCTGAGGATGAAGATCTTCTTCACTGACGTCTGCAGGATGCGAGAAGACTTTGGTGAACTCAAGTCTTAATTATAGTTTCTTTTTTTGCAAACAAAAACTCCAGTAAAGAGAAAATCCTCTTACCTTGCTGACAGTTGACAGCCGAAACTGTCAGCAATAAGAGGATTTTCTCTTCATCCATCCATCCATTTTCTTGACCGCTTATTCCTCACAAGGGTCGCGGGGGGTGCTGGCGCCTATCTCAGCTGGCTCTGGGCAGTAGGCGGGGGACACCCTGGACTGGTTGCCAACCAATCGCAGGGCACACAGAGACGAACAACCATCCACACTCACAAGGGACAATTGGGAGCGCCCAATGAACCTGCCAGGCATGTCTTTGGAATGTGGGAGGAGACCGGAGTACCCGGAGAAGACCCACGCGGGCACAGGGAGAACATGCAAACTCCACCCAGGAAGACTCGAACCCGAGTCCTCAAAACTGGGAGGCGGACGTGCTAACCACTCAGTGGATTTTCTCTTTACTGGTTAAAACATTGTTTTTTTTGTATTTAAAAAAACAAAAAAAACAAAAACTCAACTCAGTAGACAAGATGAACGCCGTAGCGCTAAACTCAAGTCTTACATTGTGCATGACTGCTGTTGTTTTTTTTTGCAGCCAGTAATATTCAGAATAGTCAACGATTTCTACAACTGTCAGCTTGTCTCATTAGCATCAAGGCACGACTTGCTTGGCACTATTTTTCACAGCGGAAAACCTTCCCTGATGTGTTTTGTCCGGGTTTTGGATTAGCAACACTGAAACACCGGCAATGAATTGAACCCGCGCCGTCTGCACGGAAAGGCAGAAGAAAAGCAAGTTCTCCACCAACGGCAGATAACAAACTAGATAAGTGTCTCATGCGGGGAATATGTCAAGAAATGTTTCAGTTTTGTTGAAGGAGGTTAGCCAAGTCGCCTCAAATCAGGAAAACGGTTTGAATCTAAGCAAAGAATGGATACAGAGGAAGCGCAAATGACAAAAGGAATGCTTGAGAACCAGTTTGGGCAATTGTAGCGCGTGTGCGTCATCATCACGAGTGTCATCAAAGTGTGACGTGACGTCGTCACCACCTGATAGCGAAGCGAAGAGCCCGTCTGGCTTTTTGGGATCCTCCACCGTTCGTTTACCTTCTTCACTTTTCACAAGGACAGCAATGAACGCAACATTGCCGATCTCGTCCTCCTGCTCTTCGTCCTTAACGGGGCGGAGCTCCGGCTCCTCCTCTTTGACGCGACGAGGTTCTGGCTCCTCCTCTTTGACGATGGACAATTGGGACTCCTGCTGCTCAGGACAAAAATCTTCACTGATGCCTGCAGGATGTGGGAAAACAAAAGACGTATTCTGGTGAGGTCAAACTTTTGCTCAGTCAAGTCTCAAGTTCTGCTCACAACGCAAGAACCGTTTCAAACGTCGACACTTGGATGATGACGCAACTGAGAAAACGTCAGAGAAGCAAATATTTTGGCTGTGGCAGTAGACGAGTCCACAGATGGACAAGACAGCCAAGTTTGCTTCTGCTTCAGGTCCATTACATGACGGAACGTTTTTACATTTTTTTTTTTTTAAGCTGATGCAGATATTTGACAGAAAACAATATTCAGCCGGTTGCTTTCTAAAATATGTAATGCATTAAAAAAAAAAAAATCCCCAATGCATTCAGGTCTCTATTCCCTAACTGTAAATAAAATATATAGTGATTTAAAAAAAAACTTTTTTGTCCCTTTTTTTGACATTTTCTTTATAATTGAATTTAATTCCTGGTCGTTTTCTACCAACACAGTCGGTAACATTCAGAGGAAGAAGAATAAGGAAAAATAGTTTCCAAAATGTACTAAGAGGACATGCAATGACAAGATTAAAACATTATTCAGCAAACTTTAAAACATTTCGTGTAAGGAAGTTTAAAATAATAAAAATAATCATTAAAAAGGAAGAAATAATTTTTTAATTAAAGTTACTTTCAGAGATTTATGAAACTCACCTGATTGAAGTGAGCAGTTAATTATTTGGTGTAAATCGATCTGAACAGATTTCACAATGGTTTTGGAAAAAGACAGATGGTCTTGAGTCAAGACAGCTCCTGGAAGATTAAAATTGCTACAATAGTTTTCCCATTCTTTTATGAAATGCACATTTTGCGTCGAACACATAAATAGACTAAAAAACAAAACATTATATAACAAAGGGAGCTGAATGCCTTTCCATTAATCATTAATTAAGTAACTCTGACTTTCAAAATTGATTTTGAATAAAAACAGATCAAGTAGGACGTGAGCAAACCTGATCGAGGCTGTTGGAAAACAGCGTCCAGTACAGATTGCGGCTCGTTCTCTTGTTTTGGTCCACAAAGCTCCTTCGCGTACTCTGACGTCATTGTTGCACACATTTTCACACGATCATCAATATACTTTCAACTCACACTTGATGTCTGCTTCGCGACGGGTTGCACCGAACGAGTCTATTTTTTTTATGCTTTCAAGCTAAGCACAAGCTAGCTTGAAATGCTTTCGACGTTCGCCAAGTCGACCGTTTCCGATTCCGCACACAAACGATTCCATCAACGACGATTTTCTCCACTAAACTAGCGATCGACGGACTGTGTCGAGGCTTTACTACATTCAGTGCAAATTCAGGAAGGAATTATTGCGTGAAGAGTCTGTTGTCACTTAAAAAGAACGTATGCTGGAGGGAAAATTAAGAAAAAAAACTGTGCCGTGGAAGAACTACGGCAAGTCCACTGCCACAAACTTCCCTCAATTTGCGACACCACTAAGTTTGTCCCAATCATTTAGCCGTACCATTGTAAATATTGCTACGCTTCCTTCGCGTTATAAGATAAAACACTAAACACTTTTAAATAAAACATCGCGTCCCGGTATAATAGTTTGGATGAGCATTGAAGTTTCTCCTGTTGGGTGTACAAAGTTAAAATATACCTTTTATTTCCCTCTTGTCCCTTGAAGGGACGTCCGTGGTCAGCGAATTCCATGCCTGAGACATTACTGCCATCTAGCGGTAAGGCAACAATATGTAAACCAAACCGGTTATTGTTTGATATCTAAACAGACGTGTATCACAAGTTTTTTTTTTTTTTTTAAATAAATGTCTTTATTTGTACCTTATTCATTTTCTTTCTTTTGTCGTTTTAAGACGTATTCCTTAACTTGCTACACGGAAGTAGTTTTTCCAAGCGGCATTACCGGACATCACCGACCACGGCGCTACTTCACATTTGATTTGATTTGATTTGATTTTGTTGAACGCGCACGCGCTTCCTTTGATATTTATTCCCAAATGACGACTGTACGTGCCGAAGCCTCGACACCGGAGGCCCATCACGATTTTGCGGGGCTAAAACAGATCGAGTTACATTTTCGCGTCCGGATTGATTAATTAAGTCGCCTTGCTAAACGTTGAAGCCTTCCGAGCTAGCTTAGCTTAGCTTGCTAGCAGCTAACAAGGACACGCGATTGTTGTCAACACGACGCGAATCAGAGAGAGACCAATTGTGAGTGTAAAAGTGGTGCGATTATCGTGGGAAAATGTGTGCCAAAAGTGTGAAAGAAGAGTACAAAGAGGAAGTTGGTGGAATTAAAGAGGGGAACGAACAACACCGGCAAAGTCAACAACTCGACGCGCTTTTCGAGGAGCCTCCAGTTGAGTTCCATGAAGCAGGTTTGTTTACTAAGTTGTCACGCTAACTTGTTTACTAGCAAGTTCGATCTCTTAATAATATGAAAACCTGCGGACAATTTACAGTGTAGTTTAATTAACCGAATACTGCGTGCATGTTTTTGGGAGAGAACTGAGAACGTGTAAATTCCGCACAGTCCGGCCCGAGTCCGGATTTGAACCCACGACCTCTGACCTGCGAGGCGGATGTGTTAATCAGTCGGCCACTGTGACCCCGCCTATTTACTTTTTTAGTACAATGTATTTGCATCCTATTTTAAAGCTGTTTTATTAACACTATAGATTTGAAACTTCATTTGGGACAGTAAAGAAATGTCAGCAGTCAAAACAGTCCAATTTTCAAAAGGAAATTCAAGTGGCTTTCCTGTTCACTTTATGATATTGACAAATATTCAATTCTCACCTTGTAGTAGCAAACATTTATTACAAGCAATTTCAAAATGTCACTCAACATCAGAACAAAAATGTTGAAAATCACTCAAACAATAATAGTAACATTTGTTTTGAGACAAAGAAAAGTTTAAAAAAAAGAAATTAGGCTCGATCGATGACGCTGCACGCTCTGAAATGAGGACGGTTGAACTGTTGAAACATTTCACAGGGAAATGAAATTTGGGCTGTTTTTTTTTTTCAATTGGTCTGTATTAATAGCAAACGATTTGGCTGTAAAGCTTACAAAAAATGGATGATAAATGAACAAGTTACGACTTAATTTAAATGTCCATGGTTTTCCAAAATCATATACAAACAATATTAGAGAACATCAAATTCACAGCCTTCAGTTGACCGTGTGTTCTTGTGTCGGGCAGACTTGGCTGAAGAAGATCTTCATGTTGAGCAGCGGAACTTGACAGACATTAAAGAAGAAGAGCATGAGGAGGACGTCACCACGTTTCCTTTGACCGTCATTGTGAAGAGTGAAGAAGGTGATGAAGACCACCTTGGCGGATCCCAATCGGACGGCCTCTTAGAGCCGCCGTCATCAGAAAGCGACGATGCAACCTCACACTCTCGGGACACGGACGACGGTGAACGCTCAAAAGGTGAAATGTCGAGTCTCACTGACAAAAAGCACGCGAAATGTTCCAAGTGCGGCAAAACTTTTGACAGGAAGTCGTTGTTGATCAGGCACACGAGAACCCACACGGGAGAAAAACCTTTTGCCTGCTCACTCTGTGGGAAAAGATTCTCTTTAAAGACCAATTTGACAATGCACATAAGAACACACACTGGAGAGAAACCTTTTGCTTGCTTCGTTTGCGGCAAACGATTTGCCAAAAACACAAATTTGACAATCCACACGAGAACACATACCGGGGAGAAACCCTTCGCCTGCTCATTTTGCGGGAAACGGTTCACTCAGAAGGGAGATTTGACGATGCATACAAGAACGCACACAGGAGAGAAACCTTTTGCCTGCTCCGTCTGCGGGAAACGATTTACCGAGAAGAAGAATTTAACCACGCACACGCGAACGCACACCGGCGAGAAACCGTTCAACTGTAGCACGTGTGACAAAAGATTTTACGTCAAGCGCGAGGTGAAGCGACACAAGTGCACTGGTGGGAAGAGCAGCAGTCAGTGAAGCTGGAGAAGAAACTGAAGAAACTTCGGCTGACATGTTTAAGCGCGCTGTCAAGTGGAATCTCTTGTTCCGAATGACACGCTTTTCAACAATTCCAGTTACATTTTTTTTTTTTTTTCTTTTTCTCGGTTCACAAATAGCCGTCACAAAGATCAGCTGTGGTAAATATCATAGAACTCAACATAAACATCAACTATTTGCGTGTCATGCATTGCACATACAATAACAATATATTATCTTCGCTTGAAGAATCCCTCCAAAGTAGGGATGCACGATAATATCGGCGGCCGATAATTACCGGCAATTATCGACCAATTTGACGTCATGCAGAAATAACAGCTAGTAAAGAAATTCGCCAACAATTATCGGCACTTATCGACCAATTTGATAGCAATAAAATTCAGCTTCATGGTGCTTTACGCAATCTTTCAATGTATTTGTACATGTTGGGCTTATAGTAGGACTCAAAAGTATATTTGTATTCAGGTTAATTTTGCAAACAACTATCGGTTTATCAATATCTGCACTTTTTAAATGATTGATTTGTCGGTATCAGTTGAAAATCGCATTATCGTGCACCCCTGCTCCAAAGAACGTGAAAACTTTTCACTGTATTGTTATTAGTAGGCCTATTTGTATTATTGTCAGAATAAAAAAGGACCTTAACGTGAAAATTGTGTTGTCTTTGCACTTTGGTTTGTCAAAATGTGCCATCTGTACTATTAGAACAATAATAATAATAATAATAATAACAACTGTGAGATGTAATTTGTGTAGGGCTTTTTTTTTCAATATCCAGGCACTTAAAAGTGGAAGTCAAGTGAAAAATTGCTGTTCAGCTCAACGCTCACCTGTTTTCTGAGCTTGGTGACGTGACGTGTATTGTCAAAATGGCTGCAACCTTTGATGGATGAAAAACGCCGACGGAACGATTTATCTGCTTAATTCTTATTACATAACAATGCAATATTCATCAGGATTCTTGAAAGGAACATTTTCTTGCCTTCCACGTCAACAAATTGTAAAGTACATCGAGGTTTGAACAAAGCTAACAAAAATGAACAAAATAAAAATGAATTTGAATATTTCTTTGTAAAGGAAATGTTATGTGCTGGATAAAGAAAATAATAATAAAATAAAAGAGTGTTTTGGAAAAGAATGATGACTGAAATTCTATTGATGAATGATGATTGAAATTATATGAATTTTCAATGCATTTATTTCCTCTTTCACTTGTTTTAGGACAGCTGGTCAGCCTTACGTCACATCACGTAAAGGGATTAAAGTTCTTTTAGTTTTGTGTGTCATCAGGAAGCACTGCTGATATTAAGAAGTCAATTCAAAGATCCTCTTCCGATGAGCATGACTACAGCACGATGTGACTCATGACTGGTTTTTCTGTACGTAGCCTGTGATGCCTCGAGCCGAACTTTGCACTTTTACTTCGAATGATGTGAACTAGTCTGACAGTTTTGTGGATGGTTGGCACTCTTTTAATGAGTTCATATATTTCTAAAATTGTAAATTAAAAAAATACTTGCCGTGAAATGGTTATCAAATCATTTAGTCACGACGCTCTCTAATTCTGACCAAGTGGTGTTGCCGTACATGTTCCGCTGCAGATTTGACTTCCGCTTTGCACACGTCACTTGCCTTCGGTGCTAGTTGGCGCGGGTGAGCTCCTCCGTCTGGGAGAGCACATGTGGCTTACATGAAGTGAGTTTGTGTGTGAGTGAGTGGTTACCAAAAAGAAAAAGAAAAAACTTATTTAGCCATTTTTGGCAGTCAAACATTAACATTTTTCCTATAATAAATGTGCTATTTTTAGGATTTTTCATGTACAATTAGTACCTTTAAAAACACATTTTGCAACTCGCCGTCCAATCACCTGTTTTCTAGGTTTGGTCATGTGACATTCACAAGCTGAGCTGTGATTGGTTACCTGAGCCCTTGTGACGTCATTTCAGTCGACAGCAAGTTGCAAAATGTGTTTTGAAAGGTACCAATTGTACGTGAAAAATGATGAAAGTATCAAATTCATTATAGATAAAACGTTAACATTTTTATTGGCTAAAGATAAGTGAAGTTTCTCTTTTTATGATGATCCTCTCAAAGCACTTCATGATTTGCGTTATATCTGGCGTAGATGCAACACAGCTTCTTAAAAAAACAAAACATTGTGATTATCAAAACTAAATTGTCACGCTGAATGAAAAATGGACACTTAAAACATTGCGAGAGTTTGAGGAGTTTATTTGACTTTCAAATGATGATGATGATGATAGAGAAAAAAATTCTAGCGGTCAACAGACATATTCAAATCCCGCGATATCTTCATAAACCACGCAAACATTTCCGGGCACATGAAGATAATATTTTTTAGGCAATCAATCAAAAAGAGAGAAATGAAGCGCTATGATCGCAATGCGATCTCAGATGTTTTCTTTTTCTTGAATGTCACAGATTGCATGTACAGTACAAGTTGATTGAGTCAGTCAAGAGTCAAAACGTCGTCACTGTATCGAACACGCGTCCATCGGAAGCTCGAAGAAGGTACACAGAATACAAAAAAGATGAATAGTAAAGTTGAAAGTTCTGTTCATTTTCTAGTTCGTCATTTCATCATCACGGCATTGAAGCAGTCGAGACGGGACAGTTGGAGGTTCAACGTGTCTGAACTGATGACAGGCAAAACAAAAACATTCAACACGACACTGCAATCATAACTAACGGAAATAAGATAAAGTCTAATAATCATTTTAAAAGAAAACGTTCATGAAGATATTCCAATCACAACTAAATAAAACATTTGACTTGTATTCACTTTTGTTGCACGTTGCAACCGCCTCATCGTTGACAAGATTCAAATCATCTCAAATCATTCTTTACCGCATGTGTGTTCTCGTGTGGCTCGTCAAATCGTCCCTTTCGGTGAATTTTTGACCACAAATTGAGCAGGCGAAAGGTTTCTCCCTAGAATGTATTTTTGTGTGTATGGTCAAATGTCCCTTGTAAGAGAAGCTGTTGCCGCAAACGGTGCATGCGTAAGGTTTCTCGCCAGTGTGCGTTTTCAAGTGTTCCTTCAATTCTTTGTATATGGCGAAACCTTGACTGCAAATTGAGCATGCATAAGGTTTCTCGCCGGTGTGAGTCCTCGTGTGGACCATCAGTTGACTTTTATGAGAGAATCTTTGGCTACAAACTGAGCAGGCAAAAGGTTTCTCTCCAGTGTGTGTTCTCAGGTGTGTCGTCAAGTTTCCTTTCATGGAGAATCTTTGGCCGCAAACCGAGCAGGCAAACGGTCTCTCCCCGCTGTGGATTCTCATGTGATTTCTTAGGTCTCTCTTGACAGAGAATCTTTCGGTGCAAAACGAGCAGGCGAAAGGTTTCTCTCCAGTGTGTATGATGGTGTGTTTGACCAAATGTTTTTGGTAAGCAAATCTTTGGCCACAAACTAAGCAGGCGAAAGGTTTCTCACCAGTGTGTATTCTCATATGTCGCTTCAAAACCCACTTGTCGACAAACGTTTTTCCACACTGGCAACATTCACAGCGCTTGTTGACAGTGTGAAATGTCTTATCAGCATCGTCGTCATCATCATCGTCATCATCATCATCATCAGTGTGTGACGTTGCGTCATCACTCTCCGATAGCGGAGCGACTCGGCCATCCGCTTGTGACGCGTGTCGACTCGAGCCGCTGCTGCTGCTTGGTGGCTCCGCCCCGCCGCTCTCCCAACTTTGACCCTCGGCCTCACTCTTCAAAGGGTTAAAGGTCACCTGGCACTCGGTGAGAGCCTCCTCTTCTTTCATGCGCTCAGGATCGCCGTCCTCTTCCTCTTTCATGCCAGGAAACGGCAGCTCGTCGACCTCTTGATGGTGGGCGGCTTCTTTGTCCTCCTCATATTCTGCTTCCGATGCTTCAAATGAGCAAAAGAAAAAAACAAGGTTGGGCTTACTAGAAATACTAAAAAGGATTCAAAAGGATCAAAATGTGCATAAAAAGACAAGTAGAAGTCATTTGGCTCAGAACTAGAACGAAAGCCATCAAAACAAGTGGAATCTAACAATTTGTTTCCCTGCGTCGATAATGACAAACACTCAAAAGATGGTTTGTGATGTCACACGTGTGAAACGCTCTCACTGATATCGTCGTCTCGACTTTTGGCCGTTCTCAATCTTGATCCGACACAATATCAGCACAAATCTAACTTCGAAAAGGCCGATCAAATAATATTCCTTGTCAGTGATTTATCGCTTTCTGTTTGAACTTCTGATGTCAGACAAAATGACCATGCGATCTTTTTTTTTTTTTTACAGCGCTCCTGAATGTGTCGTGTCGACGATTTGGCATCAACATGCCGTCTCGCCAAGCTCGTAATCAAAAGCTCCGACGCGTGATGCTCGTGGACAAAACAAACTGAAACTAAATTTATGTTTACAAAACTAACTATAACGATAGAAAACATGTCCTTCGTTTTAGTCTTTGGGGATGATTTTAAATGGGATATTTTAGTCGATTTATTTTGATATCAACCGGAATAATGATGTTTGAAAGTGTGTCACACAGAAGTGACGTCATCTCGCAACAGCCAATAGAAAAGCACCAAAAGATGATGTCGCTCCCATGATGTTTTTTAATTATTGCGCACAAGTAATATACTTTTTTTTTTAAACTAATACTAATACTGAAACTAAAAAACCAAACTAAAACTAAAGCATTTTTTAAAGAAGTAAACTAATACAAACTAATTAAATGAAACATTCCAAAACTATAATAACCCTACTGCCATATTACAAATAAATTGGCTTATAACATTTTTCTAAATATCCAAAAGCACAAATAAATTATTTGTACAATTTTTCGGACTAAACACAATTTGTCTTCATAACATGATGTGGCCCTTGCGTCCGTCTGATTTTCTGTATGTGGCCCTCAAATGAAAAACGTTTGGACACTCTTGCATTAGAGTTTTTCATGTTTACACGTGTCAATTAGGATGTCTGTAAATGTTACTGTACATTATTAATAGTGCACGACTGAAGCCTGATGAGAAGAAAATCGTGACTCACTCAATGATTTCAAACCGCAACGTCGAGCAGAAAAATCGCAATTGATTCACAATCGTTTCACCCCAAATTGACGTTTCAGCGATCATGAAAGCTGAAAGGCTTGCGGCCATCCATCACCTTGTTCAAGTTTGACGATGACGCCGGTCAGGGGAAATGAGATGATTTCGTCCTCCTGCTCGACTTGTGTCAAGTGAGGGTTGTCTTGCTCCCGCCGCTCAAGATGGAGATGAAGATTTTCTTCCGGGTCGTCTGCGGGACACAAGAAGACAAGCAGACGTTTTGCTCGAGTCAAACCTTGCAAAGCAATTACCAAAAGCTTACGTAGACCGTTCTGTCGCCAGGTATGAAGTAAACGAATCCAAAACGTGTCTACAAGGTGATGTGAGTGATTCAACAAGATATTGTGGTCCACATTGTGAAATTTTGCATTTCGGTCCAACACAAGACGCACATTTTGTCCTTTTAAAGGCATTTGCCAGGAGGACGTCAATAAAAACGCTCACAGATGTTACGCAATTATAAAAAGGTGCCATTGATGGTGATTTAAGAAAAAAAAACGGGAACATTGCTAAGAAATGAATGATGAACAAATGAACCTTTTCCGGGGGTTTTCTCGCCAACAGCGTCCGATTGTTGACGTTGGCGCTCGCTCGCTTCCGCTCCACAAATGTCCTCCTCGAACTCTTCTTGTTTGACGCGCTTTGCACACATTTTCACGCGATAATCAACAACACTTTCCAACACTCCAACTTGCTCTTTGTGTTGCTATAACAAGCGCCTCTCTTTGTTAGCGGCTAGCGAGCGACGCTAAGCTAGCAGGAGAAGTTTCAACGTGTAACGAGATGAGTTTATCTGCACAGGAATATTAATAAAATAATAGCAATGTATATCACTGCATATTTAAATATCCCGTAAAGGAGTGATGGTTGTACCGTGGCGAGGTTTCACAGGACGTTCCAAACTATCCTGCTCGTAACATAACACACTAATGTAAAGTCGCGCAGTCAAAACGGTTTTACTTCCGGTTTTCTCCAGGTAACATCCGGTTGTAGAACACCATTGCTGCCATCTGGCGCCGGTGCTCGAAAACAGCCGAGGAGAACATTTTGGCGAAAAAGTCAACATAAGTCATTTTAATACACAAGTTGATGTAGAGTTATTAGCCGCGAATCTCTTTTGAGACACGCGAGATCTCGTCCCTTGCATTGCATCCACAATGACGCAGTGACGCCACCGGTGGCCATCTTACGTTGCCTCTCACTCAAGAGCCGAACTTGAATACATTGATTTCACATTATTTGGTGTCGACGGCGAACTATCATAACGTGTGACGTAAGCTTGTCTCATTCCTATCCGAAAGTAACGTACGTCAACGTAACCTCAGTATGTCACAATCCAGCATACTGAGATAATATACAATACTCTGAATTGAAGATACACACAGTAGTTAATTATATATTATATGTGTGAATTTGTGAAGAATATGTATTATGTTCTCGTTTCTTGAACAACAGCTATATTTGCGCTCTCCTCCACACTAGGTGGCGCTATACACCGTGAGCCGCCAGTAATTTAAAAGAGGAAGAAGGAGTTTCCTTCCTGCTGTCCGCTTCTGCTGCAAATCCGAACGCGCTTCATTGAATAATTCTTCCCGAATGCTACTGAGCGCATTGAAGCGTTTAAGTGGACTCAAATAAAAGTAATTCAACGTTTGTGCCCAGATAAACTTTTCTGGATGCACGTTGAAGCTTTTGAGACAAATCTCAGCTTCGCTTGCTGGTCGCTAACACGGCGTTTCGAGTGTGAGTTTAAAAGAGTAGCTGGTGTCATCGTGCAACAATGTGTGCAAAAGTTGTGAAAGAAGAATTCGACGAGGAACTTTGTGGGCCAGAAGAGCACGAGCAAAAAGCGCTTTGCAAAAAGCCTCAAATTGAGTTCCACGGAAAAGGTTTGCTCTCTTCTTACTCTCGATTCTTTACTTGTTTTTGTTGTTGTTGTTTTTGTTCAATCACAATCATTGACATGCTATACTGTTTTTATTATTATTTATTTTTGTACAGCAGTCTATGTTACAGTGATGGAGCCAGAACCTTTTTCAGTGAGAGGTGGCAGTTGGTATCACGTCCAACTAGTTCCACGATCAACAAAACTGATTCATATATTGCTCAAATAAATGACAGATTATGTCATAAACTGTCTTTTTTTTCTTTTTTTTTGTCACCTTGTATCCTGTAGACGTCACGGAAGAAATTCTCCATCCTGAGTTTCAGGAGCCGAAAAGCTCCCACGTTGAAGACAAAGTCGATGCAGAGCTGCCACGCTTGAAAGAGGAAGAGCAGGAGGATGACATCAGCCAGTTTCCGTTCACCGCCGTCGTCCTGAAGAGTGAAGAAGAAGACGAAGTCAAAGGTCAGAGTGAGGAGACGAGAGGGGCGGAGCTTTCAGGCAGCAACTCGCGGCGACAGACGGCAACAGACGGCGGAGGGGCACAATCGCACGGCCGCTTAACTCCACTTTCAGACGGTGATGACATCACATCACACTCTGCTGACGATGATGAAGATGCTCGTGTCGACATGGCGTTTCATACTGACAAAAAGCATGCAAAATGTTCCCAGTGTGACAAAGAATTTTGTTACAAGTCTTCATTGAAACGACACACGAGGACGCACACAGGAGAGAAACCGTTTGTCTGCTCAGATTGCGGTAAAACGTTCTCCAGAAAAGGAGACTTACAAACACACCAAAGAACGCACACAGGAGAGAAACCTTTTGCCTGTTCGGTCTGCGGTCGAAGATTCACGCAAAGTAACACTTTGACGGCGCACGTAAGGACGCACACCGGTGGGAGACCTTTTGCTTGCTCGCTTTGTGACAAGAGATTCACTCAGAGGGCAAATTTAATAGCGCACATAAGAACGCATACCGGAGAACAACCTTTTGTCTGCTCAGTCTGCGGTCAAAGATTCTCCATAAAGGCAAACTTAACAACACACATGAGAACGCACACTGGAGAAAAACCGTATGCTTGCTCAGTTTGTGGTCAAAGATTCTCTGTAAAAAGGAATTTAACAAGACACGCAAGATTGCACGCTGGTGAGAAGACAATCAGTTGAGGCTATTTATTTATTTATACAATATATGTTCTTCATATTTGTTGTCAATAAGATACTTTTGTTCCTTGCAATGAGCGGTTCAGAAAATGGATGGAGGATGGATGTTCTTTTTGTTATGCCTTTAACATGTCTTCAGCTATTCTGTTTTTCAATATAAACAATAGAAATATAAAACAATTTTTTTTTAAAAAGACCTTTAGAGATCTATATTTCCAGAGGTTCCATTGTTTTCAATCGGTCGCAGGTCAATTTAATAAATGACTTCGATTATCTTATGTTTGTTTTTTATAGAGGGAGAAAAAAAGCGGCAGTCACTTGTTTGACGTCACAGCTGAGGTATCACGTGACATGGGCCGGCGCAATACCGCCATGTATGGGGGTGTATCTGCACATAGTCGTTGAAACAAGCCATCGAAAACACTTGAGGGTGGTGCGTGCGCACTCTGTTCTTATTCAGTCTTTGAAATATGTTTTGTTTGTTTAAGGAAATACACAGCAGACGACGAGCGTGGGAAATTGTAGAGATGAATACCACAGGATGGACACACCCCGAGTTGAGTTTCAACTTCCGCTGCTGCTCGACTTGTTTCCGAATCGTTTTTAATTTAATTCTTCCAGAAATTGACCGTGACAGACTGAAGTAGACTCAGGAAGTCCAACAGAACCTTGCTGGACTTCGACCTCATTCACGACATTTTCTTGTCCGGTGCACGCTGAAGCGTCCCTCTGACTAGCTTGAGCTTAGCTTAGTTTAGCTTGCTAGCCGCTACCAAGAGCCGCGTCAACACAACGATCTTCATCGCGTGAACATGTCTTCCGGCGGCACAGCGCGGCGCAAGGAGGAAGTTTGTGGCGCAAACGAGGACCGACGAGGTCAACTACTGGACGCGGTTTTCGAGCTGCCCCCAGTCGTGCTCCACGGAGCAGGTTTGGACACTTTTCACTCTTTAGCGATCAACTATTGCAGGTTGCAGAGGTTTTGCACAGTGTAAATGTTCACGTGAGCAGGATGCTCACTAGCGTTTGCCAGATCGGAGACCTTTGAAAAGTGTGTGTTGTGGAAAACCTTAAATAACTGGAATAAAAATAATAATAATAAAAAAAACTTAACTGGAATAAACTTGGTCGAAAGATGGTGCCCTCCGGTGGCGAGATATGAGTGTGCACCTCACTTTTCCAGCGACACAGCAAATCACGTGAGACTTGACCTGACCAATGTCTGCTTGTCTTCCTTTCCTGCAGGCACTGGTGAAAAAAATCTTATTTCTGAGCAACAGCATCCTCCAGCATCGTCCCCCAAAATCAAAGATGAAGACGGGCCTCTACTCCTTTGCATTACCGAGGAGAAGCCAGACCACTGTCGCATTAAAGAGGAAGTGGAGACGACCTGTGTCAAAGAGGAAGAAGAAGAGCCACCCGCCATGGAAGAGGAAGAGGAGGAGGAAGAGGATCTCACCAACGTACCGTTGACCCTTGTCACTTTCAAGAGTGAAAAAGATGAAGAAAAAGGTCCAAGTGAGGATAACCGAATGGCGGAACCTCCACGCAACAGTTTCAGTCAACACATGACAACAGAAAGTGATGGCGGCCGCTGTGGAGGAGCACAGTCGGGCGACGGTGGCGACATAAGATCGCACTCGTCTGACAATGATGAGGACGATGGCGATGGTGTGGCGGAGAAACCTTTTGCTTGTTCAGTTTGTTGCAAAAGATTCTCGAGAAAAACAACCCTCGTAACACACCATAGAACGCACACTGGCGAGAAACCGTTTGCCTGCTCCTTTTGTGGGAAAAAATTCATTGAGAAGGGACATTTAATAAGGCACACAAGAACGCACACGGGTGAAAAACCTTTTGCCTGCTCGGTTTGTGAGAGACAATTTGCTTTGAAAGTAGATTTAATCAGACATACAAGAACCCACACTGGAGAGAAACCTTTTGCCTGTTCAATTTGTGGAAGCCGATTCACTTTGAAGACATACTTAGTAAGACACACGAGAACGCACACCGGAGAGAAACCTTTTGCCTGCTCTGTTTGTGGCAGACGATTCACGATGAAGACCGATTTAATAAGGCACGCAAAAACGCACACTGGAGAGAAACCTTTTCCCTGCTCAGTTTGTAGTCGACAATTCACCATGAAGACAGATTTAATAAGACACACAAGAACACACACTGGAGAGAAACCTTTTACCTGTTCTGCATGTGGGAAAAGATTCTCGAGAAAAACAAGTCTGACGGCACACAAAACAACACACACTGGGGAGAAAAGTTTTGCCTGTCTAGATTGTGATAAAAGATTCACCTTGAAGGTACGTTTGGAAAAACACGCAAGACGACACACTGGAGAGAAACCATTTGTCTGCTCAGTTTGTACTCAAGGATTCTCCAGGAAGGCTCATTTAACAACGCACACAAAAACACACGCTGAAGAGAAAACTTTTTCCTGCTCAGTTTGTGGTCAAGGATTCTCTCAAAGGGGACACTTAACAAATCACACAAGAACGCACACTGGTGAGAAACCGTTTGCCTGCTCTATTTGTGGAGAAAGATTCACTTTTAAGTTAAATTTAACAACACACACCAGAACACACACCGAGCATCAACGTTTTCCCGCTCAGTTTGTGGCAAAAGATTCTCTGCCAGGCAGGTGAAACTTGAGAACCCACACTTGGAACAACTTATGTCATGCCACAAAATATTCATCTTTGCTACACAAATAACTAATACTATGACTGTCGATTTGATGAAAACAGAATGAAAAAGGCCCCACCTTATTTTTCAGACCCCAACTGGATCGCACCAAATGACCATGTTGAATATGTACAGTATGTTGCATGTAAATCCAATTGCACTTGTTGATATAAATTAAAAAATAATAATAATTAAGGATTTGCATCTTTCGACCCGTTTTTCGGACCAAGTTTTTCAGTGTACATTTTTTTTTCTTTTTTTTTTTTTTTTTTGTGCTACATATTAAAAAAAGAAAAATAATTCATTCACATATACAGTTTATATCCAAACCAGATTGTTTTTCTTAATGAATGAATAATTTGTTTACAATTGACGTAACAGTGACTGTGTCAAATATTGAAATATTGGTTTGTGTAACGTGGAAAGAAATCTTGAAATGAGGCTTCAAAATGGTGAAAAATGAAGCCGAATTGTCTCGACTCTTCAATTTTGTGGGCGTGTCCGCTGACTGTATGAAACCACGCCTCACTCAAAAATGAATGCGACATCGTCTAGCGTCAATCTTAACGACCTTTTTGATCCATGAAAATGTAAACCGCTTGAAGATTTTATCACACCAAATTGGCTGCTGGTTACCAGCACACCAGGTGGGTTCATCGTTGGACATTTCGTATCTGCTGTACACGTTCATCTTCTTTCTCCGGTCTAATTGTGAGCACATTAAGAGTGACAAACAAAGTAACCGCCATATTTTGGAAATGTAATACTCAAGTAGAGCAACGAATTATTTCTTATTTGCTATCTCTGGCATGTTTCATCAACTTTTGCTCGACTTTCCTTCAAGTGTTTCTGGAGACCCACAAAGCGACGCGACGCGGTGACGTCACGGACCGGCCCTGTATTTTCAACAGGTTTGTGAATAATGATGAAACTTAGCTAATTCTAATGCTAATTGCTGCAAAACATAAAAACAGATAAAAAAAATATACCATACTTGTTTTTTTGTTTTTTTTTCCTGATGAAAGAAGAGACACGATTTCTTTTGGTAGGTTCCATGTTTTTATAGCAATCGAACATGAAAATGTCTGGGAGTGAATGAGTTAATACAGAAAAAGCAAACAAACATAAACCAGGGCGGATACTTAAATAAAAACATTTTTTTAAAAGTATTGTTTGGTTTCCAATTCAAAACCTAAAAATAAAGCTCTTGAATGATTGAGGCATCCGACTATAAAATTTTGTTCCTCACGCACAGCAGCTGCTAACAAAATGTTTGAAACTTTCTAATGACCACAATATCGATGCTAAATGAGGGTTAGCTTGTCGATGCTATTGGCGCATGATGTTAGCATGACTTGGTTCAATATTTGGATGTTTAATATTGTATATGGTGGAAACAGCAAATTCTGCAAATCACTGACACACTATTTAAAAAAAAAAAGTTGTAGTATTATTTGTGTGTCGCTTTATGGTCAACTGAACCTTATTTGACCGCAAGCAAATCGACGTCAGAATCATCGAAACTTGCCGAGTATGTTTTTGAACCCAAATAAAGACAAACGTCAAGGAAGGAAATCGGGACGTGAAAGGCTGCTGGGACTTTTCCGGGCTCATCAAAGAGCGCACGACGTCATAAACACAATGAACATCAAGTCTTTGTGTTTCGTCATTCGATGACTCTGAGACTTTTTTCTTCTTCCTTCCGTCGTCTCGTCTTCAGCCCGCCGAGTCACGTGCCGCGTGCATCGCCAACATTTCAGCTCCGAAGTTGGTTGAGTTGGTTTTGGTGGCTTGTTTTGAGTTTTGAGGATGTTCGTGGGCGTGGAAAGCAGCCGGCAGCCGTCCGAGAACGACCGCAGAGTTTTCGCCTTGCAGGCCGGCGGGCCGGTGACGTGCGCGGCTCAACTTCCTGCCTGGTGAGTGAGAGATGAGCTCCAAAATGTTGAAGCTGACATTTATTCCAATTGTCATCTTCATTGAAACTTTTGTTTTCAAAGCTTTTCGTGAGGTTTCACTCAACTCTGTAAAAAGAAAAACAATTATTAAGATCAAGTTTGATCTTTTTTCTCTTCAAGTATTTCATCTTACATTTGTCTTTTATGTTATGAAAGCCACGATTATTAAAAAAAAAAAAAAAGCCTTTCATAATCATAACTGCATGTCTGGTGATTATACTTTTTTTTGTATTTGGTGCTCATCGCGAACGCAGCAGCTGCTTGTTGTTTTGTTTTTTTCACACTTTCAAATACAAAGCTCAACAAAAACAAATTCACTTTCCAGGGCTTATACAAGAGTCGACAATAATACATAAATGTTTTCATATCGCTCAGACTTGATACAATGAAGGGATTGTAAATAAAACTCCAATTCTGTCAGAAAAACCGAAAAGATGGGAGGCGATCTAAGAAGTCTTCGTTTGTGAAGAAAGAATTTGGCAAAACATAAGCAAGCAGCTGCTTGTTTCTGAGCTAGCTTATAAGCAAACTTAGCTTGGAGCAAACGTGTGTGACGTCATCACGTCTTTGATCAACTGCTGAAAGGAAACCGATTATGTCGTCTTTCATCTCAAAAGTGCTTCAAACGTCAAAGCGGATGTTGGGATGGAAGAATGTTGATTTGTTGTCATATTATATTGGTGTTCATGTTTTATGTTATGTTTGTTTGTTTTTATGTTCCGTAAAGTGTTTGAAAGCGCGATAGAAATAAACTTGAGTTGAGTTGAGATATGCAATACAAGACTCGCCATAACGATGATCTGTGCAATATGACGAGAATGCGATCATCCATGATCATTTACCATAAAACTTGTCATAATAAGAATAATTAATAAATAAAAAAAATACAAGCAATAAATAATAATAATAAATAAAAAAATCATAATATAATAAAAACAATATTAATAGAAATAGAATATATAAATATATATACAAATCTAAATAGAATAATGAAAATAAATAATACATAATAATTATTATGATAACAATAATTTCCCAAAAACTAAGCTGATGAGTCTTCTTCGTCTGAAGATTTGCGTCCATTTCCCCGCCACTCTTATGAGGCGCTCCCCCTAGTGGCCCACCAAGAATTTGCTCAATAAATCATGAAGAATGGAGCCGTTTTAAGTGGCTGGATATGAACTACAAATATCACCATACTATCGATAATCTTATCGGCAGACAAAATATCACGATTTATCACCATTTCGATATATCGTCACACTCCTTAATGATAACAGAGAAATCCGTTTACATGGTAAAGAATGTGACGAGTTCTGATGAATTTATTGCAGCCAATTAACACGATGACTTGAAAACATGTGCATCGCCTCTTCAAGATGGCGGCTCGGTCTGCAGCAAGTGCACGGTTTATGGTTGCGCAATGTTGACCTACTTCCTTGACGCGCACTTTTGGCTTGTTTTTTTCTGGCTGCCAGAAAGACTTTTTATTTCATGATGAAATCTTTGACAATTTTGGATTGAAAGGTAAGCGGACAATAATTGAATGTTGTTGTTGTTGTTTTTTCTTTCGCCTTCTTCCCGTGCAGGGTTGAGGACGGGGGGGCAGTGCCTCTCCCGCCTGCCCTGACGCCGCATCCCTGGCAGGCCGTGTTCTGGACGCCCGACCCGGCGGGCTTCTCCTCCTTCCAACCGGTGATCTTTGACCCCTCACAGCAACTGGCTCCTCCTCTTCCTCAGGGGCCCGCCTCCCTTCCTCGGGCCTCCTCGTCTTCGTCGGCGCGCAGGCCCGCCGCCGCCGCCCGCGGGGCCGCCAAGCCGCGCGCCGGCCCGCGGATTCAGTAAAACATCATCTTTCTTCTTCTAATCTTCACTTTGTGCGCATGAAAAATGTTTGAGCATTTACGAGGACGCTTTGTCCGCACGAAGTCGCTCTTCCGGCTCACTCAACTTTATTTAGAAAGCACTTTAACAGAAATCGCTCGTGCAATAAAGAAAAACAAGAACAAAGCAAGTATACAAGTATTTTTTTGTATACAAGTATTAAATACATTTTAGACTTCGACTTGACTTTATTGATCCCTCTGGGATAATTTACATGTCCAGCAGCAATGAGAACAGATAATAAAACAAAAAATAATCCAATCAATCAATAAATAAGGTTATTACACCAGAGATTGAATTAAATAATAATAATAAGAAAAATAGAATAAAAAATAAAAATTCAATCAATCAATAAATCAGGTTATTACACCGGAGATTGAATTAAATAAATTAAAGTACAGTAAAGTGCCATATTTGTGAAGTGTGTTTTTCTCCACTAGTACACTGAAAAAAAAGTTTCATTGTACTGAACTTAAAAAAAAATTCTGTAATTTGTTTCAGCTATTTTTATTTTGTTTTTTTAATGACTTTTTCTCGTTCTCTCATTCACTCTCATTCAGCCATTTTGACTGAAGCAATCCCCTTCACTCCTGGCTGTTTTACTTGATTTTGACTGATTTGATTGTGTTCTATTGCTATACAAATATGTAACGTACCAAAAGAAAGATTCGAGTCTCTTCTTTCATCAGGACGAAAAAATGTATTTCTATCTGTTTCCATTTTGCAGCAATTAGTATGATAATATAGCTATAGTTTCAACATTATTCACAAATCTGTTTAAAACAGCCTGTTGCAACATGGCCCTGGTTGTTCTCTTATACTCTGCTGCCACCTGCTGGGCCTGGCCATTGTTTGTAATAACTACCATTGCTTCAACCATTCTCTTCAGAGGCTGCATCAAAACCGTCTGTATGCTCTAGCATAACCCCCCCCCAAAAAAAACCCAACATAAAAAAACGTATAAATATGTCTTTGGGAGCATGGTAATATTTAAAATAGAACATAGAAATGAGGCAACTTTTTTTGTGCAGGAATGTGACATGTTCGTTGAAGCTGGGTTGCAAACTGGATCTGGAGTTCATTGCTCGGAACACGTGGAACGTGCAGCACCAGTCGAAGGTAAAAGACCTGCTAAATATTCGGAGGCTTGTTAGCGACATGCTAAGCTAGCTTGCGGAGGTGGCCAAAGTACTCAATGCTCGGCACTTAAGTATGATTACAGATATTAGTGACATGTTGAAAATAACCAATAATTGCCTAGAGCAAAGCCTGCTGGCATGGCATCCTTAGAGCGCCTCGTTGTCTGCCACGAGTGCTCACGCACTTGACACGGGAGTTGGTGGAAGAGAAGGGGATGGTACCTGGTATCGGTACTCGCCCATCCCTAATTTTGTTTGTCATTGTGCGTCAGATCTTCAAGTCGCTGGTGATGAAGATCCGCAAGCCCCAGACCACGGCCAGGATCTTCCAGTCGGGAACTCTTTTCTGCACGGGAGCCAAGAGGTCCGTCCGTCCGTCCGTCCGTCCGTCCGTCTGATCAGCTGAGTCAGAGCCCGTTTTGTCGTTTTGCAGCTTGAACGAATCTCGTGTGGCCGCCAGGAGGTTTGCCTTCAAAATCCGCAAGCTGGGCTACCCGGCGCGCTTCCTGGACTTCAAGGTGCTCAACATCGGCGGCACGTGCAAGACCTTCCCAATCAACCTGGAACGTCTCTACGTGGCCCACAAGGGCCACTGCAGGTCAGCAGGAGGCCATTTTATCATCCCGAACCAACTCATCAATTTGTCTCCATCGTACTAAAAAAAACCCCAAAAAAAACGTCCCACCGTTTTAGAAAGTGTTCCTTAGTGCCCGGTCAATCTCGTTGTTAACTCTTTGACTGCCAAAAACGTTTAATCACGATTAACAAAATCACAATGTATGCCGCCATAAACGGTAAATGACGTCAACTACGTTTTTTTTTGTTTTGTTTTTTAAATCAATGGGCAGTGCAACATCTAAGTGCAGAGCCGCCTGGTCAATAGGTTGTGGAATCAAAAACACTCACTAACTATGGCCACCAGATGGCAGCATTGTATCTCTTCAATGGGCTGCCCGCGTATCAAATTACAATGAAATCTGATGAAATCTGATGAAATAGAATGTTTTCAAGGATGACGTGAATGATAACGTTTTGATGACGTGTGGCAGTAAAAGAGTTCAGAAATAGCAGATGATCATATAACATCACTTTGATGCATAAACAAAAGACAATATTGCTTATTTGAAAACGTTGACTACCAAAAACGTTTATTGACGTATGCTAAAATCCAAATGAATGCTGCCATAAACGTTAATTGACGTTTACTATGTTTTTTGTTTTGTTTTGTTTTGTTTTTTATCAACGGGCAGTGCAATGTCTCGTGGAGCGCTGCCTGGTCAATGGAGTTGTGAAATCACGAGTACTCAAGTACTTGAAAAAAGGCTGGTATCGCCCATCCCTAGTATCCACCATGTTTATGTAGTCATAGCACACAATATTCTGTTTGCCTCGAGTGAAAATGCTCAAAATCGGCTGGCGCTGTCGGGGGTTGTTGTTGTTGTTGTTGTTTTTTTTTTATAACGTTTGGCAGTCAAGAGTTTTTAAACAGTAAAATGTTACTCACCAAACCCAGCTAGCTTAATGCTATCATGCAATGCGTTACGCCACAAGATCGGCTAACGGCAATTAGCATAAATGTCTGAGGAAATGTACTTTGGCGCCGCATCGGCTGCTTGAATACACGTGTCGATATTTGTGTCAAATTTTTGTGTCGGGTTCCGCAGTTACGAGCCGGAGCTGTTTCCGGCGCTGCAGTACAACTTTCGGCCCGGCATGACGGCGTCCATCTTTACCTCGGGCTCCGTCTCACTGGTTGGTAAGTGCGGATTGGACACATGGATACATGAAGTCAAAATTTGGGGAGGTAATATACTATGATGAAAATAATCAAATTATTTGGGTTCAGAGCAAAAACAAAAAATCGTTCAGAGTTCCTTTTTTTTCAATTCAGGAGTCTCAAAATGTTTTAAAATATGTAAGATGATGGTCCTAAAATGCTGTTAATGGCATTCAAGTTCGATGTGTCTGTTAAATATTCAAATGGCACAAATCTGCATTCGAAACATTTTGATTGACTTGTATTTCATAAATTCCTTATTGACCCAACAGAGGCGGAATGGGAAGCCTGACGGTTCGCTACTTAGTGCCCCAAGTTTGTTAGATGGAAAAGAAAAAGGAAAAACATGGTTAAAGGAGCGAAAGGGTGGGTTAAAAATAAAAAAAAATCAAGGTCCAATCTGTGCTTCTTTAACACTCATTTTCCCCAAAAAACATATCAATACGTTTTTTTGTTTTTGTTTTTTTATGTTTTAAGTGTCCCAAAGACGTATTTATACGTTTTTTCTTCTTTTTTTATGCTAGCCTCTCAACAGCAAAGAATGGTTGCAGAAATGGTAGTTATTACACAAATGGCCAGCAGGTGGCAGCAGAGCAAATGAGATCAACCAGGGCCATGTAGAAAAAAAGCTCAATTACTTACAATTTTAAATCGATTTGTGAATAATGATGAAACTTAGCTATATTCTAATGCTAATTGTTGCAAAACAGAAACAGATTGAAAAATACTTTTTTTTCCTGATGAAAGAAGAGACTTTAATCTTTCTTTTGGTAGGTTCCATGTTTTTATAGCAATAGAACACAATATTCTGTGGACCTTCCAAAATCAGTCAAAATCCAGTAAAACAGCGAACGGGATTGCGAAATGTGAAAATGGCGGCGAGTGAATGAGTTCAAGGAGGGCACAGTATGGACCTGGAAAAAAAAAAGAAGCATGTGAATTGTGGACTATCCAACTGTACAGTTACTAAATCAAATCTACTACTACACATTGTCAGATTTGAGTTTCAGGAGTCAACTTGGGGGAGGAGCCTCTCTCGCTCTAATCTCGCCTTCAAAAAGACCCCCAACTCAAAGAACGTGTCAACTTCCTTGTTTGAAGCCCCTCATTTTGAGCACAATAGTCAAATCTTCTTTTGTCTGAAATTTCTTGCTGATGTCTTGGCCAGGCCGTTAAAAAAAATAAAAAAATCCTCATCCAGACGAGAGAAATGCTTCGATAAACAGAGATGTAAATGAGAACGAAGTTGACCACTCACCACATTTTGCGCTTTCAATGCCCGATTGATCGATCGATGTGTCCGACTCGCCGCAGGGGCGAAAACGGAGGCGGAGTTCTACACAACGTTTGGCAACCTGGAGGCCATCTTGGCCGGCTTCAAGAGGAGGCCGTGAAAGGCCGTTGTCGGCGCTCCCCGCTTGTGATGTGGCGACGTTCTTCGTGTTAGCATGTAGCGTTAGCCACGCCACTGTCACTTCCCTTGGAAGACATATAATAATTAGATTTAGTTTCAGCATTACATCATATGTCACGATCCCACTAAACTTTGCTGTCGTCATGTCAACAGACAAACTGGAGTAAACTCGGATTGAGTTAAGTGTCGCTTTGATGCTCATTATTTTGTTTTTCTTTAGCTTGAACGATCAACAAGTACAAGTTAGATTGCGTTTGTTGATGTGCACCTGCTGTCTTCATGTAAAGATGTGATAAGAAATAAAAAGTCAAAAAAAAGAAAAAAAAAGTCTCCTTTGTGTATCCACCACCAGATGCCGCCAGGGTTCAAGAAAGAAACCTAAAAAAAAAAAAAAAAACACTGTCTAGCGAGGGCGCCATATTGGTCCTCCCAAGAAACGTTTCTCGCGATACCATCCGATACATTTACAGTATCTAAATTGAGACGGTACTTCGTAGAAATAGCATGATTTGTGGTGTTTTAAATGTATGAAACATAAACAAGAGGACTTAAAGGGATCGTTGGGATTTTTGGACATGAATCTGAATTTCATCCTCACCTCCAGTGTGCGATCCGGTGTTGGACGAGAGGAAAATAGTCCAGCAAGCTGACTGGTGTCACGGAAATAAAAGCGTTTCTCTTCAAAAAACAATTTGTGTTCAAAAGAGTGATACATTTGCATCACAATACTGCTTTTCTGAACAAAAGTCAGACGCCATTACCGCCGGCACTACTTTTCTGTTCTGTTGCTTCCCCGCATGCAGCTGATAGACGCGCACTAATCTACAAGTTGTTTGTCTTTTCGAAGGCGGAAGGATCGTCGATTAGCTGCAGTGATACGAACGAACAGAAAAGAAGCACCTGGCGATAATGGCGTCTGACTTTTTTTGAGAAAAGACTATTTGTATCACTCTTTTGAACACAAATTGTTTTTAGAAGAAAAACGCTTTTACTTCCGTGACCCCAGCCAGCTTTCTGGACTATTTTCCTCTCGTCCAACACCGGAACAGAACTCGAGTCACAGAACGCTGTCAGGGGGAAGTCAGTGCTGGTCGCACACGGGAGGTGAGGATCAAATTGAGATTCATGTCCAAAAATCCCAACGATACCTTTAAGACATTTGACAACTTGCCTTCAATGTATGTATAAATGATATGCTTGATGATGTTTAGCACTACAGGAGAACATTTGTATTTAAAGCCTAATTCAACAAAATCTGCCAAATCTAATATTGGAGTCCAAAGGAATTGAGGGATAAAAGAACAAAAAAAATGGCGTCTTCAAAGCAGAACGTCAACTTTTTTTTGGTTTTCTTACATTGTTAAAAAATAGTGAGCATGTGTCGAAAGGCAGACAATGAAGCGCTTTACACCAATCAAGACTGAATGTTGTTTTACAGATTTAATTGATGAAGCAAAGGCTGAAAGAATCAAACTTAGAGCGGGAGATGAATGTCATATTTACACGGACGTGGCAATCAAATCAACAATTTGACGTTACAAGTTTCTATCCAAAACAGACTCGAAAACGTTCTTCTGATTGGCACAAAAAAATGTTCGATTTCTAAACGTCAGCACAGGAAGAGGAAGCGCGTTCAAGAAATATTATAGTGGGAGCTGGCAAATGTCTTTTTCGTCACCTCAACAAAAGGGCAGCGATGTACCGCAAGCTAACTAATAGTCGACCAGTAGATGGCAGTAATTCAAGTCAAGTTGATTTGTACAACCCTCAATCACACACGAGTCTCAAAGGTCTTCACATGCCCACAGTTGAGTTGACAAATCCCAACGACATCCCCTGATGGAAGCACAAAAGGGCAAAGGAAAAACTCCAAAACATTGAAGGGGCCGCAGATGTGATCATTCGCAGGCTACAAAACTTGTGATGCTAAACATTCGCAACGAGAATACGGCAAAAGTCCATTTCGGAAGTTGAAGCACTGCAAGAAGACGTCGTCAGGCAAAAGTGGGTCCTCATCCAAATCCAGCCCGGGAAATTTCCATGGGAAGTAATTAATAGACACATTTTGCATGCCGAGCAACGACTTGTCACTGTACAGTCAGTGGCTTTAATCAACATACGAATTTAGAAGTCCATTGTTGCCTTTTTTGTTTTTGAACTCAAATGTAGAAAATACTAGTTAGTAAAGTTGGACATGTAACATTTGGTATTATTTGTTTATCTGAAACTTCACTCTTATAGCTTTATTTAACAAACAGGTTGTAATCGGTTTCATGTTTGAACAGCATTGAAATAAAATATTAAGGCTTAATGTTACATTAATTTGACATTCTTCTCCATGATTAAGGTACGAACACGAACCCGAAGACATTTTGTTGAATATTTTTCCATCAAAAATGGATGTTTAAAAATTCGATTCGGCCGCCTATTGAATCGATTCGAGAATTGCGCACTGTAATATCGCAATATATTGACAAATTGATTTTAACACCCCTAATATATATATATATATATATATATATATATATGCAGTGGCGATCCGTCATAGTAATTATTAAGCGGCGCTTGCCCGACCTCTTCAAAATAAAATCATTGAAAATATTTCTGTCAATATACAAAATACAATTACCGTATATTCGACTGTTTTGGTCTTAAATTTCTGTATATTTTGTCATGTTTTCCTCGCGGGGAGCGGAGAAGTCGATAGTTTGTTTCGTGCATACACAATGAGAAATCGATTGTGATCGTTCCGTGAACGTCGTTTCTGGTACGTGCGGCTTTTGAATGGCAAAAAAAAAAGCTGTTTGACAACGCGCATGCGCAAAATTGACTTACTTAGCTTGTTCAACCTACACAGCGCTATAAAATAATATTTAACATTGGAATTAATAATAAAAATATCCCAAACATTTTCTGCTCGCGCCCTCGAGCATGTCCACTCCAAAAAGTCACCGCTCGCCACTGATATATATATACAGACACAATTATGTGTACAGTTTACACATGCATTGATACATATTTGTAGTCAAAGATTCTCACTGCAGCCTGAGTTTCTTCTTCAGCTTCACTGACTTGTTGTATTCTCAGCAGCACATTGGTGCACGTTCAGCTGATGTTGCCCACAGAATGTTTGACGGCACCCACCGCAAGTGAGCGGCGCATCGTCGTCAGCGTGCGTTCTCGCGTGTCTCGTGAGGTGTCCGTTCTCCGTGAATCCTTTACCGCAAAGCGAGCAGACAAAAGGTTTCTCTCCCGTGTGCGTTCTCGCGTGTCTCGTTAAGTGTCCGCTCTCGTTGAATCTTTTACCGCACACTGAGCAGGCAAAAGGTTTTTCTCCGGTGTGCGTCCTCGCATGTTTTGTCAAATCGGCCCTCTGAGTGAATTTCGTGTCGCAAAGTGAGCATGCAAATGGCTTCTCCCCGGTGTGTTTTCGTGTGTGTATTTTCAACAGTCCGTTCGCGCTGAATGATTTTCCGCAAAACAAGCAGCTGAAAGGCTTCTCGCCATCATGTCGTTTCAAGTGGCTGGTTAAATTTCCGTTTGTGGTGAATTTTTGGCCACAAAGCGAGCAAGCAAAAGCCTTTTCTCCACTGTGCGTTCTTGTGTGCGCCTTTAAAGTTGTCCTCCTGTTGAAGGTTTTCCTACAAATGGAGCAAGCAAAAGGTTTTTCTCCAGTGTGCGTTCTTGTGTGTCTTGTTAAACACGCCTTCTCAGAGAACCTCTGGCCACAAACTGAGCAGGCAAAAGGTTTTTCTCCAGTGTGCGTCCTTAAGTGTCTGGTTAAACGTGCCGTTTCAGAGAATCGTTGACCGCAAACCGAGCAAGCGCACGGTTTTTCTCCACTGTGCGTTTTTGCGTGCTTTGTCAGACCTTCCTTCAGCGTGAACCTTTTGCCACAAACGGAGCAGACAAAAAGTTTTTCTGTCGCGTGTGTTCTGGTGTGTTTTGTTAAATCTCCGTTGAGGGTGAATCTTTTACCACAAATGGAGCAGACAAAAGGTTTCTCTTCAGTGTGTGTCTTTGTGTGCCTTGCTAAAAGTGAATTCAGAGCAAAGCTTTTACCACAAAGTGAGCAAGCAAAAGGTTTTTCTCCCGTGTGTGTCCCTGTGTGTATTCTTAGATGTGTCTTTTCGGCAAATCTTTTACCGCATAGTGAGCAGGGATACGGTTTCTCCCCACTATGTCTTTTTGTATGCCTTGTTAAATGTGCTTTTCTGGAGAAACTTTGACCACAAACTGAGCAGAGAAAAGGTTTTTCTCCGGTGTGTATTTTGATGTGTGTTGTTAAATGCGCCTTGAAAGAAAATCTCTTCTCACAAATGGAGCAAGCAAAAGGTTTTTCTCCAGTGTGCGACCTGAAGTGTCTTTTCAACCTTGACTCATAGATAAAAGTTTTGTCACACTGAGAACATTTCACACGTTTGTCGTCGGTGCGACTTGGGCCACCTTTCGCGTGTTCATCATCATCATCATCGTCTTCTTCAGACGAGTGTGACGTGATGTTGCCACTCTCTGACAGTCCACCGTTTGCTCGCGATCCTCCACTCTCTTCTCCGTCCCCGTCTTCAATCTTGACAATGATGCCAGTCAACGAAAACTTTGTGATTTCATCCTCCTGGTCCTCCTCTTTAACGTGAGGAGGCTCCGGCTCCACCTCCTCCTCTTCCTCCTCCTCCTCCTCTTCCTCTTTGATGTGGACGGATGCGAGCTCCTGCTGCGCAGGACGAACATCAACTTGACCGACGTCTGCGAGACACAAGAAGACAAACACGCTTTGCTCAGTCAGGTGGAAATCGCAAAGAGCAACCGCCGACCGGACAAGTGGCTTGGATGAGGAGTGGACGCTCTTCCCAGACGGGGTCTTCTTTCTTGCTGTGCTTCAACTCCCTAAATAGACTTTCGTACATTGTTTAGCATCACATACTGTAAATTGTTGCCCATTCGGCATCCATTGCAGCCTGCTCATCCTGGATTTCCACATTTGCACTTCCCTCTCAAGGTTTTTTGTTTTGTTTTGTTTTTTGAGTTTGTCCATGCAGGTCAACGGTTATTTCAATGTCCACTTTTAAGGACGGAGAAACTGCGATTGCTGAATTTGAAAAGACGGAAATTGTTTATTTGGTAATGCTACAATAACAGCAAAACGAAATGAAACATTGGCGAAAAGACGCAGGCAGTTGCTAAATAAGAGTAAAAAAAAAAAACGAACTAACCTGCTCCTTGGAGCACCTTGCAAACCGCGTCCAGCTCTTTCTTCTCCTCGTTTGCGCCACAAACTTCCTCCTCGCACGACGCTGTGCCGCGTGAAAACATTTTTTTCACACGATGATCCCAGCCAACATTTGACACTCTGCTTGATCTGCGTGTTGCTAACAGTAGCGGCTCTTTGTTAGCGGCTAGCAAGCTAAGCTAAGTCAAGACAAGCTTCAACGTGCACCGTGACGAGTTCAAAACGAGAAAATGTCGTGAATGACGTCAAAGTCCTGTTGGACTTCCTGTGTCTTAATTGAGTCCGTCAGATACAAATTCGGGAAGATTTACGAACCTGTAAAGCGGATGACACGTAGGAAAAAAAACAAACAAATCAGAAACAAGTCGAGCAGCAGTGCAAGTTGGACCTCTCAACTCGGGACGGGTGTGTCCAACATGTGGTATTCATCTCTAGAATTTCCCACGCTGGTCATCTGGAGTTTGTTTCCTTGAACAAAAGAAATGTTAGCAACTGAATAAGAATCGAGGGCGCACACGTCACCTTCAAGCGTTTCCGACGGCTTGTTTCAACGACTATTAAATGCCAAAACACCCCCATGCACGGCGGTGTATTGCGCTAGTCCGCGTCACGTGACAGGGACTGTTTCCTGTGACGTCACAAGTGAGACTTCGGCGCTCTTTTTCAACAAAATCTTTATTGATACAAATGATACAGTAAAACGCGAATAAATAGAACCTAATAGTGAACTTAACAAAATCATAAAGGCGAAACGAGACAGGTACATTGATTGATCAGGAAAATCTCATTCTGGAACCATATCTTAAATCAAAGGGATTTGTCTTACAGATGCTTTAGTACGGGGTAAAAAAAAATATATATATATATATGAGACACCACCATGCAGCCGATCGACAACCCGCAAATTGCAAAATTAATGCCTCTCATTCACAGACACCGAAACATATTTGGGAAACACGCAAGCACCAAAAACGACACAAACAACTTTTCATCATATTGGAAATGTTTGCTCCAGGTCACGATATCTGTGCCACTTGTTTCCCTTTTCATTTATTACAGGAGAATGAAAATAAATCATCAAAATTTAGACGAACTTGGAGTATGTAAAATTCAAACAAGAACATATGTCGCCTAATTTCAAATATCCATTAGAGCCTGACCAATAAATTGGCCAAATTCAGCCATTTTTCAAACTAGCATTATTTAGGTATTTACACATAATCATATTGTAACATTAAATAAATAAGACAGGATATTATCATGATAAAGGTCACGATACGATAATTATCATGATATTGTGGGCAGGTTGGTGATACAAAAAAACTCACAATATTATTTAAAAAAAAGAGCTCATACTAATACAAATACAAATATATTAAATACAAATATATATATATATATATATATATATTTTTTTTCATTTATATTGAGGCACTTACTTGCTAATGCACACACACATCGAGTTCCTCCACATATTGACTCGATTCACAAGTGTATTACTTTCGTGATCCTTCATTTGAACATTATTATTATTTTAAACATAGAAGGGCCAAAACACGCCTTGTGAAAATTAAACTGCACTACAAAAACTAACCACCAGAGGGTGCTAGAACTGCACGAATGGAAATCAACCCAACTTTTTTTTATTTTTTTTTTTAACAGATGTGCTGCTTTTATTATCGTGGCATGATGACGACGATATATCGTGGCAGTTTTAATATCACGATATTGCCGTTATCGTTACATCCCTACTAAAGATTACAAAACAATCAAATCTTCTTCCTGTAATTAATCATAAATTGCTGTGTTATGGACTAAAAAAAAAAAAAAAAGTTATTTTATTCATACTGGACTAAAATAAAGATTAAAATGCTTGATTTATAGTGTCTGGGATGAAGTTGACGAACTAACGAGAGTGACTGAAATTGAACTAAAACTGAAACTAAATTTAAAAATGGCAGACAAAATTCACACTAGCCTGGGTCCAAATATCAAAACATCTGTGGTGAAACATGACACAAGGTCCTCCTGTCAATGATGGAGTTATTGACTCTTTATTGGCTAAATACAACATGCAACATAAAGATAAAACAAATCACACATTACGATACCAAATGCTCAAAAAAAAAAAGAAAAAAAAAGGAAATCTTCTGCTGGCGCATATTTGCAGGAGAGAGAGAGAGTGCAAAAGGTCAAACAAAACTCGTACTAAAAAGTTGACAACGGGAAACTACTTGAACATCCTGACTGAGATTTATATCCACAGACTCACAAGATGAAGTCCTTCCAAAGTAAACACAATCACAAGACAAACGTCTGAATATTAAATGAAAAAAAAAAAAAAAAGAACTTCCAGCAGTCCAACTTTTATGATTTACCCTGAAATTGATCTCAAGCTTCATCTGCGGCTGCTCTGCTCAACCGGTACATTTGCATCAACCAGACTAGAATCTTTTTTTGCAAACACGCCACAACTTTGTGCATTGTTAGGCTTTATCTTTTTCCAGATTTTGTTTGTTTGTTTGTTTTTCTTCACCGTGCGTTCTCGCGTGCCGTGCCAAATGCGTCTTTTCAGAGAATCTTTGATCGCAAGCAGAGCAGGCAAATGGTTTCTCTCCGGTGTGTACCCTCGTGTGCGTTGTTAAAGCTTGCTTCCTAGAAAATCTTTGACTGCACACTGAGCAGGCAAAAGGTTTCTCTCCGGTGTGAACTCTTGTGTGCGTTGTTAAATTGATTTGTATGGAGAATATTTTGCCGCACACCGAGCAGCTAAATGGTTTCTCTTCGCTGTGCGTTCTCGTGTGTGATGACAAGTACGCTTTGGTGGAGAATCGTTTGCAGCAAACCAGACAGGCAAAACGTTTCTCGCCGGTGTGCGTCCTTGTGTGTCTTGTTAAATTTGACATGGTGGCAAATCCTTTGCCGCAATCTGAGCAGGCAAAAGGTTTCTCCCCGGTGTGTTTCCTCATGTGCACGTTCAAACTCCCTTTACGACTAAACGTTTTCCCGCAAAGAGAACACGCGCAGCGTTTGTCGTCTGCGCGTGACGTCACTTCGTGTTTGTGTTCGTCACGATCATTACCATCATCATCATCAGAAGCGTGTGACGCTATGCTGTCATTATCTGATATTGGAGCTAAGAGGCCATCCGCTTGTGCTCCTTGGTCACCTTCAGCTGTCGTACGTTGACTTGAACAGCTGCTCGGAGGTTTTGGCCTTCTGCTGTCGTCACTTGCAGCGTTGACCTCATCAGCTTCACTCTTCAATGGGCCAAAGGTCAGCGGCAACTCGGCAACGTCGTGGTCCTCCTGTTCCTTTTTAATCTGGGGAGGCTCGTCTTCAACTTCCTCTTTAATGCGGAGGACTGGTGCTTCCGGTTCCTCTTTCATCTCGGGCTGCTCATCCTCCGCTTCCTCTTTAATGTGAGGACATTTGGGCTCAGGAGGACAAAGGTATTTTTCAATCAAGTCTGCAGGACACAAAAAAAGACAAACACTGACATCTCTGGTATGGTATTGTACTGTACGCCAAAACGTGGATCAGAAAAGGGAAACTGATGTTGTAGTGTGTCATGACAAACACCAAATGACGTGTTTGTTCAACTATGTACGCCAGTGACGTCACTGAGTGAAACCTGCCGTGTTTTGATGGCTTTGAAGGCAGCAGCATGAGAGCCTTTCAAGTCACGTTGAAAATGTCTCTTAAAAGTCATCAACACCCGAATTAAGTCGGCAAATAAACGTACACATTAACTGAACATACTGATAAAGCAGTAATATAAACAAAATTGACAACTGCGCAATAATGGGAACAAAAGATGCAGACTAAATCGGCATGCGTGTCATTTGGCTTCTTGATTCAGAACAACTTCCGCTCTAAACAGGAAATGAGGTGCGTGTCAAGGTTACAAGTGATCCAAATCAATCTGATGGCTATTAAATACATAAAAGCCACACCGGTGTCCCAATAACTCCCAACACGCCATAGAAACAACAAGTTGAGAGCAAGACGCGAAATTTGACCTGATCTGCGTAAGACGACGCGAGGCTGCTTGCAAAGCGCGTCCAGCAGTTGCCGTTGTCGCGCGGTCTCTTCTTTCACTCCACGATATTCCTCCAAGTGCTTTGGGGGAATCAGGGTCGTTCTGGCGCACATTTTCGCAGTACGATCACGAAACACTTTACAGCAGCACGCGCATTTACCGAAGTGTCGCAAACAACTTGTTATTCGTTTGCGGCTAGCGAGCAAAGCTAAATTAAGGCAAGCAAAAAGCGCTTTGAGTTTAGCCGAATGAATACGACGATTGAACAAATTGTTTTAGTCAAGAGCTCATGTGTCAAAGCTCCAGTACATTTAGAACAAGTCTTGGAAGACTTTGTTTCGTAAAGCTAAGCGACGTGTACACGGAAGTAGATCTGACGGAGTACGGCATCCCCACTTGGACAAACTTGACCCGACGCGCTCTTTTTTTATATTCTTTTATTTTATTGATTCGTTCATCAAACTTGTTACGAAACATACAAGGTCAGTTAAAACAAACAGAACAAAATTTGAAGATGAAGTATAGGTTCATGTGTGCAGGTACCAGTACATTTAGAACAAGTTTATGGAAGACTTGTATCGTAAAGCCAAGCGACGTGTACACGGAAGTAGATCTGACGGAGTACGGCATCCTCACTTGGACAAACTTGACCCGACGCGCTCTCTTTTTATATTCTTTTTATATTGTTGATTCGTTCATCAAGCTTGTTATTAAACATACAGTATTTTGGATAGGATAATTAAGTTTTTTTTTAAGCTGTATGCCATAATCAGCAATATTAAAATAATAAAAGGCTTGCAATATTTCATTTGATATGTAATGAATTCAGAAGGTATGACATTTTTGGTTTTTTAATTGCATTCGAGAAAATAAAGGACTTTATCATAATATTCTCATTTTCTGAGACAGTCCTGCATTATTGCGGCATCGCTGATTGTTATGTGGCCAGAACATTATTTCATACACAAACTACCTCAAAGTTCGACATGATTTAATGTTTACAAACAACAAACCAAAGGCATTAAAAACAAAGTGCAGAAATTAAAAACTTGCGAAAAACAAAAGAACATGGTTGAGTACTCAAAAGCATTCATACTTGGGGCTGACATTCCTTCAGTTAGAAGCATTCTTACGTTTATGTGCAGCACAACAGCTAAACGCTGCTTCACCATGTTTGCTTCAGGCTTGCGCTTTGGGTTTTCACCCTCTCCACCCGAGTTCACCACTGCCGATCAGGCCAATGGGCTGTTGATGACAGCAGCGGCGATCCGGTCCCGGGTGAACACGAGAGGGCTGAGCACTCAGCCTTGAGGGATCCCACGACTAACTGCCATTCGTCCTGATCTTCTGACGCCAACTCTTGACTTTCTGTCGCACTGATCCAGAATTGCAAACACTCTTTTTACAGCAAATTTTGCTCACAGTCACGTTCCACATTTTCATTTACAGCTGCTTGCGCTAGCCAGCACATTTGTGTCTCTTTACATCAATTTTATTGAAGAATCTTTTACTACACACACTGCAGCTGAACGGTTTCTCTCCAGTGTGTTGCCTTGAGTGACTCGCTAAACGACCCTTTCGAGAGAATCTTTTCCCGCAAACTAGGCATGGAAAAGGTTTGTCTCCGGTGTGTATTCGGGTGTGACTCACGAGCTGTCCTTTCAAAGAGAATCTTTTCCCACAAGTCGAGCAGACAAATGGTTTCTCTCCACTGTGTACTCTTGAGTGTGTTGCTAAAATGTGCTTTCCCGAGAATCTTTTCCCACAGACGGAGCATGAAAAAGGTTTTTCTCCTGCGTGCGTTTTTTCGTGCACTCGTAAACTTGTCTTTAAAAAGAATATTTTACCACAAACGGAACAGGCCAAAGATTTCTCGCCAGTGTGTTTTCGCGTGTGGATTGTTAAACTTTCCGTTTGGGAGAAGGTCTCGCCACAAATTGAGCAAGCGAAGGGTTTCTCTCCTGTGTGTATCCGTGTGTGCCTTGTTAAATGACCCTTAATCGAGAACTTTTTAGGACAAACTGAGCAGGCAAAGGGTTTCTCTCCAGTGTGCGCTTTTGTGTGTGTTGCTAAACTTTGTTTTCGAAGGAAGCTCTGACCACAAACTGAGCAGGCGTACGGTTTCTCCCCAGTATGTACTTTTGCGTGTGTTCTTATTTGTCCCTTCTGAGCGAATCTTTGCCCACAAACGGAGCAGGCAAAAGGCTTCGCTCCAGTGTGAGTCCTCAAGTGTAATTTCAAATTCCATTTTGAACTCAATGTTTTCCCGCACTGGGAGCATTTTGTGCTTTTGTCGTCGGTTTGGCAAGTCGCATCACTTTGTGAGTGTTGGTCATCTTCCTCGCTGTCAGGAGAGTGCGACGTCACATCATCATCATCATCATCATCTGACAGCGGCGCTAAGAGGCCGTCTGCACGTGCTCCTCCGTCACCTTCCGTCCAGCTGCTTCTTGGAAGCTCCGCCTCTCGGCCCTCCTCACGTGCAAAGTTGTCTTCATCGTCTTCAATCTTCAACGGCCACTTGGTGACGTCATCCTCCTCTTCCTCTTTAACGTAAATAGTATATGGCCCCTCCCCCTCCTCCTTAATGTGTAGGAGCACTTTGTCTTCTTCCTCCTTAATTTTATGGGATTCCTCCTGCTTGATCAGCTCAGGATCCAGATCGTCACCGATGTCTGCTGGACATGAGAAAACATCACATTTTATTACTTTTGGGCAATTAACAGTCATCATACTTGGTATAGATTTTGTTTATCGTGAAGAAATTCAAACTGGAGGAGCGAGGACAAACACAGGACGGATTGTGTTCACACAGGAATGAATAACTTTTTTTTTGGTAACTACATTTTGAGTATATTTGAACATCCTCAACACTTTTCCCCTTTATTATTCATTTTGATGACCCTTATAAACAAAACAAAAGGCCTCTCTTTGTGCACTTTAAAATATGTATTTTTTTTTAATATACATAACAGGAAAATGTATCATTACTATACATGCATAGTATATAGCACATACAGTATTTATTTGGTTTATAATCATTTAAATAATCTTCAGTTCACAATAATAAACATGTTAATTTCCTTTTTCAAATTTTTGCCATGTTTTTGTGTAACGCCATATAACGCATGATTGCGTGTGACGTCATTCAATAATGTGGCTTGAAATAAGAGTGTTCAGACCAAAAAAAAAAAAAAAGTGTTCAGACCTGCTCCGAGGAACGCAACTTGAGGCTGCTTGCAAAGCGCGTCGAGCAGTTGACCTCGTCGTTCCTTCTCCTCTTTCGTTTCACGAACGTCCTCGTCGTACTCTTCTTCTTTCTCTACTTTTGTCCACATTTTCATACAAACATTTGGTCTCTGACTAGCGACGTGTTGCTAACAAAGACGTTTCTCTCTCTCTGTGTTAGCGACTAGCTAGCAAGCTAAGCTAAGGCTAAGCTCGGCCGAGAAGCTTCTACGTGCGCCGAGATGTTTTTTTTTTTTGTTTTTTTTTACCGTATACGAAGATTCAACAAACGAATTTTAGTGCAATAAAATCGCGTTGAACTTCCAGGGTCGAAGCTTAGAAAATATTTATTTCGTGCAGCTAAGCCACAAGTGTACGGAAGTACAGTTTAGGTAAAGAAGGACGGCAACTCCACTTGGACAAACTACATATATCGCGAATTAGGAACAGTGGCGTGCATCGTTCAAGTTCATCTAATAAAATTTAACTTGGGGAATATTTAAATATTCCACAGGGAAAAAAAAAAAAAATCAAATGCTTGGCTTGATTACGGCTGATTATGAACGTGATTATGATCATGATGCGGCAGCGTTATTGTACAGTGTGCAAAATGGCAAGTTTAAATTAATATTGATAGCGACCTACAGCATCATAACATAGCCTGATGATGCACTATAATGCACCCTGTCAGCTGAAAAGCTGTTGATAGTATGCATAATGTTACATACTGAAAGTCATACTCAAATATTGAATCAAAATTAAAAGTTAAAAGTGTCTGGAAGGATTTTCCTCAGACCCAGGCTGGTTGGTTCTGTGGCTGTATGCTTGTAACACAGAACACTTGTATGTCAAATCATTTTTCCACATTGAAATGCATGCAAGTTGTTGAAAAAAAGAATTAGTTTGTCCATAAGAAGAAAAGAAAAAAATCACTATAATATTTAACTTGCGAAAAATGGTCTAATGAGAGCTCCTATGTGGTCCCACTCGTATCTCAAGTCACGTGTGTGTTGTAAAACGTTTATCGTGCACCAGGACTGACCCGATGCCGTCTGTTCGATGCTCTGCGAGGCGGACGCGGCCACTCGCTTATCGGCTCCATCGCCCGCCATGTTTTCTTGTCTAACCAGCGCAAACGCAATCAAGGCGGCGTGCGCGCCTCAATTAGCGTGCGCCTAATCACATGAAGGTGAAGCAGACGACGGCGGTGGATCTCATCTTTCTCATCTTTCAGATCGCAGGCCTGACGGCTCGCTCACGTCCACAATCATGTCCGCCTTGATAGCTTGGGAGGTTGTTAAGCGGCCTGACGGATGGCCACGGAGACTTCCTGTCTCTCTCGCTCGGCTTCAGGCCAGTCGACAACTCAACAGAAACAGAACGTTCACGTCGCTCAAATTTGTTGTGCTTCTGCCAAAATCTGCGGTTTAGCGTTCGCTCCAAAAAGTGGCAAAAGCAAAACATTTGAACAATGTGATGAAGGAAACAATATGCTAGCGTTAGCAGTCCCGAGGGCCCAAGAGCTAACAGAAAAATATGAACTACTGTATTCAATATGTAGAGATTCATTTTCTTCTACCTTTCATCTTCCGTTTTGAGGCTTTTCTTGCCTTGACAGTTTTATGGCCATATAGTCATTTTCTGCCTCTCTTCTTTCTTTTTGGTGGATATTTTTATGGCAATTTTAGACTTTTTTTCTGCTTTTTTTTTGCTATCCATTTTCTGACATTTTTACCTTTTTGAATATTTTCTTTCCTGCCTTATTTGTAATAACGTTTCTGACGTCTTTGGTGAAATTTTTTTATCTATATTTTATGGATGGATGGATGGATGGATGATAGAATGATAGAAGGATGGATGGATGGATGGAATGAGAGAAGAATGGCTAGATAGATGGATGGATGGATGCAGGACATTGACAGATCTATTTTTGCAACTGGCACAATTGTGACGTTGTTGTGCGTTCTAAATGTGGTGCGGCGGCAAGAGGGTTAAACCGAGTGTTGGTATTTTTACAGACCCCTGCATAAGAGGTCGTTTTTGTGCCGTTGCGGGCATGACCGCAGCATGACTCGAGAGATGAGCGTCATCGCTGGTCCGTCATGAACATTGACAAGGTTTTTGAATTGGTCCTCTCCTTCCACTTGAGAAAGATGAAGGAGGAGGCCACACCTTGAGTCTTCATGATGAATGAACTCCCCCACACGCACACACAAACACTCACACTCACACTCACGCGCACCAATAAGGCTGAAGACCAGATGAATGTTCAACAGCAGCGCTGTTGATCATTCTCGGGAGGTTCAGTCGACACCAGGAAGCGAAAGAAGGATTTATTCATCATATTCTGACCACAAGCTCAATAACAACAACAAGAAAGTAAGTACAAGTAATTACATTTTTTGGTCATTTGTAATATTATATCAAAGTGGCCACTGGCTCCTAAACTCATTTGGATGAAATATTTAAAAAGTTTGATCAAATATTTAAATGAATGATGACAATTAATCATAAGCTATATAGTACTCACGATATTTTTGTTGATTTTTCTTTTTTAAAGTACCAAAAATAAATCCTGTACTATTGTAACCACAAAAAATAATAATAATAATAAGTGAGCATTATTATCTTTGCACTGGCTCAAATTCATGTTGTCATTTCTGTCGTCTTCGCAGTAGGAAATAATCGGAACAAAAATGATAACAAATATTCATCGAGGGCCTTTGAAAGCTTTTCAAGTAATTTGATTTTTGCCTGCTTTCATCAGGAAAAAAATAGACGAGAGATGGACAAAATGACAGCACCAGTGATAAGCTGCATGTCGCCCTCGACTACACTCTTATGACCCCATCAAAATCTTTTTCCCCCAAAAAAAAAAAAAAAATAATATCAGGCAATATCCTCTTTATTTTCTTTTAAAACACGTCTGAAGACACGTCTGTATTTTTTGGCTTTTGGCGCACCATCAGACTTGTTTTTGGTGTTTTGTGGTGTGTATGAATTTGATGTTTAGTCTACTTATTGAACTCATTCACTCCCAAAAACGTATTTATACTTTTTTTTTTTTTTAGGTTTTTGTATGCTGAAGCATTATGAAGGCTTTGATGCAGTTTCTGACCTGAAGAGGTCGCTTAAAGCAATGGTAGTTTTCAAATAAAAAATAAAAAATTGCCAACAGGTGGCAGCAAATTATACGAGATCAGCCATGGCCGTGTTGCAACAAGCTCCTTTTGCCAGTATTTTCAACAGGTTTGTGAATAATGATGAAACTTCGCTAATTCTAATGCTAATTGCTGCAAAATGTAAAAACAGATACAAATATACTTTTTTTTCCTGATGAAAGAAGAGACTTTAATCTTTCTTTTGGTAGCTTCCATGTTTTTATAGCAATAGTACATGAAAATGGCTGGGAGTGAATGAGTTAATTTACTGATGTAAAATGTAATTACTTGCAAAAAAAAACCTTGTATCTCACTTAAAAATGTTTGTTTTGTTACTTTATTCTTTACTGCACAACCGATTTCTGTTTCATGGACAGCAATTCCTGTTTTTCAGCGTTTTATCAATAAAGTTGAGTTGAGTTGAGTTGAGTTGAGTTAGGAATGGATGGACGGATGTACAGCAAGATGGACAGATTTGCACGTCTTGACCCCGCAGATGGCCACGGCTTCCGGAAGCATCTCCACCGGAGCGGCAGGTGGCGGCAGGAGGAACGGCGCCACCATCCTCTTCTCCCTCAAGAACGAAGTGGGCGGTCTGGTCAAGGCTCTCAGGACTTTCCAGGTAAAAAGCCGGCCCCCATGACGACACGTGATGGGGATATCGTTAGCTCGATCGCATTTGGCGCGATATCGTTAGCTTGATCGCATTTGGCGCGATATCGTTAGCTCGATCGCATTTGGCGCGATATCGTTAGCTCGATCGCATTTGGCGCGATATCGTTAGCTCGATCGCATTTGGCGCGATATCGTTAGCTCGATCGCATTTGGCGCGATATCGTTAGCTTGATCGCATTTGGCGGAACCCCGCAGGAAAAACACGTCAACCTGGTTCGCATCGAGTCGCGCAAGTCCAAGCGCAGGAATTCCGACTTTGAGATCTTCGTGGACTGCGACAGCGATCACCATCAGCTCCGAGAGTTGACGCAGCTTCTGGCCCAGCACGCCAACGTGGTCGAGATTCTGTCGCGGAGCCACGCCACCGCCGACGATGACGATGACGGCCAGATTGCAGATGGTACGTCCCGACAACTCATTGGACTTTGTTGTTCTGTACTGGAGTTGATTTTGCAGCTTTTCAAAAATGCCTTCGTACAAATCCAGGGCCAGAAAGTAAAAACACTGCAAGAGTTTAGCCCCTGATGTTAGTTAGCTAGCTAGCTAGCTAGGCCAGGTAAGCGAGCACCATGGGAGCTAGCCAGAGAGCTAGCTAACTAGCACCTGGGGCTAAAGCCAAACTGTGGCAGAGTTTTTACTTTCTGGACCTGGATTTTCCGCTATGATTTGCTTGATGAGTTTTTCGTCAGGATTTTCACACACATTAATCTGAAGAATTTTGTACATTTCATAAAACGTTTTCAGCAGCTAATCCATTCTCATACAGAAGTGGCAAATCCAGGTCCAGAAAGTAAAACCCTGCCACAGTTTGGCTTTAGCCCCAGGTGCTAGCTAGCTCCCATGGTTCTTGTTTACCTGCTAGGGAGCTAGCTAGCTAGCTAGCATCAGGGGCTTAACCCAAAGTGTGGCAGGGTTTTTACTTTCTGGACCTGGATTTACCACTATCATTTGATTCTTGGTGACTTTTTCGTCAGGATTTTTACACACATTAATCTGAGGAATTTTTTAAATTTCATAACAATTTTCAGCAGCTAATCCATTCTCATAGAGAAGTGGCAAATCCAGGTCCAGAAAGTAAAAACTCTGCCACAGTTTGGCTTTAGCCCCCGATGCTAGCTAGCTAGCTAGCTAGCACCCTAGCAGATTAACGAGCACCATGAGAGCTAGCTAGGGAGCTAGCTAGCTAGCAACTGTGACTAAAGCCAAACTGTGGCAGAGTTTTTACTTTCTGGAACTGGATTTTCCGCTATGATTTAGACTTGACTTGGACTTGACTAAGCCCATTGAAGCCCATACCTGTATACAGTACGTGTTGTAAACATCAAAGACACTCGGGGTTGTTTACCAAAAGACGTTTGTTTCAGACCAGTGGTCCGTCCCGTGGTTCCCCAGGAAGATTTCTGATCTGGACCTTTGCAAGCAGGTTCTGATGTACGGCTCCGATTTGGACGCCGACCATCCGGTTGGTCTCGGCAAAAAACACAAAAAACTTTGTCACCTTGTCAAAACAGCAAGTCAGAGAAATGTGGTGTCTTTGTAGGGATTTAAAGACAGCGTTTACCGCAAACGAAGGAACTACTTTGCCGATTTGGCTCGGAGCTACAAACAGTAAGTTGGAACTTTTTTGGGGTGTTTTGGGTGGGGGGGCTCGATCGCCACCAGTGTTCCTAATCATTTGGCCTACTAAACCACAGCGGTGACCCGATCCCCCGCGTGGACTACACGCCGGAGGAGGTCCAAACCTGGACTCGGGTCTTCCGGGAACTGAACAAACTTTACCCCGGCCACGCCTGCAAGGAGTTCCTCAACAACCTCCCCCTGCTGGCCCAACACTGCGACTACAAGGAGGACAACATCCCCCAGCTGGAGGACGTCTCGCGTTTCCTCAAAGGCACGCAACCGCAAATCCCTTGTTTTGATTTACAAGCCAGATAAAACACTTTTAGTCTTTGAGTCAAAGACAATTTAGTATCTACGCTGGTATCTAATGTGCATCTTTTTGTGGGCATCAGTGACACATTTTGTTGACATCAAAGACACACTAACTCATTTGTGTGTGTGTGATGGTAGAGCGCTCAGGCTTCAGCATTCGTCCAGTGTCGGGCTACTTGTCTCCCCGAGACTTCCTGGCAGGTTGTGACTTTCTTGTGTCTTTTTTTGTTTTTGCACCTCTTTGATGCCTTCTACCCCATTGATTCCAATTTTTCTTGGCAGGTTTGGCCTTCCGAGTATTCCACTGCACTCAGTATGTCCGACACAGCTCTGACCCCTTCTACACGCCTGAACCGTAAGTCAACATGGTGTGTCGTTGATGTTAACCACATCATGGTCTTTGAATGTGTAAAAAATGTGTACATTGTAGTCTAAACACTCTACACAAATAGGGTCTGTGAAACTAAATTGTCTTTGATGTTTACAATTGCGTACATTAAGCTAATTGAAGACTACGTTGTCTTTGATGTTTAGAAAAACTGTACATTAGACAAGTTACAAATCTTAAATAGTCTTTGATGTTTACAAAAGTCAAAATGTTGAGGACTAAAATGTGTTTGAGCTGTACAAAACACTGTACATAATCTTTATTTTTTACAGATAAGTTTTAGGTTCATTGGTGACGCTAAATTGTCTTTGATGTTTATGAAAAAATGCACGTTGGTCCGTTGAGGACTAAAACATCTTTGAGGCCTACAAAAAGACATGCATTAGGCTCGTGAAGTGTAAATCATCTTTGATGTTTACAAAATCCTGTACGCTAGGCTAGTTGAAGACTAAATTGTCTTTGATGTGCTTAGCTAAAAAAAATTAATTGTCTTTGATGTCTGCAAAAATGTATATGTTAGGTTTGTTGAAGACTCTAAATTGTCTTTGTTGATGTTTACAAAATTGCATTTGGTGCATCGAGGACTAAAATGTCTTTCAGCATTTGGCTAGTTGAAGACTCTGAATTGTCTTTGATGGTTAGCTTGTTGCAAAAGTATTTCGTCATTGTTATTGTCTCGGATGTTGTCGTTTTTTTTTTTGTTATTGTGGATGACGTTGGCAGGGACACGTGCCACGAGCTGCTGGGTCACGTCCCCCTGCTGGCCGAGCCGAGCTTTGCGCAGTTCTCGCAGGAGATGGGCCTGGCGTCGCTGGGGGCCGACGACGACGCCGTGCGCAAACTGGCCACGGTAAGCGCGCACCTGCACGCAAACGCTCCAAGGCAGAGAGGGCGGGGTTGTCGGAACGCTTTTTTTGTATTATCATTATTATTATTATTATTATTATTTTGATGCAACCTTGCAGTGTTACTTCTTCACGGTGGAGTTCGGACTGTGCAAGCAGGACGGACAACTTCGCGCCTATGGGGCCGGCCTGCTCTCGTCTGTCGGCGAGCTCAAGGTAGCGCTTTTCAAAACATCATTTCACATTCATATTATTTTTCATATACATTTTCGTTTTTCTTTAATTGAAATTGTAATTTTTTGGGGAAAAATGTATTCATGATGTTTAGTTCATAAATGCTAGTGTTATTGTGTTTTGAATTCACCCAAATTGTATGTATTTTAATTGTAGTTAGTTTTGAATTGTTTTGATGAATTGCATTGTCCTACATACATTTGATTTTGGCCGTATTGTTGCGTCCAGTTTGTACCAAAATGAGCTTGAACTTGATCACATGATCACTTTTTATGCCAACGTACTGCATGACTTGGGAAAAAAAAATCTCCTGGTTTTTCTGACTAAATTTTTTTGGGGGGAAAAAAACAGAAAAAAAATATTCCAAAAAACAGGGGAAAAAAAATATTCCGAAAAACAGAGCACCAACTTCTGTTTTTTGGAGTACTGTATTCTTTATTTTATTTATTTTTATTTTTTACCTTTTTGGAACAATTTTTTTGTTTGTTTATTTGTTTTTTGTTTGTTTTTTCCGAGTATTCTTTTTTTTTACCTTTTTGGAATATTTTTTTTCTGTTTTTTAGAATATTTTTTTCTCCTGTTTTTCTGAGTATTTTTTCCCCCTATTTTTCTGATTTTTTTTTTTATGACAGAAAAAAATATTCAGAAAAACAGAAAAAAAATATACTAAAAAAAAACAAAGCTGCCCGAAAAAAATCATCAGAAAAAAGAGATTTTGCATGTGTGTTGGGGGAAATATTGAATTATGCGATGTTGCTGCCCCTTAGCGGCCAATCGCAAAAGTGCGCGTACAGAATGTCATTTTGGTGGGTTCAGATAATTTAGTATTTGTTTGTTTCTGTCTTGAAAAATGTGTTTGCTTGTTTTTTATGGTGAGCACGCCCTGTCGGGTAAGGCTGACGTGCGCCCGTTCGATCCTCAGCGGACGTGTGTCGAGGATTGCGTCATCACCGACTTCCAGAACGCTTACTTCGTGGCCGAAACCTTCGACGACGCCAAAAACAAGATGAGGTCGGCCCAAAAAAAAAAACAAACAAACATCAAAACACACAACACAACGCTGCTCTCCGGTCATGACTTGCAAACAAAACAGCAACAAAAAGCTTGTAAAATTGCAACTTTTGTCCTCAAAAAAGACTTTTACACGTCTTTTTGTTTGTCTTGTAATGTTGAATTTTATGGGGGGAAAAATGTTGCTTCATACTAAAAAATAGTAGAACAAAATAGTACAAATTACAACCTTCAAGATGACGTTTTTCTTTAAAAAAAAAAAAAAATTCTTATAGCAAATAGTTTCCTTTAAAAATATTGCTTTATTGTTGTTTTTTTTCTAAAAATAAACATGATTTTCTTAATATATACAGTATATATATTTATACATACGACTTTGTTGTTAAACTAAGATGTTCTTATTTAATTTCAAAAATGCAATTGTTACAGGATATGTTTTTCTCCATTACAAAACAGGTTTTTCTTCCCAAAAAATATTTTTCCTCTAATCTTTTTTTTAATATAATTTCAATCTTATAAATGACTTTATCTAATAATAATAATAATAATAAAATAATAATAATAATAACAACAACAATAATGAAATTATTTGAACCTTATATTATCGATGATACATTTTATTCTTCTAAGCATAAGACTTCTTACTGAAAGAATACAAAACTATTGTTGCAGTTTTACAACTTTTTGAGAGAAAAAAAAACAAAACGTTATTCTGTATTTGTCTTCAAGAAACAGTCTAGCAATATAAATTCTTACTTCGAAAACTTTTTTTTCCCATCCTGAAATAATCTCTCACAAGTCAGATTTTTTTTTTTTTTGTAGGATGACAAATTTTTCCCATTAAGAATAAAACTTTTATCTCAAACTGATATGACTTTAATCTAGAAAGAAAATAAAGACTTCTGTGCAGTTTTTTGTAAAAATTACGACACACGATGAGTTTTTATCCCCAACAAAATCTTCTCGAATTTTCCTTTTTTTTCCGCATAAAATTTTTCAGCCTTTTTTTTTTTTTTTTTTTTTTGGGTGCGTATTTGCAGGGAGTTTGCCAAGCGCATCCGCCGCCCCTTCTCGGTGCGCTACAACGCGTACACGCAGAGCGTGGACGTGCTGAAGGACAGCGGCAGCATCCGAACGCTCGTGCAAGATCTGCGCCACGAGCTGGACGTGGTGGACGACGCTCTCAACAGGCTCACCAGGCACAGCAGCGCCTCCGTCTGATCCTGCCCTGCTACATGCTACGCTACATGCTAACTGTGATGACACCAACCGTATACACAACTCAACTTCATTTAATTCAAACAATCACGAAAAAAATGCAATATGCTGAAAGTATAAAACTAGTCACTAATATTTGTCACGATTTTCGTGCCTATTTCTGGCTTTGACTCGCTGATGCTATGCTAACATTTTGCAATGTGATGATGCAATTTCTAGTTCTGTTCTCAGAGTGTAATTGTTGTCATGATTCAACATAAAATGAATCTAAAATAAAAACAATAAAAAATTGTTTGTCGGACAACGATGCGCTCTAATGGATTGAGCCGGATCAGTTCCTATAGAATGGGATGATTGCACATCCACCACAGTAGGTGGCAGTGGCGCTTTCATTGCCAGAGAGTGCGCAAGGTGTCCATACTTTTCTCCCAGGAGTCCAAAATGTTTCTCTGGTTAAAAGTAAGATTATTTTTCAAATAATATTATCGACACTCAGAGCTATCATTGTCTTTTAACTCAAAAGGCCTCCTGCTCACCTTTTTGATGTGGGCGGCTCAATCCAGAGAAATTCCTTCCCGCTCTCCTGAGTGGCGGTGGAGATCAGCGGCGCCTGGTACCGACCTGAACACTCCCCAACTGAACACTCACAGCACAGGTCAACGGCGAAGCAATACGCGCACCTTTACCACACCTGAAAGTGGACATTGGAAGTAAAATAGACTTTTAAATGTGTTTATCCAAACAGTTGTATGTCACAATTGGGCTAATTTACATAATTTATATTGAAAAATGCACAATTTAGGCCTAGATTTTAAAAAAAAAGACCAAATCAATGTATTTTTATAAATACAAAACACTGATCTGCGCCTGTACGCAAAAGAAAAAGCCAAGTAACCAGTTTTGGCGATGCATTCTGGGAGTTGTAGTATCAGTTCGACTCGATGAAATTAAGAAGCCCTTAAAACCGGTCGTGACTCGTAATACATGTTGTATATGCTGTCAGTGTGTCATTTGTGATACACAAAAGGAATAAGCAGCATTAAAAACCGGCGAACGTGCGAGAGCAAACCATCGCTTTGTCATGGGAGCAAGATGCATCCTGGGAATTGTAGTATCTGCTCTGTGCGCTACAGTTTGACATTTTGTCATTTTGGATAGACTTCAGCTTCTCCACGACCCTAAATGAAAATATTAGTGGCGTAGAATGAGGACGAATGTACCGAAACACTGTACAACAATAATATTTGCCTATATTCGTGGAGAGAAGAACATAATCGCTTAATTGTTGCGAGTGCAATGCACTATGGGAGTTGTAGTATCAGCTGCGTGTTCGCCACTTTAGCTAATTTCGCTTTTACTAAATATAGTACATTAAAACAGTCTCTTTTTTTGATGGACTATATGCTAACAATATGTATTTAAATAAGGCAGAACGTCACTATATTTGTCTGTATTAGTGGCGCTGAAAGCGACAAGACGAGTCGGCAGTAGTTACGGTGCATTCTGGGAATCGTAGTGTCAGCATTGTGTGCTTGTTTTTGGGCAGTTTGGGGTGTAAATACGCCACATCACAACAGTAATAATAAACATATAAATATATCTATATGACCATTATATCATGAATGCCATATAGAACTAACCAAAGCATTAATTTTAGCTGCATTAGAGGGATTATCGGCTGTGGTGCAACCTGGGAATTGTAGTATCATCTGTGTGGGCTCTTAAATACATCTACAAAACAGTCGTTAAACATATCTACGTGACCCCCAGATGACACGATAAGCAACATAGAATACCAAAGAATGCGTTCAACGAGCTACGAAGCTAAAATGGCCGGAAACGCCATCACTCAACTCACGAGCGGTTTGATTAGGAGAGGCGTACCCGGAAATGGCCTGGCGTGGCCGGCCTTGGATTGGCGGAAGGCTCGCGGTAGGAGGAGCCGGTGGTGGGGCGGAACACCCGTGCAGTCGGTTGTGTTGCTTGCGGTGGGTGTTGTCTTCTTCTTCTTCTTCTTCTTCGACTGTCGAGCCATTCGCCTCGCCGCCGTCCCGTTAGTTCAAGCTGTCTGGAAAAAAAAAAAATCTCCGTCACCATGGGCGTCGAAGGCTGCACCAAATGTATCAAGTACCTACTCTTCTTCCTCAACTTCATCTTCTGGGTGAGCTATTAACCAACCGTGTTGTTTTTTAGTGGACTCGTTGTGCTCATTGTGCCCCACTACCTCATTTTTCTTCTTCTTCGGGTTGGCGGGCTCGCCTCTTTCGGTTCGGGGGTCCGACAAAGCCCCCCCACAAAAAAAAAGAAGAAAAAAAAACACGCGAGCCTCCGGCCAAGAAGACATAGAATGTTATGGGGGTATCACGAGATTTTGATTTACCGCTATGCTAATTCATAATCGCTAAATCGGACGTCAAATTCCGCGTGGAGATTCACGACGACGCCATTTGGGGGGGCTTGCTGATCTTCAAATGTCGTAATTTTAATGATCCATTTAACATTCTTCACGAAAACCCGTCGATGATTTGTTATCATGCGCATGTGTGTTGGTGTTCTTGTTTTTGTTTTTCATCTCTTCTAGTGTGGCACAAAGCCTTTTGACAACCCACTTTTGATTTTAGCACAAGTAGCTATTTATAGGATTACTGTAGTGTGTTTATCCTTCAAATGTGACACATACCTTTACATTACAACAAAATGCTACTTATGTGTGCGTGCGTATGAATTTATGGTTTCCATCTGCATCAATTGTGAGCGTGCGTTTCAGTGTGAGGCGTCGTGTTGTGATTTTTGTGTGTTCGACAAGCGCGAGATAATTTTTCCCGTGACGTCACATACCTCTGGCCACGCCCTTGCAACATGGTGGGCCACCATGTTGTATGGCAACGTCTTTTTGTTTGCTGCCGCTGAAAGTTTTGCCAATTTCTGTGTGGAGGGGATAAAATGTCGATTCACTTTTTTTCACTGTTTTGAAGCAGGGCAATTATGAATATGTTGTGTTTGTGTATTCTTACTCTAGTGTGCATTCAGGCCTCCTACTGTGGGTTCCTCCAGTAAGAAGTTTGTTAGTTTTACTGTTGTGTGTGAAAAATTGAGCGTGTAGAAAAAGTCCTGTTTTAGTCATCGCTTCACTGGGATTTTGTGGGTCTTCCCACTTGAGTCATCACTGTGATTCCTTCTTTCCACATTCTCTTACTGTGTGTTCCTTTGTGTGAGTGTGTTTTTTCTCGTGTGTGTCATTGAATGAGCGCGTATGAACGTTTATGTGAGCAATTGTGTGCGTTTTGGTTGCCTTTGCACTCGACGACATGGATGCCAGCGTCGTCTTTCATCTAGAAGTGTAAAGTTTCACGTGAGACATAAAAGAGAAACATTAACTCCCCCCCCCCCCCAAAAAAAAGCCACAAGAACCCCTGAGTCAGTTCATTGAACACTTACATATTACAATCTACACAGTCTATTAACACTGGCAGCCATTTTGACTGAAGCAACCCCTTCACCTCCCAGCTGTTTTCCTGGATTTTGACTTGATTTTTGCAAGGCCCACAGAATATTGTGTTCTATTGCTATAAAAACATGGAAGCTACCCAAAGAAAGATTAAAATCTCTTCTTTCATCAGAAAAACTATATTTCCATCTGTTTCCGTTATGCAGAAATTGGCATTAGAAATTTAGAACATAGGCAAGTTTCATCATCATTCACAAATTTGTTGAAAACGGTGAGGAAAAGTTTGTTGGTTGATCTCTTATACTCTGCTGTCACCTGCTGGCCGTTTTTGTAATTATGCTCTAGCATAAAAAAAAATTAATAATAATAAATAAAAATAAACCGTATAAATACGTCTTTGGGACACTTAAAACATTTAAAATAGAACATGTTTTTGGGAGCAAATGAGTTCCCATGTCACAAATTCACAATACATAAAGAAAAGAGATCAAGTCCTCCTCGCCAGTAGTTGGCGCTATACTGTGGCGGTTTGAAACATTGATGAATCTAGGACTGGGTTAAAAAAAAAAAAAGTCAACTAAATCAGATAAGTCAACTTTAAAAATAGCTTGACTAAAATTTTCTGCCGCAACTCTCCGCTGGAACCATTTTTACGTTTTATACGCAGACTTTTTTTTTTTTTTTTTTTTCAGTATTTAATGTCAACTGTGATCTGATCTTTATTCCTTCTGTTAGTGCACCATCTAGTGGCCAAACGGTGGTTATTATTTGTCTGTTTAAAAATAAAAATACGCACTGACAGTGCAAATCTGCTGAACATTCATTATGGGGTTTTGCATTAAAAATTGATTTTCATCTTATATTTTTTAAACTATTTCAAAATAAAGAAACAAAACAAGCAACCGTCGAACAGCAAGTATGCGTGGGTGTACTGTAATTAATCAACAACGGTTGCCCTAAAGAAGTCAGTGAGTCATAACTGCACTTTTCATGCATTTTGTGTGCACGCGCTCGCTATCTCGTGCAGATGGCGAGTTGTGAGTAGCTTCCAACCTTTTCCTGACACCGAGGGCAAATAATAAGCCCGCTTGCAGGCACGTATTTCTACGAGGCGAGCCAGTGTAGCAAATATAAATAGCATTTGTTGATTGTTTATAGCGCTCCGATTAAAGCGACAGACGGTGATGCGGTCCTTCCCGTAATCGTGCCTCGCATTCGGGGCATTAAGCGCTTCCAGTCAAAAAAAAAAAAAAAAAAAATGCTTCTGTTAGGCACTTATCTCCTCAATGCTCTTTACTGTTATTGCTCCGTTTTGTACGCCCGAGTGGGGAAACGCGAGGCTCCTCCATTTGTTTGCATTTTTGGAAGTCATTTTGCCCCAGTATGCAATTATGGCGACTCTCGGTCAAGGAACTTCAACACTTGGACGAGCTACAAGTTTGAAGTCACATGCCCCAGTTACGAGTCGGCGCTCATCGTAAAACGATAACCCGGCAAGTTTAATAAGAATTTCAGCACTGTTACTGATTGACCTCACAGCTGTTTTTCAAAGCAATTTTTTTCCCATGTTGCCTTGCAGCCATTTGACAGCATTTTCTCCTGAAAACACAAACAATGTTTGTTGCGGACAAAAGAAAATGGTTGACTCTCTACTTTTGTCACAAGTGATTCCTTGCTTTTTAGTCATTAGCGGTAAAACATGGGTGTTTGTTTTTTTGTTTGTTTGTTTTCTTTTTTCAAATGGAGGACCTAAACTGCCAAAATCAAAATTAAAAATAAATAAATGAATAAATAAAAGTAAAAATAAAGACAGATACAAAATATAGAATTCAAAAATTAAATACAAAAAAATAATATAAAGGGAAATAAAAACAAAATATATACTATACTAATAAATACAAAAATTAAAAACAAGATTCACAAAAGGAAAAATAAATGTGCAAATAAATAAATAAGGTGGAAAATCTATCATCTCATCTACGAATGAGCTGGCCTTTAAAAAAAAAAAAAAAAACATTTGGCCCTTCCGCAACAAAGATTCCGAGGCGTATTTTTCCATAAAATGTTGTTCAACCTTGTAAAACATGGCTAGTACATGTTTGAAAAGTGGGCAAGAGCAAAGTGTTATTTTGTAAGGCTTGGTGGTCTCTTAACTTGATGGACGCTCCCCCCCGTTCCCCCCACCTACTCACCCTCCAATCCCTTCTGGTTTCTTAACAAGCTAGCCCACTTTCGAGCTTTTAGCGTTATTAGCCGCGACCGAACCTCCTGTTTCCATAAATCACCGCCGAGCGCCACACTCGTGGGAGGGAAGCCTCTCCGCAGGGTGGGTGGGTGGGGGGGGTCTTATAAGAACAGTGCGGGCCGCACCCCCACTCCTCCACCAACATGCCCCACATTCTGTTACCCCCCTTTCTCCTGAAATAGACCCCAGCTTGATCATGTCTGAAGCAGAGCCGCGCTTCTGATTGGTCAACGTGATTTTGTGGTTGGGGCTTGCCGAGCTCTCGCGTCTTGAGCGCCGTTTTCCCGTCTTGCGACGGCACGTTAGGCGTCATGTGAGACCCCCCCCCCAACTCCACTGCGCTGTGGAATGTGCCAGCAACAGATGGCGGACCAATCAGCATGTGTTCCTTCTTCGTCTTTGCGCTACTTTGGCGTACAAATGAGCCGCATGGGTGTTTGGAAGGAAAGAATAAAAAAAAAAAAAAATAGAATAGAAGAGGCCTTTATTAGTCCGGCAGTGGGGAAATCCCGCTTTTACAGCAGCAGCAGCATGCATGCATAAAAAAAATCCAAATTCCACAAACGTTCAACGCAAACAGAGTATATTGCTAGGGATAGACCGATTATCGGTGCCGATATTAGCAAATATCGGCCCTTGAATGCTCTGAACCAATGGCAGGACAGCTTTTTCATGTTGAGGAAAAAAAACAAAAAACTTAAGTATTGTTATGGTATCGGTATCGGTCGATACTAAAAAGCTGGGTATCGGAATCTGTATCGGTGGCCAAAAAACGGTATCGGAGCAACACTACTGAGTGATTAGTGTGAAGAGCTTCCAGTTTGATCCATTATTATTCTTATTCTTATTCTTATTATTATTATTTCCGTTTTGCAGCAATTAGCATTAGGAAATAGGAAAAGTTTCATCATTGTGTCAGTTTTATTTATTTATTTATTTATTTATTTATTTATTAGATTTTTTTTTGCTTTTCAGAATATTTAGTTTTTCCTTATTTTATTTATTTTTTTGCTTTTCTTTATTTAATTGTATAGATTTTTTTAATGGCATAAAATTATTCCAAAAACAGGAAAAATAATTAAAACAGGAAAAAAAAAATCTGAAAACCAGACAAATATACTCAATAAAACAAAACAAAAAATATTTGGAAAAAAACAGAACGATGCACGAGCAGAGGCAGAAATGATTTGGCACTCAAATGGACCTTGAAAAAAAAAAGGCAAATTAAATTACAACTAGCAGTAGATTATATTTCAACATTGTTGCGTCTTTACTTGTGTATTTAATACTCCCACTCAATTTTGTGTTTTTGTTTTCAGCCCAAAAAAAAAAAAAAAGTTTCATTTTAATCATCAAAATGGGGGGAGGGGGAAACTAGTCCATCCACATTGTGACTTTTTCTTTTTCTATCATCTCATCTACGAATGAGCTGGCCTTTAAAAAAAATACAAAAACATTTGCTTCTTGCGCAACAAAGACCCAGAGGCGTATTTTTTTCTGGAAAATGTTATTCAACCTCCGAAATTGTTTCCACTTTTTGTGGCTTTCTGCTCTATAAATACATTTGTGAAGTTTTACGAGGCAGCAAGCGTGTTTACATGCGAAGCTTCTCGCAGTCCTCCGACTCGTCTCGCTGGGAACTCCCGCGACCGCTTTGGTGACTAGCGTGTGTGCGTGTCGAGTTTGTTGCCAGGCAGCCGCCTTCCTTCTCTCCGGAATGGCGCTCGCTCCGCAAAGCGGCGAGGGAGTCGGGCCGGGGCGGAGACGTTGCGTCGTCACGGCGACAACCGGCAACAACATCGGCGGCGTCACTCGTGAGGTCCCGATTGGCCTCGTACACGATTGAGCCGTCGTTTTCGCGAGGGGATGCGTCCATCGTGACCTGCCTGATCAATTTTTGATCCGTCAACAACACGCTTGGAACTCAAATCGCGCATTCCTCAAATCCTCGGCCGATATGAGCTCTTTTAAAGTCAGCATTTTTTTTTGCTCCATAAAAATCTGCCAAATTTTTGCAAAAATATGTAAATACCAAAGGACTAGCAAAATTGTCAAATGTCATGCTTGTAATTAGGGATGTAACGATATCCAAACATCATATTTAATTATCACGATATTGTGGGGAGGTTGGCGATACCAAAAAAAAAGTCACAATATTGTGAAAAAATGAGCTCATACGAAAACAAATAAAATATTGTGCTTTTGTACAATACAGCAATGAAAAATATTATTAAAAAAAATATGTAAATATACATATTGAGGCACTTGCTAACACAAGCACACATATTGAGTTCCTCCACATATTGACTCGCTTCACGAGCATTTTACTTTGTCCTTCATCTGTCGATTAGCGTTGATTTTAAACATTGAAGGGCCAAAACATGCCTTGTGAAAATGAAACTGCACTTAAAAAAAACTAACCACCAGAGGGTGCTACAACTGCACACATGGAAACCAACCTGACTTTTTTTTTTTCTTTTTTTTTTTTTTAACAGATGCGCTGATTTTAATAATAGGCTGCGTCATGAAATATAATTTGTTGTTCTTTAACTTTGAAATGGGTCAATTTGACCCGAGCTATGTTTAATGTTGCAAAAGCATTCCAATAAACATTTGCCTGAAAAGATGTCAAAGTGAACCATTCTCAATTTAAGGTTGACTACCTGTGATTAAAAAATAACAAGCATGACTGAAATTGGACTAAAACTAAGACTAAATTTAAAAATGGCAGACAAATTAACTCAAATATACTGTAATTGTGTGTCAAGCTGTTTTTCATCAGCTATATGTAATCTGCTTACCAAAAAAAAAAAAAAAAAATGGGTTAAACGATTGTCCTAACTAAAACGAGACTAAAACGCTGACAGTTTTTGTTGACTAAAACTAGACCAATAAAATGATGTTTTCTTGGACAAAAAAATGCTACTTATAGCCGACTAAAAGTTGACTAAATAAAGTGGGGATGAGGTTGACTATCATACAAACTAAAAGGCATGATTGAAACTGAGACTAAATTTGAAAATGGCGGCTGAAATGAACAGTACTGAGCTATTAGCGCCTATTGGAAACTGTCACATGACACCACTTTGAGGAAGTCGAAAGATGACTCACAAGTCGGCAACATGATGCAAAGCGTGCTTGCTTCAAGCTCTTTCTCACTCCCACATGAAATTTGAGGCACAAAACGAGAAACATTTGCTGGCATCCGTGCGCTAGCTTAATGCTGACGTCTGATGGGAAATGCCGTAGGTGAATGAAACGGGCATGTGACGATGACTGATTCTGATTCTGATGATGCTGATGATGCTGACGTGAGGCTCTGTTGCGTTTCAGCTGGCGGGCTGCGTGATCCTGGGCGTGGCCCTGTGGCTGCGACACGACCCGCAGACCAGCAGCCTGCTGGAGATCAACTTTGACGGCCAGCAGGCGCCCAGCACCTTCTACATCAGTACGTGATCGCCCGCTTGCTTCCTCTTTCGCTCTTTTGGAGCAACTCGCCGACATCCGCCACACACCATTCGTTCTGCGTCGCTAGTGGAAAAGTAAACACGCACACACACACGGGAGGGGAACGTTTTTTTTTTTTCAAAATGGACGAAAAAGGGAAACTGGATAAAATGTGAATGTCAAGTTTGTTTGCAAATAATTTAACCAAGTATGTCATCAAATAAATATACAGGGGAAAAATCTTTTTTTTTAATCTTTTGTTTTATTTTTCATTTACAGTAAATGAGGTGAATGGATATCATATAAATGAATCAATTTATTTTAACTAAACAATTTTAGGAAAACAAAACATGCAAGATAGATTTTAGTTTTGTTTAATAGTGGAAATAATTCTCCCGTATTTTCAATGGTATGTAATATCGTAGATATTTAATCAAATCAACAGTAGCTGTGAATATAGCTAAAATAGTTCATTTTTTTCTAAGTTTATTTTATATCCAATAACCAAATAACAATTGATAAATATATTCGAACAAACCAATTTAAGGGGGAAAACAACTAATGCAACAAATATTGTATTTTAGTTTATTAAAAAAAGATATTGTTAATATATTTTTTTTACTTAATTCATTAGTATTTAATTAATAATACGTAATATATTTGATCAAATAAACAGTAGATGTGATTTAGCTAAAATTGTTCATTTTTGCTAAGTTTATTTTATTTCTAATGACCAACTAACAATTGATCAATATATTTTAACAAACCAATTTAAGGGGGGAAATAACTGATATAAAAAATTATATATTTATAGATATATTTTTTAAATAATTCAATTCATTAGTATTTACTTAACAAAGCTTGACTTTATGCCCTTGTTTTCTTAGGTTTTAAATTATTATTATTATTAATTATTATTATAATTGTTATTTTTAATTCAATTTCACTATTACAACTCTTTTCAAAGTTGATACAAACCATGGTGGACAATTGGGCGTTAAAAAAAAAAAAAAAAAATCATTTTAAATAACCAGTTTTAGAGGGAAATTTCATTTCTATTGATTTTGATTTCACACTAGGGCTGCACAATATATTGAAAAAGTATCAATATTGCGATATTGGCCTATGCAATGTGCATATCGCAATGACTGAATTTGACCAGTCAGACTGTCGGGTTGACCTGTTTGACATTTGACAAAAAAGGAGAGAAGACACTCAGTTCAAAGGTCGCGAGGAGAGGAACCGACTGATACAATTCACGACTGCACTCTTTGGGGAAAAATAAAAAATCCCCTCTTCACCCTCTCTTTTTATTTGGTTTCCACGGCCCTAGTTCCAATCCGAATAATGCAAATGCAAAACGTAGTTGAACACCGTTTACGTAACCAAAATGTGCGCTGCCAACATTACTGAGAGGTGATTTCAATTCATTAAGAATACATTGAGTTTGATGATTTTGCCACATGAAAAAAACTGTAATTTATTCTAAATAATACAAATGTCATTTCTTTCGGTACATGTTAAATATGGCAATAATATCGTTAGCAGCAACTATATCTCATGTTTTCCAATATCACGCTGCCCCGTTTCACGCATGTTTACTTCCGTTGGGTTGCATCCTGTGCAACGTCAGCGCAAAACCGACGCCGTCAAGTCAGGCAGCCGACTTTTCGAGCACCTTTTAGCTGCTTTGGAGTCGCCGTCAAAAGTTGTCATGAAGTATTCATGGAGCCGATAAGTGGACGGAATGAATCTCCCGCGGTCTCGTTGATGATGAAGACAAACGTTATCGACAAGTTGATAATGTAAGGTGAGCGTTTGCAACTTTAAAAGGTATCGAGACCATCAATCATGCATGCGCAAATCGCTCGCCTGCTTCCGGTGGCTACACACAGGAAGTCACGATTCCGTTTTGACCACCGCTGCAATCGATAGACAAGTCGTCGGTGCACAAAGTCCCTGATGTTCGTTCGCGGGGATTTTCAGGCTCTTCGTCTTCTTCTTCTGTTTATTTATTTATTTATTTATTATTATTTTTAAAGCATATGTTTATTGATCAACGTTTAGGGTTAGGAAAATATTGGAGTTTAAAAACAAATATCTTCGTCAATAGACGAGGACTCTTAAATAAAAATAGCTCCCTATTCTTTGTTCCAGTTTTTGTTTTTTTGTTTTTTATTTCAACATATCAGAAGTTTTCAAATTTTGCATTTTTAGTTTGTTTTAAACAAAGAGTTCCCAGGGTCCAAAACATCTATTAAAATTTAAATAATTAACTGCCTGATTTTTTTTTTTTTTTTTTTTTAAATGGATTTATTGTCGGCCGTACTATTCTTCAAATGCTGAATATCGTCCCCGATAATTGGTCTATCTCGGGCTGTACAATTAATCAAAATTCAATTACAATTTCAATTATTACACACCACAATTACAAAATCAGCATTATCATAAAAAAAGATTAGTTGTATAAATTGATACATTTGCACCTTTTTTTTATTTTTATTTTAAAATAACTAATTTCATAAATTTTGTTTCATCCAAAAAGGAACTTGTGTAATTATCGGGTTTCAAAGAATTTTATTTGTCTTCATCATTTTTATGTTTAAACATGTTCTTGTTTTGTGCCAAAAAATAAATGATTGTCCTAATTTCAGTTATGACCAAAATAATCGTGATTATTTTCTTTATAATCGAGCAGCCTTTAGGTCGATCCTTAACGTTGAGAGACATTAAAAATGTCCGTACAATTTAATGTTGAACTTTTTGCGTTCGGGCTTGGTCACCAACTCGTACGCATTTTTTCACTGCTCTCCTTGTCGTGACATCGTTTTTGTCGCATGACTTTGGTTGCCCGTCGAGCGCCGGCCCGAAAAGTCCCCCTCAACTGCTTGCTTTCCAAAAACGAGTCTGTTGATGTCATTTGCAGTCTTGTAAGACGGTGCGAAATGTTTGTCGTGCGCTGCCTCGTGAGCGCCACCGACGCGCTCGCTCACATGAGCGCGTCCAATTGATTGGCCCGAGGGAAACGCCTTCCAACTCAAAATCAAAGTGGAAAGATTCCCCCCTCCTCCCCGCTTTTTTTTTGTTTCTGTTTTTGCGTCTTGTGATGAAGGAAACGCCTCGGCGATGACGTCGTCCCCCTGTTGGAGAAAGTCGAGGAGAGGAGAAAAAGGTCTCGTTGGTGTCGGAAAAAATTCCTCACTGGCCGCGCCCCTCCTCTTCCTCGTCTTCATCCCTCCTTCTCCTCCTTGTATGTGAAAGGTTTCCCTCCTTCCTTCTTTCCATTGTGGCCCCTCCTTCTCCTTTCTCCCCATCTGCTGGTGGTTAGCACGCGAGTCACGCTGTCTCGCGTCTCCTTTTTTTTTTTTTTTTTTTTTCCTTCCCTCCCCCAAACAAACGTTGACCCAAACACCTCCTCCTCCTTCTCCTCCTCCTTCTCCTCCTCCTCATCCCTCGGCAGCTGCCTGGAAATAATCACGATGGAAGCGTCTCGCATCTGCGCCGCCTCCTCGTCCTCGTCGCCATGTTAGCGGTCCCAGGTGATAGACGGGTCTCGTTTTTTTGCCCGAACTTTCGGATGAGTCACACGTTCCTCGACGTGTCATTTCCTGTGCACATCCAACCAACACCAAGCCGCCACTCGGGAAAGTGTTTTGGTCGTGGCATCAGAGCACTTTGGCGGTTAGTGGGGATGTGGAAAGAAAGAAAAAAAAAAAAAGATTATGCGTCGTAAACGTTGAGGCTGCAGGCCAGATTTGAAAAACTGCCGTCGTATATAATTTGAGATCGTCCGCAGGGGTTTTAAAAGTATTGAGGGGCCCATTCCGATGGCGGTTACGTAATTGACATTTGGTTTATCGCACGCCTCGAACTGTCGTGCGACGTTATCGTCATAAACTGAAGAGGAAATTTGCAAGGTGAAAGCTGTTGAAAGAAATCAAAATTAGTCTTGTTTGGAACTTACCAATTTGTTATTAATCTTGTGCTTTGCAGCCAGTTGGTAAAAATAAAACACAATCCACCATTTTTCCCCCTGCAAATTTAACTGATTGAATTTTTCCCCTTCAATGAAAAGGAAAAATTAAAAGACTCAACGTTAAATAAAATCAAATAAATTAATTTATTAAAAATCCAAATACAGATTTGATAATACATTTTAATTAAAGGGATATTTGACTCATTGAGGCATTTTCAGCAGTAAAAAGTCAATATTTTGTCGATTATTGTGTTAACTTGTGTTATTTTCCATGTACAAATAATACCTTTCAAAGTTATTATCATTATTATTATTATTATTATTATTATTATTTTTATTCAATCATAGCTCAGTTTACTGAGCAAACCCAGAAAACAGGTGAGCCATGATTGGCTGTTACCGACTTCCTCAGCACAGATGATGTCATCATCAGTCGACAGCAAGTAAAAAATTTACTTTTTAAAGGTATTAATTGTACATGAAAAATAATGACGTTACCAAATTCATTCTGGACAAAAATATTCACTTTTCACTGCTGAAAATTGGTCAATGAGTCAAATGTCCCTTTTAATAAACTAAAAATAAATTAAATAAAAATAATTAAATCACCCTGCGACCCTTATTGATACACCCCGGCCAAAACAAACGGAAAAAAATGTATTCATGTTTTTTCATTTTTTTTACCTGCAGAAATATTTTGCTTTTAATTCTGATTGTTTGATCCTCATGAGCGTCTCTCGTCTGCACATATCCGAGTTTATATCGCATTTGTAGCGGAATTTTGAGATAGATAACACGAAGCTAATAACATCCCACGAACACCTGCTGAGTTTCTTTTATGTTGTTCCTGATAAAAGGAGAAACTCGAGCGCTCTTGTCATTTAGTTTCTGCATTATCGGATTTACGGAAACATGGCGGACTCACCGGAAACACTCAAATAAGTCAAATAAGTAACCCGAAATCTAACTATGACATAATTTGTATTCAAAGCTATCCGACACTTTCACATGACAAAATTAGACCCTGAAGTCTTGAAAAGTGTTCCAAGACAACCTGTTGGAATTGAATGGCGTCCACCTCGTGGAAGCATCTGAAACCCGAGACACGAGCGCTCCACCGGGAACGCCGCCGGCCTTCCAGATGGAGCCGACATTCCCTCGCTGAATGCCACCAAATCCCTTCACGTAACCTCATCTGCCGGATTCCAATTGCGCCACATTTGAATTCCCTTTTGACTCTTGAGTTTGTCAAGTGACTCAAATATCAGCCAAACTTTGAACCAACACAGCTGACTTCCTGTTAACTTACTCACTGGCAGCCATTTTGACTGAAGCAACCCCCTTTGCTCCCGGCTGTTTTACTGGATTTGGACTGATTTTGTATGCCCCACGGAATTATTGCTCTAAAAACATGGAACCTACCAAAAGAAAGATTATAGTCTCTTCTTTCATCATGGAAAAAAAAAAAGTATATTTCTCTCGGTTTCTGTTTTGCAGCAAAAAAAACAAAAGAACGTATAATTATGTCTTTGGGAGCATGGTAATATTTAAAATAGAACGTATTTATACGTTTTTGGGAGCAAATGAGTTCAATTTCAAGCACGGGTCCTTGAGACTTTTTCATCCGTCCTCTTACGATAGACATGACCACCCGATTTGGTGGCGACCGGTCTAAATGGAGTTCTGTGGTCAAATTTTCAAAGCCCGGGCACTCAAAAATGATCATCCAAGTTTGCTCCGCCTACATTTGATGGCAAAAAAAAATAAATTGTCTTTCTCGTGTACCTAATTTGCATTTGAGGTTCTTTCGGGACTTTCGATGTTCAAGTACGAGTCTGAAAATTTCGCTTCAACCTCCACCAGGAAGTCCTCAGATGACACCAACCAACGTTCCCTCGCGGGTTGCGACCAATCCTATCATCTGATCTGCTGTTGCACGATTGTCAGGAATTTGACATGATCTGCCAAAATGTGGCGGTTACGTTCAGTTGAGGTTTTTTTGTTTTTTTCTTGTGAGGAACAAATGTACTGTCGAGGCTTTCAGTCTCTCTGACAAACGACGACGAACGTTTTCCGACAAGGCCACACCCCGAAAAAACCCACCGCCGCTTCCAGCAATGGCTGCCAAGTGGCGAGACGCGTCTCCCGGGAACGCGCTCAGGAGGACGTTAGGCGGCCATTTGCATGCGCCGGAGCGGCGAGCCGTTTCCGCCGCCGCTCCGGCGCAAAGACACACCGGCAATTAGCAAAACCAAAACACAAAATCTGCGGGGACAAAAACCAACGACACAAGCGGAAGCGGAGCGGAAGGTGGCAAAAGCACTTTAGAAACAGATAAACATTTTCTTGTTTTGACCAATAAATTAATTAGTATCCAGTGTTCCCTCTTTTTCCGCTGGGATTAAGTTCCAAAAAATACCCGCAATAAATGAAATCCGCAAAGTACTTAGCTTTATATTTTACATTTATTAGAAATAATTTAAGGCTGTAAAACCCTTCACCACACAGTTTACACATGTTTCTCATCCAGGCCTTTTCAATGTTCAAACCTTCATAAATGTTATGAAATACTTTCAAAAATGCATGCAAAATTGCACACACACAAAAAAAAAATTCCGCGATTCGGTGAGGCCACAAAAAGTAAACCGCGTTATAGAGCGGGAACATTGTAATCGTGATTTCAGTTCTAACCAAAATAAATGCCATGTTAAGTAAACTTTATTTACTTGTAAACTCACTTAAAAAGTTTGTTTTGTTTTTCTTATTCTTTACTGCATGAGCAATTTCTGTTCAAGTAAAGTACAGATACAAAAAAACATATTTAAGAACAATAACAATGTGACATGCTAGAATCTTCCATCATCTTCTTCCGCTAACTAAGGAAGGAATGTCAACTTTGTGTGGAGCATTTCTGCAAAAAAAAAAAAAAAAATGTGGAGAGTGGCAAAAAAAAAAAAAAAAACCAGATCCCAGGAATGATGACTGAGGCTCAAATGATGAACTTTGAACATCTGTTTTTCAAATGGAGGAAAAGGCGACGAGGCCTTTTCATTGTGTCTTATCACAATAGGCGGCTAATTGTGGCTAGCTCAAACACATCTGGAGACGAGATTAAGTGTCGGTCGGGTCGCCACCTGTGGCGTGGAGAGGAAGAACGCCACAATAGATTGGAACCCGAACACTCGCCCCCCCCACATACAACATTTTCCTGCTTAGAGCAACTTGACAAATGTTTTTGTTGACAGAATGTTTCAAAATGTCACCGTTATTTTTGCTACGTTACGGTGGAAGGAAATATTCCACCGGTTCAGCCTCCAAACAAAGAAAAATCTTCGGCGATTGAAGACAGTATTTTGTTTTGATTGTGGACATTTTTGTGTACGAATGAATATCCTTGGCTGGTAACGTATTTCACACGCTGGCTAGCAAAAGTTAGCAGAATTAGCTATGCTACATTTTAAGACTGCTCGAACGCTGCAAGTATTCCACAGGTTCATCCTCCAATTATTTTGTGATTTATTTTTTGTCTACAAGCTTGGCAACATGTTTGATACATTTTTGGCACAGTCGAAATGAGCAAAATTAGCTTCTGCGACATTCAAAACCGTTCGTATTTTGGAAATATTGTACGCAGTCACCCTCAAACCATTCCTGGTAAAACAAAGAACATGACCCGACAAGTTGAGATGAGCTAGTCAATTGTTTTGTTGGTGAATATATTTGTGTAAAATTGTACGATGGTGACACGTTTCCTACAAGCGCCATCTTTATATTTTTGTCTATGACTAGACTGAAAACGCATTATATCCCCAAAATATTGTAATTGTCAAACAAAAACATCTTCTGACAATCAAGACGAGGATGTTTGTTTTTGTTTCGGACAATCCTAGGCTGGTGAGCGACGCCATCTTTAGCCTAGCGCGAGTTAACGCAACAAGCTACGCTACGTTCAAGAGCGCTCGGTTTGTCGAAAGTTAGCCACTCGCGCTCGTCCGTTCGAAACTGAGCGGCCTCGTTCTCCTCACGGGCAGGTTGAGCAGCTGCTGCGGCACGACTGGATGCAGACTTTTGAGCAGCGGGCGGCAGATTAAATAAATCAAGACGGACAGGAAAGGACGCTTAAGGAAAATGGAATTATGGCGAGATGTGAAAGATGGCGGCGGGGCTTTTGGCCAAGGTATTGATTTTTGAAATGAGCATTAGTGTGAGTGGCTCTGTGGACAAGAGTGGTGGTGGGGGGGGATGCTGGGCCGCAATTGAATTACGGCTGACAAGCACGGCTAATGATGATGAAGATGAGGATGAGGATGGCCGGGCTCTGCCTCCAAACCGCCATGACATCATCGTTGTTTTCACAGATACGAGCTGAATTCAGGAGAAAGGGGGGCGGGGCACTCCCTTTTTTCGAGGCAAATCCTTCAAATGGTCATCAATCGTTGAGGCTGCGTAGTTTGTCAAAAGGCCAAGATGGCCGCTTCTATACAAAATGGCCGACTTTCTCTTCAATTTTTGTGGCTGGGTCCTTGACAGACTTTTGAAGGTGTTATGCCGTTTACTGGGCGATATGAACGCTATATTCAGTACTTGACAAAGTGCAATTTCTGCAGAAATTGCATGGGAATCTTGAAAGCTGAATGCTAATAAAACGTTTCCCAAGCGAGATTTGCTGAGCAGTATCAGAGAGCTGATAATGCTGGTCACTTGTATGTCTGGAAGTGGGCGTGGAAAGTGGGACTTGGAAAAAGTTCAATGTCAGTCCCATTGAAAATGAATGGGGGGAAAAGTTTTTAGATATTTAACGTTAAATTGTGCGAGTATTGCAAGTTATGTGGAATCAGATGATATATACGAGAATTTTTGAAGCAAGTTGGAATTTGACCAGTGTAAATCAGATGTATTATGTGGGAGTTTTTGCACATCAAAAAAGCATTATTAAAATGTGCCTGACATAATAATAAATAATCCGAATAACGTGCGCGAATGCTTTTCAGCATTCCCAAAATGAGGTATGAATTTTGCCAAAGGTAGAGATTTTGACTCTCCCGTTATACCGCGGAAACACATGTTGATATCATCCCACAGCACAGGTTGATGACGTCATTATATGGCGCGTGTTGACGTTATCATAGGTGGCATCAAGCACCGAGTGCTAACTTTTAATTATACTTTGAGATATGCACACTAAATGTTATCCAAAGTAAATGTATTCTTTCAATGTTTTTTTTAATCCATTTAGCTTCTATAAAGTACTTACGTAAACCAGTAAGCAAATTATTGCACGCATTATTTACACGCTAACAGTTGCTATGCTAATATATGGCTAATAAAGGATGAGACGCCGAGTATGGAAAGTGCAAAGGAAGATTGATACAGACTTAGAAATGACGCTATCATCAAACACTAGCATGCTAACAATTGCTATGCTAATATATCGCAACCTGTAAAGACTTTAATGCCATTTTGTAGGGTCATTTTTGAAATCAGAATTGCTCCAATGCTAACAGTATGCTAATAATGATGTTATGAGTCTTATGTACAAAAGATGACTTGTGGAATTTTGAGGGAAAGAGAGAGTGTGAGTGTGTGTGTTGAAAAGAGAGAAAATGACTTCCTGTGAGCATAACTGAGATATGACTCACGCTTGCTAACTAAACGGCACTGCGCCCTCTGCTGGCCATTAGGGACCATTACATGCATCACTGGGAATGCCTTTCAAGTTTTTATTAATATTTTTTACATTTATACATTGACAGAATTGAAGCTGAAAGTTGAACAATACATCACACATGAAATATAATGATAATCTTGAGGTAGTGTAATGTGTGAATTTTTTATTTTTTTTCCCAGGCGTGCACATCCTGATCGCGGTGGGCGCGGTGATGATGGTGGTGGGTTTCCTGGGATGCTACGGCGCCATCCAGGAGTCGCAGTGCCTGCTGGGAACGGTCGGTCGCCGCAATCTGGGAACTGGAAGCCATTTTGGCGTCGGTCTTAACGTGTTTTCACGTTGTCTTCTTTGTTGTGCTCCCGTTCAAAGTTCTTTGCCTGCCTCGTCATCCTGTTTGCCTGTGAAGTGGCCGCCGGAATCTGGGGCTTCATGCACAAAGACACCGTAAGGCCGCACGCGCACGCATATTGACATGTTTGATGCAAGCTGACACGAGAAGATAAAGAAAGATGGATGCAAATGGGGCGAACCGCGTAAAATTTAGTTTGCATTAAGGTGTTCCCTCGTTTATCACGGGTGTTACGTTCCAAAATACCCGCGATAAGGAAATTTAGCATTAAAATAAAATAAAAAATAAATTCCCATTAATACCATTATTATTATATTGGTATGATTTTTAATTATGAATGCTTTTTCATTCATCATATTTAATTTTTTTCCCCATTAAAAAATTGTTGTTTTTTTTTTTTTACTGTAATTATTATACAGCACAGTATATATCTTTTCATTTATTGTTTTTTTGTTTTGGTATCATTTTTAATTTATTATGAATGCCTTTTCATGCATCATTTTGTACATTTTTCCATTAAAAGTGTTAGTTTTTTTTTATGTACTTAATATTTAATATTTTTGCTCTTTTTCTACTCTTGTCATGCGAGTGACTTTCTTTTTTTTGCGCTGGCACGCATCGTCAGGTTTCCAAGGAGATGATCAACTTCTACGACTCCATCTACGACAAAGCCATGACCGAGAGCGTCACCGCCGACACGGAGAAGAAGAAGGCGGCCGCCTCCGTGCTCAAAGTCTTCCACGAGACGGTACCGTCGCCGCATCGCAAATCCTCGTTTTCACTTCCTGTTTAGGTCACAGGACACAACCTCCTTTTTTTTTTTTGTCTCTTCCAAATCCAACGACAAACTGACGTTGCTCTTCTATAAAAGTGGAACTCATCACGTTAAGACATATGGAGGACCAAAACTGCCAAGTCATTTATTTGTTTTTCATTTTGACAGTTTTGGGCCGAACTGCCAAGTCGAAATGTTATTGAAATGAGGGGGCGGGCCTCATTTGAATAACATTTCGACTTGGCACTACTGCCCAAAACTGCCAAAATTTAAAATAAATAAATGACTGAATAAATGACTAAAAGTGAAAATAAAAACTGATATAAAAAAAATTGAATTCAAAAATTAAACACAAATGTATGTATTTTGCTCTTTTTATTTCAATTTATATTTAGGTTTTGGGATATAATTGTCGAATTATGTTTTTTTTAATATCCATTTTTATTTTCACTTTTAATCATTCATTTATTTATTTAGTCATTTAGTTATTTTGAATTTTGACAGTTTTGGTCCTCCATAATGTGCTTTTTCCCCCGTTGCAACATTTATCACATTAACATGAAATTAAATCCATTTGTCACGTTATAATAACGTGATACTGAACCTTTTTTTTTTCCCTGCTGCCCATTTTGGGGTCTTGTCCACCAGGGGTCAGTATAACACATACAGTGCTACACCCATATTTGATACGACACAAAGAAGACAACTCAGCTGCAAGAATATTTTTCACAGAGGATTTAATAAAAAAAAAAAAAAAAACACTATGTTGATGCTACTTTTGTTAGCCTGTCTATGACTTTTTCCCATTTATCTTATCTAGAAGCTAACAAACTTTGATACAGCATTTAAGTGCCTTGATTAAATACACATACAAGGTGCAATGTTTTCATTTCATGTTGGTAAGCAGACCAATTGTGAAATGTCCATTTTTCTTTTTGTTTGTTTTTGTTTTTTAGCTGAGCTGCTGCGGCAAGGGTCAAGGCACGTCCATTCTGACGCAGTTCACCGACATGCTCGGCGTCACCGACCTCTGTCCCAGTTCTGGAACCTCCTTTGTAAGTTCACAATCCGCTGCGGTGCAAATAATAATAAGCCGACTCATAATCATAATCATAATAATTAATCAACAAAATGGAATCATTCATTCATAAATTGATACATTCATTAGTATCATTTTTTGTCAGTGATTTAGTGTCTTAAAAAAAAATCACTTCCCACTTGTAAAAAAACATGACTGCCCCCCCACCCCCACAGTTGATTTGCAATTTTTTTGTGATTTTGAATGCAATATGATTATATATGTGCAGTACTTTTTTTTTTTTTTTTATCACATGTAACTTATTTATCTATTTATGTATTATCAAATAATTTCATTATATTTTTTCCATGTTTAATTTCTATTGTTTTTAAATGTTCTTGTGTATTTATTTGAATTGTCTAGGGTTTTTTTCATCTTTTTAATTGCTACTTATTTTACATTTTTGTATTTGCATTTTTATAACAATTTCACTTTTGTATGACTTTTTAAGAAATAATAACTAAGTTTAATAAATGTATATATTTTCCTCATATTATTATTTGAACTTTTATATTTGTATATGTTTTTTATACATTTTATACATCATATTTTTTTTTTGCGTGTGTTTTATAAGTTCTTTTTTTTCTAATTGGATATTTTTTATATTCTATGTCATGTATTTATTTTAGTTTTAAATCCCTCATATTTTATTTTTATGGATATTGATATTTTTCTTTGCCTATGATTTTTTTTATTCAACTTTATGTAATTTTAATGCCATGCCTTTGCACACTTTTTCCATTTTAACATTAATAATTTTACAATGCACTATTTTTCTCCCCCGAGTGTTTTCCATTTTTAGTATTTTTTTTAAAATACATTTGCATGTAACTTTTTTTCATTAATAATTAGATTTTTCCCATTTTCTTTTTATTTTAAATAAGTAATATATGTGTCAAATAATTGGTATATATTTACTGTATGTTTTGCAGAATTTTTTTTTGTAATGATTATCTTTTTTTTTTTTTTTTTTTTTAATGTGCGGCAGAGCTGCCACAACCGCATCACCGAGCTGTTTTCCGACAAGATTTACCTGATCGGCATCGCCGCCCTGGTGGTCGCCGTCATCATGGTGAGTGCGCCGTCACCGTGACGACCAGGTGGGATGTTGCAATGCTTTTTTTTTTTTTTTGTTTTTCCAGATCTTCGAGATGATCTTCAGCATGGTCCTGTGCTGCGGAATCCGCAACAGTCCCGTCTATTAGAAGCTCCTCCCCCTTCCCCTCCGGCGCCGTTCCCTATTTAGCTTGCTGGATTCCCGCACGACGGCGTTTCGGTGGTGGCGACCGTCTTTTATTCCCCATGCTGGAGCCCACCCGACCCGACCCGACCCGACCCCACCCACGTGTAGATACACAACAGTATATCCTCTTTTTTTTTTTTTTTTTTTTTTTTTTTTGAAGAAAAACCCGTGTGCCCTCCTCCGACATTTTGAGGTCGTTTTTCAACGTTTTCATTTTGGCCAATCATTTTGTCGGAAATTCTCTTTGTTCGTAAATGTTTTAAACGGTTTACTCGTTTATGCCTTTGAAACTTTTGTGCTTCCTCTGGACGCTGAAAATGTACACGCATTGTTTGGTTTTAGTTTTCTTCATTTTAGAAGGTTTTCACGAAAAATGCCAATTTGGGACCAATAATTGAAGTTTTTTTATTTTATTTTTTTTAATGATAAGAAACAGGCGTGACGATGTGCTGTTGTTTTGTTGTTTTTTTCTTTTGTGAAAACAAGACTGACTCGGTCAGGGCTGGACCACAATTTAGAGGGACTCGTCTGTTAATCCAGTTGGAATATAGATCGCAAACTGAAAAATTGTCATAAAGTCATAAACTGCAGTGGCAGGGAGCCAGTCCTGGCGGGGCCCAAGTCACAATGCCAGGGCCAATTTATTTTTTAATTTTTTTTTTTAAATCAATCATCTACAAAATTAAGAAACATGGCATGAGGAAAGCTGAGCGGATCTCAAATGCAAAGTGCTGCAACACTGCCATCTACTGGCATCTGTTCGTCATTGCAGTGGTTTACAAACCTGTATTTGTAAAATGTTGACCTATGATAATTTGCGCGTACATTTTTTTGCTTTTGCCACATTTGAGGAGGGCACATGGGTTGATAACATGTTGAAGGTTTTTTTGTTTTTTTTTTCGTTTTTTTTTGTTTCCACTGTTTGATGTATAAACTGTGTGTAAATATCTATAAATATATATTAACAGTGCTTTTTGAGCGCATGGATATATATCCCGCACTGCCAGACGTTGGCGCCGTCTCCGTCGCGTTCATTCGCTTCCTGTCCCACGTTTTTGGGGAAAGCTGGAACCAAAAAGTCCGGATGCTGACCCGCCGCTCATTCGCATGCTCGCGTACGTTCAAGAAAAAAGAAAAAGAAAAAAAGATTTAGTGGATTGGTCAATGCGTCAGGCACGGGTGTCCAAATTTGTATTTTTTTTGCAAATATGAAGGATTCCCCAAAAAGATTTTTTTTTTTAAAATGGCAACGTTGGATGTAACTCAATTGTTTTTCTTTATACTATCCCCGCGTCCATTTTCTTGACCGCATACTCCTCACAAGGGTCGCGGGGGGTGCTGGAGCCTATCTCAGCTGGCTTTGGGCAGTAGACGGGGGAAACCCTGGACTGGTCGCCAGCCAATCGCAGGACACACGGAGACAAACAACCATCTTCTTTAAAGTAGCCTATATAATATTGTCAACTTCGAAATTGTTTACTTTGTCAACGAAAATGCCAAACTTTATGTTCAAAGAACAAGTCTGAAAATATTTTTTTTGATCATCCTACGAGATGTAAGCCGAGTTTAGCTTCGCCGACGTTAGCATGATGTTGAAATTGCAAAAATATTTGAGCTGAAAATTTTGTATTGAAAAATTGTGAAATACTTGTTGTGTCCGCGACGTATTTTTAAGATGCACATTGCACGTCTATAAAGGTTAAAAAAAAAAAAAAAAAACACTCACTTAGCCTAGCATCACAACATTAGCATGTTAGCCAAAAAGTCGTAATTCATATTTTTTATGATGCTTCACATGCATTTACGAGGGATTTCTGACATTGATAAAATAAAAATAATTTTTGAGATTTTCTTTTGACGGAAAACTGCTTGAATTAAAAAAAAAAATGGTTAAAAGTTTTGAGATTTTTGCATTAATTAACAACAACAACAAAATCATTATTGTTGGGTTTTTTTTTCCATTACATATTTTTAAAATATGTCCTGGAAAATAAATCGTATTCACAAAAGATTAAAAAAATTAATAAATAATAATAATAATAAAGGATGAAATAAATAAATGATGAATAAATAATTATTAGCGTTCATAATACAAGATGTGGCACATATCTCACTGGCGTTAGTATGTTTAACAAGCAAAAATGATGAAATATTTGAGACTTGAAAAAAAAAAAATGGAAACACTACAAAAGATTGACGTCGGTTATGCGCTGATTTTTGGCTCTTGGCACTTTTTTTTTTTTTTCTTAAACATAACACAATACAGAAGCAGGTTTTGTTTGGGAAAAAAAGTGGCAAAATGTTTTACACAAAAAAAAACATGAAGAAATTCAAGATAAAATGTTCTGATTTAAAAAAAAATCAAATATTGCTGAATGCTGTAAGATTCTATTTGCTGTCATTAAGGTCAATGCTGTTGATTTTTTAACCGCTTATCTAGCTAGCAAAACGTTTCCATGTGCGATGACGGATGACAGTGACAAAAGAGTTGAACGCAGGTGATTGTTTGTTTTTGTTTTTTATATATCAACTTTTCAACTAACTGCTTTGCTATGTGAGCATGTTTATACTAAAAACCGTTTGGATGCCCCTGCCTGATCTCCAACTTTCCATTCGACTCGTGTTGTGAAATGAAGGAAATTGTTTTTGTTTTTGTTTTTTAGCTCGTGCGCAAGCGCCATCATCGCTAATAGTCACTAACGAGTCCATCCTCCTTAACGAGCCGTCAACCAATCGGAGGCCTCGTTCCTCCTCTCGTCGTCGTATTTACACTCAAAATGTAACTTACTAATAATTAGCAGAGGCCTCGTTTGTCGTTTGGTACGTCCCCCATAGGGGCGGGGCCGTGGGCGGGGCCAAGATCGCGCACTTCCAAGTTGCCGCTCTCCGATATGGCGGCCACGAGCCCCACAGGCCCCGCCCACTGCTAGCCTTGCGCCTCTTCTTGTTGACTTGTTTGCCCGAATATAAAAGGGATTAAATGTATTTTACAAAGAAAGTTTGTGTCTTTGTCTACTTTATTTTCTGGGAAAATGTTCGAATGTTCGCTTATTTGATGCAAAATGGCCGCCACACACTTCCGTCATCCACTAACATTCTTTCTACTACAGTTATAACTTAAATGTTTGTTTTTTTTCGTTCATGTGTTTTCTTTCTTGTCAATCTTACGTCTGCTACTATTAGCTGTTTGTATTAAAAATTTAGATGGATGTGGTCCATTTTTGTTGAGCCAGTCATTTGTTTGGTACAATTTTTCATGCAAAAAAACAAAAACGAAGTTGTGGGATTTGTCAAAATATTCAGAGTATTTGTGGATTCATTAAAAGGGACCACATTTGAAAATATCCATCCATTCATTTTGTTGACCGCTTATTCCTCACAAGGGTCGCGGGGGGTGCTGGAGCCTATCTCAGCTGGTTCTGGGCAGTAGGCGGGGGACAGCCAATCGCAGGGCACACATTTGAAATAAATAAATAAATAAATAGACGTAATTTTTAGTGATTTCCACGCGAGGTTTTTTTTTTTTTTTGGAAAGATTTGGTCGGTCTTCAGTTCATAAGGCGTGCCACCAGGGGGCCTCCTGATTTAACAAATGATTTTAAAACTATAAACGATAAACTGTTCGGAGAATGCATGAATGATCTGATTAGTTCATTGACTATAAATATTTAAAAAAATAAAATAAATACTTTATTAGTAAAATAAACTAGTTCACTTACAATGATTGTTTTTTTTTCCAGATTTATTTCATTACATAATGTGTGCTTAAAAAAAAAAAGTACTGTATTTGCAAAATGAACAATTTTACATGTACTTATTTTAAACTACTGTAGTTGATTAATTTTAAACACAATAAAAAAAATGTTAAAAAAAACAATATTGCATATACAACTAGACTAAGTGCAATTTGTGGCGAAATTGCGTGGGAATGCTGAAAGCTGAATGCTAAAATTTGAATGCATGTGGAATGCTTATGAAGTAAAGTGAGAGATAAATTATGAAATTATAACGTCTTGATTACTGGACAAATGCGCTTTAGTAACTGTGCCAACGAGCAGGATCAGACACCTGCTAATGATGATAAATTAGATGGACGGAAGTGGGCGTGGAAATTGCACTTAGAAAAAGTTCAATGTCTGAGCCATTGAAAATGAATGGAAAAGTTGATATTTAACATTAAATTGTGTAATTACTGTCAATAATGCGCAATCGACGATATATATCCCGGGAGGCGTCAATTTTTGAAGCTAGTTGAAATTTGAACAGTGTAAATTAGAAGTATTATGAGGGAGTTATTACGCGGCAAAAAAAAAAAAAAAAGTGTGCAGAATAACAACTCATTGTTTTTTTTTTATTTGTATTTTTTTTTGCTTTTTTTTGCAATTGTGATGTTTTTAAATGCATACAAATTATTGTTAAATTAATGATCAATGATACAATAAAAAGCCAATTCATTGTCCCATCAGGTGTTTGTTTTAAAACTCGAATATGACATTTGCCCGTCTGGGCTGTGATATGAAACGAAACGTGAAAATGGAAACGTCAGCAAGCAAACGTGCAGCAGGTGTTGTTGAAAGCAAAAATGAGATCCAGATGATTTTTTTGTTGTTGTTTTTTTTGCCGTCCATGTGGATGGCAAAGCATCAGTTTTCCTCAAATCCGCTTTCGCCTTCGGAATGCAGCGAAATGACCTTCGTCCGTTTCAACCTCACCAAAAAAAAAAAGTTGCAACATCTCTAAGCTGCAGTAATATTAGTTATTTGCAGAGGATCAAGATTATTTCATATATATTTACTTGTTTTTTGGGGGGATAAATTACACTTGTCAGAGTACTCTTAATGCAACATACTTTTGACTTTTACTTGAGTATTTTTGTTCTCATTGTAGTTGTCTACATTCCACTCAATACTTTTATTTTTATGAATCTATTATTGCCTGTGCGATCTGTATGTTTTGCTTTTTTCCGCAAATATTTATTTGGAGGACAATGTTTTTGGTCTAGAGTAACAATAAGTTGCTTTGTTGTGTCTTTGTTTCATGGCGCACGTAACTCAAGGTTGTACGCGCAAGTCAAGGCAAAAAAAAAAAAAAAAGATCCAAACAAAGGCTAATTTCTTGGAAAACTCGTAAGTCAAGTCGCTCGCATCCCAAGGCGCCAAATGTTCCTCTTTGCCTGATTTGCGCCACATCGATGTTCGCTTTTTTGTCTTCTTCATGTGCTGCCTGAAATCTGCGGAATGCTCCGATAATCCCATCGGCCGGCGTTCCTCCTCGCCAGGGGGGGTTTGGGGAAGCGGGCGAGGAGGCGGAGACACTAACACACGCAAACAACAACGCATTTATTTTTTTTTTACACTGGCTGTGGAAATAATTGCACACGTGTGTTTGTTTTTGTGTACATGACATTCCAAGCAAGATGCAATCTGGGGTCACGACCTCTGAGTCTTTCCTGTTAGTTCCTAATGCAGGTCCTAATGATCCATACATGACACGAGATAAAAGTACTACTATTGTATCCAAAAGTGCACAACACTAACCTGACGGTTTGTGGTTGTTTTTGTCTTCCCTGAGTCAGTCAGCAGGTGGACGCCGGCGTATCGGCTTTCATCGGCTCGACTCGGCTGGACTCGGCTCCTGGCCAGTGGCGGGCCCCGCCCCCTCCCGGCCACTCCGACAGGTCTCCTCCTCCTTCTCCTCAGTCGGTCAGTGAGCGAGTGACCGGCAGCACCGTTCGCTCGCCGCCGCCGGTTCGGTTGCTCTCGCATACCGTCCGGTTTCTGTGGTTTGGGATTCTCGCGGCCGCTTTTTCTTTTTCTTTTTCTTTTCTCTCCCCCCTCGCTTGCTCGCTCGCTCGCTCGCCGGTGTCAGGATGAGCGCGGCGGCGGTGGCCGACGGCTCGTGCTTCCTGATGTCCGCCCTGCAGCCCAACTCGTCGCGCACCGCCTACGTGGTTCCGTCGGACGGCCCGTGTTCGGACGCCGGGGCCAAAGCGCGGAGGGTCCAGGAGCAGGTTCGCCTGCGCCTGGCCGAGAAGAAGTCGCCGTCGCTGGGGAGGAGGCTGATGGACGACGACGCGCTGCTCGGGCCGGCAGGTAAGTGCCAAGAAACTTTTTTCTTTTTCACCTTCGATTTTTACAATGACGCTACATTGTTCAAAATATTACAAAAAAAAAAAAAAGTTATTTACAAATGGACTCTGCATTGTCGTGATTGAAAACAGATTGACTAGCCTTTTATATTTTTTTAAAAACAGCAAATAAATTGGCATATTAGAAGGTGTAGCTTTAGCGTGCTAACGTGCTAATAAATAACGAACATGTTGAAATGGGATCTTTTATTTATGATTTATTTTCATTTTCACTATATTAATTGAATTATAACCAACGTTTGGCTATGTTATGTGCTTGTTGTCATGTTGAGTTGCCATAAAAACATCAGACTGGCTCTACTTTAGAAATGTAATTAAGCATTAAAATCACAATCAGCAAACGAGTACAAAATTAGACTATACGGGACAGAAAATATTTGAAAGAGTAGCTTAGCAACAATAACTTACACGTTGAAAGTGAATTGTTTTTGTTTGTAGAACTTTTCACATTGAACTGTAAAAGTTACATTGGAATTTCTTTTGTCCAAATATTGTCAAGGAGACATTTCATATCTTGGAAATGTGCGTTGTTGAGCTAAGCTAGCTACGTTAGCTCTCTTTGTGATCAATTCACAAACACGTTAAAACATTTGTAGTTGTGTTTACATTGAAGTTAACATAAAAAAAGAGATTATTGTTGCTGACGTGATGTTCCCTCATATCGAATTGCGCTAAATTTATCAAACTGTTTTGCGTTTTTCTGAACGAAAGCCGTTTGAATTCACATTTCTCGCGAACGAAACCTGCAAATAGACGCTTGGCTCAACTTCATTTCGATGCACGTTCAATCCAACCAGCGCAAAACTTGGCTTTTTTTGAAGCTATTAATTGATTATGATATTTTCAAATGTTCTTCTTCTGAGCTGTGGCGTCGTGTTTTGTGCGTTCTGTGAGGTTTTTTTGGATTTATTTTTGGTCCAACAGATAACATGTTGATGTCCAAGGACGAACGGCGCTTAAATCAACAACACGAGCGAGCTGATAAGCGGCAAACAGTTTGCCGGAAATGTTGAAGTGGGAAATTAAAGCGATACTTGACTTATTACGTGAATATTTTGCCTATATTAAATTTGATATTTTCATAATTTTTCACGTACAATTAGTACCTTGAAAAACACATTTTGCAACTTGCTGTCGACTGAAAATGACATCACAAGGGCTGAGGCAACCAATCACAGCTTGGCTTGCGAATGTCACATGACCAAACCTAGAAAACAGGTGAGCTGTGATTGGTTACTTGTGATTGGTTGCTTGATATCATTTTCTTCTTCGTGAATTAAGCAACAAAAGCCACTTATTTTTTTGTGCATTTAATTTGGACACGTGGTTGTTTGGGGGAAACAAAATAACAACTCATAAATATGCTTGCATAAGTGTGCACACCCTCTTGTAAATGCCGACGTGGCTGTGTTAACAAGTCATCACACACCTGCTAGCATTGGAAGTTCCTCTGATTAAACCCAAATGAAGGGATCTCACTCTGCTTCATCTGTCCTTCCTTTAGTTTTTTCACTGGTCTCATGAGATCTCCCTCATCCTTTGGAATTCAGAGGTTTTTGGAATCGGTGAAAGATTCTGGTTTTGTCAGGTGGGGTCCGGTTGGTGCTGGATTTAGCTTTGCTTCATCTTTCTTTCCTTTGATCTTTCCTCTGGTCTCCCGACCTTCTGAATGTCGTGTCTGCCGCGTTGCGGCTGGAATTCCCTACAGGCTTCTTAAGTAACGGGCCGTCATTAATTGTGCATTAAAAAAAAAAATTTGTGGCGTTAAAGCAACTTTAAATTAACTCGAAATTAACACACTAAGTTTGACACCCATAATATATATATATTTACTATATTTATATTATATGTATTATATATATTTATATATAAATTATTTATATATAATTATTTTATTTTATTGTGTATTTTTATGTTTCATTTTTATTATATGTATTATTTATTAATATATTTATATTTTATTATATTGTATTATTTTATTATATATATATATATATATATATATATATATATATATATATATATATATATATATATATATATATATATATATATATATATATATATATATATATATATATATATATCAAACAAAAATAAAATTGAATTATGAAATTATTTTATTTATATATAATATCTAATATTTTTTTGTCGACAAGAATGTGCGCGTTAATCCTTTCGCCACATGTGGCGCTTTGCAGACTCTGTGAGGCGGCGTTGGCACCGTTTCCTGTTTTTGTGGCCACTTTTATGTGACAATTTTTTTGTTATCTTCCATGAGTGAAGGTCAGAAATGTTGTCATGGTTTCCACCGCTGGGAAAAAGAAACGGACGCGGACGGACGTCCTCTCACATGCAGCACAAAAAAAAAAGTCAAGTGCTCGTCGTGAGCACGTTTGCTCGTTATCGCTTTTTTGCCGCTCGTGTTTATTTGCGGCTCATTAGTTGTGAAATATTTACACAATGCTGCATATGAAACTTTTTGAAATGTTGTTTTGTTGCGTTGGCGTTTTTCAGGAGACGAGCGGACGCTCGCTGGCTCGCTTTCTTATCAGCGCGTCTATTTGGGAACGTCGGCCTCATGCCTCATTCGTCAGCTGACTTTTGACATCGACGGCAAACGTCTCGCTCGGGATTGCGCTCGACACTCCTCGTGTGAAAGAAATATCGATTCCTTCATCGTCATCGTGTTTCCTTGCATGGATGAGGAGGTGGACGATGATAGCGGTGTGCGATATTGCAAATTTTGGCGTTGATCCAAGCAAACACAGGGCCAGCATCACTAATACCGATATCGATACTATTTGAAAATTAGATTTATATATTAGGGCTTCACAATATATCGAAAAAATGTCGATATGGTGATATTGGCCCGTGCAATGTGCATATTGCAAAGACGTGCAATCATTTTCACATGTCATTTGATGATTTGATCTGAATTTGACTCGTCAGCCGCTAACAAAAAAAAAAAACATACATATATATATATATATATATATATATAAAAAAACGCGAGTGTCGATGAATCGTGCTGCGGCGCCGAGTGTGTTGAAATTTCGACACATGGCACTTTTTTTTTTTTTAAAGAAACCGCTTAGCGGTTTGCGGCGCAAGTGAGGAGCATTTTAAGCGTCATAAATCACAACGGGCCGAAGATGAGCGCAAAATGTCCGTTGGGGGCTCTTCATCATCATCATCATCATCATCATGGTTTTACCTCGCGATCTTGAGGGTCTTTGCCGCCCCGGTTGAAAGCTGAACAGGAAGCGTGTCGGCGTTCCCTTGAGGTCAGAGGTCGGCTGCTCCATTCACATTCCTGAGTGAGGCCGCGTCTGGCTTGTGATGTTGACTTTTTGTTTTTTGTTGGCCTGCTGGAAAAGCTCAAGACGCTCCTTATCTGCTTCCAGAGTTCGGCAGGCGATTTCACGAGCTCGTTCCGCAAAGTCATGGAATCCCAATCAATCAATCAATTGTTCGTCTTATCAAAGACACGTCCGACTCATTTTATGCTTCCAAGACAGTTCCAAGTGTGTGGGAACACTTTTTGGGAAGTTCCTTTTCTCTTCTTGTTCCCACAAAGAAAGCTCTTGTGCAAAATGTCAGCGACTTTTTTTTTGAAGTCCTCAAAGGACAAAATTCCCCACAAGAAACTTCTCCAAACAAAATGTCCACTTCAAGTTCCTTCCGTTGGTGTCGCAAGACTTTGCGTCCAAATGTTTTTTTTACGACCTGCAAGTGTCCCAATACTTTTGTGCAAACTCCACCTTCTCGACAACATTTTATGCTGATCTATATATATGACTGATAGCCATATAGGCCGAGACTTTTGAGGTCACGAGGCGGCCATATTGCTCCTCCCAAGAAACGTTTCCCGCCAAACCATCCGATACGTTTGCAGAATCCAATTTGAGACGGTTCTTACTCGTGTTCATTTTATCGGCTACTTTAAAATGTAGTCTCAGTTTTTGTCCGATTTCAATCACACGTGTTTGTTTGTTTTGTTTGTTTTTATATAGTTAGTCAACCTCATTCCATTTTGGCCTTCACTAAAGGTCGTCTTCCCGCTAATCCACTCCGGCCGTGCGGCTCCTCCCACTCGCTCAACTTCTCCATCTGGCAAGCGAGATGACGGCTGGTAAACACGAGACAGGAAGCGGCCGTCCGCTATCTTCTGCCGCTGGTTCATCGCACGGGAGAGTTTTGCTTCCCACGCAAAAACGTTTATCTGCCGACGATTGCTGGAGAAGAACTTTTAATGAGCAGCTGCTTATCAACAAAATTGAAAAAAAAAATTCTTTCTAAAGTGGCAAATTTACAAGAAAAGAACGTGTAAATTTGTGAGTTTAGAAAGTGGCAAATTGGCCACTTGATTTGCAAATTTTTCACTTTACAAAGTCGCAAATTTACAAGTTCAATTTACAAGTTCTTTCTCGCAAATTTGCAACTTTAAAAAGTTGAAAATTTGCCTTTCTGAAGTGGCAAATTTGTGAGAAAAAAAATCGTACATTTACGAGTTTAGAAAGTGGCAAATTTGCAACCTGATTCACAAATTTTCCACATTAGAAAATGGCAAATTTACAAGTTTTTTTTTTTTTTTCTTTCAGAACTTGATTCGCAATTTTTCCACTTTATAAAGTCGCAAATTTACGAGAAAAAACTTGTAAACTTGTAAAATGTTTTTTTTTCCGGAATATTGCCCCGCCCTCTAAAAAAAAAAAAGATTTATACGTGGCCCTAATACACCGTCGTGATATAGAAATAAGACGAAAAGCTTTTTTTTTTTTCTTATCGATCTAACTTTATGTCATACGCGGTGACATTTTCGCCGTAGAGGTCGAAAATAACGTGAAATTGCCGCAGAGAAATCAACGTACAGTATTCAAGTTAGGCAACACAAGATGGCCGCCGGTGGCGTCACTTCTCCCGATATCAACATAAAAAAAAAACGTTTTAAACACCAGCAAGTGGACAACATAGCCGAATATTATTGTTGTCGTTAATGGAGAAATTTGATGTGGTGGGCGGGATTATGTAAATGAGTTGAATTGTGATGTCATAGCGGGGCAGAAATGCAGACGAAAACTTGCCAGTTGAAAGCTTGTCAAAAAACGTAAACAACGATCGGGGGTGCGGTGTGACGTCACAGGTGGTCCACCGGGGTGGTCTCGCTCTCTCGCATTTCAAGTGCGATTGACAGATCTCTCGTGTCGATTCTTTGCGGTTGTTGTCGAGTCAGTCAGTGTTGTCTTTGTAGTGCGAGCGCATTCCTGTGTTGACATGTGACCTAGCGAGGCTCCAGTTTGGCACGCGGCCCGGAGACCCTCCCTAAAAACACGCCCACCCCTCTCACAACTAACTCTCCTACTACCCCGTTCCGTCCTGCTGGAATCAAATCAAACATCCGAGTTGCTGACCTTCCTCTCTGTCCAACTCGCGTACAAAATAGCACACAAAAGTCTGCATTGTGAGGAACGCAACGATGAGAAGTCAATCATGAGTGGACCCTAAAAAAAAATGTCAAGATGCCCATGAGTGAAAAGATACAAGGAGGCGGACATTTTGCGTCGTAGCGGCCATTTTAGGCTTCTTTTGGCCATTTCTTGGGGGCCATTTTCACTTTGAAACGTTGGCCAGCAACGTAAAACTAATACTGAAACTAACTAAAACTAATCATCTATGAAATAACTAAAACGAATAAAACCACCCTGAAAACCAATGAAAACTAACTTAAAAAAAAACAAAAAACTGAAAGAAAAACTCAACAAAAATTCCAAAACTATAACAAGCGTGGCCCCAAAGTCCGTTTCACTTTGCAACATGAAATTAAAAAAAAAAAAGTCTCAAGAGGTCATGCTTGTAAAATGACAGGAAATCGGCCATTTTGCTTTTTGTGTGTGTGTGTGTGTTTGCAGGATGCGAGTACGCCCTCCCGAGCGCGAGAGGCTTCAGCTCCAGATCGATGATCCACGCGCCGACTCGCATCATGGCGGTGAGTGTCACAATATTATTATGGCATGATGTCATCATGACATCACGAGACAAATAGTTGAAGGAGCCGCTCACAAGATGAAAACGCCCTCGCGAGCTTGACAGGGAAAACAAGAGAACCTTTTTTCTCCTCGTGAAAAAAAACAAAAGTTTGCATTTTTTTGGGCTGTTTTTTCCCGGCTGCCGTTTTATGGTCGCAGCGTCGGAACGTGGAAATGTGATTAAAGCCAGAACAATGAAACGGGGGCGGGGTTGAAATATGCAAACAGGATGTGGACGTGTTGCTTTTGATTGGCCGCAGCAACAATACGGAGGGCAAAAAGTCAACTTCCTGCTTGAGGACGCCGCTTCCTGTCGAGAAGGAACATGCTCAAGGTGCAAAAGAAAAAGAAAAAAAAAAAAACAATCTTGAGGGAGTCAACAAACATTTTTGTATGGAGGATCAAAACGGAATACATGACTCCATCAATAAATACATAAATAAAAGTGAAATTAAAAACGGATACAAATATAATTCAAAAACTAAATAAAAAAACATAAAACCCAAGACACACTTAGCCCCGCCCCCTCATTTGAATAACATTTTTTTGAAATTGTAAATTGAATTTGATATTCAGCATTTTGACGAATATCGGTGTCGACCATTTTGAAGAATCACACGGCCAGTAAAAAATCCATTTAAAAAAAAAAGTGTTCAGAGGGAAAAATATGTATTTTTAATTTTTTTTATGTGTATGATCTTAATGTGCCGTACTTTGGAAATGCTTGTTTATAAAATGTGTTATAGAAGTAAAGTGGATTGGATATTTAGTTTTTTTTATATATATTTTTTTGTAACTATTTTCACGTCTTTACTTTTTATTTTACTTATTTAATTGTAGTATTTTACTGACTTTTTCATTTTTTTCCGATCGATTTTTAGGTGTATGAGCTCAATGTTTGGAAACACTATAAAATGTGATAGAAATAAAGTGCACCGGATATTCAGGTTTTTGCGCGTGGCGTGTTAAATATTGGCCAAATATGGCTTTTGAAAGGGTTATTGACTGCATGGCCGTCGCCTGCCAAATTACCAACATCTGGTCTAAGCCGCCTCTGTGCAGAATTCTGCCAGTAATTTGTCACGCAGGATGGATGCCTGCCGCTCACCAAATCCCGTCCCAAAAGTAACGCGTAACGTCCATTGGCCCCGCCCACGCGCAGGTGCCCACGATGACCTCCTGCGGCGGCTTCTCGTCCCGCTCGGCGGTGGAGACCTCCTCCAGGGTGCGATCCAGCGCGGCGCAGAGCAGCTTCCAGACTTACGGCGGCCGGAGCCGCCGCAGCAAGTCGCTGTGCCAGGCCGACGTGAGCGAGCAGGCTCCGCCCCCCCCGGACGGCGTGCCGCCGGCCGCCGCCCTCAGGCGCACCCTCAGCGGCACGCTGGCCCCTCCCCCTCCCCGGGGCCCGCCGGCCGGCTACTGGCCCGACGAGGAGGTGCCCGTCCACGTGGGCTACAGAGGCCCCGCCCACCGCACCATCAGCCGCATGGCCGGCCGCCAGCAGCACGGCGCCGCCTACGGCCAGGACGGCTGGTGGTCCCGGGGGGACGGCTGGGGAGTCCAGCGGGCCCCGCAGTGGCACGTGCACCGGCCCGGCCGCGCGCTGGCGTACCAGCAGAGGGCGCCGTCCATTCAGCGCGCCGCGTCCATGCGCAGCGTCCGGAGCGTGGGGAAGGGATTGGACGTCCTGGATGGGGCGTCCATTCACAGCAACGACCAGCTGGGAGGGTGAGCATCATGTGCCACTTTACGACTTTGTGGGGGGTTTTGCAGCTCAACACTTTTTTCTTCACAAAGACTTTCTTCTCTAACTTAACATTTTTCTTCCAAAACAACATCAAGTTTTCGCAAAACTAACTCAAATCATAATTAATCACAAGTCTCAAATAGTTAACTCACCATTTTTTTTCTTATTTTTTTTCTTTGGGAAAATGTCCATTCAAACTCCAACGTCCAAATTTTGCCTTCATTATAAACACAAAAAAGATGATAACAAAAGCGCAATGTGCATCCTGAAAACCACAACTATCATATTTTATTGCATGCTGAACATTGCTAACTATTAGTTTTCAATAAAAACTTTTTCATTTTTATTAGAATTCATCACAATTATATCTGGTCTAAATGTATTTCTAACCCTTGTTCACATAAAAGTGAAAAAAAAGTTCAACTAATAGAAATAGGGCTTCATCTTTTAGTCACTTATACAGTAATTTCATAATTCATAAAATTGAGTTTAAAATTAAAAAAAAAAAAAAGTTGTAGTGTGACATTGATTTGTGTTGAGGTCATTTTTCTGCCACTAGATGGCATCATTGCATTTGCAAGACATTGGTGACAGCTCAGTGCATTTTTCTTTTTTATATTCATATTCATTTTCATAAGTAAATGTCATCATCAACCCTACTAAGATTGAATAATAATAAGAAAAAAAATCATGGATATAAAATAAGGCTTCAAAATGGTACCAAATGAAGCCATTGACCATGTGAGCAACTGTCAAACTGTCAATCCAAATATCTTGGCCATTTTAGGGCCTTGGCATAGTTGCTAGCTCGCTAGCTAACTAACTGCCCAACATGTGAGACAAGACAAAAACGCTATATTGCCTTAATTCAGTATGACATCGTTCTCTTTTTCATCAATTATCATGAAACACGAAGAATGTTTTGACAAGAATGTTACGACCGGACGGCCATTTTGGCCCCATCCGCCATTTCGGGCTCCGCTTCCGCTATGTCGCCGTTAGCTAGCGCTAGCGCTTGTGCACTTGTGGGCGTGGAACACAAAGAATGTTTTTACAAACAAAATGATTTGAGTTGTCGGAATGCTAGCTTCTGTTAGCCAACCCTTGACATTTCACATGCTATGCTAGCGTGAAGCGAGTTAGCTTTCATTCCGATTGGTGGGATGATGAATCAAATCGTTCTTATTTTCCTGTTAAAATTGCTTTTCAAATGTGCCGTTTTTGTAGGATGCACGGCCTGGACATGCACACGGCCGTCCGCTATCTGTCGGAACCCGACGCCGCTTTGCAGATTCTGGGCGCCGCCTCCATTCAGCACCAGTGTTACCATAGCAACGATTCCAAAAATCAGGTGGGTCCTCCCTCCCGAATTTGGTCTTTTTCGCCGTCCGTCGGCGCGTTTGTTGACCCCGCCCCCGCGTTGCCGACAGGTCCGCCTCCTCCACGGCATCCCGGCTCTGGTCCGCCTTTTCTGCAGCGACGACCTGGAGGTGGCGCGCTTCGCCACGGGCGCCACGCGCAACCTCATCTACGAGAACGCCGACAACAAGGTGGCGCTCATGGACGCCGGCGGGGTGACGCGTCTCGTGGCCGTCCTGGGGGAAGCGGACGAGGAGCTGCGCAAGAACATCACAGGTTCTTGTCGTGCGTCCATTCCACAAGATGGCGCCAGTGCACTTCAAATTAGGGGCGGGAGCCGTACGATGCCGCGTGATCTGCGATACCAGATTCACGAAAACGATGATCTCACAATATGACAGTACCGCCATGATCGGCATATTGGTCATAAATCCACGATTATCTAGGATAAAGCTACTCAAGACATGAGAAAATCGTTGTTGTTTTTTTGTACCGTCACTGAAACACAATATTAAAACGGGTGGCTTCTTCACACTCTGTACTTGAGTGTATTTTAATGTATAAATACATACAATGATTTACTTTTATATTTATAAATATAAATTAGATTAAATATTAATAATAATAATAAATCTAATATAATATAAAATACATTCATCCAGCCATCCATTTTCTTGACCGCTTGTTCCTCACAAGGGTTGTGGGGGATGCTGGAGCCTATCTCAGCTGGCTTTTGAGCCTTTTGAACTGGTTGCCAGCCAATCGCAGGATTTATAAATACAAATAATAATGTACTTTTATATATTTATAAATATAAATTATATTAAATCTATAATTATAATAATACAAATATCAAATAAAATACATAGAATAATTTAGATATAATAATTACCTCAAATTTATGAATACATAGAATAATTTACTTTTATATATTTAAAAATATAAGTTATATGAAATAAATAATAATATTAAATGAAATAAATATCAAATCAAATACATAGAATAATTGACATCAAATTTATAAAACAGAAACCACTTTCTGTGAACAAATTTGCGTTTCTTTTAAACACTATTGTCATCACTTATCAAATCACTATTAATATTCCTCAGAATAAAGTCGAAAATGTTCAAATTGAGGATATAATCTACATTTGTCATCGAACCGTCTTCCACGAGTCACTGATGAGTCTTCTTCTTCGCCTGAAGACTTTTCCGTCCGTTTCCCCGCCGCTCCCCCTAGTGGCCCGCCAAGTCATCGCTCAATAAGTCACGAACAATGAAGCCGTTCTCGTGGCTGTATATTCACCACAAATATGGCGATAATATCGATAATCCATCGGGAGACAAAGTATCCCGATTTATCGCGATATCAACGGAGAAGATCATAAAACACCAACACACGCCTCCAGCATGCACGCAATCATGCGGCCATGTTCCGTCGGCATTCAAGTAGCGAATGAAGTGACAATCGTTCAGAAGGTAGCGCCGATCGCTAACGCTAACGCTAACGCGGACGCGTCCGGCGCAGGCGTGCTGTGGAATCTGTCGTCCAGAGACAACCTGAAGGAGAAGCTGTGCAGAGAAGCCTTGTCGGAGCTGAGCGGCAAAGTCCTCATCCCGCTTTGTGCCGGCGTCCCCCTCAGCCCCTCCGAGAAGGACGTCTTCGGCAACGCCAGCGGATGTCTCAGGTACGTTCACGTATCGCTTTCAATGGGCTGTGTCGCATGACAGACTTTTAAATAGAATTCCATCTAAGAATAAAATAGAATATTGTCTCATTTTTGTTGATGAACTCAAATGTCGTAGATTTGAGTCCAGTTTTTATGAAGTGACATTTTCACCTCGTCTTCAGGAGTTGATGAAAATGCATATTGATATCGTCCCAATTGTTGTTGATGAATCAATCAGGCTTTTGGTCTCGTCTAGTTTTAGTCCAGTGAAAAACGTGTGTTGACGAAATGATTTTTGTTGATGAAAATCAACACGACGTTTTGGAACCGGCGTCCGTCCGTTAGCATATTAGCACCTTTTTTTTTTATTTTAGAAACTTGAGCTCCGTCAACCAGAGGACGAGGGAGAAGATGAGGGACACGCCAGGTCTGGTGGACTCGCTGGTCTCGTACATCCAGCAGGAAGTCGAAGGTGACGACAAGGTCAGAAAAAAAATTCTTCTTCTTCTTCATCTTCTTCTTCTTCATCTTCTTCATGTTGTTGTGTTTCCCTTTTTCAGGGTTTGGAGAACTCGGTGTGCGTGCTGAGGAATCTGTCCTACCAGCTGTACTCGGAGCTGCCCCACTCGGTGCGACTTCGCCTGGAGGGGCCCGGCAGAGGCTCCGCCCCCAGGGAGGCCCAGCCCATCGGCTGCTTCACCATGTACGGCAAGAGGAACGCCGAGGTGAGTCCTCGCTCGCTCGCTCGCTTTTTCCGAGCTTCCGGATTGGGAAGACGGCGTCGCACGTCGTTCGGAAATTAGGACTGGATATCGATTCGAATTTCCGGAATCGATTCGATTTCGATTCACAAGAGTTCAGTTTGATTCAATTTCAATTTTTTTTGCCCCCGATTTAATTCGATTCACTTCACTTATTACTCCGATAGGGATTAAATATGAAAAAAAACAAAAAACAATTATTTTGAAATATTAAGAACATGATGCCACAAACATTAAATTCCAAATTAAATTTGGAAGAGGCAGTAACTGCTTAAGTAATTTTGTTAATTAGTATTTATTTATTTATTTATGTATTTATTTATTTGTAAGGATTTAGTTCATGAAAGTTGCACGTTATAATCACTTACGTGTTACGCAATCATTAACATTAGGAAGTATGAAAATATTTTCATAATTCTAATTCAATAAATTGTAAATATACATTTGAAAGATTCTGAATCTGAGTCTTAAAATGCAATAAGTCAAGTCTTCCACACATGTAAGAAAATACTTTTTAAATTGTATCGTATGTAAACAGCAGACCGGAAAAAAAGGAAGGCCGGAGCCTGGACTCGAACCCGAGTCCTCAGAACTGGGAGGCGGACGTGCTAACCGTTGCTCCACCGTGCCGCCCACTCTTATTCATTTCTTAATTCATTTATTTTTTTAACCGTCGTAAAATTGGAGTTCAAAAAAATCTTAGTCAATCGACATCTTTGTTTTGCAAAATCTTCCAGTGGTGTCTTCAAAAGTAAGAACAGTCAAGCAGCCGATATTCCCAATTTATGGGGATATTCCAAGAATGGATGTTGCGCAACATTTCCTCTCCCGGCCGATTGCGTCACACCTGCCGCATCTCTCGGCGCAATCGACTCTCAGAAAGCCGAGAAGCGGGCTCGGGTCCACGGGGACGGAATCGGGTTCCGCGGCAGGGGTCCGATTACTCGCCACAATAGCGGGCCGGCGTCAATGTCGCTGCACGTGCCAACGACGACCTTCTTCTTCTTCTTCTCGCCGTCCGTCTGTTGCAATTGACAAACAAACGGAACGGTCGCCATTCAGGCCCCATTTTTTTGTTTTTTTTTTGCGCGCAGCAACAGCGGCAGCAGAGCTTGGCGATCCTGTCGGAGGTGTCGCGGGAAGCGCGCGGCGCCGAGTGGCTGTGGCACCCGCGCGCCGTGGCGCTGTACAAGCGGGTCCTGCAGGGCGGCGACAGCACACCTGCCGCCAGGGAGGCGGCCGTCGGGGCGCTGCAGAACATCACCGCCGGAGACGCCAGGGTAAGAGATGACAACCAGGGAACAAAAAGAAATTAAACGGGAAACAAAAACAAAATAAAACAAGGGGAAAAAGAAAAAATAAGGGAAAAAATTGGGGGGGCGGGGACAAGAAAAAAGAGAAGAAAAAACAAGAAAAAAATGGGGAAAAAAACAAAAAAAGAGAAAAAAGGAAAAATAAATAAATAAAACAGGAAACAAAAACAAAATAAAACAAGGGGAAAAAGAAAAAATAAGGGAAAAAATTGGGGGGGGACAAGAAAAAAGAGAAGAAAAAACAAGAAAAAAATGGGGAAAAAAACAAAAAGAGAAAAAAGGAAAAATAAATAAATAAAACAGGAAACAAAAACAAAATAAAACAAGGGGAAAAAGAAAAAATAAGGGAAAAAATTGGGCGGGGGGACAAGAAAAAAGAGAACAAAAAACAAGAAAAAAATGGGGAAAAAAACAAAAAAAGAGAAAAAAGGAAAAATAAATAAATAAAACAGGAAAAAAACGGGAAACAAAAACACGATAAAACAAGGGAAAAAAAACACGAGAAAAAAATGGAGGGAAAAAAGAGAGAAAAAAAACAAGAAAACAAATTGGAAAAAAAACAATAAAAGGGAAAAAATAGGAAAAAAACAGGAAACAAAAACAAAATAAAACAAGGGAAAAAAGAAAAAAAACAAGGAAAAAAAACAAGAAAAAAATGGAAAAAAACAAAAAAAGACCAGAAAAAAGAAGAAAAATAGAAGAAAAAAAGGAAAGAAAAAAAAAAAGAAAAAACAGAAGAAAAGAGAAAAAAATCAAGAAAAAAAAACGAGGAAAAAACAAGAAAAGAATGGGGTTCCCCCAAAACAAAACAAAAAAAGACAAAAAACTAGGAAAAAAAAAGAGAAAAAAACAGAAAAACCAAAAAAAGACGATAAAAAAAGAGAAAGAAGAAGAAGAAAGAAAAGAAATGCGTAAGTGAAGCAGTCGTTTCCTTTCAGTGGGCGTGCGTGCTGAGCGCGGCGGTCCTGGAGCAGGAGCGCCTGCTGCCCACCCTGCTGGACCTGCTGGACACGGACGACGAGGCGCAACTGCGACCGCTCAGCGCCCTGCTCAGGAACTTGGCCCGACACGCCCCCAACAAGGACCTCGTCGGTCAGTCGCGCGCTTCCGACTCGATCGCTCGATCGCTCCGATTCAGACGCCAACATGGCAACAATTTCAACATTCGACGCAAAACACTCGATGCACCACAAAGTCAACATTTTACATTCTTTTAAATGGAATTACATTTCATCATTTTAATATTACATATATATATATATGGAAATAGATAGATAAAAGTCCAAATAAAAAGCAAGATTGAAAAAAGAAAGTGAAATGCGACAAGATGTGGGAAGGCGTGTTTTTGTCCGTGTGTCCGTCCGCGCAGCCAAAACGATGGTGAGCGTCCTGGTGTGCAAGCTGCCGGCCGACGGCCTCCAGAAGACGCCGTCCAGCGAGGTGGTGGTCAACATCTGCGCCGCCCTCAATCACCTGGTCGCCTGCAGCTGGCTGGCGGCGCGCGACGTCTCCTACTTCAACGGCCTGCCCAAGCTGGTCGCCATCAAGGTGGCGTGCGACAACAGGTGGGCGGGGCCGCGTCAAAAACACTTTGAATAGGAAATCCATCAAAGAGGACGTCAATCACAACAAAAATACATGTGGACTTTTTAGCGATTGCCTTTGTATTTGTATATCTATTTATAGAACTGCTTCTTTTATTGACTGATGCTCTCTTTGATGGATTGTGTTTGTATTTCCGATTCATTTTGGCACTCCTGCGACTCCGTACAATTTTTCACTCATTTCAAATCAGATTTAATATACTTGGCGATTTGACATTGTTTTTTTTGGGGTGGGTTCTTTTTTGTTTTCAAAAAACTTGTTTTTTTGTTTTTTTTTGTTTTGTTTTTTTAATTGTCTTGTGTCAAATTTGTATCCACTGCCCAGGAAGTTTAACGAGCACACTGGATGACTCCAAATTCAGATTTGCATGTGTACATTGTACTGTAAAAAAAAACACAACAAAAACGTGGCGTCTCGAATGCGAATGTTGAATCGCGATCCGGCAAGCTTAACGACTTGACTGTAATTGCTGCTAATGAACGTTTCTCGCTGGGCTTCTCGCTCACGCCGCTTTGGAATTTCCTCTTCGTTATGCTGGCTTGTTTCACACGCTTTGTCACTCTGTGCGTGTGCGTGTGCGTGCGTGCGTGCGTGCGCGACAGCTCCGGAGGTCTGAAAGCTTCGCGAGCCGCCTCCACCGTCCTCTGCAACATGTTCCAGTACAGCAAACTGCACAAAGACTACAAACTGGTGAGTTGACGTCAATACGCCACAACAACTCAGCAAGGGTTGACTTCCAAAATTAGGGTTCGAAAAGCCCGGATTAGGGTTTGGGCTCTTTCCATGAAGACTATGGTTCCGGAGTAGGGTTTCAAGTTGGAGTTTCAAATTCTGGTTCCCAAACAGAGGTTGGCTTTTTTAAGCGAGAGTTGCTTTGCAAGCTAAAGGTAGGGTTTCAAATAAGGGTTGCAAGACTTGCTTGGGGTTGCAAAGTAAGGTTTCAAGGCAGGGTTTTGCTTTCAGGCAGTTTGAAACAAGAGTTTGGCTTTCAGGCAGTGTTCGAATTTGAAATTGGACTTTCAAGTTCTCAATTAGGGTTTTTAATGAACAAATGCAAGGCTTCCAAAGTAGGGTAGGGGTTCAAATCTTTCACACTTTTTATTTTATTATTTTTTTATTTTAGGACAAAAAGCTGTTAAGGCTCTTTTTTTTTTTTTAAGAAAAAAATTGTTAGGGTTCATTTTTTTAGAAAAAAAGTGTTAGTTTTTTTTTTTTTTTTTTTAAGTGTTAGGCTCTTTTTTTTAGAAAAGAAAAAGTATTAGGGTTCTTTTTTTGGGAAAAAAATGTGTTAGGGTTTTTTTTTTTTTAAGAAAAAAATTGTTAGGGTTCTTTTTTTTTTTTAGAAAAAAAGTGTTAGTTTTTTTTCTTTTTTTTTAAGTGTTAGGCTCTTTTTTTTTTTAGAAAAGAAAAAGTATTAGGGTTGGTTTTTTTTGGGAAAAAAATGTGTTAGGGTTTTTTTTAAGAAAAAACTGTTAGGGTTCTTTTTTTTCGAAAAAAGTGTTAGGTTCTTTTTTTTTTTTTTTTTAGAAAAAAAACGTTCGGGTTCTTTTTTCTAAAAAAAATAATAAATAATTTTTTTTTGTTTTGTTTTGTTTTTAATTGTTAGGGTTCTTTTTTTTTGAAGTGTTGGGATTCTTTTTTTTTTTTTTTTGAGAAAAAAAAAAAAGTGTCAGTTTGGAATGAGAGTTTCAAGTCCAGCCAGTCGCATCCAACGGGAGGAGGGGCGGGGCTACACAGGACATGAGGGGGGGGGGGGGGGGGGGGGGGGGTATCTGGCGTGTCTGTGAAAGCCTTCGGCGTGATTTAGGAGAAATTGTCCAGAATGAGGCTTTGTGTGAGAAGAAGAGCGCGGCGGACATCTGGTTGCCACGGCGACGACCCCTCCCGGCAACACACGCGCACACGTGTGTGTGCGTGCCAGGGTACAGTAAGTCCCAGTGTGTTTTCCAAGTTTTGTTCTTCCTCCACCGAAGAAAACTCGATCCAAGAATGTGCAAGCAACTTTTGTTTGAAATGAAACTTTCAAACAAAAGTTCACGTTTGCATTCAACCACGATTCCAAGTTTCAAAATGCAACACTTGCAAATCAAGCTTAGCCTGTGCAAGTGGCGATCAAGAAAACGATGAAAGTGTTTTTTTTAATTCATGTAATTAATTACATTTCAAAATGAGGGTTTCAAGAAAGGTGCGTGCGTGTTTTTGCACAGTAGGTCCGGTGTCTTTGTTTTGTTTTGTTTTGTTCTCTTCTCAAGTGAAGACTCGAGACAAGAATGCTCACAATCGCTCTTTTTAGTTTCACCTTCTTGTCCAGTCAGCAACACACACAAACACGCACGCACACACAAAAGAGGCGTCCCAATAAAAGTAAGTTACGGCGCCACACACACAAGCGCACAAAAAAAAAAAAAAAAAAAAGAACAAAACGCCGAGTCCAAAGCAACACTTTACAGTTTCAACTTTTCTTCGAAGATCGACGCCGTAGCACTACTTGATGCTAGCGGAGCCAAGAGCACAACTTGGATTGAGTAACACGCAGATTTAAAAATTTTTTTATTTTTTTTTCAGAGTGAGTGTGTGTGTGCGTGTCCAGATGTTGTCCACATGTGCGTTACACGGCCGGCCGGCCAGTCATCTCCACTCCGATTGGTCGACTGGCTTGCTCCTCCCCCCTCCTCCTCCAAGAGAGAGAGAAAAAAACAAAAACAAAAGAGCTGCCTGCCGTTTTCTAATTCTGCTCTAAAATGAAAAATGAAATCTTTTGTCTTTCAGAAAGGGTTCGCGCGTCGAGATTTTGCCGACGCCACCATCTGAGCGCCAAAAAGGAAACACTTCCCTCGACAGGAAGTTGGCGAACCGTCCTAACGTGGCTGAAACAGGAACAGGAAGTGACACAGCTCAGCCAATGGCCATCAAAGTCAAACTGCTTCCTGGTTTCCATGGCAACACTCACTAATCACTAAAACTTTTCTTTTGTTTTGTTTTTTTATTGGGCAAACATACAATTACAAACAATCTTTGGCATTTGAAAAATCAAACCAAGTCAAACATCTCCACACAAATTCACTCGAACGTTTGTACTACTACTTCCTAAACTGAAATGGCAAAAAGTGTGCCACATGGCCACCAGGTGGCACACACAAACACGTTTTCGTTGTTTAAACGGGCGTAAATGTCCTTCCACAACTTTTTCATCCACCATGATGGCTGTCCGCTGATACAAACATGACATTTTGTCAACTATTTGGTATATGTGTTGATTTATGGCCTCCTCAAAATGGTGCTTGCCATTTTAATTGTCAAACTGTTTTGTTCATGAATGAATTTACATTATTCTGGTTGTCCTCAGAAAAAAAACCCCATGAAACTCAGCAAGACATTTGAAAATGTGTTGATTTATGGCCCCTGGTTTGCTCGTTTAACACATGTAAATTCCGCAAGGTGGCGGTGATTGCTATACAATATTTTCTTAGGGTGACACGGAGGACTACACAAAAAACTGGAAGATGTTTTGTAGCAAACTTGATAACAAACAAAATGTAACAAAGTAGTCAGTAGTTGGACAGACATAAAGATGGTTTATGGCCCCCTGGAAGCGTTCACCATCAAAATGTTTCTCACTGATTGTCACTCAATAATCGTGTTGACGTTTAACAAGTACTTGTTGCTAAAACTTAACTGGAACATTTGATGAACTGTTTTATGGCCCCCCCTAGAGGCAATCGCCATCTCAACTAACATCGATGTTGCACTCACCAATCAATGCTGTTTGATAGATTTTGTGTTTTAAGACCCCTCCGGATGGTCACTATGTTAATTAACTGACGTTTCATTCAATAAGAAGAAACTGACATGATATAAAATGGCGGTGTTTGCCAAAGCTCAAACCGTTTGTTTCACGTTTCGATATTTCAAAAGATGGCAGTGACGGAAATACAAAGATGGACAATATTTGGGGATTTATGGCCCCATAGGTGGTTGCTATCTTAAGTCATGGAAATAATCATAACGGTTTTGTTCAATGAACACTATTCTGTAATGCAAGATTGACGTACAAGATGACGGTGACGGAGGTTGATTTAAATTTGGTGATTTATGGTCCCTCGCCATTGTGGCCAAGGTAAATATTTAAGTTTTTGATGAACATCACTCAACAGATATGTTTTTGTCGAAAAAGATGGAGATGAAGGAAGTGTTTATTGGAAATGAAACTGGAACATGTTTGATGGATTTTTTTGTGCAAGTGATTATGAACGATCAAGCTGGGACGAGAAAAAAAAAAAGAGAAACCGTTGAAATTAATCTGGTGTTTTATGGCCTCCTAGCGGCAGTCACTGTCATTGCACATGTAAACATTTCATTTGTCAAGAAGCGTGCTTAAGCTGACACCGAGGGAAGTTGTTGTTTTTTTGTTTTTTTTAACTGAACATCAAACTTGAACTTGTTCATTATAATGATTTATGGCCCCCTCGAGGCGGTCACCGTGGTAACTAACACAAGTGAGGCCTGAAACAATAGCCAATAATGATATCGCTCATATGGGAATGAAATTGTTCAATCTAACACTGCCTTCAGGACCGCTGGGAAGTTGCAATCCGACTCATAGAACGATGTAATCATCTGAATTATTTTTATTTTTTTTAAATCCATTTACCAAATAAGTTACTATTATTTGTGTTAAATAATCTAGTGTAAGTAATATTTTCGTTTTCTTCCTTCAGTTGTAAAGCAGAACTTCCAGTGGGCTTCCGATATGTTTGTGATTTCCCAGTTTTCCTGAACGCACCACTTCAAGTGTTTGGCGAAAGACGAAACGTGCAGCACGTGATGATGACAAAACGTCACTTTGGAACTTCAGATGTCATTTAGTGGGGATGACGTCAACGCTTAACACGTCACGTTTTGAGCTTGTTGTTTTATTTTGGAGAAAACTAAAGCTTGTTTTAGAATAGATGAATATGTGCACGTTCATAATAAAAGCACACAAACTCCTCAAAAAAAAAAAAAGTCTCTTTTCTTAACCTTGACCATTATTTTTAGAGTGTGAATATGAACAACAAAGTAAGAACTGCGAAAAAAATAAAACAAAGGAATAATGATTGATTTTTTTTTTTTGAAGTGCCAATTCAATTAAAAATGTTTGATTATGAAAGTTTAAAATTGAATAATTTTAAAGGTGTGAATTTAAAAAATAAGGTTACAGTTTGGAAAAAGTGATTATAATGAAAATTGGGGGAAAAAAAAAGTTGTGACACTGCCAAACATTTAAAATTTAAGATTAGGGAAAAACAATTAAGTGATGGATTTTATTGTGTGTGTATGATCATAAATAATGTCACTACTTTTTTGTGACAGACATTTCAATATGAAAAATATTTTTTACAATGTGATTACAAAAACTTTTTCAATATATGATCAAAAAATAAAAGATAAAAGAAAACATTTTAAAAAAAAATTAAAAATGTTTTTAAAAAATTAATAAAGATGAAAAAAGTGAATAAAAAGATGGTATGGTTACAAATACACAAATTTGAAAAATATCAAAGATAAAAATTTAAAAAGAAAAAATGATGAAAAAAAGATTAATTTTTTTAATGTTTGAAAAAAAATTAATAAAAAAAAAGATGAAAAAGGTTAATAAAGGGATAGTGTGGTTACAAATAAAAAAAAATAATTAAGAAAAAAAAACATTACATTTGAAAAAAGATTTTAAAAAAAAAAGGAAAAAAATGCTTTAAAATTAAATATTTAAAAAAAATAAAAAAGGTGAAAGTGAATAAAAAGATGGTGTGGGTGCAAATAAAAATAATAGTAAAAAAAAAAAACACGTGAGAAGATGTATATAAAAAATGCACACTCTTGAGTAATAACATTTCTTGTATTTAATTGAACAACAAGCCATAAATGTTGAGTGGACTGACTGGAGTCTTTGGACGCCAAACGTGCTGAAAACGTCAGGTGGCGCCCCCTATTGGCAGCGAGCACACTAATAAATGTCTGATCCTCCTCATGACAACATTCCATCATTAGCACGCCATTAAAATGTGACGTGACGCCTTTCCACGATGATCGAACACGACGACAAAAGTCGTTCGCACTTAAAAGTCAATAACGTCATCCATGTTTTGTTTTTTTTTCCCGTCGTCAGGAAACACCCGTGGTGCATTTGTGGGCGTGGCAACGAGGCGTCTCGCCAGTCGGCGCACGCCGCGGGCTGACGAAGGCGGCGGCGGCGCCGTGCGACCTCGCCGTCCGGTGCAAGTAACCGTTGTAAAAGTCGGCCGCCGTCAGACGCTTCTTCACGATCACCGCCTTGAACGACACCCAGCCGTCCTGCAAACAAACAAACACGCACGATCGCACGCACGCACACGCCGTCCCTTTAAGATGGCCGCCGGCATCGTGACGGAAGGAAACGCGAGTCACCTTGCAGCGGACGGCCAGCGTGTTGGATTCCTTGCGAAAGCTCACGGAACCCGGCGACCGTTCGACGCTCGCATCTGAAAAGAAACAAAAAACAATCGAAAGTCCTGATGAGCACAAACAGGAAGCGCGGCGACACAAAGATGGCGGCGGGCGACGAGACCGGCCTGCGAAGGAGATGTGACACGTCCCCGCAAAGCCCACCAGCCTGATGGTGCGACCCATCCACGTGCTCCGAAGAGGAATCTAAAACAACCCACCAAAAACCATCTGCGATTTTGCTTCAAGGGACAGAAATGTTTTTTTTGTTTTTTTTTTAAAAAAAGGTGTGATGACAAAAATCTAACAAATTATTATTCTTTCAGCGCGAAGATTTAGTTCTAAAAAGGTGACATTCCAGGAAAAAAAATAACAAACAAGGATTATGCAAAGAAAGATTTTCTAGTATGTAAAAAAAAAAAAGTGGAGACCAAAAATTATCTTTGAAAAAGAGGATTAAAAATCATTTTTAAAAAAGGAGACATTCTGGAAAAAGAAAAAAAACAAGGATTATGCAAAGTGAAATTAAAATAAATAAATAAATACACACACATATAGTATTTAAAAAAAAGGTAATAATAATAATAATAATAATTCATTATATTTATAGGCACCTTTTTAGACACTCAAGGACACTGTATAATTTAAAAGCACTTAAAAAAAAAAATCATTTTGAAAAGAGGATTAAAAATCTTTTTTAAAACATCGTGACTACAACAAATATATTTTTAAAGCTATGTTTATCGATTTTTTTCAAAGGTGATAAAGACTAACAAATCCTTTTTAAAGACTTGTTATACTTGAAAAAATATATATATATATTTAAACAATTATTATATAACAATTATTGAGAACAAAATGTTCAAAATTTTAAAAGAGGTTTGATTCCAAAAATAATTTTCAAGTGATATAATTATGAAAAATAAATCTGATAACTGATTTTTTTGAATCTGTCTGTGATGACTGTAAAATAATTCATAAAAATTTTTGATCATTATGAAGACTTTTTTTTTTTACAAAAGCATTATTAAAATAAGGTAAAACTGAGATTACAAAATTGACTTTTAAAAAAATGTGTGATGATTATGAAAAATGTCAGAAATGTGATGATTCTGTTTTTTCAATAGTAAAGAAAAAAAAAAAAGATATGAATAATGTTCTCCAATTTTGTACACATTTGTTCTGATCATCACATATTTTAAAAATATAAATAAATCATCATTCCACTTTTTTTTAATTAAACAGGTGTTATCACAGAAAATGCGCTGAAAAACAGTAAAAAAAAAAAAATTAAAAACAATTGTTTAAAAAACCCAATATGCATTTATTCATTTCTTTTGTTATTATTTTGAATCCATGGTGTAACGGTGTCACACTCCGGGCCACAAGAGGGCGCCGCTCGCTCACCCGCGACCCGATGGCTCGGTAGAGGCACTCGATTTGCCGGCACGTTTGCTCCTCCCACACGATCCAGCTCATGGAGGCGTTGATCTTTGGTGCTGCCGGGGAGAACAACCAGGATGTGTCGGTTCGTCGCCGGGGCAACCCAACAGGAAGCGGCTCATACCGTAGGTGGCGCCCGTCGGGCTCTGCTCCCGCTTGTCGGCCATCTTCTGCGGCAAGTTCCGTAACGTGTCCACGAGCTGCTTCCAACAGAAAAAAATAAAATAAAAAAATACAAATAAAGTCTTTGTTTGAACCACAGGAGGGCGCCAGTGTTCACAACTTGGGCCAATTGGGCGGTCCGACTCACCAGCGGCGCCGCTTCGGCGGCGAGAACGTCAGCGAGCTCGTCGGCCGTGCTGCCTTCGGGGACTGCGTGGACCGACTGGTTCAGGATGGGACCCACGTCGAACCTGAACGCAACACGCATAAATCATAAAATAATATTCATATGACTAATAATAATAATAACAAAAATAAAATAATCAATTAACAAATAATAAAATAATAAATAATAATAAAATTTATCAAATTAATAATAAGACTATAAATATGAATAATAATTTAAATAAATAAATAAACTAAAAATTAAAAATATTAAGAAATAATAATAAATAAATTATAAAAAATATCAATCCATCCATCCATCCATTTTCTTGACCGCTTATTCCTCACAAGGGTCGCGGGGGGTGCTGGCGCCTATCTCAGCTGGCTTTGGGCAGTAGGCGGGGGACACCCTGGACCGGTCGCCAGCCAACGTCCATCTCAAATGAGCTCTACTTCCTGTTTACCTGTGAGGTCGTATCTGCATGATGGTCACGGCCGTCACGGCGTCGCCGTTGAGGACGGTGTGGAAGATCGGCGCGGGGCCGCGCCAGCGAGGAAGAAGACTGGGATGGACGTTCAGGATGCCGCTGACGTGCAACAACAACAACAACAACATAAATAAAGAAATAATATTCATAGAAAATGTGACACCAAGGCACCATTTTGATGAGACATCAACAAGATAGTTCCCAATTTTACATTAAAAAAAATAAATAAATATTATTTATAATTTATATATACATAAATTATAAATATATAAGAGTAATATATAACAATAATATAAAAATATAAACAAATGTAAAATATAAATACAAAATATATGAATATAAGTAAATAAAAGTATAATACTCAACTATATTATAAAAAAATTACAAATTATTATTACTGTTTATAATTTATATATACATGAATTATAAATACATAATTGTAATACATAAGCAACGCCTGTTCTTAAAGCGCTTTATAGAGTTGAGAATCTATAATAAAAAAAATAAAAACTATTATTATTATTTATAATTTATATAAACATAAATAAATTCTAAATATATAATAGTAATATATAATAATAATAATAATAATATAAATACAAAATATATAATATAAACATAATAAAATATTAATATAAATGAATAAAAAATATAACAGTCATCTATAATATAAAAAAATACAAATTGTTATTATTATTATTTATATATACATAAATAAATTAGAAATATATAATAGTAATATATAATAATAATATAAAAATATAAATAAAGATATATAAAATATAAATGTAATAAAATAGAAATATAAATAAATACACTAATATAATAGTAATATATAATAGTATAAATATAATGGTTTATATATTTATATAATAATACACTTTTACATGAAATAAATTAATTCAACATTATTTAATAAGGCAAAATGTTTTGCATAAAATCTGTTAGCTTAGTGCTAACATTGAATTCAAAATACCTAACACAAATGTCACTTTAATTGTAAACCTTGATAGACGCTATGATAGCATAGAGCAGCAACACAAACAAACGCAACATCCTTTAGATGCCACGAGATGGCGGCAAAGCACTTAAAATGGAGAGGATCATAAAACACCAACACCATGCTACATAAACACTTTGTCGTCAGTGGTTTACATTACAGGGCGGCACGGTAGTCGAGTGGTTAGCACGTCCGCTTCCCAGTTCTGAGGTCTCCGGTTCCAGTCCAGGCTCGGACCTTCCTGGGTGGAGTTTGCATGTTCTCCCCGTGCCCGCCTGGGTCTTCTCCGGGTACTCCGGTCTCCTCCCACATTCCAAAGACATGCGTGGCAGGTTCATTGGGCGCTCCCAATTGTCCCGTCGGTGAGCGTGTGAGTGTGGATGGTTGTTCGTCTCTGTGTGCCCTGCGACTGGTTGGCAACCAGTCCAGCTGAGATAGGCGCCAGCAGCCCCCGCGACCCTTGTGAGGAAGTGGATGGATGGTTTACATTACATGAGGCTCATCGAGTGTCCTTACTCACTACGGGAACTTTTCGATGAGACTTTGGTGGAGCAGACAGCCAAAAGAGATGACCACGCCCACGTCAAAGCGTCCGCCCACGTCTCCCAACGGCCATCGGTGCAGTGGCAGACCCTCACGCCGGGCCAACTCCGCCACCGGAACGTCGGCGCTCAGCGTCGCCACCTCCAACGACGACACGGCGCCACCTGCACGACTGCTCGAGCACAAAAGGCCGCTTAGCGCGTTATTAGCATGGCTGCGGACTGACCTCCCTCTAGTGGTGCGTGCAAGAATCACAGCGTAAATACACTAGCTTTTTTTTTTTTTTTACCCTTAAGTATCGTAGCTCGTGCCTCAAGTTTGCACTCATAATGCAAGGCAAAAAAAAATATACAACTTGTAAACTCTTAAGTTGGGTCACTTGTACCTCAAGGCAACACTAACAACACTGGCAGACATGCGCAGTCAATGAGTAGGTAGCTGCTGCTGCTACTGATGATGATGATCAATATCAATCAAATTTTGTGGTGCTCTTACCTTTCTGCCGCAAGAGCCTTGAGGGTCTCTACAGCGAAGTGATCCGAGCCGAAGAACAGGAGCCTCCACGGGGGTCCGGACGAGAACAGGCGCCTGCGCGGCCCCCAAGGTGGCCACAGGGTTCCTGGCTTCCGCCCCGCAGACGCCCCACTGCCGCCACCGCCGAGCCGGAGGAGGCGGAGGACGGCCCCGCCGGCGCTCCGCATCCTCGCCGGGCAGTCGGGTGCTTCTCTTTGCTCGGAGAAGAAAACAACAAAGTGACTAGAAGGTTATTTACAACGCAAGCTGGACGGGAGACGTGGAGGCCGCCATGTTTACAAATACACTTCCGGGAAGGTTCTTCCTCGACGGATTTTGCTAACTTCAGCACCCCCGTCCGGATCTACTTGCACAGGACACTTAAAAAATAAAAATTACTTCCCTTTCGTTCCTTGTTACTCCTTAAACGTCAAGTAATTATGCGTAATATATTTACATATTGGAGAAATTGATAAAAGTCGAACTAGCTTGCATATTAATAAGCAAACAGGGTTTTTGTTTTTTATTGTGTGACACCGACAAATCGAAGCTTCAGTCGGAGAAACAGCGACACCTGGTGGCGTATTGGCTGTACTAATACTAATCAACACGATTTATTTATTTATTTTTATTTTTTTAAATACTGTACCGTAACGCGGGGTAGTCGAGTGGTTAGCACGTCCGCTTCCCAGTTCTGAGGTCTCCGGTTCGAGTCCAGGCTCGGACCTTCCTGGGTGGAGTTTGCATGTTCTCCCCGTGCCCGCGTGGGTCTTCTCCGGGTACTCCGGTCTCCTCCCACATTCCAAAGACATGCATGGCAGGTTCATTGGGCGCTCCCAATTGTCCCGTCGGCGTGCGTGTGGGCGTGGATGGTTGTTCGTCTCTGTGTGCCCTGCGATTGGTTGGCAGCCGGTCCAGTGTGTAATAACCTCGCCTGCTGCCCAGAGCCAGCTGAGATGGGCGCCAGCGGCCCCCGCGACCCTTGTGGGGAATAGGCGGTCATGAAAATGGATGGATGTACCGTAACGCTTTCACGGCAGCTGTAAAAGCGTTTTGCAGAACAATAATAAAACAATAAAAAACCAGCAAAAAGTTTTTCTGCCTTCCTACAAAGTGTACAGGATGTTAATTTTAATTAACATGTTTGTGTTTACATTATTACTGTTAATTATGGCGCATTAACTCAACATAATATGTATATATTTTATTAAATTTATTACATGGGGAAAAAATATATTTTTGCTGCTATGCTTTCATTTCTATATATCTGACATCATACCTTCAAAATAATTATTTTATTTATATAGGTATTAGCAATGTGTATGTTTCAATCTATAAAAATGTATGGCTAATATATTTATTAAGAATAAAAAAAGTTACATTTTAAAAATATTTTATATGTATTTAAAATGTAAGTTATTTAAAATATTTGATATGAATTTAAAATGTGAGTGTAACTTTTCTCGCTGAGATTACGTCGGCACACAAAACTTTTACAAGCAATCACAGAAACAAACAAAACATTTTTTTGTTGTTTTATCTATTTATTAGTATTATTCACATGATATTCTGTTGACCCAACAAGTCGATTTTTATGTTAATAATTGTGTGATGACCGATATCATCATCATCATCATCATCATGTCAGTCAATGGAAATGTACACCTGCTTTAAAAGTCAAAAGTGTTCATCTGTCTCCTTCATCCTTCATCTCGTCCTCATCCTCCCGCTGGACCCGGGCCTCGTCCTGGTCGTCCGGCAGGGGCGGCTCGACCTCGACCTGGTCCTGGTCCTGGTCGTCGTGGGCCGGGGCGTCGGCGTACAGACAGGAAGTGTTTCCGTCCTTCCACGTCACCACGATGCTCCCCGCTTTCACGTCGCCGGTGTCGCCGTTGCAGGGCGCCGGCAGCGCCCGCCGCGACGACGGCGTGGCGCAGGCGAACGCCCCATCGTCGCCTCCCGCCCACATTTGGTCCCCCGCGCCGCTGCGGGCCGCGGCAGCCGCCGCCTTGTACTTGGCGATCTTCCTCCTGTTCCTGAGGACGCAACAGCTGCCGAATTAGCTTGTGGGGCTACTTCATTAGCGTTAGCATTAGCGTTAGCGTGAGCGCACCTGCTAGCCATGGCGCCCATTCCGAGCAAGAGGAAGCCGACCAGAAGGCAGACGAAGGACAAACCCAACATCACAAACTTCCACACGGTCGCTGGAACAAATTTGAAATGTATACAAATGACACTAGAAATGACCTTTGACCTTGCATAAAAATCCCGCTTCCATTTTGTTTGTTCATGACAATTGAGTTCTTACGATCTTCGGTGCGATAAAACCATCGCAGATATTCTTTCTGCTCATCCGTCATGGTCGCCTTCTTCTCCGTTGTCGTCCGCTCGTCGTGCGGTGACGCTCGACGTTGACGCAAGCCTGAGATCAATAAATAACATCTCAAATAAAATAAAAGCAATAAAAACATAACGTCGTTCAATAGCTTTTCATTCGTTGAAATGATGAACCTTTCATATTCATCTGTTCATCCATCAATTAATTCAATCATTCCTTCATCATTCATTCATATCATCATGCAGGTCTTACTTCTTTTTTTTTTTGCTTTATTTAACAAATTGAAATCAAAAGCCAAAACACGGCAAACATTTAACAACACGATAAACTTACAAGTCATACACAACAATCTCACAACAACACAATAACAAGAAAAATATCGGGGGGAAAATATTGCCAGGGGTCTTACATGAAGAAATATGACAATCTTGACAACTTTCTTATTTTTAGAAGGAGATATGGACTGTAAATTGTATCTCTTTCAAAAACAGAAAAAAAAATAGGTTTCGACTTTATAAATTCACACTTGTGAATATAAAACTTAGCACGATATATTGAAAGATTCATGCGCCTCTTACGACTGATGTGTTCGTGGAGATCTTCTTCTTCTTCTTCTCCTCTTCCAACTTCTTGACGTTTGCCTGGCGTGAGTCGCCACCTGTCGGCGGTCGGCATCATTGCAGTAGCGCGGCCGACCAACGTGTTCCCGTCGCACCGCCACTCTAGCCCCGCCCCTTCACCACAGGGCAGCGTGACAGGATAATGACATCATACTCAGAGGCGGGGTCACAAAAGCAAGCCACAGTGTTTGTTTGTTTGTTTGTTTGTTTGTTTACCTGAGAGGAAGACGAAGAGAAGCAAACAACCAGCAAACATGTCTGAAAGGCACGACAAATTCGTTCATGTTATTTTTATTCTTATTCTTATCAAGCTTGTTATATCTTAACAAGTTTAGTTGTGACGCAAGCTATGACGTCATACACGAGTGAGCATGCGCACATTATTTAAACAGAATAAACACATTTTTACAAAAGATTACCTCATCTCAATATTTTCAGTTTCTGTTAACCATTTTTTTGTGTTTAAAATTCAATCTTGCCAATATAAATGACAAACAGAAGATAAATTCATATGACTAAAAGCGTGACGGGACTTTTTCCGTTTCTTTGTTGCCGGGCAGGAAAGCAAAAGTGTTGCAAACACGTGACATGATTGACTTTGCTTCCTCAATTTGACATTGACTTCATTTTGCACATTTCCTTTATATAAAGAAATTATTTGGGCCTTATTTTAACTCCATTGATATGCATTTTATGAATATTTTTTTAATCTAGCTTCAATAATATTCAGCAAAATATTACGTTTTTTAAATAAAATGACTTTTGCCTCAAGCCTGAAATTTTACTTGAGTTTCTAATGAGTTTGACCTAAAAATATCCGTTTTCATTTGTTAAAACCGGGAATACAAAGTATAACTTTTGCACTTTCCAGTCAGAATCAACCAATACAAAAATGCATTTTCATTGTGTCGTGTCAATTTGTGACGTCATCGTGTAACTTGGAAAAGTCCAACAAATAAATAAATAAAAAAAGAACTCACTGTGATGTTGCGTCTGCTGCATGGAATCCAAAGTAAGTGAAAGTTTGACTACTTTTTAGTCGGACTTCACCATCACGGGAACAAAGTTCGAAACTTGTTACTCTTTACACAGTGTGTGTGTGTGTGTGCGTGTTTTCATGTTGGTGTGACTCAGCGGTCAAACCGCGGCGGCCTTGGCTGCAACCATTTTTTTTTTTTTTTAAATATGCAGTGGAGGTCAACGACATCACGGCGACGAGGAAGAGAACACGATAAACACGTGTTGACTGAATGAATAATGAAACTGATCGAGGGGGTGGAGCTACAAGTGAACGGCCAATCACAAACGAGAGCTACGTTTCGCCATGAAACGTTTGCGCAGTCTTTGCTGCCTTCAAGTTGTATGTAATGATGGTAAATACCAAAGTTTCAACATGGCGGAGACCGCAGAAGGATTTGTGAATGACAAGAAATATGAACACTTATAAGGGTGTTAAGATCCGCTAGCACCACAGGCTGTTTTAGAATCTACATAATTACGTAGCATACACAATTTTGTAATAACAACATCATCAGATGAACAGAATTAGCAGTTTCCGAGTGGTAACATCCATCTTTCCCATAGCACGTGAAGGCAGACTATTATACAATTTTTATTCAACTTACGTGACCTGAAAAGCAAAAACATTATTATTTGCACCCAAAGTTTCGGGAAATGTTCATACTTGGTACTTACTAGACTGTTAAACTCACTGATCTCTATATATGACTGGATAGCCGATAGGCCAAGACGTCTTGCGGTCACGAGGCGGCCATATTGCTCCTCCCAAGAAACGTTTCTCGCCATACCATCCGATACATTTACAGTATCCAAATTGGAGAATATTTGAGACAGTACTGAGTAGAAATAGCGTGATTTATAGTTTTAAATTGGTTCAAACATAAACAAAAGGACTTTAGATATTTAACAACTTGCCTTAAATGCACAATGATGTTTAGTACAGGAGGAAACTTGATTTTTTTTTATTTGAAGAATTATAACTGTAATTCAACAAAAGATGCCTCTTCCAAATCTAATATTGGGGTCTAAAGAACAGAGCGATAAAAGAAAAAGGGGGTCTTCAAAGCAGCACATACTGTCCACTTGTTAATTATTCTTCTTAGCTGAATATGTCTCATAGTTTTGTACAGGAGTCTGCTGGTAAGATGGGAGGAGCAAGATGGCCGCCCTGTGACTTCAACAGCTTGTAGACTTCCTGCAAGCACAAGTTTGGGTCTTTGATCATTTTGACCACAGTTAGAAAAGTCTTAAAAATAAGTTCCAAGTTTCACTTTTCATGGTGGAGTTTCTGTTGTGGCACTTGAGAGAGTCGGGCTCCATTTTGACCAAAAGTACTTGCAACTTTTAGGTTATAAAAATATTCTTTTTTTATTCAACTTGGAGGACCTCATTAGGAATTCCATCCAAAAGGTTCCTGTTGCGAGTACGATCCCACATCCTGGTACAAGTAGAAGTTGAGAGACAAAGAATGTTGCGGCGGTTTTATTTCCAAGAAAGTCCGTGAGGGGCGGGCGTCGCCCCCTTGTGGTTGGTTACAAGATGAGCGTCTGCGCCAGGATCTTGCGGTTGATCTCGGCCAGCGCCACCGAGAAGACGAACGCTCGCTCGTCCGACAGGCCCGCGTACACGTCCACTTCCTTCTCTTGTTTCTCTAAACGCAAAACGCACAAACGCGCATGTCAACAGAACACGCGCTCACACAAAAGCAAAGACACGCCCACCACCGCCACCACACCTTTGTCGTCCTCGTGCTTCTTGACTCCGACCGTCTTGGGTCGGCCCCGCCCCCTGCGGATGGGGTCGGCCTGGCCGTTGGCCCTCGGATGATGCTGCTGCCTCCTGCCGTCTCCGGGGTCGCCGACCCCGCCCGCCGCCGTCGGGCCGCCGTCGGGACGCTCGCGCCGGACGCGCTCTGTGCGCCGCCGCTTGAACTCCAGCTTGTCTGCAAACGCACATTTTATTGCAATTATTTTAGACTGTTTGCTTACTGGGCCCATCGACTATCTGGATTCACTCAAGGGAGTTCCCGATGAAGCCATTTGCGACAAGGGGGCGGAGCCAGAAGTTTGATGGAGCTGGCCTCGGTGCTGCTGTTTTGGTTCGCAACAGGGACTCACCTGCCGCGTTTGTGGACGAGCACTCGTTCAACTTGGCGTTCAGGAGCTTCCTGCTAATGAACACGTAGCCGCACGGGCACGACTTGCACGCCACGGGAATCTGACACAAACAAACAAACAAACAAACAGGAAGTACAAGTTCACCACTTCCTGTTAGGTCTCGCAGGACAGAGCGACACCGTGTGGACGGATGATGACGTGCACGTCCGCAGTGCTCATTTGGATTGGAACTTTTCAAGTAGCAAAACTTGTTTTCTTACATTGACACGGTAAAATCACAAATAGCTAGATCTTAAATAATGTATCTTACTAATAACATGTTTGTAATCATGTTAATAAGCTATTTTGTGTCATTCAACAATCTGCTAGTTGTTGTGATTGTGTTATTTAGAACTGTTGCTAATATTTTGATCCTCTTGCATAGCAAAATATTAGAAACAGGCCTCATTACGACGTATTAAATTGTAAATGACATTTTTATGTTTGTAGAAGATTTGAAATACATTGTGTACATGTAAAATGCTGGTAAATGGATGTCGAATCATAATTTTGGCTGGTAAATGTGCGAACATTTTGAGGATATTTACTAAAGTTACATTTTGACGACACGGAATAAATTATTAAAAAAATATCAAAGCTCCATAGTTGGCATAGATTAACCGTCGCTAAGTAGGTTACACGTGCGAATAATTTAATCTTCGTTACTGAAGACTAGACGTTGAATTATTCGCAGGACAAACGTGAATATAAGTGGGGGTTTTTTCCTTGGAATTTTTTTTTTTTTTGGGGGGGGGGTGTCTTGAATGAAGAAAAATAGGACGTGTGCACGACACAGGCTCAAAACGTATTTCCGCCAAACGAGCTAACGCCAAGAATTAAAAAAAAATAAAAATACAAATAAGACATAAAAAAACAGATGAAATGAAAGACATATTCGCTCACCTGTTGGTCGCATTCGGGACAAGATTTTGTAGCCATTTTGACTTTCTTTGTTTTATTTGTCGACATAGTCTGACTGAACTGCAACAACGACGAACGGCTCGCCTTCGTCTTCGCCAACTTGTCCTCACATGGATGGAAACATGACAAAAATAAAATATTCCAAACGCGCTTATTATTAAATAGCCGACGCTCCCGGCCAAGCAGCCCTAACGTTGAAATTAAATTCTTTTTGAAAAGTAATAATTCAGGTCCTCGAGTTACGCGCATGCGCACACCGTGTCCTCCAGCTGCTTAGTCGCGTTCACTGAACGTGGGAAAAACAACAATTTCAGGCTTCTGTTTTTGTTTTGTTTTTTAAGAAAAAGATTACAAGTTTAAACTGGGAATTTATTTATAATATATTTACATGTATTTATAATCCCCAAGAGATCGTTCTATGACTTATGTGGGCTTCACGGTCCGCTCTCGAGCAATATTAAAACGGAAATGGGGAAAATTAAATTTGACGTTTCCTAAAATATAAGTACGGAAAATGTTTCTTTAGCCTGGAGCTAATGTTGCCCAATCATTATTTGTATTATCTCTTTGGTCACATATTTTTTTTAAATGAAACAAATCTATAAAAACTACACGTTATTCCTACTTCAATTAATATAACTATATCCTTGACATTAAGTACAAAAAGAATATTTGCGCATTTTATTTGCAATTTCCTTTGAACGCTCAGAATCAGAACCGTTATTTTTTTTTTTCTAGAATCAGAACCGTTAAATGTAGTATTTTATGATGTGAACTAAAACACTCCAAGGATCAACAACTGTAGACGCATATTTCTCCAAATGATGTAACTGACTCGTTTTCGGGGCGGATCCTTGTCATGTAGCTAGCCAGGAGGCATATTCCATACAAATACATGATTCATATGGCAGTGTGAGGCATGACATCACCCCAAAAAACAAAACAAAACACCCACTCCACTCACAACTATATGATACTAATACTACACTGTTCCTGTATTATCAGAAACTAATCCTAATCTACACGAATAATGCAGCTCTGCTTACCTTTTGGCTTTGACGTGGGAGTGCTTCGGCCAAAGTGCCCCCCCCCCAAACGTCATCCAGAAGCTGTTGCGTCATGTTTGGAGAAACTCATTGTGGGGGCGGATAATATGTAAATTAGACCCACTGTGATGTCACAGTATGTCAAAAATCAAACTGGGTTCGATTTTAGTTCCGGACGTTTATGTTTTGTCTTTTTCGCTCCCTCTCTTTTTTCCTTTTTCCTTTCTCTCTTTCGCCTCTCTTTTGCCTCTTTTCCTTCTCTTTACAAAAATGGTCTGGTTTTGCATTTAAATAATAATGGCCTTTTCAATAAAAGTTTCATTTTTTCCCCCAAAATAATTCGCCTCTCAATTGAAGGAAGGACAGAGTGAGAGAGACGAACTTCACTTAATCCACAAACTGTCTGTTTTTTGCGTTTGAACGCCTCTAAAAAATAACATACACAAGACATCAAATTTGAAGATATCAGACACTTCTTTTATATTAACGATAATACTTTATTTGTATCGATATAGTGCCTATGCAAAATTAACAAAAAGCAAAATACATTGTTAAGAATGTATCCTTTTATTTCCATAAATGACAACCTTAATTCTTATCGATTTCTCATGGGGTGTGATTTACAAGTGGTGGGGGGCGGGGCTTGCACACCGACACTTCCTCAACCAAAACAAAGAAAAAGACGAGCAGATGGCGGAAGGGAACACAAATCATCCACTTAATCTTAACACACAAAGCACGTGTTTGTCTTGTGTTTGAGGCCGATCATGTGATCAGGCAATGGAGGCGGGGCTTCGAGGACATTAGTGGACAACATGATGCAAGTTATGTAGCTTCTTCTAAAAAGCCATTTAAGCGTTTACTCCTTATCCGAGAGTAAACGCGCAATCGGCTTTTCCGACGCTCCACTCAAGGTCATCATACCGATTCGTCATCTTCATCAAAAATGGATGGCGGGAGTTCTTGGTGGTGGTGGGGGGAATGTTGGAATTCCAGGCGTGCATCGAAGCGGGCGCCACTGGTCTCAGAGGACCAGTCCCTCGTAGACGGGCCCCTCGGCCTCGGGGGCCTCCCTCTGCAGGCGCAGGTGCTCCAGCGTGTTGTGGAAGTGTTTGTTGATCTGCTCGCTCTCCTCGCTGGCCTCCAGGTTGGGCAGGTCCTCGCGGATCTTCTGGATCAGCTGGTTCAGTACCTGCACCGTCACCTGCGCTCGCAAAAGTAAAAAAAAATAAAATAAATACATCGCAATCATCAACTTACAGATTCGTATCGGGATTAATCGGTATCAACTCGAATTGTGACCTATGAATCGTGATACGGATCGAATCGCCAGATACTAGGCAATTCACACCCCTAATGCAGTGTAAAAACAAACAAACAAAATGGAGGCATGTTTGAAGCAAGCGGGACTGCGGTGTGGTCGTGACCCGGCGGAGACGATCTTACGGCATCGTTTTCCCTCTCGTAGAAGCAGACGTATCTGTTGAGGATCTCGATGAAGAGCTGCACTTGCAGCGACGGGTCCATACACTGGTTGGCGATCTTCAGAGCTTTCTTCAGACACTCCATCACACGCTTGCCGTCTCGGATCTGAAACAAACAAACAAACAAACAAACAAAACAAAAAAAACGCCAACAGTTACGTGTGTGTCGCAAAAAATAGAATACTGATACTGATAGAATTTCAAAAGACTAGAATACAGATAGATTTTCAAAAAAATATAAATAGATTAAAAAAATAAATAAAAATAAAATTAAAAAAATAAAATGTAAAATATATATAATTTATTAATATTTAATTAATAATGATTACTTAATAGATAATTATTAATGAATAATAAATGATATATAATTAATTATAATAAAGAGACGTCGGTACCTCTTCGTGGTTCTTGTCAGTGCTGCGTCCGGACCAGAAGAGGTGCGCGCAGATGCTGACGGCGCGACACTGGTCGGGCTTCTTGAGCAGCTTGGAGGCGGCCAGGGCGCACTGCGTCCGCAGCGGCTCGTGGTTCTCCTCGCTGAAGCACCTGGTGCGCTCGAACGTGCCGATGATCAGCGTGATGGCCGCCAGCTGCGCCTTCGAGTCGCTGATCTCGTCCTCGTACAGCGAGAAGGCCTGCGAAGAGACGTCGCCGATTGATTGGATCATGGATGAACGGCGGGTGGCGCGCCTCACGCGAGGAGGCGGGGCTCATACCTGCGACATGAACTCGTAGGCGACGGTCTCGTGGTTCTCAAAGCCGATCTCGCCGGCCGCCAGCGCCCCCTGCAGGAAGAGTCGCAGCGGCAGCTCGGCCAACTCGGCCTTGATTAAGGCGCTGATGGTCTGGTGCGCAAATGAGAAAATCTTCTGACACTTCTTCTCCCACTTATCGTCCTGAAGGAGGGACACCAAAAGTTAGAGAAACAAGTTCACGTTAGTTTTTTTTTTTTTTTTATTGTGAAAATAAGCACATCAAGCAGAAGAGTGACTCTGATGTGAATATTTTTGTTTTCATAACACCTCAAACATCTCAATGGTGGTTTTCTTCTATAAAGCTGCAAAAACAACATTTAGGAAGTTGCTTTTATTGTCCATAGAGGGCATCTAAAATAAAATAAAAAACTATACATGTATGGATAGATCTAAGGCCACTGAACATTTTGAGAGGAAACAAAATGATTTAGTTATCACACTTCTAAACCATGGCTCAAATTGAACCAATGCCGTAAAAAAAAGTTGGACTTGCCAAAAAAAAAAAAAAAAAGCGTTCCATGTTGATTTATTAACATATTCAAGGCCCCCAATATCGAATATTCCAATTTGAATTAGATTTTTATATATAGATTGATCATAATTAGATTTGCTCTTATGACAGAGGGCATCTAAAATAAAAATAAATAAATAAATAAAAACTATAAATGTATGGATAGGGCTGATGCTACTGAACATTTTGAGGGGTCGAAAGTAAAAAAATATTCAGAAATGACTTAGTTATCACACTTCCAAACTTTGGCTGAAATTTAACCAGAGGGCTAATTTTTTTTTTTTTTTAAGGCTTACAAGGGTTAAGCTGCAACGGCTTGTGTTCCCACATCTGTAATACTCACTGAATGTGGACCAGTACAAATAACAATACCAGTTCCTACCCGAAGTCACGCCCCAAAATTAACGGCAAGGCTCATGAGGCTAACGAATAAGGTGGATGATATATCAACAAAAAGAGAAAGCAGAGGTAGAAGTACAAGACAAAGATGATAAGAAGTAGAATAAGTAACAAAAGTATGACGTAGCAGAAGTAGTTGAAGGTGAAGTAGAAAGAGGAAGTAGAAAGAGAGGCGTGAATGTTAAAGTGTCTTTCGCCAAGTAAAAAGTCTGATTTGTCGATGCTGTTGCGGCAATAACGGCGAGTGACTGGCAGGAGGGAGGGAGGGATGGAGTGAGACTAGCGAGGCAGCGTAACGGCAGCTTTTATGAAGCAAAACAAAAGTTTGTGTGTTCAAAAATAAAGAAATGAATAAAAACATGCGCACATCACGATGGCGATGTTCAAACCATATATGCTGCAGGCCTCGAGGCGCGTGTGCGTGCATGCGGAGGAGCTGAAGGGGCTTTACCAGTGACGAGTTGTCCTTGTATCTGAAGGCCAGCTGGTAGGCGGCAAAGACCAGCGGCGGGAGCGTGTATCGGATCCTTTGGTTTCCGCCTGCGCCAAAGTGTTTGCGGGCCGTGTTCAGGATCTGCACGCAAAGTCGACACGTCAACGAGCAAGTCGCCCAGATGAAGATGACGATGACGACGGACCTACCAGGTACTGCTGATCGGGATCGTCCGAGTGCAGCAGATGAATGAAGCGACCCACGAGGCTCTGCTCCTCCGCAAAATCTTCGGGGTCCGGGTCATCGGCGGGCTGGTCCGGCTGGTCCTGGATCAGCGTGGACACCAGGTTCAAGATGGCGTCCACCTGTCGGCCCCGGCAGAAAGAGCGAAAGAGAGAACCTTTGGTGAAAATTGAATCGCTTTACTGTGTACATTTTTTGGGCAACTTACAATAGGAGAATTGTTTGTTAGCACAAACTAAATTCACCTGTCGCTTTTTTACAAAGGTAGTCATGTTAGTCAAAGCAGATCACATCAACAGGGACACACTTAACGACAAAAGCCACATATGACTCAAGTTAAAAAAAAATAAATAAATAAAAATGAACGTCTCAAAAAAAAAAAAAAAAGGCCGAACTGCATTTTGTCGACCAAACGGTTTCAGCACAACAAACAAGTCTCACCTGCTCTTGCGCCACAATGGTGGTGTTGTAGTCCAGCGTGTTGCTGAGCACGTAGCAGCTCATGCTCTTGCGAGACTCGTAGTCGAAGTACTCGAAGAGCGGCGGGAAGTGCTTGAGCTGCAGCACCGTCAGCACGTTGTTGTACGTGTCCACCGGGATCTTCAGCAGACGCGTCAGCTCCTTGGACACGGCGCTACTCGTCGCTATGCTGCACGACAGACGCACGCGACAATTCAGACTAGGCGTGGTCCAAAAAAATAGCGTCTGCGATATTACCGGTCTATTTTTTTTAGGTGATCAAAATTTGACATATCGCAAAATTGAGGTGATGACGTAATGCGGAACATTATACGTCTTCGTGTCAACTTGGACGTACGCGCGTCGTTCGCTTCTGCACAAAACAACAACCAAAAAAACAATCGTTTGCAAATCGTGCAGGAAAACTGCTGCCATAAACATATAAGCAGCTTGTGTGGTTGGGGGTGAACGAAAGTTCATTAATTACTGGAGCACTCTTGATTAGACGCAGTCCTTATTTAAAAAAAAAAAAAAAAAAAAGACGGTGGTTGGTTAATACTGAAACGGTCGCGTATCGTTTGGCCAAGATCAACAGTCCGCTGTGTTTATTTTACCGTGACCGGTAATTGGCCATCTAATTCACGTGAGTTTGTGATGCTAATCAACCGCTAAGCTAATATGCTCTCGACGAGAAGTGCACGTTTCTATCGCGCGGCGCCCTAAAAGTGCACATTTGCCTTATTCATACCCAATCCAGTAAGCGAAGGGGGTTGTTTCAGTGAAAATGGCTGCCAGTCACTGAGTTCCTAATAAGCTTTGGAAATGCGGGAGTGACGTACTGTTCCAGGTTGAGCTTGTTGAAGATCTCCACGGTGCTCTCCAGCACTTTGTCCACGTAGTCCACGCGGTCAGGGTAACACTTCATGGCGAGATTAATGAGCGACACCTGCAGGGACACCACGTCCTCCGATGGCATGTCCTGACGCGACTGCAATGAAAACACACCGAGGAAACCCCAGGCCGACACAATCAAAACATGAGAACGTTTGACCATGGCAAAGCGTTTGCTATTCGCCTCAAGGTAAACACCGACACTCACTTCTCGTGTTGAAAGCAACGGTTGACGTGACGTCCACTTGACAAATACAAACATCCACGGCAGTTACTAGTTGACTTTGAAATGCACACATATATAGAATATACATGTGTATTTATTAGCGCTACATGATTATGGCAAAAAAATTGGAAGATTTTATACACTTGCCAACATAAAAGTTGACATTTGTTTACCTAACACTTGTATGGTTGAAACTTAATTCATTGGTTATTTGAAGTTAAAAAAATATTGAGTAAAAAGGACTGGAAAACATTTTCCGCCACTAGGCGGCATCAACGTTTCATGTTAGTAGTTGGTGACTGGAAAAATACAATTTTCTTTACACATGAAGAGCAAATTAATTGGAAAATTAATTTTCATAAAGTCCACAACTTAATGATTTCCAATGACCAGGGGAAACCATGATAATTAAAAAAAAAAAAAAAACTTTGCTGATAATTCTTTGCCTTTTATTTTCTTTCCTTTCACTTTTATATTCCATGTTCGATGTTCCATAAGTACACTACCTGTATAACTGTTGCCACTTGCTGCGAGAAGATGTCAAAAAGTTTGATCTCTGCTGGAATCCCGGGTCCGTCTTCTCGGTGGGCGAACAGCGCCAGTCTGAAAGGAAATGCTGGTGATCAACGTCAGGCACCACTCAAAATGGCCTCAAGATCATTGTTTTGTTTTGTAAGCTATTATAGTTTGGGAATTTTTCGTTTTAGCTATTTCGTTTTTTTTTTCTTTTCTCTCTCGTTAGTTTCAATTCATTTTCAGGGTGGTTTTGTTAGTTTTAGTTATTTAATAAATGCTTAGTTTTAGTAAGCTTCAGTGTTAGTTTTTTTCTTTATGTGTATGACTTGTGCGCAATATTTAAATCTGAAGGTGCTTTTCTATTGGCTGCCGCTAGAGGACGTCACATTTTCAATCGTCCTTATTCCGGTTAATATTGATTGATTGGGTTTTATTGAACATACAAACACATCACAAGTATAAAATACAAGTTGTAGTTCAAAAAAAGAAAATCAAATTAAATCTACTTAAAAATCACATTTAAAATCATCCCCAAAGACTCATGCATTAAATTAATTACCAAAGACTAAAAGGAAGGACATTTTTGCTATCGTTATAGTTTTGTAAACATAAAATGTATTTCAGTTAGTTTTCGTCTTTTTTAAAAAGCACTTTCGCTTTTCTTTTATTTCGAAATTGATTTTTTTTTATTTATTTTAGTTGTAGTTTTTTTTTTGTTCATTTCAGTTAACTAAAATAACCTTGGCGTTAACCAGGACTTGGCCGCACCTGTCAATGAGGGCGATGATGATGTTCTTGACGTTGACATGCTGATGAAGCTCGGCGCAGGAGCGCAGGAAAGGGTTGAGGGTCTGCAGGTGAAACTCATCCGGGAACACCTGCCGTGAGCGGAGAAGAAGACAAGGAAGCAGAAGAAGCAGAAGCAGAAGAAGAAGAAGAAGAAGAAGAAGAAGAGTGTTGAGGCTCGGTGGGCACCGACAACGGCTTTGGCGTTGCGTCTACCTGGATGATGCATTCCATCAGGTACTCCTGCGCCAACGAGTCTCGGCAGTTCACGACCTGCTCCAGGACGCCGGGAAGAACAACCTGTTCGGGGATGGCGTCAAAAAAAGTCAACATCAACTAGCCTACTACAGTACATGACCCATTTTTTTTAATTTTTTGTTGTTACTCGCCTGCTTGTACTTGTCCACGTTGACACCCTCCAGCTGGCTGAGGCGGACCAGGTTGGTGCCCACCAGGATGCGGAGCTCCTGGCGCTCCTTCTCGCGCTTCTCCCGGTCGCGACTGTGGCCCTGGTGCTGCATGCGCACCCACAACTTGTTCATCTCGGCGAAGTTGAGCAGCACAAAGTCGATGGAGTCGTTGATGTCGCCCGTCATCTCCTCCGGCCCTCTGGTGGACAGCAAAAAAAAAACACTCGTGTTCTAGTATTCATTTCGTCAACAAAAACTAAAGCGTCGGGTTTAAGGAGGACACCGGCAGATGTGTCGGCTGGTTCTTACTCGGTGTGCTCGCCGTCGTCGGGCAGGATGTTGCGGGTGCACTGCAGCAGGTAGTTCCTGAGGAAGAGGCCCCTGAGCGGGTGCTGCACGCCGCGGCACATCTCCACCAGGTCCTTCAGGATGTCTTTGCGAGACTGCGGGAAGGAGCGCACGTAGACCACGCCCACCGTGATCAGCAGGTAGCTACGCACGCACACAAAAAACAAACGTCAGTGTGCTGTGCTCAGATTTTTTTTAAACTATTTTTACAAGACGCATTTTGTGGTTAATGCATTACAGATCAAAGAGAAATGCAATAACATTTCAAAAAGTGTGCATTTTTGGATATTTTGAATAATTTTCTCGTATTAAACAAATTTCTCATGTTTTTCTTTGTGTAACATTTTATATTTGTCTAATAGTTTGGATTTTTTTCATCTATTTGATTTATTTATATTCTTTATATTATATTTTTATATCGTTCTCTTTTATTTTATTCTTTAATATTGTTGTATTGTTTACTAGAATTTAAAAAAAATATATTTTCTAATATCTGTGTAATTTTCAGTTCACGATTTGGTATGTTTTCTTTCCAGCGTTGGCACTACTCACAGCCTGGGAATGATGTTCCCCGCGTACTGGACCAGCTCGTACAGGTCGGCCACCTTGCGCCCTTTGGCAAACTCGTCCGTGAGGTAGACCTCCAGGTAGTGCAGCTCGTCCGAGATGGCCATGTCTTCTCACGCGCCGCTCGTTAAGGAGCAAAAACCACACCGTGTCGATTAGTAATCTAATAGCACGTTGTCTGGATGTTTTGCCTTTTCCCACGAGTTATGCACAGGATAGAATTGAGGATACAGAGCTCATAGTAGCTTTTGGGAGACAGCATGGAGGTCCGCAGTTCTCCCAGCATGTTGGAGGCGTGTTTCAGCGCGTCCATCAGCTTGTTTTTGTCCTGTGGCGCGAAAGAAAACGACAAGCAAAACAACAATCCCGTGAGTTGAGTAGAAGAGAGCCTAATCTCGTGAGCTCACATGACACGACGTCACGTCGAAATCTTCCTACCAGGCATCGTTTCATCTGGAAGGACTGGACCTTGACGGCCTGCACGGCTTCGTCCAGAAGCTTCTCCTGTTCATCCTGAGGAGACTGCTGCGTAGTCGGCTGAAATAAGAACAAAAAAAACAAACAAAAAAAAAAGACATTTTTAACTCATTTGCTCCCAAAATCGTATAAATATGTTTTGTTTTTTTTCCAGCTCGAGTTTCACAACTACGGAAGCGCATTGCATTCACTTGAAAAAAAAAAAAAAAAATCTGTTTTTCTGACTAATCTTTTGGGGAGCTTTGTTTTTTTTTTTTTGAGTAATTTTTTTTCATTTTTCTGTTTTTCTGAATATGTTTTTCCTGTTTTACTAAATATTTTTTCTGTCATAATAATAGTTTAAAAAAATAAATAAATTCTGAATAACAGGGAAAAATTATTCAGAAAAAACAGAGGAAAAATTACTCAGAAAAAGAGGGGGGGAAACATTATTCCAAAAATAACAGAAATAAAAATATTTAAAAAAAAAAAAAAAAAAAAAACAGAAGTTGGTGCTCTGTTTTTATTTATTTATTTATTTTTTAATATGTCTCAGAGGTAAAACATAAATAAGATGGTGCTCTGTTTTTTGGATTTTTTTTTGGGGGGGGGGGGTGAATGTCTCCCCCCACCCCCCGTTTTTCTGAATATTGTTTTTTTCTCTCCTGTTTTTCTGAATATTTTTTCCTTCTATTTTTCTGCAGATTTTTTTTTTTACCCATTTTTCAGATTTTTTACGACAGAAAATTTTTTTTTAGTAAAACAGAATAAAATATTTAAAAAAATACTAAAAAAAAAACAAAAAAAAAAACATAGCTCCCCCTAAGAAAAATAGTCAGAAAAACAGGAGGTGTTTTTTTTTTCTTTTCAAGTGAATGCATTATGCTTCTTTACACAACTAACATCTCTTCACTGGTCTAATAATTTATCAACTGCAACACCATAACATTACATTCTTGACTCATTTGACAATCGGAAAAACAATGACTTGTTCAAGTGATGACTAGTTTGAAATTGGTGCAGCTCACCAGTTTAATAAATTCACAAGTCATAACTTTGTCAATATTCATCACAGGCATCATCTCCAGAAAGTGTGCCTCACAACACTCAAAAATCAATTCCTTTTGAACATTTTGCACACATACCTACAAAACGGAAAAGTGTGAGGCAGATATACGAACCACCTCAGCACCATGCAGCCACTTTTTCCTCAACACAAGTATTGTATTTAATGCAACCAGATTTTTGCACATTCAATAAGTGGAATAAAAAACATTTATATTTGATTAGATATTAATGTAACGACAGTGAGCTTCATAACAAGTGTTCATTCAGTTAGTTCATTGTTAGACAGTGAGGAGGAAGTTAAGGCCGAGCTAATACGATTATTAATGCATGTGAGCAAATAAAACTATTGGAACACATGATCTGCCTTCTCACGACATTTAACAGAGGCACAGCTAAGATAAGCTATGCTAAACTAAGCTAACAACATAAAACAGGCGTCAGAATCTCCCCTCAAAAAGTGGCTCAAATAACAACAAATGACACGCTTTGCCGGTCCCACGCCGCGAATAACACGACGAAAGAGCGCAGAAGACACATTTCATTTTACATTTCGCAATTACAACGTTTTTGTCTTGAGCTGGAAGCCGCTGTTAGCTTAGCTTAACCTAGCCTAGCTTAGCTTAGCTTCCATTTCTGCACTACGAAAGCGTTTAGGCCAAAACGGCGCTAAATGAAAATGCTCGTCTGCCTTTTTTGGATCGCACACGAGCAAAATCTATCCCATAAATGCCCAGCTCGGAAGCATTCAAAGGGCGGGCGTTGCATTGAGTCGATACGAGCCACTTACCATGGTTCGGAGTTGGGTGTCAGAGCAGTCCAACGGCGTTGCCTGCCTGTCATGTGACTGCCAGTGCCGAGATGCGTTCACGAACTTCCTGCGCCTGTGCACAGTGACAGGCGGGGTCGTCGTCAGGGACAAGGACGTCAACGTGCATATAATAATAAGAACAATAACAATAATAATAATAATAATAATAATGATGATGATGATAATAATAATAATAATAATAATAATAATAATAATAATAATAAAAATAATAATAATACATTTTTAATTAATAGAGCACGTTAGTGACAACTGGAACAAAGTGCTTACTATATCGACCATAATACAACCCACAATACATAAAATAATAGGGCATACATAGATAGATAGATAGATAGATAGATAGATAGATAGATAGATAGATAGATAGATAGATAGATAGATAGATAGATAGATAGATAGATAGATAGATAGATAGATATGTGCTCATTGTTACTTTTGTGTTTTCGTGCATATATGATAAAAAAAGATCTTGAATTCATTGTGCTTTGTGAAACTCATTTGTTTGCCTTTGTTTTCAACTGGTTGATGCTTGGTAATAAATCATACATTACCGGCTAGTTTGAGCGCCGTTTTACTTTTTAAAAATGTATGTTGTCGAAAAATGGACTGAAAACATCTGTCCAGCATGGTGCCTCTCAGTGGACCGTACCACCTGCCATGTTTACGCAGGGAATATTCAGCCAATGCCTCAGTTTCTCAAAGCTCTGACTTCTAATTACGAAACGTCTAAAGTAAATGTTTAAAATAACTTAACATTATTAAAAAAAAAAAAAAACACATGACGAATGAATAAGAAGATCTGAAATTGCATCCGAGTAGTCACAACCCTCCTCCCCCCTACTGGAGCGGTGTAATGGTAGCGTCCCAACCGAGGGGGAGCGCCTGCCATTTTAACACAGTAACGGCTAGCTGTCACAATCTGTCAAGTTAGGAGTACTCGCCGCTTTAAACTTAACGATTTTGAAAGTGTACAGCACAACATAACATTACATTTAGCGGACAGCGTCCAACACGGCACCTTTGGTCTGAGCCAAAAACCAGTCAAATAAACTGTGGCGTAAAAGACGGGTAAGTTGTGCTAATTTCAAGTTGAGAAAGGCTTGTTGGGAAGCTAGCGTACGAGCCAGCTAGCCTCGGCTAGCTGAAGGTGCGTGTGCGCGCGCACCCCACAGCTGACTGTCAAACTTGTTGGTCTTGGTTGACTAAACGTTGACGCTAAACAGTGCGACTAGTACGCTATGTGTGGCGTTTGTGGTGAGAGGCTGGTGTTAAGTGGGACCAGTGTGAACACCTTTAGGTCACTATTAATAAATTATGTTTTGGTCACTATTTATATCCGAAAGGATGGTGCACGTGATGTCAGCTACTAACGCGGAAGTTTGTTCAAAACGGGGAAACTTTATTGCACCTTGGAACAATAACAGTGGAAGTTGGTGTACATTTGGTGAGAACAGTGCTTCTCAATTATTCGTTTTTTATTTTTTTTATTTTTTATGCATCATTGAGTAATAGACAATATGAGTAAAATAAACATTTTTTTCACAACATTTATTTGTTAGATCATTGTGTGATTGCAATTAAATGCATTAAATATAATACTAGTACATAAGTAAATGTGATTTAATTCGTTTATTATTAAATGAACAATTTTGCATTTTAGAGTAGACATACACATTTAAAAAAATAAATAAAACCTTACCTATGAATGACGTATCCATTTTAAAAAGCTGATTTGGCCAATGAGCATAATGTTTGCCTTCCTGTTTTTGCAGTTGTCGTGAACGTACCATGACTTTTGTTCACATGTTACCAGGGCTGGACTGGCCATCTGGCATACAGGGCAGATGCCTGGTGGGCCAGCGTCTTTTGGGCCAATGCAGTGCTTTTTAATGATTATTTACCTACGTTTTACCCCAAGAGACTGGCCCATAATTTAGAGGGACCATTCTGTTAGCAACCTTGAAACGTCATCAATCAACATCATTAACAGAACTACATGATCAGCAGGAGTCGGGCCGGGCCAGCGGGCCAAATTCAAAACTTTTGTGTCAGTCCATAGCTACATGTTGCACACAAACGAATCAGGACAAACCCAAATTTGCAGCCTCCCCCATCCTTCTCCCCTGTGCCCGGAACTTAATTGTTGGCCCGCGGTGCTGCTAGTCCGCCAGGGATTACGGGGTCTTGACTGCGTTGCTGGCATTGACTCCCTCTTTTCATTCCCGCTGCCCGCTGGGCCTTATCGCCATCAATCTGACACGCTGTTTATCTGACGCTGCAGCCAGATCTGCTGGCCTAAGGAGAAATGCTCACAAAGGCCACGGGTCATCAGCATTTTGATTGTGGCCATCACGCCCTCTGGGGCCCCCCATCATCCCGACAGCCATCCCAGCTTCCTCCATAGGCCCTTTTCGCTGTCCACGCTGTCGTTTCCTCGGGCCTCATGTTCTGGGCTGCTCGTCCCTGCGTCGATCCAGTTGGTGTTTGTTGACTTCCAGCGGCTCGTCCTTGTTCTTGTCTAGTTTGGTCTTCTGCAAGCTGCCATGGCGTCTTTTAAACTGGATTTCCTCCCGGAGATGATGGTGGATCATTGCTCTTTGAATTCTAGTCCTGTGTGAGTCGCCTTTGTCACTATTTCTTCTTGTTCTGAAGTTGATATAATTTGGTGAAGACATTTCACTTCATCCCAAGAAGACTTCTGGTTGTAACAACTTACGCAACAGTTAAATCCAAAAGGCTTCTTCAGTTTTGAATCACACGTTCTTATCGGACTCTTATCGGACAACATGTCGTGATATTGCCAAACAAGATTTCTGGTTGTGTAGATCCAAGTCATGGTCATCCGCACAGTTTGGTTGGAGGCAACTGGACTGTTGTTTGTTGAAGATGTTTACCTTTTCATGCAAACTGCTTCTTCACTTTTGGATATTAAAAGCAGCACATCTATTAAAAAAGTCAGGTTGATTTACATTTATGCAGTTCTAGCACCCTCTGGTGGCTACTTTTTTAGTGCCGTTTAATTTTCACGAGGCATGTTTTGGCCCTTCTATGTTTAAAATCCACGCTAATGGTCAGATGAAGTGGAACGTAATATGCTTGTGAACATAGTCAACTCAATATGTGCGTGCATTAGCAAGTAAGTGCCTCAATATTAAGTATTATAAGAGAATTTATATTGTTTATATGCTTTGTTGTAATGTACGAAAGCACAATATTGTGGGTTTTTTTGTTTTAGTATGAGCTCATTTTATTTACAATATTGTGACCATTTTTTGTATCGCCAACCTTCCCACAATATCTTGATAATTATTGTATCGGGTACTTCATATCATGATATCTTATTGTGATTTTTGGATATCGTTACATCCGTAGTCGTCACTAGAAACGAGCTAAGAATAAAACCCACAAGCTGACATCACGGACCAAGATTTCTGATTGTCTATGTGTTGATTGTCATCCAAAAGTGAAGAAGCCTTACATCAATTAAAAGTGAAACCTCTTCAACAACTTTATAAAAAAAAAAAAAAAAAAAAAAAAAAAAGTTGTATTTAGTGGATATTGCCAGAATGGGTGAAGTTCATTCTGGGTAATTGTGTTGTGTTGTGGGTCTCGTTTCCATTCAGGAGCTTTGGTTTAAGTTTGTTTGATTAGAATGTGAATTAATTGTGAGATGAGAGTCAATAAGCAAACTCTTTCAAATGATTCTAAACGTGGATGTTTTGAAAATGTAGATATTGTTCCCGTGTAAACGTTTATAGAGCACACATGCGTATGGACACTTTAATTTGGGAACAGTCTTGGAACACAAGGCTGCTGTTTGTTGTTGTGTGCTGAAGATAATGAGCTCTAATGAAAAGAAATTAGTGTCATGAATCACACAGTATCGCTGCTAATAATCAAATGCAACATTAAAAGCATGTCTTCATCAAATGACTCTGAACATCACACCAAACGGAAGACCACGGGTTAAAGTGCTAGTATGCTAAACTGAAGCCCAAACAACCGTCTTTTTCTCATTCTGATGTTTTGGCGCACTTCCACAATGGTGACATCACTTCTCAGTCGAGGTGCACCGGGCCCTGATTTCCTTCGGATCGGTGATCCCTTAAAAGTAAACGGATCGTGTCATCGCCCTCCTCGGAGGTCTGAAAAAAAATCAGCCACTGTCCTTTTCTGCTCAGATGACTAATTGGCTTTTCATTTTGGTTTGACAAAACTCTTTATATGCAGTTGAAACGACCCGTTTGCATCTTACCACATATATTGTTCAATGTTTTGCAGTTCCACACACTGACAGTGACAAGGAATATAATGTTTGTTATGAAAAAAAACACACAAAAAAAACAGGGTCAGACTTTGTAAGAGATCGGGGATCGGCCAAAAAACGATCGCTGTTCCGGTAAATTAAGAAAAACACTACTGCTTTGCTCCGCGGCAATCACACAATGAATTTGTCTAAATCTACTCCCTAATATGATCGAAGGTACACGATTTGCAGTACTGACACTGTCACGTGTGCCTTTGCAGTGGCAAGAAGATGAACGGGTCCCTGGACCACCCCGACCAACCAGACGTGGACGCCATCAAGATGTTCGTGGGCCAGATCCCGCGATCTTGGTCCGAGGAGCAGCTGCGCGAGCTCTTCGAGCCATACGGCGCCGTCTACGAGATTAATGTTCTCAGGGACCGCAGTCAGACGCCGCCGCAGAGCAAAGGTGAGCCGGGACAAATGGAACACATGAACGCATGTTTTGTAGGGACGTAACGTCAACGGCAATATCGTGATATTGCGATATTAAAACTGCCACAATATCGTCGTTGTCATGTTCACGATATTCAAAAGCAGCACATCTGTTAAAAAAAGTCAGGTTGATTTCATTTGTGCAGTTCTAGCACCCTCTGTTGGCTAGTATTTTAGTGCAGTTTAATTTTCTCAAGGGATGTTTTGGCCCTTCTATGTTTATGTATGTTTATGTGTATGCATTGCTGTTATGTACAAAAGTACAATATTGTTCTTTTTTTTAATTTTTTTTACTTTTTTATTATTATTATTTTTATATTTGTGTGTGCGTGTGTGTGTGTGTGCGTGTGTGTGTGTGTGTGGTCTGGCGGCAGGATGCTGTTTCATCACGTACTACACTCGCAAGTCGGCCTTGGAAGCACAGAACGCTCTTCACAACATGAAGATTCTTCCAGGGGTAAGCGGCAGCGGTGGCGGCGTCCTTCAAGCTCGCCTTTCACAGCGCGCCGGTTTCCGTGGAAACGAGCAGCCGCCCTTTTTTAATGCAGCTCGCTCATCTTGACGGCGGTCCGCTTCAGTAGTTAAAGAATTTTCCATTTTAAGGCAAGGCAAGGCAAGGCAAGTTTATTTGTATAGCACATTTCATACACAAGGCAACTCAATGTGCTTTAAGTGCCTTTCTTGAGGAAAATATGGTCCAGATTCCACAATTTAATTAAAATAATAATAATAATAATAATAACTAGACTAAGTGCAATTTCTGGAGAAATTGCGTGGGAATGCTGAAAGCTGAATGTTAATAGCTGAATGCTAAGATATGAATGCATGTGGAATGCTTATGAAGTAAATTGAGAGATAAATTATGAAATGATAACCTCCTGGTTACTGGACAATGCGCTTTAGCAACTGTGCCAACGAGCAGTATCAGATACCTGGTAATGATGATAAGTTATATGTATGGAAGTGGGCGTGGAAAGTGATACTTAGAAAAAGTTCAATGTCTTTCCCATTGAAACTGAATGGGGGGAAAAAGTTGATGTTTCAAGCTAAATTTAGCATATACTTTAAGTAATGTGGAATCAGACGATATATACCTCGTGAGGCGTGAATTTTTGAAGCTAGTTGAAATTTGAACAATATAAATTGGAAGTATTATGTGGGAGTTGTTACGCGGCAAAAAAGTGTGGCAAATAAAAATCGCAATAACATATATGGGAATGCTTTTCAGCATTCCCATAATAATAATGAAGAACCATCACCACATTACAATGGTTTTGATCTTATCTTTGTCCACAATTTGAATTTCACCACAATTTGTTGGGCTTATCACATGGTGGCTTATTTATCAGTCACACTTAATAAAAAATGTAGTTTAAATGTGACCACTAAACTGGAGCTATAAATTAAATGTATTATTAATATTTTTGGGTGTCTTGGACCAGATGAATTGGATGTACGTTAAATGCGACTGTTTGATTTCGTAATTCATCAAGAAAAGCAAAGGTTCCGTGCACTGAATTAAATGGAAACGACGACATTGATGTTGAATCTTTCTCTCTTCTAGATGCACCACCCCATCCAAATGAAACCGGCCGACAGTGAGAAGAATAACGGTGAGGATTTTTTTTGGGGGGGGGTAATCGAATTCTCCATCATGATGCAATCGATGGTGTCGCGTGATGGTGCGAAATTGTCAATATGAGCGCGTGCGCACGTTACGTGTTCCGCAGCAGTGGAGGACCGAAAGCTGTTCATCGGCATGATCTCCAAGAAGTGCAACGAGAACGACATGCGCCTGATGTTCTCGCCGTACGGCCAGATCGAGGAGTGTCGGATACTTCGCGGCCCCGACGGACTCAGCCGAGGTGAGCGCCGTCTTCTCCGCTCAGACGCGCGTCGTACATTGGCCGCGACGGGGGACGGAATCGCATGCGCTTGTCGGACGGAGGGCTGCAATATACATAGCTAATATACACAATATACATTGAAGTGATTTGATTTATTTACTTTTGAAATCTTGCACAAAACGATTGTCACAGTTGAATAGAATTCCACAAACAAGTCATCGAATTTTGGTTGTCTTCTCAGCAGTTTAGAATGCAGTAAAAAAAAAAAATAATAATAATAACAAGTGTCCATCTGCTAACGTGCAACCTGTGGCTGTTCCCGTCCGTTTGTCCTGGTGTCAGTCAGTCCACTTCTGTTGTCGAACCACACGCGTGTTTGTGTGTTTCAGGTTGCGCGTTTGTCACCTTCACGGCCAGGCAGATGGCCCAAGCCGCCATCAAGTCCATGCACCAGTCGCAGACCATGGAGGTGACACGCATGCACTCAAACTTTAGCGGAACAAGTACTGGTGTCTTCTAAAGTTATTATAGTTTTGTAATTTTTCGTTTTAGTTAGGTTTTTATTTCATTTTGAGTTTTTTTTAATTGAGCTAGTTTTAATTCGTTTTCAGGGTGGTTTTGTTAGTTTTTACTCATTTTAGTTGTTTAATAAATGTTTAGTTTTATTTTAGTTTTAGTATTAGCTTTAGTTATTTTTTTAAAAATGTGTATTACTTGTGCACAATATTTAAAAAAAATATTTTTTTTGTTAGTTTTGTTAGTTTTATTTTAGTTTTAGTATTAGCTTTAGGGTGTTTTGTTTTTTGTTTTTTTCTTTTTAATTGTTTATTACTTGTGCGCGATATTTCAAAAACAGCATGGGAGCGACGCCATCTTTTGATGCTTTTCTATTGGCCGCTAGATGATGTCACTTCTGTGCGACACATTTTAAATCATCCTTATTCTGTTTCATATCAAAATAAATCGACTTTAAATCACATTTCAAATCATCCCTAAAGGCTCATGTATTACATTAATTACCAAAGACGAAAACAAAGGACATTTTTGTTATAATTAGTTAGTTTTAGTTTTGTAGTTTTGTTTTTTTTTAAGCATTTTTGTTTTTATTTTATTGTGTTAACGAAATTACTTTTTGAATTGTAGTTGTTTGTTTTTCGTTCACTAACATAACCTTGATTTGATGATGACACTGCGGATCTCCTTGGAGACGTGTTCACGTTTGCGTGTGTTGCGTTTAGGGCTGCTCGTCGCCCATCGTGGTCAAGTTTGCCGACACGCAGAAAGACAAAGAGCAGAAGCGCATGGCGCTGCAGCTGCAGCAGCAGATGCAGCAACTCAGCGCCGCGTCCATGTGGGGGAACCTGACCGGGCTGGGGAGTCTGGGGCCGCAGTACCTCGCCGTAAGCGTCCTGCCGGCGTCTTTATGGCCGTGAAAGACACAAAACAAACAAAAAAATGTTTGTGACCGTTTGCTGTGCGTCCAGATTTACTTGCAGCTGCTGCAGCAGTCGGCCTCCACGGGCAACGCGCTCGGCAACCTGCATCCCGCTTCAGGTGCGCCTCTACACACACCAACAGGAAAAACTTTCCTTCTTCCTTTGTCTCCTTTGTGTGCAAGGCACATGCTTCCGAATGGCAGTTTTGTATCTCTTGATTGGCAAATTGTGACCAGCCTCTGCATGGAAGGGGCGCCATCACGAATCCGACCGATCTTACCTCTCAATTGCGTGTCGGTACCGTTCACGCATGACAGCAATGCAGCAAAAAAAAAAAAAGGGCAGCTTTAATTGGCCGCGTGAAAGGGGGCACGTTTTATTTGTAAGATTGGTCATTTATTGATAAGCTTAAAAAAAAAGTTCGATCACTGTAAAATTTAGGAAAAATGTGCATAATAATTGAGTCATAATAAAGTCATTCATTCTTGAATTTGTATTATACAAGGATATAATTAATTCAATTCTAAATTTGGGTTATTTTAATACCGTTAGTACAAATTGTGAAATATATGTGTCAAATTTATTTTTTCTTTTTGTTAGTTTTTATTTTGTTTTGAGTTTTGTTTTTTAAATGTAGTTCGTTTTAAATAGTTTTCAGGGTGTTTTTTTTTTTTTTTTTTTAGTTTTTATTAGTTTTGGTTTTTTAATAAAAGCTTAGTGTTGTTTTAGTTAGTTTTAGTATTAGGTTTTTTTTTTTTTTTTTTGTTTTTTTTTAAATGTGTATTACTTGTACATAATAATAAAAAAAATACCATGCGAGCAATGTCATGTGAAGGTGCTTTTCGATTGGCTGCTGGGTAGATGACGTCACTTCTGTGTGACATACTTTCAAACGTCCTTATTCCGCTTCATATCAAAATAAATCTACTTCAAATCACATTTCAAATCATCCCCAAAGGCTCATGCAATAAATTAATTACCAAAGACTAAAACCAAGGACATTTTTTTCCCTATAATTATAGTTATAGTTAGTTTTGTAAACATAAAATGTACTTTCAGTTGGTTTTTGTTTTTTAAAAATTATTTGTGTTTTTTTATTTTATTTCATTAACAAACTTGTTTTTTGGATGCTGTTGAGTTTTATAGTTGACTAAAATAACCTTGATTCCCAACAGGTCTTAACGCCATGCAGAACTTGGCCGCCTTGGCAGCGGCGACCGCCAGCCAGGCCTCGGCGACCGGTTCCAGTGCCATGACGACATCAAGCAGTCCGCTCAGTGCGCTAACGAGCTCAGGTCAGAAGTCAGAATGTTGGAAGCTCTGATAACGATCTTGTTGATTGCAATCAGCTTGTGTTGGAAGAGGGAAAACCTCCAAAACCTGCAGGACGCCGGCCCTCGAGGATCAAGTTTGCCCACCCCTGGCTTAGACTGACAAAGTGGATTGGACCTTAAGCCATTAAATCCAAAATTTTACCACTTGAAGAGGAGAACAAAGGGAGGGAAAAAAATGACTAAACTCGCTCAAATATTAACTGCGATTAATCGATTGAATAATCAATAGATGAATCGATTCCAAAACTATCGGATGTAACACACTTTTAATGCAAAATTAAAATGATTAGTTGATAAATCAGTTGGATAATCAATAGATTAATCAATTCTAAAAATATTCATTGTAACACACTTTAATGCAAAGCTCAAATGAATCTGATTAGGGGATTAATCGATAAGCGAAGTGCGCATCTCAAATTCAAGGTGCATTATGGGTAGCGGCGTGGTGCATTGTGGGTAGGCAAAACTACCAAACGGTCATTGAAAATGAATTGGATCCGATGGAATTGGCTCTCCCTCGCACATGTGCAAACTTAATGCACATTTCGCTTATTGAATAATCAAAAGATTCATCAATTCCAAAAATATTCAATATAACACACTTTAATGCAAAACAAAAATTTCAGTTCAGGATTTCATCGTTCAGTTTCCATCCGTATTTCTTCATCTCAGGCTCGTCCCCCACCTCCAGCATTACGTCGTCCGTCAACCCCATGGCGTCTCTGGGAACGCTGCAGTCTCTGGCCGCCGGCACGGGAGCCGGCCTCAACATGGGCTCGCTCGCAGGTATGAAGCCCCGCCCTCCCGGGGCGGCCCTCGCCATTTTGATTTTTTGTCTCTTTTGTTTGGGTGGGGGTCCCGAATGCTCAACGGGTGTTCCGTACGGTTTGATAATCAGGAATGGCGGCGCTGAACGGCGGCGGGCTGGGCTCGGGAGGCCTGTCGAACGGCTCGGGCGGCACCATGGAGGCGCTGAGTCAGGCGTACTCGGGAATCCAGCAGTACGCCGCCGCCGCCGCGCTGCCGGGACTCTACAACCAGAGCCTGCTGTCGCAACAGAGCGTGTCGGCCGCCGGGAGCCAAAAGGAAGGTGAGCGAGCGCTGCGGGTCAATGTTTGTTTTTGACCGCCGATCTACGAGACCTTATACATGGGGAAGACAATGTAGATGTCAGCACGCCATGCTAATATGTTGCCACAAAATGGGTAGAACATGTGCACAAGAGGCTAACTTACAAAAACAACAATTACTCTTGAATTATCATATGTAATATTTCATTTAATTTTACATCTTTAATTTATTGTTTTAATTCATTAATTAACTGTAATTTAATTATTTATTAATTAAACTAATGTATTATAACATATATAATTTAATTACAGTTTAATTATAATATCTATTTAATTTAATTTTACGTATTTAACTTATTTTTTAATCGTTAATTAAATTTTTTATTAATTAATTAAAATAATTTAATAATGTTATATATATATTTATATATATATAATTTAATTACTTTTTAATTATAATATATATTTAATTTTTCTTATGTTGCTCCCATGCTTTTTTTTTTTTTTTTTTTTTTTTTTTTTACTAAAACTAATTCTGAAACTAACTAAAACAAAGCATTTATTAATTAACTAAAACGAACCACCATAAAAACAAAACAAAGTGCAATTTCTGGGAAAAATTGTGTAGGAATGCTGAAAGTTGAACGCTAATAGCTGAATGCTAGTGAAGGAAATCGAAAGATACATTCAGAATTATTCAAATTATTCATTCAAAATACAAAATTAACTCAATTTTAAAAAACTAAACTCAAACAAAATCAAAACTAACTCAAAAGGAAAAATTCAAAACTATAATTTTTGTTATTTCCTGTGCATGGAGCGTTATGCCTCTTTTGTGTCCACAAATGGAGCATCGACCGTACAGCAGAGATTTTTTTATTTTTTTTAATAAATGTGTTTGTTGGGTTTTCAGGTCCGGAAGGGGCCAACCTGTTCATTTACCACCTGCCTCAAGAGTTTGGCGACCAGGACCTGCTCCAGATGTTCATGCCCTTCGGCAACGTCATCTCGGCCAAAGTCTTCATCGACAAGCAGACCAACCTCAGCAAGTGTTTTGGTCAGTTGCGCTGCCGTACACAATATTCTAAATATCATACATGGGATATTAGTCATACATTCTTTTTAAGTCAAAACATCAAATGTGTTTTGAAATGTGAAAATTGAAGTTATTGCAAATTTTTCATAGAAACGTATGCAAAAGTGTCTTCCACAAGTCAAAGAGCGCTGATGAGTCTTCTTTGCCTGAAGACTTGCGTCCGTTTCCCCACCACTCTTACGAGGCGCTCCCCCTAGTGGCCCGCCAAGTCATTGCTCAATAAGTCATGAACAATGGAGCTGTTATAGTGGGCTGTATATTAAACTAGAAATATTGCGATACTTGCGTAGGCGTATCAATAATCTATCGGGAGACAAAGTATCATCGATATATCGTCACTCTCCTAATTGGAGGCGTATCGACATGAATGACATCATCATGTTGCGTTTGGAGGTTTGTAACCAAAGGAGCCGTCGGCCGTGTCGTCCCCCCTTGCAGGCTTTGTGAGTTACGACAACCCGGTGTCGTCGCAGGCCGCCATCCAGTCCATGAACGGTTTCCAGATCGGCATGAAGCGGCTCAAGGTGCAGCTCAAGCGCTCCAAGAACGACAGCAAGCCGTACTGAAGCGGTTCGGAGACGCTCCGGTAAGTTGCAGTTGGCAAAACGTTGCGGACGGAACCGGATTCTTGCCGTCTTGTGGACTTGGTGCACTTCTTGTTTTCCCTCCAGTGAGGACGACAAACTGCTGTGTTTTCTTTTTTGAACTCTTTTTGTTTGCTGTGCTACCTTTTGGATACCTTGATTGTTACCACGGCTTGCACTTGGACAGCTCAAATCGTTTTTTTGTTGTGTTTTTTTTTTTTTTTTTTTTTTTCTTTCCCCTGAATGTGCTTCAATTTTTCTTCACTGTTTCTACACTGGAACAAATGTCGCAGTCTGGCCACTCATTTGATGCCTATGCTGGGAATTCTTCCCGAGTCGCTATATATATGAGGGCTGCACAATATATCGGAAACATATCGATATCGTGATATTGGCCCATACGATATGCACATATAACAAGTTCCATATGAAATTTTATGCTTTTTGTCTGAATCTTACCAGTCAACCGCTATCTAAAATGTGCACAGCCATAAAAATCATTATATGTAATTACAATGAATTAACTAAGAATATATTGAGTTTGCTTATTTTGCTGCGTGAAAAATTTAATTCGTTCATTAGATCATAAAAATGTAATTTCCTTAGGTACATGTTAAATATTGCAATAATATCTGTCGCTATATTCAGCAACTATATCGCATGATGTTCCAATATCGTACAGCCCTCATATATATATATATATATAATATCATTTCTTTTAAAAAATGAAACTTTCTTTTTATTTGTTCACCACACACAAAGGGAAATATTTCAAATCTTTCAATTTTGCTGATTATGGCAGAAAGACACAAGAATCTTTTTATTTTTATTTTTAAATCCAGTGTTTGAGAAAATAATATATTCAACATTTAAATGTACAATGTGCGTGTGCCGCAATCAATAGAAAGTTTGCTATCGTAAATATTGAACGTGTATGTTCAACATTTTACGATTATCGCTGTGATACGAGAGTTAATTGAAATGAATTTGCTACAATTGTATCTGACATTGATTCTCCTTAAATGTCTCTGACAGGAGGTTTCTCGCTAGAAATATGTACAGTATATTCTTGATATATTTATAGTCGGATAAGGATCACTCAGTGAGTTGTGTATTTTTTTTTAGGAAGTCTTTTAATATATCGAAACCCTCAAATGGCTAAGATATACCGCATAGACTGCTACCTTGACTTGTGAGTGCCCCAAGTAGAATCGAGTAATCGATTATCAAATTAATCGACAACTATTTTAATAATCACGTAATCGTTTGGAGCCATTTTTTTCATTTAAAATTGCCCAAATCCTCTGACTTCTGCATAGCAACACTATTTTTTTTCCCACTGATTTCCATAGTCCTTCATTTAAAGAAGACGACGACAAATCAAAATTTGGCAAACATCTGTTTTTACTTTGGAAAACGATTACCCAACTGATAACATAGTTTTAATCAATACAAAGTGGGAGATAAGACAATCGATAGTGACAGCCTGAGCCCCAAATTATTGGACAAGCGCTCGCAAGCTTCAAATGACGCCGGTGAAACGAAATCCAAATGGACAAACACAACTCGGCTCACTTCCTGATGTGGTCCAGTAGGCCACGCCCCTCAAAGCACACATCCAACACGTGAACAACACTACATGGTTTTTTGTTTTTTTTTACAATTCTATTTTTCTTTATTGAAAGCATTTTTCTGTGTTTGTTTTGGGGCCTGCAACAGAAGAGAAGTTCTACATCAAGGTATCAGCGTATGTGTGGGGGAAAAAAAGAGCAATCGGAATGCAAAAAAAAGTGTTTGTTGTTGGAGTTTTTTCTTTCTTCACATCCACAAACGTCCCTGGAACGTCTCCCTCGTCGGATTGGAGCGCGGACGCTTTTTTTGTAAACACTGACGTGTATATTGAAGGCTCTGCCTCTTCTATTTTTATATTTCAAAAAGAAGAAAAAAAGAGATTTTATACTTCTCCTGTGTGCTGGGGAACTATTTATTGCCTAAATTATTTGATCTGCTGTAGTTTGCAACCACTAATGTGTGCGAACGACTCAAATGGATCTCCTGGTGTGCGTCTTGTGTCCGCCGTAGTATCCTTGTTGATGATTTAGAGTATTTTTTTAATGATTATTTATTTGTTCCTCCCTTATGCTGCTTTTATTGGTCCCATCAATAAACGTCGTCATGGTTACCGGCGAGATCCGCACCGAAAAGGAAACAGCAAAAGTTACGACACGCCAGTCAAGGCCAAACTTTTCTCATTCTACACAAACTTTTTTTTTTCAGAGCGAAAAAAAAAAAGTTGTAATTGTATGAGAATAAATTGACATTTTATTCAAGGCAATATCGAATTGCTATTCAATAATGTTATTGTCATTGTGCTCGATTCAGATGGATGCTTGTGGAAATTTACAAAAAAAAAAGCTTGAGTGCAAAATAGAACTTATTTTTCCCAAAAGACTATTCTCATTATGCTCGTAACATGAACACTGTATTTGGACTTTTTTCAAGAAAAGTATGACAAAAAGGAATGCCTTGATTTTTGTAATATTGTACTTTTTTTTTTTTTTTTTCCTTGGGAAAAAAAAAACACTGCTTCATTCTGGGAGTATTTCCACATTATTCTTAGAATATTCCAACTTTTTTCAGATTTTTTTTTTTTTTTAGCTAAAAAAATGTTGCAAGATTCTAACTTTATTACCACATTATTCTTAGAATATTCTATTTTTTTCTTATTTTTTTAGCTAAAAAAATGACACAAGATTCTGACTTTATCATCATAGGTGTGACTTTATTTTTGTAATCTTGTACTTTTTTTTTTTTTTTCTTGCGGAAAAAAACACCACTCTTTATTCTGGGACTATTACCACATTATTCTTAGAATATTCCAACTTTTTTCTTATTTTTTTCTTTTTAGCTAAAAAAAATAATGCAAAATTCTGATTATCATCATAGGTGTGATTTTTTTTTTTTTAATTGAAAAACTTCATTCAGATATTATTCCAATATTTTCCTTCCAAAATCCCACATGTCTTGAAAAGTCTTCAGAGTTGAGTTCCAGTTTATGACCAACTGCACGCTCTGGTTGGCTGACTCCCACGTCACTCACCAGGCCAGGCCCCGCCTTTTTTGAAGCCTCACACATTCAAAGTCACGGATATTACAGTGCAGAATTTGATGATGGCTACCTCGAGTGAACAAAAATGAATCCCTCAACCTGACATACACATTTGTGGTAGTATTGCATACTCCCCAATCATTAATACATCATATTTCATATGCTTGTATTGGTATTGTTTCATAATTCTAAATCAATTCTGAACCAATTACTTGAATAACCGACGGGTAGTCGGAAGAATAATTTATTGTTAAAATATTCGTTAGCTACTTTCCATGTCGTCTTTCTCCATCCGAGCATGCCACTGACTTTTTCTTCAAATCTTTATTTTTTTTTTTTGTGCCTGTCGACGTCCCCACCAGGAGGTTTACTTGTAGTCGTTTGCCTTCCTTGCCGGCCGGGCTGCCCCGAAGACCGACACCCGTCGTTTCCCCTGCCTCCAAAAAGTGGCTATTATTATTATTATTATTATTATTACTACTATTATAGCTGAGAGCTGAGGTCACATGAGACATTGTGATTTTCTAGGAATGCTCATTTGGAACTGTGAACACAGGCAGAGACGTATAGCAATCGTGTTGCGTCATTTTGTTTTTGAATTATCGTGACAAATCATGAACGCGTCTTCACATAAATTCATAAGAAGAAGCGTTTTTTGTTTGTTTTTTTGTTTTTTTTATCGACGGTCCTTCACTTGGCGTCCCGGTCGGCCTCTTGGAGTTGTTGTGCTTTTGTGTGTCTTGACACAGTGTTGTGTTTGAGTGCTGGCGTGTGTCGGAAAATTTTTTAGAGGACGTGCGGCGCCCGAGGCGTGCCTGGAGGGGTGCAGCATTTCATCGTGACCACAAATAATAATAATAATAATAATAATAATAATAATAATAACCAACTTTACCTTGATGAAATGATTGCATTCAGATTTTGCTGGCCTGAAACGCGATTTGATATGTTGCCCCAAAAATCGTTTATTTCGGCTTCAGACATCCGAGAAAAGAAAACCAACAAACATCCTTTTGAATCAGTTCATAACCTGATGTTCCTTTAACAGATGTTATTATTATTATTTTAATATCGTGACAGGCCGACGGCGCTAAATTATGGGAGTTTTAATATCATGATATCACGATATTGCTGTTATTGTTCCATCCCTCCGCCTAATAGGACGTAGAAAATGTGATTAGTTGTGATGATGAATTAAAAAAAAAAGAAGATCACTACAACAATTATAACTGTTTACATCCTTCTATGATTTATAGTGGCCACTAAATGCAAATTTATGTCAAATGATAACAATTTCACGTCCAAAAATGAGCCGTTTGTGTGTACGTGGTCTTTTTGCAATATTGTGGTCACGAGTGAATTGCCTCACCCGCGTCATGTTTGGCCTGCCGTAAATGAAAAAAAAAAAAAAGAAGTGCTGATTCTGTTGTGGGGCGTTTGTCACTGAATGCTAAGCTAGCTGCTATGCTAGCAGCCGGCGAGGCGTCGTTAGCCGACTAATAACGAAGACGAGACGGTGGCGGCGGCGCTCGTTTTTTACGATGCATGTTTTTATATCTGCACTGAGATTGTTGACAAAAATATATTTGTATTCACTTGTGGAAAAATGACAAATAAACTGGTGCCAAATGTTGTTGCTCTTCTTCATTGACTGCTCGCACGTGCGCACATTATTTCAGGTGGCGCAACCACAAAGCTGTTTTTTTTAAACATTTTTCTTCTGTTTTACTGAATATTTTTTCTGTCATAAAAAAAATGTTCAGAAAAACAGGGGAAATTTTTTTTTGAAAAAAAAAAAAAACAGGGGGAAAACCGATGCTGTTTTGTTTTTGTTTGCAAAAAATAGAGAGCACCCCGCCACAACCCCCCCAAATACGAGAAGAACATGGAAACCCCCCAAATTTTAACCTCCAACTTCAATCGCACAACAAATGAGCATTGCTAGCAAAGTTAATTTTACTGTATTTACAATAATTCTGGTTCTCTGCAAAAGTCTATTCCGTGTTTTGCATAGAATTTGTATTATCTGGGTCGAAATAAAAGTTGTAAGAATAAGAAGTAATCAAAAACAGTTCAGTTAGTCGCCTCAGGTTGGCGTGTGTTGCATGATGGCTCCGCCAGATGTCAGCACCGGATGGCGGCTGACGCGATGCAGTGCCATCGAAGAAGAAGAGAAAAGCGGAAGTGAGGCTTTCCAACAGCCGCAGCCTTCGCCAACTTCTCATTAGAATCTCTTATCGCTCTGATTTCTGCATTCCAAAACAGTTCACGCGACGTTTTTCGTCGAATATCAATGTGACGGACTTTAAACCGGACATAAAAAGTGGCCTCGACTTCGTTTGCGAGCCGCGGCGGCGCGGTCGAAACAGGCAACCGGAAGTTAGCGCCGCATGCTAACCGGAGGTGCCAGGTGACTTGTCAGTTCATTGTGATCGGCGTGAGAATGTGCACGGTGAAAATGCTGCGAGCTGTGGTGACCGAGCGGCTGAGTGCGGCCGTGGAGGAAATCTTTGTGGTGTTGGAGAGAACCATCACCGAGTACGAAGACGAACTTTGTCGAACCAAGGAGGAGAACCAGCGACAACGTCAACTGCTGGACGCCATCATGGGCTCACACACGCCAGGTTGGTCACCGTCAACTTCAACAATGGCGTCAATCGTACATCGAAACCGCTTTCGATCTACTTGATGGAGATGGATATTTGTGACGTCACCATCATCAGCGACATTCAATTTCTAGTCAGGGTTTTCTCCAGTTTAATCCAAAAAACATGCCTGTCAGCTTGTTCAACCAAACTGTAGAACAAAAGTTTGAGCGCTGAATGCTAACTTATAACGCTAAATACTCCTTAATGGTGGGAAAAAGTTTTGAAATTATTGATTTTATTATATCTTTTATGTCACCAAAACAATGCAGTTGAGCAGGGGTGTGTAGATTTTTTATTTTATTTTTTTATATAACTACTGCAAGGCTCCTTGAATTGTTGAAGTTCTTTATTAAGACACCTGCAAATCAATGCATCACCTTTTATGGTGCGCATTTGTCTCCTGTCTCACAGATGTCGCTGAAGATGAGCAGCAGCGGTGCTGCGGGGTGGAGTGGGAGGAGCCACAACCCCCCAACGTGGTCAAGGAGGAAAAGGAGGACATGGGCGTCGGCCAAGAGGGCATGCGTGTGGTTGTGAAGAGCGAAGATGAAGATGGAGACGGCGAGCGTGAGGAGAGGAGAACATCGGGCGGCCTCTTGGTCATCGAGCACGCGTCGCGGCGCGACACTAACGAGGAGCACGACTCCAAAGGCGCTTCAAGCTCCAAAAGTCGCCGGCGCAACAAATCCGCCTCGAAGAGCGAGAAAACGTTCCTCTGCTCTGTGTGCGGCAGCGGCTTCCCGCTGAAGAAACAGCTCGTCCGCCACATGCTGGTCCACCCGGGGGAGAAACCCTTCCTCTGCCCATTCTGCGGGGCCGGCTTCTACCACATGACCAGCCTGATACGACACAGGCGAACCCACACGGGGGAGAAACCGTTTGCGTGCGCCTTTGGCTGCGGGAAACGCTTCTCCCAGAAAGCACATTTGATCACGCACACAAGGACGCACACGGGGGAAAAGATCTTCTCCTGTGCCGTCTGCGCCGCCGTTTTCGCCGACCGCTCCGCTCTCGCTCAACACCGGCGGACGCACACCGGAGAGAAACCCTTCGCCTGCTCCATTTGCTGCGGCAAGTTCACCCGCCGAGGGCACCTCATCATCCACATGCGGACGCACACCGGGGAGAAACCCTTCGCCTGCTCCGTTTGCGGAAAGCGGCTGACCCGCAAGGCGCATTTGGCCACGCACATGAGGACGCACACGGGAGAGAAACCTTTCTCCTGCTCCGTGTGCGGCGCAGCCTTCAGCTTCCGCTCGGCGCTGGCCCAGCACATGAGGACGCACACCGGAGAGAAACCCTTTCGCTGCTCCCTGTGCGGCGAGAGCTTCTCCCAGAAAGGGCATCTGAACGTTCACACCAGGACGCACACCGGAGAGAAACCTTTCGGTTGCCCTGCCTGCAACAAAAGGTTCACCCATAAGTATCAGATTAGTAAACACAAATGTGCTGCCAACAGCAGTAGCCAGTGAACATGTCTGTTTTTTTGCAGCATACTTTAAAAAAAAAAAATCGTGTCTCTTTCTTAATCCAGATGTATCACTTGAATTGTCTTGAACATACTTGACTTCAATTGCTACTTTCTTATCAGCCCGATGATGTCACACAAGCGCACCAGCGTAAAGAGGGAAACATGATGATTACCACAGAACAGGAAATGGAACTTGACACATACATTTGACCAAATAGATGTTCAAAATTCTAACCACACACACCAAAAAAAGTGTTGGCAGATAATTGTGTGGTAGCCATTTTAGGCTAGCAGCAGCGATGTGGATGTAAACAAACAGCACTGACTACTGAAAGACTAATACATTGCACCCTGTTTTGCTAGCCAACATGTCATTATTTATTCATAATAGTGTTTTCACTTATTTCTACACTGTAGTGTAAACACAACAATAGCACTAAGATAAAGGTTGTTACATATTTCGCTAATAAATGCTGACATACCCACAAAAGTTGCACATGGATACATAACGTGTGCATTTGTCATGTGTAGTAGTTTACTAGTTAGGATGCACATTTGATATTTCGTTTGCAGTATTAGTAAGATGAGAACACTGTTTTAATAGTATAAAAGCTACACTTGAAAAAAAAAAATCTGTCACATTTAAAGTTGATTAAAGCGGTAAACTATTTTCTTGTGTTCACTGGTAAGGACGATTAACTGCACCTCTTTGCCACTAGGTGGTGTCATCAAATAATACAGTCAAGTTGTTCTTTGGCCCGGGCAACACTTCAAATAAAGCTGAATATGTGAGATTGCAAATGTGAGTGCTCATTGAATAAGTACAAATTCATTTTTATTTTGTACTATTGGTACATTTTAGAGTTCGTAATCATTTTACTCTAATTTTACTGGTGTTTTTCTATTCGAGAAGTATTTATAGTTTTGTACAGAGCGTGAGTGCTTTTGCCAGTCTTGACAAGAACCTTCTCCACTTGTCACGTAGCGCAGGAGGACTTTTTGGTTCTTTCCATATGATAATCAAGTTTATGGAAAGTGCCACCGAATAGACGTAACGTCAAAAAACAAAAACAAAAACAACACACACTTGCATGAGATAAACATTTTCAAACAGCTACAAGAGTTCGCTAGTCTACGATTGGTGAGATAAAGTCGCAATAATGAAATACTGAACTATAAAATCTGCAACCGTAGATGAATTATTGCACAACAATGATCAGGGTGTAGTTGTTCCTCATTTGCAGTTGATTCTAAATTATTGTTCCACATTAAATGTACTCTTTAGATTTCAGTGTGTGTAATTTGTTGTCCCTTTTTTGGATAACCGTTTTTTTGGAACGCTTCGTAAAACCGTTTAGGATACAATTTTTCCGTTCGCTTGCATCACAGGCACCACGTCGGAACGCGTTTGGTGACTTTTGTCCCTAATGACTTACCGTACAGTGGCTCAGCATCAGTCCAGTTCTGCGCATGTGCGGCAAAGTTTTTTTTTGTTTGTTTTGTTTTTTTAACGGCATTTCCGGGCGCATGTCGGCAAACGGAGTTCGAATGCTTGAGTGTTTCATAGCTGTACACGTTTCTTTGATGTAAAAACAAACCAACATGAACTGAAATCTTCAGGCTTCCTTTCTGGAATAATCTCGCCTCGGTGCGTTTCTTCTCGCTTGCTAGCTGCTAACAAAGTTAGCAAGGCATGCTAAGCTAAGTGCTGATTGGTTGGGAAATGTGTGAAAAATGATTTGTGGAGGACGAAGATAACGTTTGAGCACCAAAAGAGAAGGAGCGAGACTTTGTTTTTCAAGATTCCGATGGACTCACTCGCAGCAGGTTTGTGCTCTTCTTCAACTTTTTTTTTTTGGATCCATTTTGAGAACAACCAAAAACAGGCTGACATGAAAGTCGACTCAGTAGTTCGGTGCGTTCCGTGACCGAGGTCGAAAGTCGGTCGACTCAAATCTGAACTCGACAAAAAAAACATAACTTTATTGTATAAAATACTGAATATGAACGCAAACTAGCTTCATGTATAATAATTATTGTACAGTGGGACACGCAGAAACTCAGTTTTTCGGGGTGTAACAAAAAAGGGTTTGAACTGAATTTTGAGCTTTTTTTCAAATTATTATTTATTTAAAAGATATGAGTGCATCAAATTGAACCAGACCGTTATGCTTTAAAACATATCGTTATACGTATCAAATCCTATTTTATATCTTTGCAGAAAATGTCACATCACATCTACAGTACTGACAAGCTCATTTCAATGTATGCTAAATAATAAGTTACATTACGATACGATATTATCAAGATATGAAGGTCACGATATGATCATAATCACGATATTGTAGGGAGTTTGGCGATACAAAAAAGGTCACAATAGTGTAAAAAAAATGAGAAAATAGAAGGGTCAAAACATGTCTTGTGAAATTTAAACTGCACTAAAAACAAAAACTAGCCACCAGAGGGTGCAAGAACTGCACAAATGGAAATCAACCTGACTTTTTTTTAAACAGATGTGCTGCTTTTAATATCGTGACATGATGATGATATATTGTGGCAGTTTTAATATGGCCATATCACAATATTGCCATTATCGTTACATCCTCTTCGTATCGAATCAAATCGTAGTCCCCAGAAGTCAAACGGAATTGAATCTTTCCACTTTCAGATCCAACCTTGCTTGAATTGTTTCGCCCCCTGCGTATCAAAAAGCGTATCGAATCATCTTTTTGTGAAGAGATGCAACACACCCATCGTAGTTTTGCACTTGTTCCTTTCATTTTGTTCATTTGTTCCTTTTCGCCAGAGGGCTCGCAAATGTGCAAAAACGGAATCTTGCTTTTTTAAACCTTTGACCGTGAATCCACCTCCTGTCTGTCCAATGTGTTTGTGCTGTGTGTCACATGACAGTGTCACAGATGTGACAGATTAGCAGAGACAAGATTTTACAAAATCATACAATTTTCGTCTCATTTGAAATCTTTCTTGCAGGCGTCCCGCAGCTTCTGCGGCTGCTTCCCCACATCGAGGAGGACGACGACAAGCAACCCGAGTGGCCCTGCGTCAAAGAGGAAGATGAGGAGGAAGAAGAGCCGGCCCGCCTTAAAGAAGAGATGGAGGAAGTGGAGATCGCTCAGCAGGCCGGTGAGCGTCTCGAAGTCCTGCTGCACGTCAAGACGGAAGACGACGACGAAGCCGACACGAGCGACGTCCTGCTCGCTGGCGCGAGCGTGAAGGAAGACGACCAGTCGCCGCCGCCGCCGCCCGACGGCGACCAGCAGGAGTGGGAAATCGACGTTCTCTTGCCACCGCTCTCAGAATCTCCAGACAGTGACGAGGAGCCGAGAGGAAAACCTTACCGCTGCCTGTGGTGCCCCAAAGCGTTCACCAGGAGGACACTTTGGAAGTCGCACGTGAAGACGCACGTGCGGAAGGAGAAACCGTTCGCTTGCTCGCGTTGCGGCCAAAGATTCTTCCGGAAAACGACTTTGCTGAAGCACACGCGGGCGCACGCGGGAGACAAACGTTTTCTGCGTGCAGTTTGCGGCAAGAAGTTGACTTCACGGAGCAGCTTGAAGGCGCACGCGAGACGACACGCCGTCAACGAGACTTCCGGTTGCTCGGTTTGCCGAGAAGGCTTTGCCACAATCGGCCAATTGACGGCACACGCCAAGGAACATCACGGGGAGAAACCGTTTGCTTGCTCCGTTTGCCGCCGGCGATTCACCCTGAAAAGTCATTTGACCGCGCACATGAGATCGCATGCGTCAGAGAAACCTTTTTCCTGCTCCTCGTGCGCCCGGGCCTTCGCTCATCAGAGAGACTTGAAGGCGCACGTGAAAGAACGCCACGAGCCGGAATCCAGCGGTCGTCCGGATAACCAGCGCAAGTCGGATCGGCGGCAAACGAGCGGGATCGGAGCCACTCGTTGCTGCGTTCCTTCGTGTCAGGCGTCGTCCAACGACAACGACGGCGACGGCGACGGCGGCCCGCTGAGTTTTTTCCCCTTCCCCGAAAACGAGGAGCTCCGACGCCAATGGATGGCCGCCATCCCCCGGGACAACTTGCGCGTCACGCAGCACACGCGGGTGTGCGGCCGGCATTTTCGGAAAAAGGATGTGCGCAAGTCCAGGTTCGCCAAAGGACGGCGGTCGCTGAAAGAAGGCGCCGTTCCCGTCCTGTTTGAGCGCATCCGCGACACCCGCACGCCCGCGGAGAAGCAAACGAGACGGCATTCAAGTTCCGACAAAGCGGCAGAGGAGGCAAAATCACGGGCCAATCGCATCGCGGCCGAGCACGACTACGCCGCCGCTCGTCCGCGGCGCGGCGGCCGCTCGCCCGCAGTAAGTTTATGAAGCGAGTCAATATGGGGAAGAACTCGACGTGTGCGTGCATTGACAACATAACATAATAATAATAACATCATAATAATAAAACAATAATAATATTTGTATTTATTTTATTTTTTTACATAATATTGTGAGCTTTTTTAAATATTGCCAACTTCCCCACAATATCGTGATAATTATCGTATCTTGACATTTGGATATCGTTACATCCCTTCTAGTATGGAGCCACTTTTTAATTGAATTGTTAATTTAATTGTGTGTGAAGTAGTTTTTCATCAAAAGGATTGGAGAAAATTGTATGTGAAATATTTTTAGAGTGGAAAATGTTCAATAAATCTGCTGACAAAAAAATGCTGATCGTGCATTTTATTTGTAATGCGTTTTCCGTCTTGTTTTGGTCGCAGGGTCCGGAAGCGAGTCGGAGCAACAACATGGTTTTCCTGTCAGCCCAGCCGAGTGACGGACGACTGGCGGAAGGATTACGGTTTGTACTCGCGCTTCAATTTCATTTCAATTGGGATTATATGAGGAAGGGACAACAAATGGTAAACCATTAAAAAAAAAACAAATCTCTCATTTATGCTGCTCGAGCAAAGAACTACTTTCCTTCGCCTCTCCCTGGAAGGTCTCTTCGTAAAAAAACATCTTTAAAAAACTGCGTAAATGTTGATACAAACAACGCTCACTAATCGGTGACGTCACCTGTGGAGCAACTTTTTATTTGTGTGTTAATCCCGGTGACCTAAATCAGTTTGTTAGTTAACTTGGAAAAAATCAAATAAAATTCCATTTGTGTGGAGCTCGTTCCATGTCTCAGCTTCCCAGACTAGAAAAGATTTTTGCGTTTTCCTGCAAAAAAACTGACCCCTGGGGGATTCCAGGCACATTACGTTCCCCTTCATCTGACAATTATCTTAGATTTTGAAACATCGAAGGGCCAAAACATCCCTCATGAAAATTAAATGGCACTAAAAAACGCCTTCTGTGTGCTCTTGCATTAAAAAAGGCAAAACAAAAACCGGGTAAAAACGTTTTTGGGCTTGAATGACAATGTATTCAAAGCGTTTTTACACGTTTTTGGGCTTGAATGAGTTTTAAGCAGACTTCCTTGTGAACTTTTCCAGAGCCGCAAATTCAAATTTGTTGACGCTTGAGTCAAAAAGGCGTCCGATTGTTTGGGCGTCTCGTCACCCGATTGCGTTTGAATCCACAGAAGCAACCTGTACCGCGGCGTGATCTCGGCGCTGCCCGAGCCCGCCGCCCTGAAGATCCGGGAGGTGTACGGGGACCTCCCCGCCCACCTGGCGCCCGCCATCACCACCATGTTGGTCTCGCCGCACGTCCCCTGCGTCCGCTCGCTCTTCGGCCCCGTCCAGCGCGGCAGCGTGCTTTCCTACCAGATGGCGGCCAAGTCGGCGCTGTGGACCCGCCCCCACGCCGACGCCCCCCCGCCCCCGCGCCTGCCCCTCGCCGACTACAGGCTGGGACCGCCCGCCCGCTCCTTCGCGCTGACGCCGCGCCAGGAGCGGCACGTGGCCGGCCTGCGGACGCCGCTCGAGCTGGCCCACGAGCTGGAGAGGGCCACGCGGGGCCAGCGGGCCGAGAGGGCCACGCGGGGCCAGCGGATCCCGTCCGACAGCTTCAAGGAGATCTGCGGCGCCGGCGCTGGCGCCGCCCTGGCCGGGAGGCTGCTGGACCCGGCGGCGGCGCAGACGACGGCGGACGAGCGTCGGGCCCTCCACTTGGGGCCCGCCGCCGTGGAGGACTACTGCCGGGCGATGGACGTCAACCGCTACCCGTGCGGCCTCCTGGTCCACCCGGACGCCCCGTGGATGGCCACGTCCCCCCACGGCGTGGTCTTCGACCCCAAGGGGCGGCCGGCGTTCGGCCTGCTGGAGGTGAAGTGCTGCGACGCGCGCACCTTCGCCGACTGGCGCTTCGCCGTCCGGCCGGACGGCGGCTTCGGCCTGCACGAGGGCCACCCGACCTTCTGGCGCATTCAGGGCCACCTGATGATCTCCGGGTGCCGGTGGTGCGACTTTGTGGTCCACGCGCAAGAGGACATGTTGGTCCAGCGGATTCCCCGCCACGACGACGTCATCGCCGCCATCAAGAGCAAAGTGGATTCTTTCTTCTTCTCCTCGTTCCTCAACGCTTGCTTGTCCGATGAGCGGCAAATGCAAAACGGAGGGTGACGATCGTTTTGCGAGGATTGGATTCGACTTCCTGTTGTCACTCGCCTTGTTGAGCTCCGTCAATCACAAATCCAAAAATAATCATAATTTCGCCTGTTTACTGTTTATTAACCAGTGATTGTTATTTCATATACAGTATAGTGATTTAAGAAAAAGGAGGATTGATGTGGTACTATATGTTACCGGTTCGGTCGTTGTTTTCCAAAGTAAAAACATGTTTGAAAATGTCTTCATTTGAATAAACACAGAAGATAATCAGTCTTCTTTTATCAAGGACTTCAGAAATCAATCAACAATTACCGGTACTGTTGATATACTGAAATCAGAGGATTTGGACCATTTTAAAGGAAAAAAAAAAAAGTCTCCAAACAGTTACTTGATTATTAAAATGGTTGTCGATTAATCTCATCATGTGTGCTTATTGCCATCGCCCACCGCAATGTAAGTATTTAATTGGGCAGTGATTGATTGATTTTTTTTAATGCCAAGAAAACCGTTACCAGCTCTTAAATTCAATATGAGCAGTTTTTGTTGTCAGTGAAAGATGGCTCCCAACAAATGTCGCTTGTGCTTACGAGGTATAGGTCGCTTGCACATGTCGTCACTTCCGCCTCGGATTTCTCGTAGTGATGGCAAAATGAAGCCCCGTAAAGCAATGAAGCCCTGCAGTGAAATGCTTCACACACACGTAGGGGCTTCAAGATGATTCATTTCCTCGACTACGCCATCATGTGGACAGAAAATGTATAACATGCTTGGTGCATGCAATAAAATGGGTGTAATTTTGTAAATCATGCTCTAAATACAAAAGAATATATATTTGAAGAGTGTTTTAACATGAATTGTTCTGTGTTACTTTGTCTATGTTTGTGCTTATGCAACAAGTGAAAATGTGAAAAAATGAGGTAAAATAAAGTGCTTATTCATTTTTATTTAAAAACAATATTTTTTCCAAAGTTTTTGGACTCAGGCGGTTTCTTTTTGTGCATAGAATTTCACCTGCTTTTGAAAAAACTCTTTCACATGGTACTGATGAAGCAGGGGTGCATAGATATGAGACAGCAAGTTTGTATAAACTTGGAAGCGCATATTTCTGTGATTCCCAGTACTGAAGGGGATTTTCAACTCTGGGGATATTTTCTTCTCTTTCTTGCTGGTTCCTTGAACTCCATCGCAAAAAAAGAAGCTCGTCGTCGTCGGTCAAATCGAATGCAAAATGCAAAGAAGTACCGCAGTAAGGGACCCGAAAACACAAAAAGTGAAGGGGAATCCATAGCGTTTCTTTGCCGCTTTTATTTCGAACTACACTCAAACCTAGCGAATCATTTCCTGAATCAGTCACGTGGTACACCCGCTTCGCGGGGCTTCAAACGTCATCACGTACGTCATCGACACACGCATTGAATCGCCGTTCATGAACCACTCATCTACATTACTCGGCACACGCTTCAGGGATTCGACCCGAGAAGCACATCACTAATTTCTCGTAGTCGCCATGCTGGGTGGCCTCCATTTACGTAGCGATTCGGTCTAACACGTATCTATCACGTTTGTTGTCTGCGTTTAAAATGGTACATTGTTGCTGCATCGTTGGCTGTTCGAACAAAGCCCAGGGGGAAAATGGTCGGCCTTTCTGCCGAATTCCGAAAATAATTAGGAACCAGGGCCTGGAGACAGAGGAGTGCGGACTCCGGAGGGAAGTCGTTACTTTGGGCTCGTGTGTGCAGCGATCACTTTGTGAGCGGTAAGCTTGTTTACCTTTATTTAATGCATGAGGATTAATAACGTTTCGACCGCCCATATATGGGCAAGTTGCTTATGTTTTGGATTCATGAGCAAGCAAGTTCGGTAGTACAAGCTGGCTAGCGGACGTTAGCCGAAAGCTAACATCGAACATTTTCACCCAAGTAGTGCCAGTGCAAAGTGTTTACTGCTGAAATTGGATTGATTAGTCTTGGGCTTTTAATGCCGATAACATGTTTTTTGGTGGCAAAATGTAAACTTGGAAAAAAAAAGAGACAGAAGGGGCTGATGCAAGAAAACAGACCCCCGGGGGTGATGCAAGAAAACAGAGCCCCGGTAGCCTACACATCATGCTAAAGAACTTATTCACGGCCACCCTACTGCGGTAAAATAACCAGTCTTTCCATATTTTATTTGTTTATATATTTGTTTATTTTAACAGGTCGCCCTGCGCCCGTTTTTCTGTCCAATCATCCCGACTGTGCTCCAACATTAAAGTTGGGTCCCAAGTTACAACATCTATGTCTCAGCCCAGTCGGTGCCAAGATATGAACGTGCACAGGAGAGACAAGCAAAGAAAAGACGACTCCAAGTGGCAGAGATTGTTGCAGTTATGCAGCCAGATAGCTCCAGTAACCTGTACCCTCAAGTACTGCTGACATCATTGACTCTGGTATGCCACTCAGAATTCATTACATGATATATTGTATGCATGAGTGAATGTATGTGTTTGTTTGTGTGTGTACACGCACCTTATATTTTAGAGACATTTGGAAGTGTTTATAGAAATAAGTATTTGCCTGTAGCAATGTTCATACATTAAAAAATGCAACAAAATGTGTACATTTCTTTTACACTGACAAAAAAACTATACTACTTTACTATATTAAACCTATTACTGGTACCGTATTTATTTGTGATTTTTTCTTTATTTTTTTCTTTAGGGGTCTCATGCCACACCGACTTGATTGCCAATGACATGATGGAAACGAAGGCGAGCATCAAAGCATTGGAGGAGGACAACATGCGACTGTTTGTTTGGCGCTAATAAAGGCAGCGATTATACAAATTCTATTGTTGGGTTTGTTTACAAAGCTATACATAATACAAATGACAGGATTTGACTCAATGTGCAATATGGTCCCTCTTAAAGTAATGGCATAAATCTCTATTTCTAAAAGCACAAAAATGAAGTGAATAATGATTAGATGTAGTAATTTCAGGGTTAAAAATTGAACTGTTAATTAATGTATTTATTTTAGCACAGGTGCCTACCATCCTGAGATGACGGTATGATGTAATGTTGATGGGGTACGCAATGACTTTCATTATGCTATGTACAGAGGAAAAAGTTGCTCTCTTTTAAATTTGTTTAATGTAAGACAAGTACCAGTACTGTGTTACAGTTTTCCCAATAATCCTTGTTTCACACTTGTCACAAAACCACTGTCCTTTTGGCAGTCTAGATTGGCACACTTCAAGTGATATCATTTGATTTTACAATCTGCTGCAGCACAAAAAACTACTTTATTCCGCATCTTTGAAGTACATGAGCAAGTGGTAGGTGACAGCGGCTGAGCAGGAACACTGGAAGTCCACTGCTGATCTAGTAAATGCTCTCCCGAGCAGTTCAGGTAAGGAGGGGATTTTGGGAAAAAAAAAACTCTGGCTTTTCCAACTGGCCAAAACGAGCGATCTGGGTGGACTCGCTCAATCACACTTTGTCCACACCACAAAGTCACAGAAGTCCGTCCAGTTAAACTCATCTGTGCCTGAATCTGAAAATATTACAAACATTGTAATGAAAATATGAAACATAGAATTAAATAAGAAACTACAAAAAGTAAAGCCATACATACCTGGTAATACTATTGGTGTTGTCGTGACAAGTGATGGGAATTGTTGCCATCTGGCACCAGACAGAAATTGGGTGTTGTGACAGCCTCCTTAACCGTGAGATCATAAGAAAAGCTGTCAGTATGCTCAGTAGTTACCATGAACACGTTTTATTGTACTGGAAACTGAAACTAAAAATACGTCCTCTGAGAGTGGTTAACCTTAACCATTTAGAATAAGTTGATTAAGTAACATGTAACTAGTGAAAGGGTAGCATTAAATTTAATTAAGCCACGGGGAGGCTGTGCATAGTTACTTTTTATTCTTATACGCTCTGCCATATTTGCCTGTTATCAAATTATTAGAAAAACCACATCAGGTAAACCCAGCTGTGCATGTAAACACAATAACAGGAAGCCTGAGAACAAATCAACATTTTTGTGTGCAGAATTACCAACACCATGTGGTTTACTTACGTGCAACAGCAACAGTTTCTTCTGATGCGATGTTAAAGTTTACACTCTGTATCCACCCGCTTACAAAATAATTGTAAGCCTCCAGGGATTTGTTGGCGTGTTATGGAGCATGTTGTCAACACGAGGTAGGGAAAGATGTCCAGAGATGTCACATTTGGCCAGCAAGCTTTCTCCGGCAAAAAAAAAATCACCCTTGGTCAGGACGTAATTAGGATCAATCCCGCCACACAGAGACACCTTCTGCCTGTATCGTTGTTTTTGATCTTCCGGTAAATCGTGAAAATACTGCGAAAATTACATCAGGTTGATGAGCTCTACCGTGTAACTCGCGAGTGTACCTTGTGAACCGGCGGACACCCAATATGGCGCCCGAAGGAAAAACTCCCATGATGCATTACGATGTGCAAGCGACCTATTTCAAATGAACAGCAAACTGCAGACTACGTAAAATAAGTAAACAAAAAACGCTTGTCACCAAAACAGATTGAATAGAAATGCACAGTATATCGGTTATTGAAAACAAACCAAAAAAAACGATTTTAATTTTATTTTTTACCGTAGGTGGATAAAAAGTGAAGGGTTTGGAAAAGTGAGGGTCGCGCCTGCGCAGTACTCAGCCTGACGTCACTGCGAACGCGACGGGTTCTTCGTAGCCACACGTCATCACGCGCGCGTCCGTTGTGATGTTCAGTATTCTTTTTGTCGTCTTGTGTTTTTTGTCTACGCGGTAACAAGCAGCGGGCTCAATTGAGCTCCGTGTAAATTTCGCACTGCAAACGCATAAACGCGCCTTCATGTTAACTTAGCTTGTTAGCTGCGGACAAAGAAAATTAGCAACTCGAAGCAGCAGCGAGACTGCGCAAAAGTCGACCTGCTTGTTGCCGAAAATGAGTCACTAAGCGAGGAAGGAATCTTTGCAGCGTCGAAGAGAACCATCGTCGGGAGGAACTTGTTTCTCCAACCGAAAGAGGACAAGCAGCCACGACGACAAATACTGGACGCTCACATGGACTCGCGCACGGCAGGTTGATGACGTCCGCTTTTCATACTTATCACTAGTTTCACATTACAGGGGGAATTTTAGATGGAATGTCCCCCCTACTTAATTGCTCGGCTTTCAATAATTAAGAAATGAAAGAATTTCTTCGATTTTATTGTAATCTCGCTGACAAATTTCCAGGTCACTTGGAATGTATCAAACAGCGCAGAAACTTTCCAACTTCCAGCAAAAATAAGGGGAAAAAAACAACAAAATACTAAGATCAAAAACATAAGTACACACATTATGTCACTGAAGTTGTGCGTATCGATAATCTATCGGGAGACAAAATGTCACGATTTATCGCAATATCGATATATCGTCACACTCCTAATATACACTACACATATATATGAATGTTAAATATACACAAAGGTTTAAAGTTACAAAAGATGGCTAAAAAATGTTCATAACTTTTGTCATCTTTGTCCAATTTTCAAAAGGTTGTTATGCAAGTTTGCTCAAGAAGAGAAACTGACAACGTTATAATAATCATATTCATCATTTTGCATCCGTTCCAAAGTGAAATTATAGAGAATGATGCACACAAAAGGTGCATACAGAATGAGCAAATTGTTCAGGTGGCTCGTAAGGAATCCAAGTAGCAGCGCAAGAAGGCCTTTATGCTCCGTAAAATGTCTGAAATGAGTAAAAAAAAACGTGCGAAACTTTGTTTGTTTTCATTTGTCAACTGTAAATTTCAAGAAATGTTGCTTGAGCTATTCGAAACTCTCAAGTCAACCAGGAAATGCCAGCAACAGAATGAAAACCAGGATCAAACTGAATTGGGGAAGAAAAAAAAAATCCTACAAAAACTGGGATTATATGTACAAAAATGTAAAGCGCATATATTCACTTTGATCGCTTAGTGATTTGCACGAGAATCCATTTTCTATACTTCTTCCTGTTTGGTGAATCTTTCGTATTTGTCTTGCGTTCTGCAGACATGAGGCCACCGCCCATCAAAAGGGAAGACACGCCCCCCCACGTCAAAGAAGAAAAGCATGAAGTGGACGTCGGTCGCGAGGATGACATCGGCGACTTTCCCGTCATTCGGGTGGTGGTGAAGGCCGAAGACGAGGAAGATGAAGGCCAGCTTTGCGAGTCGGAAGCGGGTGTCGCGTCGGCTCCGCTCTCCGACTCGCTCGACACCGACGACGAGATACGGGAGAAACCTTTTGCGTGTCCGTTTTGCGCCAAAGGATTCAGCAGGAGGACGCATTTGAAGTCGCACGTGATGACGCACACGGGCGAGAAACCCTTTCCTTGCTCGCTTTGCTCTCAGAGGTTCTCGTCCAAGAGCAACTTGAAGTCGCACATGAGAACGCACACCGGGGAGAAACCCTTTCCCTGCTCGCTGTGCAGCGAGCGATTCCCTCGCAAACACACTCTGACGGAGCACATGAGGACGCACACGGGAGAGAAACCGTTCCCGTGTTCGGTTTGCTGCCAGACTTTCTCTTCCAAGAGCAACCTGAAGGCCCACATGAGAAGACACACCGGCGAGAAACCTTTCCATTGCTCCGTTTGCGGCGAAGGCTTCACCACAAAAGCTATTTTGTTGGTACACACCAGGAAGCACACGGGAGAGAAACCGTTTGCCTGCTCAACTTGCGGCGAACGATTCACCCGGAAAGACACGTTGACGGTCCACATGAGAACGCACACGGGAGAGAAACCCTTCCCCTGTTCCGTCTGCGCCCAAACGTACTCGTCAAAGTGCAGTTTGAAGATTCACATGCGGAGGCACACCGGCGAGAGACCTTTCCGCTGCTCCGCGTGCGGCGAAGGCTACGCCACCAAAGCCATTTTGGTGGCGCACACGAGAACGCACACGGGGGAGAAACCGTTTTCCTGCTCGGCGTGCGCGCAAACCTTCGCTCACAAGTGCAACTTGAGGACGCACATGAGGAAACACGGCGCGGGCGAGTCGCTTCGTCATCCCGAGCGCGATCGCAGGTTCGCGTCTCAGTTGGAGGCGGACCATCGCAAGTGTGCTGCTGACAAAAGCGACAGTTTGTGACCCGGAGCCTACGTGAACTTGTTATCGTCATGGCAACTGCTCTCCTCTGTGATTGTAAACGGAAGTCTTATCAGTGCCGTCAGATTTTGAATTCTTGTTTAACGCCGTTTTTTTTTTTTTATTCCACCATCTATCAAAATATTGACTTTTCAGCTTGACAATTTGTTCACCTGCAAAACGTCACTTCCAGAAGAATCCGGCCCAAAGCAGCGGATGGACCACTGATCTACATATATATTAGGGGTGGGACGATACGGGTAAACCACGATTCGATACTGTGACGACATTTGGCTCACGATATCGATAATATCACGATACACGATAGCTACCATTTTTGATATATTGTCAAAAAAAAAGTCACAATATGTGACTGAAAAAAGCCAACAAATGCCCATCAAAAGGAAAATGTCTAATTATGCATTTATTCAATGCCAAAACTTTGTGCAATGTACAAAGTTCTGCATTGTGCCTCACTGTATAACTCGACACATTACATCGATATCTACCGTCAGTGTATCGATAATTTATGTGCTTTGCCGTCACCTGCTTTTGCAAATAATTGCCACATTTTTTTCAATGTATGCCTGATTTTCATATGAAGCCAAATTTCCATGTGGAAGGCCAAGAGAATCAAGACAATTCCAATGTCATAACTTGCATATGAGCAGTTTGTGAGAAAATAAAATAAAATATGGAATATCTGGAGAAAATTGTCATTTTTTCTTTCCCCCTCCTCTAATTTTAACAATTCAAACTGTTCGAGATTTATACTGTTCCGGTGATACCTACCATTTTTTTTTTTTTTCAAAATTTCAAAATAAAAGTTTATATTGGCCAAATCATTAGGTACACCCCAAATTCACACCCTTTTCTAAAATCAAGCAATCCAATTTATATGTTTTACTAAAAAAATTGCAACGATAATGTAATAAAAATAAATATCAGAATTAACATAGAAGGAAACAAAATGAAGTAGATTCCAAAGATATCCATGTTTTTATATATGTATTTGTATGAATAGCAATTATTTATTGGCATTTCTTATTTGTTATAATTTAAGAGACTCAAAATAAGTGTTGATCTCATTGAAAAATAATTTGAATAAAGGAGTTGAATTTAGAAATATGCATTTATGAATATGAAATTTTCCTAACAAAACAGATTAACAATAGACTCAAAAAGTTGTTTTATTTTTATTTTTTTGCGAAAACTTATTTGTAATGAAAACAAGTCAGTTGTTGGATTTCTCTCCAGTTTCTTTTATGATTATTGTATGATTTTATTTCTTTTCAATCGCACTTCCGCTGGACAGCCGGTGACGTCACTCGAGGCAAACACTGCAAGCTCTTCGTTGCAGTTTGTCGGCGTGTCCGGGCGACAAACTTGACATTTCGACATACTTTGTGCGAACTTTGCCTTGTTGTGCCGATTGGACTTTGGATTTTGAACACATTCGTGTCATAGACGAGAAGAAACGAGCAAGTTTGATGGTGGCCAGATACTCGTCGCTAGCATCCCGCGCTAGCTGTTAGCCGCTAACAAAGAAAGGCGGAAGTAGTAAAAAAAAAAGAAAAAAAAGAAGCGTTACTGTGAGTACAAACTGTTTTTTGTTTTTATCGTTTTTTATGACCGCGTGAAAATGTGTAAAGTGAAACTGTTGCGAGCTTTGGTCGACCAGCGGCTGAGTGCGGCCGTGGAGGAAATCTTTGCGGTGCTGGAAAGAACCATCGGCGAGTACGAGGAGGAACTTTCTCGAACAAAAGGCGAGAACGTGCGACAGCGGCAACTGCTCGACGCGCTCAGCAAACCTCGCCTGGACTCCAACGCGACAGGTTGGTCACCTGATCTCGTTTATGTTGCAAAATACAACTTGCCGCTTCTCGCATCTGTTGTTTACGGGCACACTAAACAACAGTCCAACCTCACGTTTTGCCCTTCCGCATTCTTGGGCCTCTTTCGTTGGATGCTTTGGCTCCATAAATACCTGCAAAAATCAATTTTTCTTTCCCTCTCGACAATGGATGGATGGATATTATAGCTTGATTGTAATAAAGCATATTAGAGGGCGGCACGGTAGGCGTAATCTTAAAAAAAAAAAAAAAAAAAATATTTTCAGGGAAAATCATGAAAGTGTTTAAATCTTAAAAAAAAAAAAAAAAACAAAAAAAACGGAAAATTTCAGGAAAAAATATCTGAAAACATAAATATCTCCAGAATAAAACAAGTGTTTAAATCTTAAAAATCCATCCATCCATTTTCTTGACCGCTTATTCCTCCGTTCAAAACAGACACTTGACTCACAGTCATGACACCTTGTTAGGACATATGAGAGGCCATCAACAGCATCCTCTTTTCTTCAAGTTTTTCTTTTTTTTTAATGTTGCAAATTGTAATTTTGAAGGTCTGCAGGATGCAGCGGCGGACACGAGCAAACTGGCGGTGACTCGCGTCATTGTCAAGAGTGAAGAAGCCGAAGATGATGATGATGATGATTATGATGAGGAAGAAGCGGCAGCCGAGTGGCCACATCCGGACGAGCGTCAACGTGAGGACGAGACGGCCGGCGGCCATTTGGCGCCGCTCGCCAACACGGAAAGCGACGAGCAAGACGAGCCGGACGGTGTCAAAAAGAGCTTCAAGTGCCCTCAATGCCACAAAACGTTTTCCCAGCGCAAGAAGTTGACGAGACACGGCAGATGCCACGCGGGGGAAAAACCCATCGGCCTCTCCTTCCGCGGCGAGCGCTTCTCGCAAGGCCACGCCGGCGACAAACCCTTCTCGTGCTCCGTGTGCGGCATGACCTTCCGCTTCCACTCCACCTTCGTCAACCACACGCGGACGCACACGGGCGAGAAGCCCTTCGCCTGCCAGGCGTGCGGCGCCGCCTTCGGCGTCCACTCGTCGCTCCTGCGCCACATGCGCTCGCACGCCGGCGAGCGGCCCTTCGCCTGCGCCTTCTGCCAGAAAAAGTTCTCGCGCAAGGTCAACCTGCTGCGCCACACGCGGATCCACACGGGGGAGAAACCGTTCCCTTGCGCCGCCTGCCACATGACCTTCGGCTCTCGCTCCAAGCTGGCCAACCACGCGCGGACGCACACCGGGGAGAGACCGTTCGCCTGCTCGGCGTGCGGCAAGACCTTCGGCCAGAAGACGCACCTGCGCATCCACGCGGTGACGCACACGGGCGAGAAGGCCTTCTCGTGCTCGGTGTGCGCGCAGGCCTTCTCGCTCAAGAGCAGCCTGGTGACGCACACGCGCACGCACACGGGCGAGAAACCTTTCGGCTGCCAGCTGTGCCGGCAGCGCTTCGCCTACAAGTATCAGCTCAACAAACACGCGTGCGGCGCCGGCGAGACGACGCGCTTCGACATTTAGCTGGTCACAAAAGTTGGGGATACTCTTGCAAACTTTTCAAGGGCAACGCAAACAAAATTGACATTCGGGTCTAGCCACATTAGAAACATTTCAAAAAAAAAAATTCCATCTGAAAAAATGCACACAAATTAACTCATTTGTTCCCAAAAGGATATAAATACGTTCTATTTTAAATGGTTTAAGTGTCCCAAAGACGTATTTATATGTTTTTTTTTGTTTGTTTCTTTGTTTGTTTTATGCTCGAGCATACACAAGGATTTGATGCAGCCTCTCAACTGCAGAAAAACGGTTGAAGAAATGGTAGTTGTTTACACAAACGGCCAGCAGGTGGCAGCAGAGTATAAGAGACCAGGCTCATGTTGGAAAAAAGCTCGATTACTCCAAATTCTAATTAGATTTATGAATAACGATGAAATGTAGCTATATTCTAATGCTAATTTCTTCAAAACGCAAAGTTGTTTTTTTTCTGATGAAAGAAGAGACTTGAATCTTTCTTCCATGTTTTAATAGAACACAATATTCTGTGGGCCTTGCAAAATCAGTCCAAATCCAGTCAAACTGAAGTGGTTTGCTTCTGTCAAAATGGCTGCCAGTCAATGAGTTAAAAATAGTGTTGGAACGTCACTTTTCATATGTTTAGGTTTTCTTTGACAAGAAATATTTTGTCAGTTTTCATTTGTGTATTTGAGTCTTACAACATAGCACACTTTTAAATTAAAAAAAAAAAAATCCTGAATAATTTACTTTTTTAAGTTGTAAATGTATTACTAAAATGTCAGACTTGTTTAAAAATGACTTTCAATGTTAAAAAAAAAAAGGTCTTTAAAACAAATTGTAAATTTGTTGCTGAATATCTGGCATTTTATTTTATATTCATTAATTAATCATTTATAAATGTAATCAAAAATGGTCATTTTATAAAACTGAAAATGAATTGCAATATTTCAAAAATATGTATGCCGTATTTTTTTTTTATTTAAAAAGAGAATTAAGTCGTGTTTATATTTAAAATTGTAGATAATTTCAATGTTACAAAAATCGCTTATTTAAATAATTATTAACATAAACATGTTGCATGAAAACATTGTTTTGACTTTTTTTTTCCTAAAATGGCCCAAGTTGCTCAAAAATGAAAATACAGTTTTCATGGGTGATTTTCTACAAGCTGTAACAAAGTCAAAATATGTTTTAAAAGAAAGGACAAGGCACAAATACTTTAAATTACAAAAATTATTAATGTATTTTCGTTTATTTTTTTATGAACGTGAGTACAGAAATGAAGACCTTTTTTTTCTCAAACTTTTGAGTGCGTGTTTCCTGTTCAATTGTGTAAGAACATGAAATTGTCTGGGGACTCCCCAACCTTTGTGCAGTAGTGTATATATTTATACGTAATCGTAAATATTTATATTTATGTAATCTATAGCAATAGAAAGCAAATGAAATGTCTTGTTATATAATACTAGTACAATATAATGAAATAAAAGTCTGACAAGTGTCACTGTTGTGCTTTGCATGATTCTGTCACACCAAAGAAGTATTTATTATTATAATAAAAAAGTTTTTTTTTTTTTTTTTTAAACACGTCAATGAGCCATTACATGACGAGACAGTTGAAAGTTTAGTGAGTAAAAAGTTGAATTTTTGTTTTGGCTTCAAGGCTTGTAGATGACATGAAATGAAAAATAGCTAAATAGTACTTTTGATAATGGCAATTTTTTTAAATTGTTCATAAAATACATATCTTCTGTACAACAGACAATAAAATGAATTTAAATAAATACATAAATGAAACAGGAAAATTCCCAATCAAAACGTGTTTGTTTCACAGTAAAAATGACCGAATTACAATCAAATGACTTTTTCGGTTTCGATATTGAATTTCGCTCTGTTGTCGGCGGTCGATGTTATTGTAAACTGAGCAATTGTGCCACCTGCTGGCCAATCTTGTGTGTTCAGGCCTCGTCAACGAGTTGACTTGATTGGAAGCAGGTGCGCGCTTGCTGACGCGCGAAAGTTGGCAGGAAAATGTTTGCTTGACTGCGGTTTTATTTTAGGTGAGCGACTAAATCCTCGAACAAGTAAGTGAAAGCAACTCGTCATGATGACTTTTAATGGGAGCTTGAATGAGGAAATTCATTGTTGGGCGATTAGTTTGAGCTTTTAGCTTCCAACGGCGACCTCCAAACTGACTTGGAGTGATTGATTGAGTGCAACTAAATGACCAAGTGAATTGAGAAAATAATGAAAAGCGTTGGGGAGATTACGTCATTTACAATTTTTATAATCCATTATATTGTTGGGGAAAATATGTAATTAAATTACACTTGACTTCCTGCTTCGAATTTCGACCTTTGCGGTTTTCTTTTTCACCCCCAACATGACCTCGAAGCGCCACCTTGTGGTGCAATCTATTAGTTAGTCTGAAAAAAATCAATTTTCTCTTCAACGATTTCATCTTAATCATTTTAAAACGTTTATGGAAAATTATTTCAGATGATCATTGGTCGATTGATGATAGTTTTTGTTTTCTTAAACTATTCAAAATGAGGATCCAGAGGGAAAAAAAGTTATTGATAGTAATTTTAACATCCGCCTCCCAGTTCTGAGGACTCGGGTTCAAGTCCAGGCTCGGACCTTCCTGGGTGGAGTTTGCATGTTCTCCCCGTGCCCGCGTGGGTCTTTTCCGGGTACTCGGGTCTCCGCCCACATTCCAAAGACATGCATGGCAGATTATTTGTGCGCTCCCAATTGTCCCGTCGGTGTGCTTGTGTGCGATTGGCCGGCGACGGGTCCAGGGTGTAATAACCCCGCCTACTGCCCAGAGCCAGCTGAGATAGGCGCCAGCACCCCCCGCGACCCTTGTGAGGAAGAAGCGGTCAAGAAAATGGATGGATGGATAATTTTCTTCAGTTTCGTGTCAGTTTTACAGTAAACGACAACTGGGAGTGCTAAACGCTTGAAGCAAGCACACTTGGTCGATTATTTGCAGTACTGCACAAATTCTATCTCGTTTCTTGACAGCAAGAGTGAGAAAAGATGCTCAAGAATGATTTGCAAAACAACGACGGAATCAGGTTATCCTCGACGGAGTCTCTCTCTCGTTGATTGATTGCACGCGAGTCGGGATGGAATCGTCTGCGACGACGACAAATACATCAGCTGGAGCTGCTTGCAAGTGTTTGAGCGCTGCTGCACTTGTGCTTCTTCACTTGATAGCGGTACATCAACTTCTTTCCGCACACGTTGCAACTGAAGGGTTTCTCTCCCGTATGCTTCCGGCCGTGTTTTGTTAACGTGCCTTTGAGAGCAAATGTTTCCCCGCAAACGGAGCAGGCGAAAGGTTTTTCCCCCGTGTGCTTGCGGCCGTGCTTCCTCAGCGTGTTCTTCAGCGAGAACGTTTCCCCGCAAACGGAGCAGGCGAAAGGTTTTTCCCCAGTGTGCGTCCGCATGTGCGGCGCCACGTGGGCCTTCTGCGAGAATCTGTGGCCGCAAACGGAGCAGGCGAAGGGTTTCTCGCCCGTGTGCGTCCTCATGTGCCGGACCAGCGTGGACTGAACGGCGAAGGCGTCGCTGCACACAGAGCAGGAGAAGATTTTCTCGCCGGTGTGCGTCCGGACGTGCGCCGTCAAGCTCCTCTTCCTGGAGAAGCGTTTGGGGCAGAGCGAGCATGAGAAGGGCTTCTCGTTGGTGTGCGTCTTCATGTGCTGGATGAGCGTGGAGCTGACGCCAAAGCTGAGGAGGCACACGGAGCAGGAGAAGGGTTTCTCCCCCGTGTGCGTCCGCCTGTGCGCGATCAAATGAGCCCTTTGCGAGAAGCGTCTCGTGCAAAAGGAGCAGGGGAAGGGTTTCTCGCCCGTGTGCGTTCTCACGTGTTGCGTCAAGGCCGGGCGCGAGGCGAAACTGGCGCTGCACACCGAGCAGGAGAAGGGTTTCTCTCCAGTGTGTGTCCTCGCGTGCGTCCTCAAGTTGGATTTGGAGGAAAACGACTGAGCGCAAAATGAGCAGGAGAAAGTTTTTGCTCCGCTGTGCGTTTTGGCGTGACGCCTCCAATTGCCCTTCAGGGTGAACCTTTGGCCACAAAGCGAGCAGCCGAAGGGTTTTTCTCCGGTGTGGCTTCGCACGCGTCTCGTCAAATGCGTCGCGTCGTCGAAGCTTTTGCGGCAGTGCGAGCACTCGAGTTGCGTGCGGCGCCTGGTGTGCCGTTTCAGGTTGCCCTCGTAGGCGAAGCTTTTGTGGCACTGGGGACACTGGAAGTCTTTGCCGTCTGCGTTGATTGTCGCGCCGGCGGCTCGGTCCTCTGCTTGGCGTCCTCCCGCTTCCTCCAGTTCATCTTCTTGGTCTTCACTCTTCACGATGACATCCGTCACGGCTACTTTGTCGGCCTCCTCCGCACTCCACACTTGTTCCACTTTCGTTGCCTCCTCCTTGTCTGCCATGTGGGGGGGCTCCAGCTGATCCTGCGCCTCCACCCTGGAGCTCCACTTCTGCTGCCCAGAGGGAACGTCTTGTTGATGGCCATCTGCTGGACCGAAGACAAAAAGTTCAGATGCAGAAGCATAATCCTCAACCATAACCTTAACCCGATATCTATTTGGATATGTGTGTATATATAATACAGAGCGGGATCCAATCCCGCGAAGCGAAGCAACACTTTGGGCGGCCACTATTCTCGGATGTACTTCACGGCAAAATAGCGCGTTGCCGGTAAATTTTCCACTGAAGTTTCTTTTTGGTTCGAGTGTCTATCATCTCGTTCAAGACTGTTTGGCTGAGAAGCAAACAAAAGAGAATCAACCTGGCGCGTTGGAGTCCACTTGTGGTTTGCAAAAGGCGTCGAGCAGTTGCCGCTGTCGCAAGTTCTCCTCTTTGGTTCGACAAAGTTCGTCCTCGTACTCGCTGATGGTTCTTTCCAACGCCGCAAAGATTTCTTCCATGGCCGCATTGAGCCGCTGGTTGACCAAAGCTCGCAACATTTTCACTTTGCACATTTTCGAACAAATAATAACAAAAACTCGGCAGCCGCGCGGCGCGGCCTGTTTTTGTTAGTGGCTAAGAAAGCTTCAAAGTGCATTTAAGGACGAGACACTCATGAAAGGTGACGTTTCGTCGACGTTGAATGAACAACATAAATGTTTGTCTACGAAGTAAAAAAAAGTATTCCATATAGCTTAAAGGGAGATTTTGACATTATTATTCGCTCCGGTACCGCAATTTGGCGATGATCAGACCCGATGTCGCGCTCTTCTTCGTCTTTTATGTCTGAATTCGAGGCTGTTGCCACCTATCGGTGATTTGGTTCCATCGCAGTATTTACAGTCGGCGTAGAGAATAGAAACGCGGTACCACGACGCCGCCGATAGAGGGCAGCAATGTACCACGATGTCCTATTTTCCCGACAATAAACGAGGTCGAATAAGTCAGTTAGCACCCAAAAACGAAACTGTCATCGTACAATCTTGCTCAGGTGATCGATGCTTTTTGAATTCGTTTGTTTATATGGCGAATATTTCTAATAATTGTTTCGTTCTTTTGACAAAGTCAAGTCAGTTTTCTTTTTTCTTTCTTTTTTCGGTGCTGTTGGACGCTCACCCGCTTAATTTAGCTTGTTAGCTTCGAACAAAGACGGGCGGAAGTGAGCGAAAACCCGCTAACGGTCCTTGTTATTCTTGTGGCAAGATGTGCAAAGTGAAAATGTTGCGAGCTTTGGTCAACCAGCGGCTCAATGCGGCCGTGGAGGAAATCTTTTTGGTGTTGGAAAGAACCATCGGCGAGTACGAGGAGGAACTTTCTCGAACCAAAGAGGAGAACTTGCGACAACGGCAACTGCTCGACGCGCTTTTCAAACCTCGCATGGACTCGAACACGACAGGTTGGTTGGTTGTTGTTGTTGTTAGCAAATGTTCTCTGCAAATAAGCGGATTTTTGAGACACTAAACATGAACAAAAACTCATCACACACAACGTGATATTTAAAGTTGCCATGCACGATTACAAAAAAAGGGGGCGCTCTAGAGCAGCACGAAGCACCGTCTTGCTAAGTTTGACCTTTCGCCCTATGGCAAGGAAAATTGTGTGGCACGTGTACAGGAGCCTGCTACCCCAAGACGAAAAAAAACAAACACACTTTGGTAGCCATATCCAAAAATGAACAGGCAGTGAACTATGCGTATCTTACTGCCAATTTACAGAGGCCATACTTTTGTCCTGCAGTCGGTTAATCGGATTGATTTCAAAGTTGAGCTGTACCGTCCCAACAACTGGGACAACATCAGGGGGGGAAAAAGATGGGGACAAATTTTGCGTTTGAAAATTCTTTCTTCACGAAACATTCCTGGCTCACTGAGAGGCACGAAAAGTTTGAAGGCGTATGTAACCGTCCACAACAAACAAAAAAGTCTTTAGTCACCTCAAGCTAAACCTAACAGGAAGTCCACAATTTTGAATTTATTTTGGGAATTGTTTACCATTTTTGGCCTTTTACGGAGGTCATATTTAATGAATCCTGGAACTTCTGACAAAAGCATTTTGATTTTAGAGGCCAGGGTTTATGTCCTATGCAACAGTACCACAATGTGCAAGTTTGCACCCGAAGTGGCCAGGGGACACTTCGGGTGCAAACAACTCTAGTTTTTTATTTCTTTCTTTTTTATTTGAACGTGTCACTCAATCATTTAACATTGATAAAAGACAGGCAGTTTCCTTCAGCATTTTCTTGTTCTTCTGGTAGAAGTAGATTTTTCCCACCATTTAATGTGACCTATAACCTCTGCAAATTAAAAAAAAAAAAATGTGATGGTGATTGACTGTCCGAATCTTTTTGAAATTGATTTTCCTTCGACTCATGGAAAATATTTACCTTGAGTTGCTCTCTCATAGACAGCAGCAACATTTTCATGTATACATTCGTGTTTTGTGTCTAGCCAACAAAGTTATAAAAAAAAATTCCTTTTCCTGTTTGTTTCCGAATCATGCATGTTTGTCTCGTGATGTCCTGCAGACGTTGGTCAAGAAGTTCCCCCTGAGCAGCAACAGCAGGAGCAGGAGTGGATCTTTGGGCTGGAGCAGGAGAAGCCGGAGCTCCCCCACTCCAAAGAAGAAACCCCCCATGCTGCCGATGAGCATCTTGAAGGCCTGCAGGTGGCGGACTTGAGCACACTTCCAGTCACGCGTGTCATCATCAAGAGTGAAGAAGAAGAAGAAGAAGAAACTGAGTGGTTCCGCTTTGAAGACGGCGGAAGCGAAGAGAAGCCGAGATCGCACGACGACGCCTTCTCGGATCCTCTCTCGGCCTCTGAACGAGTCGACGACGACGATGACAACGAGCACTTCGGAGGTGACGGCAAACCTTTCAAGTGCCACAAAACGTTTTCCCAGCGGAAGAACTTGCCGAGGCACACGAGATGGCACACGGAGGAAAAACCCATCGGCTGCCCCTTCTGCAGCGAGCGCTTCTCGCAACGGGAACATTTGCTCCAGCACAGCCGAATCCACGCGGTCAACAAACCCTTCTCGTGCCTGGTGTGCGACATGACCTTCCGCTTCCACTCCACCTTCGTCAACCACATGCGGACGCACACGGGCGAGAGGCCCTTCGTCTGCCAGGTGTGCTGCATGAGCTTCGCCACCCACTCGTCGCTCCTGCGCCACATGCGCTCGCACACCGGCGAGAAACCCTTCGCCTGCTCCCGCTGCGGCAAAAAGTTCCCCAGGAAGACCAGTTTGCGGGAGCACACCCGCATCCACACCGGGGAGAAACCCTTCTCGTGCTCCGTGTGCCACATGACCTTCCGCTTTCAGTCCAAGCTGGCCAACCACATGCGGACGCACACGGGCGAGAGACCCTTCGCCTGCTCCGCGTGCGGCAAAACCTTTGCGCAGAGGGAGCACCTGCGCATCCACATGGTGACGCACACGGGCGAGAAGGCCTTCTCCTGCTCGGTGTGTAGCCAGAGATTCTCGGCCAAGAGCAGCCTGGTGACGCACACGCGCACGCACACCGGCGAGAAACCTTTCGGCTGCCAGCTGTGCCGACAGCGCTTCGCCTACAAGTATCAGCTGGACAAACACGAGTGCGGCGCCGGCGAGAGCAGCGGCGGCGCGCAAATGTGCTTCGCCGTGTAGATTGCGCTTGTTGTCATGTGAAATGTTCGGTGGCAGCTTGACGTCTGAGTCGCGGCCGACCTATTTTTGGAGGCCCACGCCGATATTTAGAAGTAAAAATTGCAATAACTGATTCAGTAAAAAAAAAAAAAACTAATACAGGGAGTCCTCGAGTTCCGTCGGAGTTCTGTTCCGATGCTAGCGATGTAACCCGAATTTCCCCATTAACTCAGTCAAACTCCAAAACATATAAATACGTTTTTTAATACTTTGTCCTTCACTCCTACAAGCATATTTACATTTTATATATATTTCTTTATATATTTTTATTGCTAGAGCATGTAGACGGCTTTGATGCAGTTTCTGACCTGAAGAGGTTGCTAAAAGCAATGGTAGTCATTTACAAAAATGGCCAGCAGGTGCCCAAAGCCAAAGACACTCCCACAAGCGCTAGCACTAGCTGAGGGCTATATAGCAGACGAGGGGGGAAAAAAACACTGTGGCCAAAATGGCGGACCGTGCGTAACCGTTGTAAAGTCGAAACGCCTTAACTCGAAGACTCCCTGTACAATAATTTGTATTTTGTTTTGTCATGCTTGCAATAATAAAGGCCCACATGCACACCATTTGATTGTTTTGCATTCATTTGGCCTGCAATAGTTTTTAACTATACAGCACAGAGGGGGAAAAAATGCCGCTTTTTTTTTTTTTTTTTGGCGGGGGGGTGAATGCTTGAATGGTCTTTACCTTAAAGGGATCGTTGGGATTTTTTAACATGAATCTCAAGTTGATCCTCACCTCCCGTGTGCGACCAGCACTGACTTTCCTCTGACAGCGTTCTGTGACACGAGTTCTGCTCCGGCGTTGGACGAGAGGAAAAAAGTCCAGCAAGCTGGCTGGGGTCACGGAAATAAAGCGTTTTTCTTCTAAAAACAATTTGTTTTCAAAAGCGTGATACATTTCCATCACAATACTCATTTCCTGAAAAAAGTCAGACGCCATTACCGCCAGCCACGACTTTTCTGTATCACTGCGCGGCGCCCTGAAGAGCGCTAACCGACGCACTGCAGCCAGCTAGCTGATACTTCCGCCTTTGAAAAGACAAACAACTGGATTTGAAACATAGAAGGGCCAAAACATGCCTTGTGAAAATGGAACTGCACTAAAAAAAAAACTAGCCACCAGAGGATGCTACAACTGCACAAATTGAAATCAACCAGACTTTTTTTGAACAAATGCGCTGCTTTTAATATCATGACATGACGCCAACAATATCTTGTGGCCATTTTCATATCACGATATCACCATATTGCCGTTATCGTGACATCCCTAGTTACAGTTGAAAAGTCTTTCATGTGTACTGAACAAATGCGACAGAGTCGGCGTTTTGTAAAAGTATTTCTTTGACAGCAGTGACACGAATAACGCAGAACGTTAGTTTATTGCGCGTGCGTCCTCACGTGCCTCAACATGGACGAATGGAAGCCGAAGGCGGCGCTGCAGACGGAACACGAAAAGGGTTGGTCGCCCGTGTGGACGGCGGCGTGCTCCTTCAGAGCGGCCTTGCGGGCGAAGCGCTTGCCGCAGACGCCGCACGCGAAGGGCTTGTGGCCGGCGTGCGCGCGCACGTGACGCAGCCACGACGACTGCGCGCTGAAGCTGAGGCGGCAGGCGACGCACGCGAAGGCCTTCTCGCCCGCGTGCGTCCGGGCGTGCGCGGGCAGATTCATCCGGCCGCAGGCGAAGTCTTTCTGGCTCGTCGGGTGTCGCGTCACGGCCGTTTTGCGTTCGGTTTTGCGCTCGCCGGCGTGTTGGACGAGATCTTGGCGGCGAGTGAACGCTTCTTTGCAGAAGGGGCGGCGGAGGGCGTCGGCTCCCGTTTGCTCCTCCTCCTCCTCGTCTTCGAGCTTGACGACGACGCAGACGTCCTCCTGACCGATGTCCGCTTCCTGCTCTTCCTCCTTCAGCTCCTTCGCGCCTGCAATCTCCGCTTCCTCCTCTTCCACTTTAATGCGGCGTGGCCCGAGCTCCGCCTCTTCCTCATGAGAGAGCTCCAGTTGACGGACGTCTGAGGACACAAGAAGGCAAACGTCACGTATCCACCAAAATGTGTTGAAAGCATGTGGCAGGGCTATAATTTGGTGTTTTGTTTTTTTATTGTGGCCGCATATGTTCGTGATTTTTCTTCTCAACGCTCTTTTTGCCGTGAAACAACTTCCAAATGATACTTCCGATTGACACCATTTCAATTTCAACTTGCTTCAAAAATTCACGCCTCCCGGCGTATATATTCTCTGATTCCACATTACTTACAGTATTCGTACAATTGAACGTTAAATATCAACTTCTCCCAATTCATTTCCAATGGGACTAATGTTCAACAACTGATCATCATTGCCAGGTGTTTCATCGTGCTCAGTTGGTAAAGTGCATTGTTCAGTAACCAGGAGGTTGCAGGTTCAACGGCTGTTATGCTAAGTGATTATATATGTATGCCAGCTGACTATCATATCAGGGAATTCATTAGAATTTCACTGAAATGATTTATGCACACGCTTTCAAATCTTAGCATTCAACTTTTCGGCATTGCCACGCAATTTCTGCAGAAATTGCACTTTGCCTATTTATTATTAGGCTACATTTAATCAATGTGGGATATCTCCTAACACATATTTTAACTGATCACGGGTTGGTTTCTCTGGAATGAATTCCCCGCAATAAATGGATACAAAACATTCAATGTTGCGGATGGACACAACACCAGAATAAAGAAACACAATTGAACACAATTTTGCACAATTTCAAATCGATGAATCCGAACATAATTTGTGATTTTTTTTCAGGCGAGGATACTCGACTATGGCTGACCGGGAACAATTTCATCGTGTTCCTTCACTCGTGATTTCTCCAAAGAAATGATACAAATCTAAATTGTGAACGTCAATTATTTACAAGAAGATGATTTTGGACCTGCTGTCGTGTGCGAGTCCATCGCTGTCGCACCTTTCTTCTGATTTTCTTGCTCCTCTTCCACTTCTATCGTTTTGTTGTTGTTGTTGTATTTTTGCAATGAGACTTCTTCAACGGCCGATCTTGTTTGCACACATTTTGACTCAAGTGACTTGACTTGACACACCTCTCGTTCTTTTTGTTAGAAGCTAACAAGCTAAAAGCTACACGGACAAGCTCGATTCAAGAAAAGGGGCCATTTGGATTGCATGAAATAAATGGGAATAACGAAAAGGGAGAACAACGAAAAAAGACAGAAATGATCAGTTTTGAGACATCCGAAAAATCTCGCCACCTTTGCGGTCCAGTGGAGCTTTTCGCCATAAAATGGCGGGCGCATGCGCAGTACGCTTGTCAGACGCGGTGTCGTAAAAGCGTTTTGGGTTACCGAGAGAGGTCGCATTACGCATGCGCACACTTAGCCAACGATCGGAACGCTGTCTGCATTTGGGCCTCTTCACAAACGTCCAAGTCAAGTGCAAATGTTTTATCGTGCCGTTTAACACGTAGTCCCGTGTGTTAATACTTGATTTTGACAACTATCTTTTTTTTTTAATTTGTGTAACGGGAGTGACGTCAACATACCGCCGTGCACGGTTAGCTTCTCCGACTAGCTTTGAGCTCGTTAGCTGCGAACAAAGACTGCAGCCACAACACGTGCACCGTCCGCTTTGTTTGTTTATTTGTTTGTTTGTTTATTTCCGTGATAAGATGTTTAAAGTCCAAATGCTGCGCGCGTTGGTCAACGAGCGGCTGAGTGCGGCCGTGGAAGAAATCTTTGCGGTGTTGGAACGAACCATCGCAGACTACGAGGAGGAACTTTGTCGAACCAAAGAGGAGAACCAGCAACAGCGTCAACTGCTGGACGCTGTTTTCAAACCTCAAGTGGACGCCAACGCGCCAGGTTGAGTTTCATAGAGTAATTGAAGATATAAACATTTTTGTTGACAGATTAACAATAACCCTTCTAGTGTGTCGTCACGTTGAAGTGCGCCCCTTGCGGTGGAGGGTGTCAATGCGAGTGAATTACAAAAGTGTGAGCTCGAAAATTAGTCAAAGAGTTGATAAATCAGCGACCAACGTTCTGGTGAACTTGTGCGCGGCTGACGGATGCTCTCATGGCTCAAAGAGAGATGAGATTGTTCTTCCGGATGCCAGCAGTGATTCTAAATCAGGTGGAAGACGGTGAAGATTCAAAGACGAGCACTAGCACCAAACTACCACGCAAATGCTTTGCGCCCACAAAAAGTACGAGGATCTAGTAAACGTCTGTTTGTTAGCAGCTAGCAAGATAGGATAGCTTGAAGACTTCCACATACAGCAAGACGAGTTTATCCAGACACAAACGATTTCATGAAGGACAATTTACACCATGAAAGTAGTGATCGACGTGCTGTTTCAACCGAAAACAACCTACCTTAAGCTTCCACTTCCAATTTGCCCTCCAACCAAGCTAGCGGCACCAAACGACTGGTTTCGATGAGTCGCTGTAATGTAGTGTCCTACTCGGGATGTTTTTTTTGGTGACACTTGACATATTTCCCACCTTTTAAGGAAAATCATTCATTTGTTATGGGAGGTTTGCCCTCCGGGAGGCGCAGCAGGAGCAAAGCAGTGACGTCAGCTGGAAGGCTCTATTGTTATTGCAGTCGTATGTTTTGATGATTAAAATAACGCATGGTAACTTTTGTTGGTGTTTTATGGGGACTGCAGTAGAATGAATGAATTTGAATTTGTATGATTGTGTCGGACAGACACGCGGGAGCCGGAGCCAGAGCCCCCCCACGTCAAGGAGGAGACGGCGGCGGACCAGAACCAGAACCAGAACCAGAACCAGGCCGACCTCAGCAAGCTGACGGTGACGTGCGTCATCGTCAAGAGCGAAGACGAAGACCAAAGTGAAAGCGAGGAGAAGTTGGACGCCGGCAAACTCTTTCCGTGTCCTCGATGCGACAAAACCTACAGCAGTAAAGGCCATTTGAAAAGACACGCCAGGAGTCACGCGGCGGCCGACGTCCCCCCTCGGGCCTCGGAGCCTTCCACGCTGGCTCCAGACCAGCCCGGTTACTCGTGTTCGGCGTGCAACATGACCTTCAAGTTTCACTCCACCTTCCTGGGCCACATGAAGAAGCACACGGGCGACAAGTCGTTCACCTGCGGCGTGTGCAACAGCGCCTTCCGCTTCCGGTCCACCTTCGTCAACCACGTGCGCTCGCACACGGGCGAGAAGCCCTTCGCCTGCCAGCTGTGCCACGTCCACTTCAGCGCCCACTCGTCGCTCTTGCGCCACATGCGCCTGCACACGGGCGAGAAGCGCTTCAGCTGCTCCTTCTGCGACAAACGCTTCCCGCGCAACGCCAGCCTGGTGGAGCACATGAGGATCCACACCGGCGAGAAACCGCTCACCTGCACCGTCTGCCACATGAACTTCCGCTTTCATTCCAAGCTCATCAGACACATGAGAAGTCACAAGGGGGACGACCGACCTTTCCGCTGCCTCGCGTGCGGCGACAACTTCGTGTCCAAGCTCCGGCTGGACAGGCACGCGTGCGCCGCCGGACAGGGCGGCAACGGCGGCAACGGCGGCGCTCAAACTCAGTCCAATGTCTTGATTTAAGCATCCAAAACACATTTGCAGTTGCGCTGGCTCTTTTTCGTGTGGTATTTGTGTGTGCGCCTTCAATGTCAACCCCCCAGAGTAGGGATGTAACAATATCCAAAAATCTCCATACGGCAATAAGGTAACTATCACAATATTGTGGGGTAGTTGGTGATCCAAAAATGGTCACAATATTGTAAAAAAAATGAGCTAATACCAAAAAAAAGAGACACAATATTGTACTTTTGTACATTACAACAATGCATATAAACAATCTCTAATAAGACTTAATATTGAGGTGACACTTACTTGCCAATCGGGATGTAACGATAACGGCAATATCGTGATATCGCAAAATGATATATTATATATATATTGTGGTAGTTTTGATCTCGCGATATTGCCGTTATCGTAACTTTTCTGTAATCAATCAAGCGAACACATATTGAAAGTATATTGCTGCAAAAAAACGCCAGCAAAAAACAAACAAAATTTCACAATATGTATTCAATTTGAAGTTATCACATTTAATACATTTGGCCGCGCGCGTGAGTGTCTTTAGAAATCTCTCAACAATCGACTGATGTTGACTGTCAAGCTGATATTTCATTTGTACTTTTTTACAAATTCTGTTTGAATTAAGAGCAAGTGTAGCAGTTTTTCTGATTTCATTTTAGTTGGAGATGGGCAAGTCCTGCTCTCGGGTGTCACCTGGCCTGATTTCAAGCGATCAGGAACTAAAAAAGGTGTGCATGTCTGACAGATGTACAAGCACATGTTTGGATTTGTTTATTTATTCATTCATTCACTTACCTACTTGTTAATTTATTACTCACTGGTATACTTTTGTTTTGTTCTTATTTTACTTATCTTTCTGTTATTGCATGAATGATTTCTGTTTCATGGACAGCACTTTGTATACAGCAATGCTTGTTTTAAAGTGCTTTATAAATAAAGTTGAGTTGTTTATATAAACAAATTGTGTGTTGTACACAAAATAGGAATTTATGAACAAACAGAAAAAGAGAAAATGACCACTCCTTTCATGCCATTAAAAAAAAATGCTACATTGGGACAGAAAATGATCTGCCATTCTTTATATTTATATATATTTTTTTAAGTTGTATATATTAAAGATACCAGTGGTATTGGTACATCGCGGTACAGGTGAGTACTCAGAGTTGAAAAGTAGTATCAAGCATCACTAGATTTAGTATTGATTTTACTATATGTTGATGTTTTTAATATATGGAGTATTGTTCAGTGGAAGATTTTTTTTTTTTTAAAAAGGTCATTAGTGTTAAGTTTGTGTTCATCTTCAAATGACTGACCTTCTGTACAGAATACTAAATAAATACATTTAAAATGAACGGTGAAAGCTCGTGTATGATATTGACAGATGAAAGCGAAGGACATTTTTGCAGTTAGCTTCAGTTGTTTGTTTTTTTTTAAGCTTTTTATATATTTTTTCTGTAATGTTATTAATTAAATGTTAGCGTAAGTAGTTATTTTGTTAGTTTTCATTAACCTTGCTGGCAACCAATTCATTAGTTTGTCTAGTTCAGTTGTAAGACAAAGTATGCAGCGTCCAAATTAATACAGTTGGATGACATTCCACAAAATGCGGCATTATTATCAAAATGACCGTTAAGTGGTAGCAATGAGCCAAAACCCACGAAACGCCCTTTGAAATAGACAACGAAGAAGAAGGAACGCGACGACGTCACCTCACGCCGCTCAACGCAAGCTAACTTTGCCGTAAAAATCTTTTTTTTTTTTTTTTTTTGCCTTTGCTACTTTTATGTGGCACTTTATTCGTTTTGGATTTGCGCCTTTTCAATCCAAGCGAGACGAAACATTCCAGCTTGTTGCCCGCTCGTCTCTTGAAGACACTTTTGAGCGACTCCCGCTAGCTTGTTAGCCCGCTAGCTGCGAACAAAGAGCAGCGGACGTTAGCAACACATGCTAAGCAAGCGCACACACGAGCCGTGAGTGCAAAAAGTCTTCTTGCTTGTCTTGTTGTCGTCATTAATCGCGTGAAAATGTGTAAAGTGAAAATGCTGCGAGCTCTGGTCAACCAGCGACTCAATGCGGCCGTGGAGGAAATCTTCGTGGTGCTGGAGAGAACCATAACAGAGTACGAGGTGGAACTTTCTCGAACAAAAGAGGAGAACCTGCGACAACGGCAACTTTTGGACGCGCTCATGGACTCGAGCACTGCAGGTCGGTTCACGGTCATCGCATTTGGACAATTTTTTTTTCAAATTTATGAACAGATTGCCATTTGCTTTGCCGGCCTGCCTGCAGAAAGCACACGAACAAAATGATCAGTTTTCATAATCATCTAATATGTAATATATTTAGTTGTATTTCTGGGTTATGGGTAAAGTTCAGCAATAGGTGGACTTTTCTTTTTAAGCTATAAATGACTGCATGGTAAAATCTGTATTGCACAATCTTGTATAGGTCTAAGTTAAAAACATTTCATAAATCTTAAATACAAGGAAAAAAAGTAAATATGTTGAGACACATAAAGCAACTGATTAGAATTTGCTATAGCCCAGTGGAATTAATAATAATGATGATAATAATAATACATTTATTTTGTATAGCGCTTTTCAAGGTACTCAGACACTTCACAGATAGTCCAAAAAAAGATCGAGGACAATGAAAAAAAATTCTAAAACATAAAATCATTACAAATAATAAAATTAGTACAAAACTAAACATTCATAATTCTAATCATTAGACTTTAAAAGCAACTTTGAACAGATCGGTTTTGAGTTCTTTTTGAAAGTGAAAATGTCCTTCATTTTAATCAAATGTGCACAATTTGTATTTGTACTTTAGAATACAATACTGAGCGACAGTTTTTTTTTTTTTTTTTTATACGCCACATACAAAAATAAAAGTAAATACATTTCTTGCATTTTCAGTTTGAAAAATGTGAACAATTTTCTTGTTGCGTTCCTACAGATGCCAGTCAAGATGACGTTGCCCCCGAGCAGGAGCAGCAGGAGCAGCAGGAGTGGATCTCCAGGGGGGAAGAGGAGGAGCAGGAGCAGGAGCAGGAGGCGAGCCATGCGAAAGAACGGCAAGCGTGGCGCCCGCAGCGGGACGAGCCCGAGGAGGAGGCGCAAAGCAGTAAGCCTCCTCCCGCCGCGCCGACGAAGAGCGAAGCGCAAGACCGAGCCCGGTGGGCGCGGCTCGCCGACAGGAAAGCGGGGGGCGGCCCCTCGTCGGCGCCGCGAGGCTACCCCGCCGACCGCGTTCGGTTCGACGCCAAACACTTCAAGTGCTCCCTGTGCGACTCTGCCTTCTTCAAGATGTCCGACTTGCAGCGCCACATGATGATCCACTCGGGGGAAAAACCGTTCAGCTGCACCGTTTGTCCCAAGCGCTTCATCCGCAAGGCGCATCTGGTCTACCACATGAGGACGCACACGGGCGAGAAGCCCTTCACCTGCTCCTTCTGCGGCAAACGCTTCTCCCTCAAAGGCAACCTGATGCGGCACACCAGGAAGCACACGGGCGAGAAGCCCTTCAAGTGCGGCGAGTGCAACGCCGGCTTCAGCGTGCGGCCCGCCCTCATCCAGCACATGCGCACGCACACCGGCGAGAAACCCTTCAAGTGCTCCTACTGCGGCGAGGGCTTCGCCCAGCGGGGCCACCTGATCGGGCACACGCGCGTCCACACGGGCGAGAAGCCCTTCGCGTGCGACCTGTGCGGCAAGAAGTTCTCCGTCAAGGGGACGCTCAACGTGCACGCGCGGACGCACGCCGGCGAAAAGCCCTTCGCGTGCCAGTCGTGCGAGGGCACGTTCTCGCACAAGCATCAACTCGACAAACACGTCTGCGCCGCCGGCGAGGGCAGCAGCGCTCGGGTGGATTTGGGTGCCGAGACGCCGCCTAGCTGAAAAACGCCAGTGGTGACGAGATTATTATTATTTTTTTTCGTTTTTGCGTGTACAGAAATATAGTCCTATTCCAGATGTGTATCTGACACTTTGTAACCCACAACTACAGTCGAGTGGACCTGATACTAATAAATCACAGAAAAACCGATGGTGTGCTAATGTCGTTCACTCGGTAGTCTTGGAGAGGAAAAACAAAAAACACAATTATGGTCATAAATTTGACCCAACTTCATGGGTTGCTTTATACCCAACAACACTTTTTTTTTTTTTTTTTTTTTTTTTTTTTGTGCAAAACAACCCAAACATTGGCTTATTTTATTTAGAAATAACCTCCAATTTTGGAGTTAATAGCCAATATTTTTTTTTTTAACAACCCAAATATTGGCTTATTTTATTTAGAAATAACCTCCAATTTTGGAGTTAATAGCCAATTTTTTTTTTTTTAACAACCCAAATATTGGCTTATTTTATTTAAAAAATAATCCCCAATTTATGGGTTAATAACCAAGATTTTTTTTTTAAACCAGCAGTTGTGCAAAACAACCCAAATATTGCCTTATTTTATTTAAAAAATAACCCCCAATTTTGCCGTTAAAAAACAATATTTTTTTAACAACCAAAATGTTGGCTTATTTTATTTAAAAATAACCACCAATTTAGGGGTTTATAACCAAGGTTTTTTTTGTTTTTGTTTTTTAACAGCAGTTGCACAAAACAACCCAAATACTGGCTTATTTTATTTAAAAATAAGCCGCTATTTTGGAGTTAATAGCCAATATATATATTTTTAACACCCCAAATATTGGCTTATTTTATTTAAAAATAGCCCCCAATTTTGGAGTTAATAACTGAGATTGAATTTGCCAACACTCTCATTCAATCTCTCTGGTTGAAGTGAAACTAAACTAAAATTTGGCAAAGTTTGACCGACTAAAATTGTTACAAGTATTATTATTGTTTTTGCAGTGTCTCCAGGCCAGACGATGGCAGTCGTGCGATCCGAATGCGAGTGAGAGAAGAACGCAACAGAATCATAGAAGAAGAATCTGTCGGGGAAAGTAGTAACACGTCGCTTGGCAGGTTAGTTCGATATAAAAATCTGTTTTTGTTTTTTTTACATGGTTACATCGTGAAACGTTCTTTGTTTAGTACGCAAGCCGTGTGGGTCATTCGATAACAAACTATCAGCACCGCCGCTGTGTTCGTTTCTGTGCACTTTCGAAGCTAACTTAGCAGCTAGGCTAACGTTAACAACTCAAGCTAACAAGAGAGCCTGTCAAGCGTCGATTAGTATCGTGAGAAAATGTGCAAAGTGAAAATGTTGCGAGCTTTGGTCAACCAGCGGCTGAGTGCGGCCGTGGAGGAAATCTTCGTGCTGCTGGAGAGAACCATAACGGAGTACGAGGAGGAACTTGTCCGAACCAAAGAGGAGAACCAGCGACAGCGGCAGCTCCTGGACGCGCTCGTTCACTCGAGCGCAACAGGTACTTCCGCATTCCAGGACACATTCACATCTACCCATTCATCCATTCTCGATGAGATTATGCACAAGGAACCCCCTCAAAAAAAAAAAAAAAAAAAAGTCACATTATTTTCTACTTTTTTTTTTTTTTACCAGTAAGATCGGTTGTTTATTAAAAAAAAAATCATAATAGAAAGGCCTGTGATCAGTTTTTGAGAAAAGGAATGAAACTGAGGTCTTCCGCTTTCCGTGGACCGAATTCTAAAGAGATACCACACAAAGTGTACACAAAATGAAGAATTGGAATTAAGGGGATTAGCGACGTTAATTATTAATTGAGAAGGATCAAATCTGAAAACATTCATAGTTAACTAATTAATAGTTAACTAATAATAAACTGAAAAAGTCTAGTTGTGCATGTGTGCACTTAAACGAGTTTAAATGTTGGAGTTTGTAGTATTGAAATGTGAAGCAGCAATATTTTCCCTCTGATTGCAAATGCACATTGGCATAAAATATAGATTATTATATTGATGAAGTATGTTGTCTTGCAGACATGGGCCAAGAAGAAGTTCCCGCTGAACAGCAGCAGGAGAAGGAGCCAGATGGGCCCCCATGTGTGAAAGAGGAGGAGGACGCGGCAATCGTGGGCGTCATCGTGAAGGGTGAAGATGACGGCGGTGAAAGCGGCGGGACGAGAGTCTTCCCCCCGCGACGGGACAGCGAGGACACGTCCGCGTCGCCGCATCCCGATGACGACGATCAAACCCGTCGCTCGAAATGTCCTCACTGCGACAAAACGTACGCCGACCGCACGCAACTGAGAAGACACGCGAGGCGTCACGGCGACAGCGCGCACTGGCGCTGCGGCCACTGCCACAAAACTTTCGGCAGCAAGGCCGATTTGCAGAGGCACACCCGCACGCATACCGGGGAAAAACCCTTCGCGTGCCCCTTTTGCACCAAAAGATTCTCCGTGAAGGGCAACTTGATCGCGCACACCAAAACGCACACCGGCGAAAAAAGCTTCTCGTGCTCTGTGTGCCGCACGCGCTTCGGCGTGCGCTCGGCCTTGATTCGACACATGAGGACGCACACCGGAGAGAAACCGTTTTCCTGCTCCTTCTGCGGCGAGAGCTTCTCCCAGAAAGGCCACTTGATGAGACACACCAGGACGCACACGGGCGAGAAACCGTTCAGCTGCCACGCGTATTTGTAAATTGTTTTGGTTTCTGTGCAGTCATAAAATTTGTCACGTTTCTGCTTGACATTCTCTTGGAAATTTTTCTCCCCCGCTGCTTTCTGGTCAAAAATGGCTGATTTTGGTGAAACCGGCTCATGGTCTCCCACTAATTACTCAGGAACAGAAACATTTTTCTGATGAAAAAAAAAAAGAGAGTCAACTTTCTTTTGGTAGTTTGGGTTCTTGTATTGGCACAGGATCCAAAAATTTTGCTCCCAGTTCAATTTCCTTGAATTGAAGTCTCAGACTTTGAAACAACAACATTTTGCAATTTGATGATGTCTGTTATCTTCTTGCGTCCCGTAGACGGCCAGCAGCTGCAGCCGGAGCCCCCCCACATCAAAGCGGAAGATGAGCGACCGCAGCGCCCCCACGTCAAGGAGGAACAGGAAGAAGTGGACGTCAGCCGGGAGGGCGGCGAGCGTCTGGCGAGTCGGGACGAGGACGGCGCTGAGCTCTGCCACATGCCGGTGATCCGAGTCGTCGTGAAAGGCGAAGACGAGCAAGACGAAGGCGAGCAGGAGCAAAAGGCGAGAGGACGGCGAGCCGAGAGCGATGACGGAGACTCTGGAGGTGACGCGACCTTCGGGCGTTCTCCGGGTGACGTTGCGCACGCGGGAGACGAAATCTTCATCTGCCCGTTTTGCGGCAAAAGCTTCGACCGGCAGGAGTACTTGATGGGCCACACGATGATCCACACGGGAGAGAAACCCTTCGCGTGCTCCATCTGCGGCGGCGGCTTCTCACTCAAGGGCACGCTGATGATCCACATGAGGACGCACAGCGGCGAGAGACCCTTCCCTTGCTCCGTCTGCGGCGAGCGATTCTCCCAGAAGGTCAACCTGACCACGCACATGAGGACGCACACGGGAGAGAAACCTTTCTCCTGCTCCGTGTGTGGGGAGAATTTCTCCCAGAAAGGAAACTTGATGAAGCACATGAGGACGCACACCGGGGAGAAACCCTTCCCCTGCTCGGTGTGCGGCGAAAAGTTCTCTCAAAAAGGGAACCTGGTGATCCACATGAGGACGCACACGGGGGAGAAACCGTTTCCCTGCTCGGTGTGTGGTAAAAAGTTTGCCCTGAAAGGCAGCTTGAGGAAACACACCAGGACGCACACCGGCGAGAAACCGTTCGCTTGCTCCGTTTGCGGCGAGAAGTTTGCGCAGAAAGGCAATTTGAATATTCACGCCAGGAAGCACACGGGAGAGAAACCCTTCAGCTGCAACACGTGTCAGGACTAATTTCTCAGTTGAAATCAGCTTAGCAAGCATAAATGTGCGCGTGACAGCGACACCGCTAAATGAATGCTAAGCCGGGTGCATTTATGGCGCTTTTATCGACACCGTATGGCGCTCCAAGCGCTTTTTACAACTCGAGGCTGCGAAGTTGGTTTGAGGGTCTTCCTCGAGGGCCCTTTGAGCATCGAACCTGCAACAAGATTTTGGAAAAAATGATTATTGAAAGCTTTTCAAGTCCTTAGTCATAAAAACAGGGGAAAAGGATTTAAAAAAACAAACAAACTTGGATTCCACTTTGAGGCTGAACTTCCTGAGAACGTTTCATTCAGAAAAATGTTATTTTTGTTTGCAAACAGTTTCAATGCTGGTCTACTGTTTCCGAACATGTGAAATAGACGCAAGTAAATTGTGACGTTTTGTTTGTTCGCCTTTGTTTGAAATTTGAAATAATGAGAAAAAAATTCAACAATATTTGAAAAAAGAAAAACCCATAAAACTGTTAAGGGAAAATGATAAAAAGTAAAACAAAAAATATTAGGAAAACATTTTTTAAGGAAAAATACTGAAACATATAAGGTGAAAAAATACAAAATATTGAAACGTGGGAATGATTTTTGTCTATGGTGACTGGTCAACTGCCCTGACATTAACGGCGACCAATCCATTATTGATTTTATTAAATATAATTTGTGATTGTCATAAAATTGCGGCTCCCCTCGAACAGCGGATTTAAAAAAACACACGATAAATTCTGATTAAAAAACTGTCGGAATAACGGTTGGGTTTTATGACGCACTGTTGTCGTTGCCTCCATTTCTCCACTTGATGGCAGCATTGTGCCGTCACGGATGCAGGTTGTCACCAGCTTCCACCCGCGAAGAATAAAAGGCGGAAATGATTTGCACGTCGCCAAACGGAGGCCTGCTAGCCCTAAAACAGCCTTTACTGACGCCTCTCAAATCGGAACTATGGATTTGTATTAATGTTTATACGGTTTTAGGTGTTATATACATGAAAAAGTTTGAGCAGTTCCTCTTTAGCGCGCACGTCAAAGCGTGGTTAGCTTAGCTCGTTATCTTCCTAACAAAAGTGTCGCTGCAACATGCTAAGCGGACGCGACGCAAGTGTGAGCGTCAAGTGGACAAACATGGGCAGAAAAGTCAAACAAACCTTGGTGGGGCCGTAAAAAAAAAGAAGCGCAGAACGAGAAGGAGGAACTCGGCGACGACTGGACGCTTCGATGGACTCACGCGAAGCAGGTCGGTCTTCTGAAGATGACTTTCATCAATCAATCAATCAATCAATCACAACTTTGAATGAACCAGACCGAGCTTGCTTGCTTGCTTTCTTTCTTTCTTTCTTTCTTTCTTTCTTTCTTTCTTTCTTTCTTTCTTTCTTTCTTGGCGATCGGGCTTACAAGGCGGATCACAATTTACATTAGAACAATAACAATACAATATAAATATGAATGAAGGCAGCGTGACAACTTTTGAGCCAGGATGAAGAGCAGCAAATATCGATCAAATGTGCTCCAGTAATGCAAGCGCAAAAAAAACACAACAAAACAACAACATGGGGAAGATTGATAGAATGAACGTGCATCCCGAGAAAAGAAAGAAAACAACAGATTCTGAAAATTGTCATTTCAAAATCTACGAAAAGGCGCAACAAGGCCACTGAAGGTCTCAAATAACCACAAAACAAAATGGAAAAACCGCACAATTCCATATTTTCTTCCCCTAAGGAAAAACTCTTAAGCGTTAGGAATTAAAAAGTTACAAAGAATAAGATGAAAAACGCAAATTAGGTGAAAAACAAAAACAATGCCATGTTCATAAAGGACTATGTATGTCAAAAACTAATATTTTAAATAGCTACAAATTTAGTCCTAATAATGCAGTTACAAAAATAAGTTTCAACAAATAACCCGAAAATATTTGTCAAGAATAAAATAATAGATTGGGAAAAATATTAGGAATCAAGTACAATTTGTACTTTGTGAGCATTTTATGAAAATTCTGAACACGTGAACATATTAAGAACATCTTGAGCAAAATCTGAGTGTTGCGGACATTTTGAACATAATTCATTCATTTCGTTCCTGCTGGCTGTTTTCAAAGGCGAGTTTTCCGTGTTGGAGCCATTTTGGAGCATCTTTCAAGAGCAGCACAATTTCGTCTTCTGGCACAAAAGAAGGAGCAAAACATATCAAACAAAAAGTATGCTACCTTCTTTCACCAGATTTAAAAAAAAAAAAACCCACTTGAGACAGCAGGGAATGAGTTCAATTTCTGACCATTGCATGCGTTTTATTGAAGTAAGGCATCAAATTACCGTCTGGCCTGCACTCACCGATGATGTCATCCTCGTGCATTCATCTTCCGGTTTCTGGCAGACACCCAGCAAGGGGAGCGGATCTCGGGGGTGAAGTGCGAAGCTCAGGCGGATGAGGCGCCGTCGTCCCCCCGCGTCAAACAGGAAGAGGAGGAACGCGGCATCAGTCAGGAAGTCGCGATGAAGAATGAAGACGACGATGGAGGTGAGGAGAAGCTCTTGGCGCCGCTCTCAGACTGCGACGAGGACGAGCCGAACGGAAGCGCGAGGGGCCGCAACGCGTTGGAGTGCTGCCGGTGCCGCAAAGCGTTCGGCAGCAAGAGCAACCTGAAGCGGCACATGGGCTGCCACACCGGAGAAAAACTCTTTGGCTGCTCGGCGTGCGGCAAGCGCTTCTCGCAGAAGGGAATCCTGATGCGCCACGCCCGCACGCATACGGGGGAGAAACCCTTCAGTTGCCCCTTCTGCGCCAAACGCTTCTCCATGAAGGGCAACCTGCTGACGCACACCCGCATCCACACCGGCGAGAAGCCCTTCCCGTGTTCGGCGTGCGGCGCCAGCTTCACCGTCCGCTCGGCGCTGGTGCAGCACGTCCGGACGCACACCGGAGAGAGACCGTTTGCCTGCTCCTTCTGCGGGAAAAGCTTCTCGCAGAAGGTCAGCCTGAGGACGCACTTGCGAAGGCACACGGGCGAGAAGGCGTTCCGGTGCCACGCGTGCGACCGCGCCTTCGCTCACAAGTATCAGCTCAACAAACACCCGTGCGCAGGCGACAAGAGCGCAACGTCGTCCGGCCCCTGACGGGGGAAGACTGCCATGTGGCACTGGGGTCAAAGTGCACTCACGGCCAGTGCGACTGTGAACTGCGGAGAGCTCCTTTCGGTGATCACTTGGGATGACCTCACTCGGAAACGGACGAGAAACATACTTGCACAAAACGACGTGTTTGTTGAAAACTGCTCCTTCTCGAAGGAGTTTGTCACGTCTTCGCTAGGGATGTAACGATACCGGCAATATCGTGATATTCAAGCTGCCACAATATCGTCATCATGGTCACGATATGAAAAGCAGCACATCTGTTCAAAAAGTCAGGTTGATTTCCATTTGCGCAATTCTAGCACCCTATGGTGGCTCGTTTTTTAATTTCCACAAGGCATGTTTTGGCCCTTCTATGTTTCAAATAATGCTCAGATGAAGGGGAACGAACGGAATTTGCTTATGAATCGAGTCAATATGTGGAGGAATTTAATGTGTGCTTCAATTAGCAAGTAAGTGCCTCAATATGAATTGTTATTAGAGATTGTAGGTTGTTTATATGCATTGCAAACAAAACAAAAAAAAGAAGCTTCTTCTTCCCCTTAGGACCTGGACTGGATTTCCAGGTGACGTCATCCAACTCCACTGCGATGAACTCGCTCACTTCCCTAAATTTCTTTTCTCCCGACAGCCTGCAAAGTTAGCGACTCTTTGAAACGTTTCAACTTGCGCTGGAATCGGATCTCCGTCAAGTGAGCAACACTGGCCAAGTCCATTTTACTTGTGTTACCTTTCATGACTGTTTTGTACTCATTTTGGGTGCTGAATCCAAAAACTTAGCTCACTTTTTCTCTATTAACTGAATTGCTCCCAAAGACGTATCTATACGTTTTTTTTTTTGTTTTTTTTATGCTAGAGCATACAGAAGGCTTTGATGCAGCCCCCGAACTGAAGAGAATGCTTGAAGCAATGGTAGTTATTACAAAAACGGCCAGCAGTTGGCAGAAGAGTAAAAAAAGTGACTGCAATTTTGGAATCGGCATAAAAAATTGAACTCAAGTACATTTTTGGTGCATTGAAGTATGTTTGCTTCCGTAAATGTCTTCATCATCCGTCATTTGGTGCGTGAGGAAACGAACAAGATATTTGAGAGTCGTGGAAATGTAGTTGATGTTTCTCCAGCATCACAAGTGTGTTTTGCTCCAATAAATTCATCGCAATCTGTCGAATTCATATGCATTACAAAAAAACGATTTATTGAATGTAAATGTTATGGTCACATGTATTATGCTGAAATAAAGGCAATTGAACCATGAAATCATACAAACGACAGTTTTATTTACTATTCGCCTGATTTACAATTTCTAGTAAATCAGATGACAACAATGTCAACAAATCTTGCGGCTTTATCACTTCAACTGTTCATGTTTCATGAAAAGATGATGTACAAAAATGTGGACTGCACTTTACCATTTAACTTGCAGTATCTGGAAATTTTCCCAATAAATACATAAAATAAATACATAAAATTGAGTGAAATGGACGTGAAGACGAAAAGCGTCCGGTGCAGCTTCATTCCTGACTTCTCTCCTCAGGAGCGCATTTGTGCTTGGTCAGCTGATACTTTTGCGTGAATCTCTGCGGACAACGTTGACAAGCGAAAGGTTTCTCTCCCGTGTGTTTCCTGACGTGCTTCATCAAGTTCCCCTTTTGGGAGAAGGTCTGCGTGCAAACGGAGCAGGAGAAGGGTTTCTCCACGCCGTGCGTGCTCTTGTGCGTCACCAAACTGCCTTTTTGCGAGAAGCGTTTGCCGCAAATTGAGCAGGGGTAGGGTTTCTCTCCGCTGTGTGTCCTCATGTGTCTCATCAGGTGTCCCTTCTGGGAGAATTTCTGCTCGCAAAGGGAGCAGGGGAACGGTTTCTCGCCGGTGTGCGTCCTCATGTGTCTCAAAAGCGCCGAACGCAGACTGAAGCTGTTCTCGCAGGCGGCGCACGAGAACGTTTTCTCGCCGGTGTGAGTGTGCGCGTGCGTGGCCAAGTTGCCTTTGCGGGAGAATCGCTCCCCGCAGACGGAGCATGTGAACGGTTTCTCTCCTGTGTGCGTGCTGGCATGTTTCATCAGATTCCCCTTTTCGGAAAATCTTTTGCCGCACAGCGGGCAGGGGAAGGGTTTCTCTCCCGTGTGCGTCCTCACGTGGAGCTTCAAGTTGCTCTTTCTGGGGAAGGCTTTGCCGCAAAACGGACAACCGAAGATTTTCTCTCTCGCGTGACCTTGCACGTGTCCTTGCAAAGCGGACGAATCGGGGAAGGTTTTGTCGCATTGACAACAGGTCAAATTGGAGTCGTCGTCGTCGTCGTCGTCGTCGCGTAACGTGAACTTGTCCTCGCTGTCCGACAGCGGGCAGGATTGCGCCGGCCCCATTCGGACGTTCCCACTTTCGCCGAGATGACGTTGGGACAAGTGAGCTTCATCTTGGTCATCTTCATCCTTGACAATCACGTGAATCACCGGCAAGTCGGCCGCCTCGGGTCCGATGTCCGCTTCCTCCTCTTCCGCTTTAATGCTGGAGCGCTCCTCCTCCTTCTTCTCCAAGCTGGAGCTCCAATCCTGCTGCTCACCTTCTTCAACGACGTCTGCACGAGACAAGACGACAATTGTTCAGCACATACAAATAGAAACTCATTTTCACTATTTATATATTTGGTTTATTGATTTTACTTGTTTTTTTTAACGTTTTGTACAGCGACCTTGAGTATCCTAAAAGGCACTTCAAATGAAATGTATTATTATTATTATTATTATTTTATACCTGCTCAATTCTGGTACACACGCACATCCGTCTTACGTCACCGATAAAACAACTAAAACATTTATACTGGACCCTTTTTCCCTGAATGCATTCAATTCAATGACAAATTGCCAAGTGACTAAGACAGTGTGTGAGAATACGAACTTGTTGTGTGAGAGTCCATGTGAGCTTGCAGACTTCTTCTTCTTTTGGTTCCCCAAAGTTCGTCCTGGTGCTCCGCCAACGTCCGTTTCTCACACGACGACGTTTTCCTTCACATTTTCCACACAAATGGACAACAACACTTTTTAGCAATTAGCATGTGCGGCTAACTTCCGCCTAACAAGCAAAACAAACTGCAGAAGCCTCAAAGTCGACCGAGGAAAGTTTGCGACCAACTGCGATGTTTTGTCACTGACCCCGGTCAACATCTTCTACTTCATAGATAAGAAAAGAGGCGGCAAAAAGACAGTAATTGCACATTTCAAAATCACACTAAGCTAGCGCTCCGGTCAAGCGGAAGTGACGTATGGCAGGAGAGGCGTCGGAGAAGCTACGGCAACTCCACATGGACAATTACAAGGCCCGTTTTATTGTCCTTCAAAGTGGATATTTATTTATGATACACGTATAGCCCTTTAAAACGCTTTATTTGATATTTTTTAAATTCCTGAATACATCAACTACATATAAGTTGCGCTTCAGTAAGTTTGACCAGGTAAAGAAATAGTTTTGGGAGCTTAATGATGGGCCCCAAATTCTCCAATTTTAAAAGAACGTGTTAACATAAAAAATCGTCAAATCATTTGCCGTGAAGCTCTTCTGAAATGCGTTTCCCTGACCGTTGATCTATAGTTTATAACATTCAATTGCAAAATAGGGAAGAACAAAACAGCCAACTATTAAAAGCATTCACATTTGAAAGTCTCACTTAGGAATGACTATGTCAGTTCACTTTTGCGAGATTTACAAAGGACTTCTTCAGTTCAATCAGAAAAACTGAAAGAGTGAAGAAGGATTACAAAGTTATGTATGTGGAATTTCCCCAGAATAAAATAACATTTACAACGTGGCTAAGTGAAACATTTTTTCCCCATTCAAAATAGATGTGCTATCCTTGGGTTTATTTGCTATACATTGACACGTTTTATTTGGAAATAGTCTTTTTTTTTTATAATAATAATTTTAAACTTAGATGATGGAATTGCAAATGAAAAATTGCAGAAGAAAAGGAACATTTTACTTCACCATAATTAAGATGGCATTTTTTTTGACTTTTTATTAGGATTATAAATATTGTGAAAAGGGATTCAAAAAAGAAGGTCTTTACTCCTGAATTCGACCCTCATGACTCGCCGTCCATCGTCCAAAAATGGCGGCCAATGTACATGCGCACTGCTGATTTGCAGCAGCCAGCAACAACAACATTTAAAACGTCGTTTCGAACACAGTTTGCGTCTAAATGTTCCATTTCCCTCCTTTGCTGCTAATTTTCGTTTCATTAAATGCTCGTTGTTGACATCTAAGGTCGACAAAAATCGCTTTTTGCGACGAGCTCGTCCCGGTACACGTTGAAGCGTCTCCCGACAACTAGCGTAGCTTGTTAGCCGCCGCTGCCAAGCGTTGTCGCCGTTTGCATGGCGAAAGTGCCCCCAAAAAATGAACGGCCTGCTGCAATCGTGTTTGTAGGAAAGACGGCGGAACACGAGGGCGAACTTTGCGGAACAAAAGAGGAGAAACAATCCCAGATGGACGCGCACGCAGCAGGTTGGTCGCTTCAATCCTCGAACGTCATCACTGTTTCGCATTGCATACTACTTTTAAAAGGGAGGATTTTAGCACTCGATGGCAATTAATTTCCACTCGGGAATTAATTTTACCATCTCCCTTTCCAAAAAGATGCCACCAATCAAGATGGGGAAAAAAAACAGTCCATACTGCGAATGCTTGTTTGCCCACAGTGGAGATCAAAAGTGGTCTAGATTGTTGAATTGTCAACTAATTGATTCATCTGGCTTTTTTTTAATTTGATTTAACAATGAATCAGACAAAAAAAGTTTTGATTTCCAGCCTTTAATCATAAAGCACCACATTATTTCAAATGAAGAGTTCCAGAGTTCTTTGCTTTGATCTGGAACAAAAAAGATAAGACAAAAAAAACAACAGAAAATCGACCAAAAAATGAGATCCTTTTAAAAAATTAGCAAACGTGATTAAATACAAAGATAATCTGTCTGAGTTCATAAATCTGAGAATGTTGACTGTTTTGAGGGTGAAATTCAGGGGATTGAAAATCACTTTTCTTCATTGGATTAGGCAGTGTTTAGAAACATGAATAGTTCAGCGATTGTCACCCAAATTGATGTGCACGTCTACTTCAGAGTGCGAAAATATTGGAAAGATTGCGCCAATGTTTTAGATTTGATAAGTCGTGACGTAATGTCCATAAAAATCCAGAATATTTTGACTTTGGCTCTATTTGCATACTAGTATGATATGCTAACTGTTATTTCAAGTTTTTTTTTTTTTGGCAGTTTGTGAGATCATTTTCTACTTCTACCACTAAAATTTCAGGTTAGAAGCCACTGTACTCGCAGGACAAAAAAAAAAAAAAAGGTTCGCCTGGAGCTATGCACTGATTCCATCAAATTTGCGTCCCCCGTCTCGTGTCTCTGCGTTTATATGAGTGTGCTCCAAAATTGTCCTCTTGTGTCCTGCAGATGTCCAGCAGCTGCTGCTGAGTCCAGAACATCTCCCCGCTCAGCGCCAGGAAGAGGAAGAGGAAGAGGAAGAGGAAGAGGAAGAAGAGGATCCGACGCCCTGCCACGTTAAAGAGGAAGATGAAGAAGTGGACGTGAGCCAGCAGGGGGAGCGGCTGCGAGGTGGCAACGACGACGACGAGACGGACATCCCGGTGATTTGCGTCGTCGTGAAAAGTGAAGATGAAGAGAGTGAGGAGAGCGCCGAAATGGAACCAGCGCAGGTGGAAGGTGACTCGAGAAATCGCGCATGCGGCCTGAAATGTTCCCGATGCGACCAAATGTTTGCCTTCGAGTCGGATCTGAAGACGCACGTGAGAAGTCACACGGGAGAAAAACTATTCAGCTGCTCGCTGTGCGCTAAAAGCTTCACTCAGAAGGGCACGCTGACCATCCACATGAGGAAACACACCGGAGAGAAGCCGTTCCCGTGTCCGGCGTGCGACATGACTTTTCGAGATCGCTCGACGATGGTCAAGCACACGCAGACGCACACGGGGGAGAAATCCTTCGCTTGCGCCGTCTGCGGTCAAAGCTTCGCCAGAAAGAGCAACTTGAAGGAGCACGCAAAAACGCACAGCGGAGAGAAACCTTTCGCCTGCTCCATCTGCGCCAAAGGTTTTGCGAAAAACATCAATTTGAAAGCTCACATGCGGATCCACACCGGAGAAAAACCCTTCGCCTGCTCGCTGTGCGACATGACCTTCCGCTTCCAGTCGTCGTTGATCCCGCACATGCGAACGCACACCGGCGAGAGCTTCGCGTGCTCCTTCTGCGGCAAAATCTTTTCCAGGATGATGAGCTTGATCGAGCACACCAGGATCCACACGGGAGAGAAACCCTTCTCGTGCTCCGTGTGCAACATGACCTTCCGGCTGCAGTCCACCATCGCCAACCACATGAAAACGCACAGCGGAGAGAAACCTTTTGCTTGCTCCGTGTGCGGCTCCCGCTTCACGCTGCAAGCCACCATGCTGAGACACATGAGAACGCACACGGGGGAGAAACCGTTCCCTTGTCTCGTGTGTGGGCACAAGTTTGCTTACAAGTATCAGCTCAACAAACACAAATGTGGCGGCGAGAGCAGCGGCGGCTTGATCTGACTTTTTATTCCCCAAAAACGAAAAACATCATACTACAAAATGATCGTATTGTCATTCGACGTCTTGTACTTGTCATATCAAATAAAATATTTCAAGTGCGTCAGAACAGTGTGACCACCCAGGAAGGAACCCGAGTCCTCAGTACTGTGAGGCGGACGCGCTCCAAACATTACGTAACAAAATCAATTTCATTGTAACGTTAACAAAGTAACCTGGGGCAAGATTGCCTTTTAAAATAAATGAATTTCACTTGTAAAACATTGAATTTGAGGGAGGAAAAGTCCTGTTTAACCTCTGTAGTTTAGGTATATAAATTGTCAGCCACATTGCGACCAATAAACTTATTCTTATTCTGGCTGGAGATGTCTCATTTTTTAAAAAAGCTTTATTTTAACCTTGCAGTTAAATCACAAACCGCTAGAGGACCACATTTGCCCCACACAAGTTTTGTTGTTTGTCCAAGTGGCGTTGCCGTAGCCCGTCGTTGATTGGCACAGAGCTCGGAAATACTTCCGGGTTTTTTGGACACTATCGAAAAGTCAGATGCGAATTGCGTGTAAATGTGATATTATTGTCTTTTTGTTTGTTTTTTGCTGCACGTCTTCTTCTCAGTGAAAGCTGCCTTATTGACACCGTACAAAGACATACGTCGCAGTTTGTCACAGTCTCGCTGAAAATTTCTCCAGCTCGCTCGCCTACTAGCTTGTTAGCCGCTAACAAAGGTTAGCCGACATGCTAAAGCCGTGTCGCCATTGGATGGAAATGCGCCAGCAAGTGCAAAAAAACAAAACAAATGTTTGTATTGTTGTAGTTTGAAAGCACCGGGAGGAATCTTGCTCGCACATAAGAGGACAAGGAGCGCCCAGTCGACGTTTTCCTTGTCCAACCTCAAATGGACTCGCACACAGCAGGTTGGTTTCTAAACACGATTGAGCATTTTGACAGTCTCCCTCGTTATCCTCTTTGAAACGACGTCTGAAAACACATCTGTATTCTTTGGCTTTTGGCGCACCAGGAGACTTTTTTTTTTTGGTGTTTTGTGGTGTGTATGAGTTTATGTTTAGTCTACTTATTTATGTATTTATTTTATTTATCTCTCTATTCACTACTTCTTATTTATTTACTGGTGTAAAATGTATTGACTTGTAAAAACAAAAACAAAATGTTTGCTTTGTTTTTGTTTACTGCAAAACTGATGTTGATGTACAGCACTTTGTATACAGCAACGCCTGTTCTTAAAGCGCTTTAGAAATCAAGTTGAGTTGAGTCTGACATGTGTGCTTGTCGTCTTTTGATCCATTCAAAATTACAAACAATGAAGGCACAATTCGTCTTTTGTCTTCAGACGTGTTGGGGCCACCCCACATGAAAGAGGAAGAGCCCCCTGGCATCAAAAAGGAGGAGCCGGAGCTCCTCCCCCTGAAGGAGGAAGCGGAGGAGCACAGCGTCAGTCGGGAGGACGTCGCGAAACTCGCAGTGGTCGTGAAAAGCGAAGAAGATGACGAGGGGGGAGGATGGAAAGCCGAGCGCCTCCTGGCCCCGCTCTCGGATGACGAGGCAACTTCCACGTCGCGCTCTCCCGACACCGACCACCCTGAAGACGACGACGACAATCCCAAAGGTGATGTGAGCTTGATATGTTCTCAGTGTGACAAAACGTTTGGCAAGAGGAGAAGTTTAAAGCGTCACTTGCACACGGGGGAGAAACCGTTCGTGTGCTCGCTTTGCGGCAAAACGCTCCAACGTAAAACGCAAGTCGGGAGACACGCGGGGGAGAAACCGTACGGCTGCCGCTTTTGCGGCAAAAGCTTCTCGCAGAGGGCCCGCCTGGCCGCGCACGGCAGGACCCACACGGGAGAGAGACCCTTCGGCTGCTCCCTTTGCGAGGCCGACTTCGCCGACAGCTCGGCGCTGGCGCGCCACGCGCGGACGCACACGGGGGAGAGACCCTTCGCGTGCTCCGTCTGCCGCGAGCGCTTCTCGCAGAGGGGCAACCTGACGACGCACATGAGGACGCACACGGGCGAGAGACCCTTCGCGTGCTCGCTCTGCGGCGAGCGCTTCTCGCAGAAGGGCAACTTGAAGACGCACGCGAGGAGGCACACCGGGGAGAAACCCTTCAGCTGCACTTGGTGCGGGGAGAGCTTCGCTCGCCAGTATCAGCTGTTCAAACACAACTGCGCTGCCAGGAGTGGCATGTTTTCGTCCTGATCCTTTTGCACAGGTGTGTAGAATTCAAAACAAACAATGAGATGGGGACGCCTCCAACTCCAACACATTATTGGTGAATTATTTGCTTGTAACACTTTTTGGAATACGTTCCCGTTCGCTCGCTTCCTTTTGTCCTTTTCCAAAGTGTGTTTGTTTGTCTGTCTTTCCGTCTTGCAGACGTCCGGCCGTCGCAACCTGAGACGCCCCGCCTCACCCACCAAGTGGTTGTGAAGAGTGAAGATGACGATGACGAAGATGAGGCCGAAACGACGGCGCTGCGATGCGGCGAGTGCCACAAACGCTTCGGCGACAAGCGCCACCTGAAGCGCCACGCGCGCTGCCACACGGGGGAGAAACCCTTCGTCTGCTCCTTTTGCGGCAAGGCCTTCCCCCGCAACGAGCATCTGAGGTCGCACGTGCGGATCCACACGGGCGAGAAGCCCTTCGCGTGCTCGGCGTGCGGCCGCACCTTCTCCCACAAGTCCAACCTGACGGCGCACGCGAGGCGGCACACTGGCGAGAAGCCGTACGCGTGCCGCCTGTGCGGCCAGCGCTTCTCGCGCCAAGTCGGCCTGAGCGTCCACACCAGGACGCACACCGGGGAGAAACCCTTCGGCTGCTCCATCTGCGCCAAAACCTTCTCCCTCAAGGAGCACTTGAGGACGCACGCCAGGACGCACAGCGGAGAGAAACCCTTCTCCTGCTCCTTTTGCCCGGCGGCTTTCGCCGACCGCTCGGCGCTGAGAAGGCACTGTGGGACGCACGCGGGGGAGAAACCCTTCTCATGCTCCGTGTGCGGCAAACGCTTCTCGCTGAAGGCCTACCTGACGGAACACCAGGCGGCGCACGGCGGCGAAAAGGCCTTCTCGTGTGGCGCGTGCGAGTCCAAATTTAGTTTCCGTTCGGCGTTGGCGCGTCACATGAAGACGCACGGTGCGGACAACGTGCAGAAGAGCAAACGCCGCGCGGCGGGTGCTGCTGAACACGCCAGCAACCAGTGAAGAAGCCAACGTGCTGGATGAGAAAGTAAATGTTTTAAGTGTCAGTATTTGCAAGTTATTGACGTATGATGAATTGTTTATCATGATTCTGTATGAAAGGCATGTGCAATTGATTCCATTTTAATGCAATTTACTCTTGTGCCTATAATTGATAACTTCTGATAAATTTGGATAATAAAGGATTATCTATGTATCAAGATAAAGGTCTGTGGCTCTTTAATTGTATTAATAACTGAATAATATATTTTTATTGTGATAGTTACTTTAATTAGACTAATATCGTATAGTAAGGCTTTTTTTTTTTAATGACCAGGAAGGCACGATTCTTGTTTTTTTTTAACAAACTGATATAGTAAGTCGTTTTTTGTTTTTTTGTTTTTGTTTTTTAAGGCCATGTATAGTAATGTGAGTTTTTTTTATAACCAAGTATAGTCCGTTTTTTTTTTTTTTTTTTTTACAAAAAAAACGTATAGTATGGCGTTTTTTTCTTTTTTTTAATGATCAAGTATAGTTAAGCGTCTTAATTTTTTAATTTTTTTAAAAACACCAAGTATTTTTAAAAGATGGCCATGTATCTCATCTTTAAAAAAAAAAAGACCATGTATTTATATATGTATATTTTTTTTTTTACAAAAATAACGTATAGTATGGCGTTTTTTTTTTTTTTTTAATGATCAACTATAGTTAAGCGTCTTAATTTTTAATTTTTTTTAAAACACCAAGTATTTTTAAAAGATAGCCATGTATCTCATCTTAAAAAAAAAAAAAAAATGTATATTGACTTTTTTTTTTTTTTTACAAAAAAACCGTATAGTATGGCGTGTTTTTTTTTAATGATCAACTATAGTTAAGCGTCTTAATTTTTAATTTTTTTTAAAACACTAAGTATTTTTAAAAGATAGCCATGTATCTCATCTTTAAAAAAAAAAAAAAAACATGTATATTGACTTTTTTTTTTTTTTTTTACAAAAAAACCGTATAGTATGGCGTGTTTTTTTTTTTAATGATCAACTATAGTTAAGCGTCTTAATTTTTAATTTTTTTTAAAACACCAAGTATTTTTAAAAGATGGTCATGTATCTCATCTTTAAAAAAAAAAAAAAAAAAAGACCATGTATATTGAGACGTTTTTGTTTGTTTTTTTAACAAAGAAAAACGTATAGTATGGCGTTTTTTTTTTTTTTTTTTAATGATCAACTATAGTTAAGCGTCTTAATTTTTAATTTTTTTTAAAACACCAAGTATTTTTAAAAGATGCTCATGTATCTCATCTTTAAAAAAAAAAAAAAAAGACCATGTATATATATATATATTTTTTTTTACACAACCGTATAGCCAGGCTTTAGTTTTTTAACGACCATTTCGACTAGATTTTTAACGTAAGGAGTCGTATTGCATTCGCTTGAAAAAAAATGTTTGACTAATGTTTGGGGGAGCTTTGTGGGGGTTTTTTGTAGTATTTTTTTCTGTTTTATTAAATATATTTTTCCTGTTTTGCTCAGTAATTTTGCACTTCCATAATAAACAGACAAACAGAAGAATTTCATATTCAAAATTGTAATTCAAAGTCGCAATTTAAAGAGCAAATTGAGATTAAATTCAAATTTGAAAGTTCAAATTCAAAATGAAAGAACGGACACAGAGCCATCAATTTCACATCTTTATGACACTTCTTTGGATATATAGATATATATATATATATAGGCTGCGTAATCTTCCATGTAAAGCAGACAGACATTAAAGATTGATTTGATTTTGCGGTTGCGGTGCAAAAGCGTGCACGTGGCGTTGCCATGGAGACCAAGCGGACAAACTTTGGGCGAGCTGTCGAAAGAACACGACAAGAAAACGCCAAAAGGTCACGTTGGCGTCACGGCAACAACAAAGAGCATCGGGCCGGGGGCGGGGTCAGGGGTCAGGGGTCAGGTGACGTTTGACGACGACATCACAGCTCCTCGGCCATCTGCAGCAGCGAGTTGATGGCGGCGTTTTTGTCGCCCTGCTGCGCCTCCAGAACCGTGCGCACCACGTCCTGGTCCAGGTTGGGGAACATGTCCTGCAGGGCCTTCAGGTCCTCCTCGGCGCACGCCACCGGCGCCACGCCCGGAGCCACCGGCGCCACGCCGCCGACGCCGCCGCCCTGCTGGTTGTACACGGGCGCCACGCCTGAAACGCAAGCAAAAATAAAAAATAAATAAATAAAAAAAAGGCAGCAAAGCGCTACTTTGAAACCCAAATTTGAAACCTTCACCGGAATTCTGAGCGAGCGCGACGGAACGACTGACCTGCGATGGGCACGTAGCCGACGCCTTGCTGGTACACGGAGGGCATTAGGACCACGGGTTGCGTCATCATCCCCGCCGGGAACGACTGCCACCACACAACAAGCAATCGGCACACGTCAGTTGCACGACATGCACTTCACCACTAGATGGCACACAACACCCATTTTCAACATGAGCGGCAGCATCACTTTTTTTTTTTTTTTTTGCTGATTTGGATCATGTATTTGGGCCACATATATATATGTAGGGGGTTGGTGTAAAAAAAAATAAATAAAAAAATAAAAAAATATTGGAATATAAACAAATATATATATATATATATATATATATATATATATAATAAAATAAATAAATAAAATTCTAATTACTATATATAATATAATCTATTATTATTATTATTATTATTTATAAAATATAAATAAATAAAATTAAAAAAAATATTTATACATGGTCCTAATACAGCATCATATACGCAAGACAAATGCAGGACTTTAAATTGAGTCATCTGGATTTAAAAAAAAAAAAAAATCATATTGGTGGTCGGAAAAAATGCACAAAATGGTTTCTTGTAACTTAACATTGGTTTGCGGTTATAGCTTTTTTTTTTTTTCTTTTTTTTTGCACAACAACATACTTTTAATGGGAAAAAAATTAATGTTAATGAAAAAAGAAGTTAAAATGATACCAAAACAAAAAAAAACATATAAAACGGCAAGTCAAGTCAAGTCAAGTCAACAAAAAAAAATCTATACATAATTAACGGGAACTTAATATATATATACGTATATATATATATATATATATATATATATATATATATATATATATATATATATATATATATATATATATATATATATATATATATATATAAATGTATATATATATAAAACGCGGATGTCCATGATCACGGGTAGTTTTTGGAACGTAACACCCGTGATAAGCAAGTGAATGAAGACTGTTCTAAGAATGGAAGTATCCTCTAAAGGAGATGCTGAGGTGGGACAAGACGTATTTAAATAATAAACTTTTTTTTTTCAAGAAATATTTGGGTAAACAAAAACAGTGTTTCCCCCCCATTGAACACAACCTATTTGATTTTGGTCATCGAAACGTCACATGACGCACTTCTGTTTGAATCCATCTTAGCAAGTCGCATTGTCCCGTGGCCATTCATGATGATTTACTCACCGAGAAGGACATGACCAGGTTGATCATGCCTTCCTTGTCGTCGCCCTGCCGGCCGCTGAGCGTGAACCACTCGTCCAGCGTGCCGCCCTCCCGCACGCTGTCGGGGATGCTGACGTGGGTCCACGCGATGCGGTCGTCCATGGAGAACGCCCGCTGCCGCCGCCACAAGCGTCAAAAGGCACGAAAACAAAGACATCCGAAAAATAACGACGTGACCGCTCACCTCGTCGAAGATCTCCAGGTAGAAGGAGTCGACGGCGGGCGGCAGCGTGCATTGGATGACTTTGTTCCAGCGGGGGTTTTTGGCGCCGTTGTGCGCCGTCGGCGTCTCGTACACGGCGTAGCCCAGACGCACGCGGCAGTACGGGTCCATGCGAGTCATGCCGTAGTTCTTGGCCAGCTTGGCCTGAAGGGGAAAAGACAGCAAATCTTTGGAAAGTGACGACGACGTACTTCTTGGCTACTGATTCACAAGATCCATCAAAATATTACATTTGATTTATTTATATAGTGTTACATACAAATACATATATGAAAGAATTTTACAATTACATTTAAATTTAATCCCCAGGTGGCTGGGACCAGGATTATTATAGTTTTGGAATTGTAATTTTTTTTAGTTACTTTTTCATCCGTTTTGAGTTTTGTTTTTTTAAAATTTAATTAGTTTTAGTTATTTAATAAACACTTAATTGAGTTTCAGTATTGAGTTGTTGTTTTTTAAACGTGTATGACTTGTGCGCAATATTTATTTATTTTTTTAAATCACCATCAGTTGTTACCTGTACCACGGTGATGCTCAGTCGGCCCACGGTTCCGATGGCGCCGCCGTACTGCAGCTGTCGCGCGGCCTGCGCATCCAACTGGATCTGATGATGATGATGATGATGATGATGATGTGTCGGCGTGATGCGCAGGAAGTCCTGCGGGAGCTCGCCCACGTACACCTACGCACATTACCATCCAGCACAATTACATCATGAGCATTCTTTCTTCAAGCAATCAAGTACCGGTAGATGGATCTTTTTCCCAAGCAAATATATGATGAATACAAATGCTGCACTTCTTTTCCCCTAAAAAAAATGATAGCCAAGTCCAAACAGGCTGTGATGACTGCGCGTTTGTAAAAAATAGCACCAATCTCAGCACGGATGCTAACGAGCAGTGGAGATAATAAATCAAATCGCAGAAAAAGGAAGCAAGAGATGCCCAGTTAGCAGCTAGCCAGCTATAAAAGCAGAATCCAGCAATTAGCTTCATCTCCTGAAGACTTTTTATGATTATTTTTTGCTTATTAGCAGCGCGTACGTTTAAAGCTGAGAAAAGTGAAATGCCTAAATAACGTTTCTGATGTCTAAAAATAAATTAACCGCTTTTACTGTAATGCGATTGCGGTGAGAGGCGTACGTGACCCACTTCGTTGTATATATAATCAACAAATTAAAAAATAAATAAATAAAAATCATTAAAACAAATGGAAAATTACTTCTCCCCGCTGTGTGCTGATGGTGGTCGCCATGTTGTTGTCGTCTTCCGACGATTCAAAAGCGGCAGTTTTGTTCACGTTTTGAATTCGGACGATACGAAACAAACATCAACTTCAAAACAAATCTTTTGCTTCCTGGTATTATGCCTGACCCGGAAGCAGAAGTGATTACCCCGCCACGCCCCCTGTTTCGAAATCGCGTTGTTTTATTTATTGTTTTAACACATTTTATATTACTCTGTAGAATGTATCATTTTAAATAGTAACAATAGATTTAGTTTAGTGATTGTTAGGTTAGGGCAGTGAAGCACGTACGTTACTCCGCCCATTCACAGAACACTTTGGCATACTGTACTGTTTATTTGTTTTTTTGTTTGTTTGCGTAATCAAATCAATACTGCCTATACAGGCCGGCGTCTTGGTTACGTAATATATTTAAAATTCTGTATGTTTTTTATACACACAAAATAAACACGGCACTTTTAAATATTTAAAATTAGTTTAGTGAAAATTAATCTGTAGAATTTTGTATAAATTTCACATTACAGCGTCCTTGAGGGGATTGAAATGTTTTATGTATTTTGAAAGTATTCGACAATTTTTCACTTTTATTAAATTAAACGGCGCCATCTGGTGGCCACAGCACGTCATCTGTTTTGTTTTTGAAAATATAAAATATGCGTACAATATTGGTTCAGGGTGTACCCCGCCTACTGCCCGAAGCCGGATGGGATAGGCTCCAGCACCCCCGCGACACTTGTGAGAAAAATAAGCGGTACAGAAAATGGATGGCTGGATGGATGGTTTCTCATTGTGCAATTCCGTTGCGGCGCGCACGCATGTGATGTGCCGGCCTGCCAATCACAGCGGTGGGCGGGACTGGCGCTAACAATTAATTATTTTTACAGGGAATAACATAATATGACCAAATACTTTGCTTTGTTTGAGCTTTTCTAACTACTAGTTGCCCGAAGTATTCATGTAGCACAACATGTAACTTATCGTTTATGTAATGTGACAGATGAGAGGAACTTCGGTGGTTGACGTTTCTTTGAATGCACAAGAGTGACAGAAGATTATTACTACTTTGCAAATTTAAATAACAGCCTGGGTATGTTTCCATTGAGAATATTTTATGGCATGTTGAAGAACCTAACAAGAAAGTCTAATTTGTGCAAAAAAAAAAGAATAAAGTCATTTAATAGGACAAATGTTTTAAAATACCGCAATATTTCATGAATCTCAAAGCAAATGGTATCGGCGATACTGGTACCAGTATTTACTTGGTATCGATCGATACCAAAATCTCAACTATCGCACAGCTCGAATGCAGAAGCAGAAATTAGACAGATGGACTTGGAAAATCACGCGTGATCGTGATGCCACATTTAATTCTTCATGTTTTTCACATCTTACGGAAAAAAAAGAACGCAACACGAGGAGTTCTTCACACAAAAATATGACATCATTAAATACATTAAAAAAAAAAAAGTCTTAAGGGATCTGTGCCTTGAATGACCAGGACTTGTCAATCATCACCCGTTACCATGGCAGCGACTTGGTTGCCACAAGTCCAACAAGTGCAAACCGTCGTGAGGGTTTCGTGCACATTTGAAAAGTTGTTGAATGTCATTGAAGGTCAGGAGGTCGTTTGGTTGCAGGCAGGCTTCTTGTTTTCTCGTTGAAAGAATTCAGAATCTCCAAAACAAGTCGTGAAACTCGTCAGTGTGAGCAGGAAGACAACAAGAACAAACAATAATAATAATAATAGTAATAATAATCAAGTTCCCTCTTTTTTTTTGGGTCACGATTTCAATTCGAGGTGGGCGAGGTCGACGAGGCTGGCGGCGGCGCGCGGCGACGGCGGAAACCTGCTTTTCTTGTTGACGTTGACACTTTTGGAGCGCATCGCCGGGAAGGTCCTGTCGTCCGCGTCGTCCGCCTCCTCGCCGTCGGCGGCGCGCTCGCACGGCGACACCAGGATGTCCACGTTGGACGAAGGCCGACCGGGATCTCGGTTTGCGTCTGGATCCGGGCTGCGACCCCGCGACCAACGGACGCTGCCTGCAAAGAAAACAGATGTGCGGGATGCTGTCAACCTTTCCATGGCGTCGAAAAAATAAAAGTCACTCAGGATTGAGACACAAAATCACAACCTTCAGCTTGGGAGACCGTCACACTACCAGTTGAGCTCCACCCCCCTCCTACTGTTTGCTTTTCTCCAAGAGACCAAAGACCTCATTTTTGGTCTCTTGGAGGAATCCATGCAATCATGGAATCAGCTGGGGATTTTATTTTTTTTTACGTGCCAGATGCATACCGTACGCTCCGTCTCCACCGTGACACCGTCTTACCGGCGTCGGCGCGTCCCGCTCGCCTCTCCGGACTCGCGGCGGCCGAGGCGGCGTCTGCGACGTCGCGCTCCAGCCGGTAGCGGTAGAGGCTGCCGCCGTCGACGCTGCCGAAGCTCCCGCGACGGCACGGGGAGGCGCCCGGGCCGCCGTCGCCCGCCAAGGCGGCCCGGGCGCCGGCCGGCTCGGCGCCCGCCAGCTTCTCCAGAGCGTTCATCATGCGGGCCGAGAAGTCCTCCAGCTGGGCCAGGCGCAGGTCCACCGTCTGCAGGGACGCCTTCATGGCGTGCTCGCGCTCGTTCACCTCCTCCAGACGCATGGACATGTTCTCCACCCTGCGGGGACAAAACAGACAACGTTGCAGGCGGCAACGTGTGGTGGCGCCTCTTCAGTCTCTTGAAAAACATCCGTGCAACATAATACAACACAAAACCAGGGTTTTGGAATTTTTCTTTTCAGTTAGTTTGGAATTTTGTTTTTTAAATGTAGTTAGTTTTAATGAGTTTTCATGATGGCTCTGTTAGTTTTTATTAGTTTTAGTAATTGAATAAATGCTCAGTAATTAAAAAAAAATCAGAACGAAAAAAAAAAAAATATTAAAAAAACAAACTCAAAATGAAATAAAAATGAAATAAAAACAAAATGAAACTAACTAAATGAAAATTGAAAAACATGGACATCAAATGTCCGTGGAAACATGACGAAGAGCGGCGGCAGCGGCAACAAACCTCTCTGAGGTGACTCGGATCCTCTCGTTGTTGGACGACTGCTTCTCGTCGTCCTTTTCTCGGAAGTACTCGTCCACGCATTGCTCCTCAAACTCGTGGAGACTCTTCAACTCATCCGCGCCCAGCAGAAGCTCTGCACACGAAAAATAAAAAAACGCATCGTCAGCAGACGAGTGACAATACTTGATACTTAACTCGACTTTGTTAGTGGAGTCACGGTGCCAAGGGGCCAAGTCGACGTAGCTTGTGGCGTCAAATCGCTATTTTGTGATTTCTCAGCCCAGTGCAGAAAAAAAAATGCAGGGAAAGCATTTCTTCCAAATGAATACTGGTCCAAAGTGAAAAAAAAATTTATGCATTTGTTTTGATGCATCGGTGCAACATTGGGCCAACTCCCAATTCCAAGATGGCCACGGCCCTCAAAGTTGGCTTCACTTACTGCAAAAACACTCTTTAACATCTTTTATGGATTTGGTCCATGTTTGGTGTTGGACCGCTCTTGTACTAAACTTTTTGTTTTGCCGTTTTCTCAATCAACCAACCTTGTTGATATTTACCACCATTTTTGTTTTTTTTTGTTTTGTTTTTTTGCATATTCTGTTTTACAAGCTGTTGTCCATGTTGAGAACTAGAGTGGGATAAGCCATTTTTTTATTGGTCATTTTTAAGTTAACGCAGAAAAGAACCAAATGAATATTTATGGCACTTGTTCTGATTTATTAATGCAACACTGCACTAAATCAAGAAAAGCAACTTTATCTTTCTTTGATGAAATGATGACAGAATTGGTGGCCGTTTGGACTTTGACCACAATCGCGCTCTCGCTTTTCCTGTCTAATCTTTTTCTTACAGGCAAGCGAAATGTTGTCCAATTTGTGCGCTAGCCATCGCGTTGACAAACGTTTGGACTGGGCCCACTGTCGCGCTCGGCTTTCTGGGCTCTAATAGCAAAGTGCAGAGTACGGGAAGCGAGTTGGGTCTTACGGAGGCGTCTCTGGGTGTCGTCACGGTCGGCGCGCCGGCGGCGGCATCGGCAGCAGAGGCGCTTGAGGACGATGAAGACGTGAGGGAGGACGATGAGCGGCGGCGGCAGGATGGGCCGGTCGTGGAAGGTCATGATCAGCTGGTAGCGCTGGAACTTCCACACCTGGTTGGAGATGGACTTCACTTCGAAGAAGGTGTTGCTGCCGGCGGCACAGCACGTTTTGGTTTTTTTACTGTCAGCGAGCGGCAAACGAAGACGGACGAAGGTGTGAATTTTATACTGACTTGAAGACGGCGATGAGCAGGTTGACCAGCAGGATGTTGGCCACCAGCAGGTAGCACGCCATGATGGCCGGCGTCAGCCAGGCGCCGGGAATGCACGGCGGCAGCTTCTTGCCGTCCTCGTCGTACATGTTGTCCCCGCACGGAGCTGACGCACATTTTACAACTGTGATCTTCTTGTGATGGTGCCATTATTAATCATGATTATTATTGCTGCTTACGATTGATCTCCATGGCGTAAACTGAACGGGCAAGCGAAGAGAAGAAAGGGAGGAAGATGAGGAGGAGGCGGAGTCAGTGTAACAGGAAGAGGAAGGCAAACTGGCTACAAAAACAACAGGACTGTCAAAGGCGCCATCTGTGACCACTGCACGATCTGTGACACGCATGCGCAGAAGATCGGCCATTTTGGATCGACAACTAAACAAAAAAACCAAAACAAAAAAAGATCGTGCCGGGTTCACAGATAGCGCCTTGACAAGCACAAAACAACACAACGGCATCATGTGTCAAGAGTACCAGGGGTGCTGCTGCCCCCTGCTGCCTTGGAGGCGCAACTGATGACAGCTGCACAAACAACACGACGACAATTCGCTGTGTGTGTGTGTGTGAGCTTGTGCCTTTGTCTTTGCTGCATTATGGGGTCCATACTCCTGTTTTTTTTCCCAGTTTAACTACCATTGTGGGGATCAACTTGTCCTTGTGGGGACATTTTAAGTTTAGAGTAGACCTCTTTTCTTCTTGAGGATCAAGACTTGGTTTTACAGTTTAGGGTCGAATTGGATTTTGGTTGGGGGTTAGAGTTAGGCCATCAGTTGTGATGGTTAAGAGGCAAGGAAATGCATGATGATGATGGAACGATAACAGCAATATCGTGATATTGCGATATTAAAATTGCCACAATATACCGTCATCGTCATGTCACGATATTAAAAAGCAGCACAGTTTTATTTGTATATGGAGTGTGTGTGTTTGTGTGTGCATGCGATGCGGAATCTGTCAATCAATCAATCAATCAATCAATTTGCAGGCGGCGGTTGTCGATATGAGGCGTAAAGGAAGGAGCGAAGGAGGGGGGAAGCCCTTACTATGAATTCTAGTCTTACGGTCTATGGAGTCGGCAAAGACCTCGCCGTAGATCATCCAGTAGGGCATGTAGAAGATGTTGCGCGCCAGGCGCCAGGTGGGCTCCTCGTCCGGGTGCAGGATGGCCTGGCGGGCCACGCCGAAGCTCATCAGGACCACCAGCATGATCACCACAAAGTACAGCATGTCGATCATCTGAAACGCACACGCAGAGGGTTCCGTCACGCTACGAGTCACGGTACAAAATTCGGTGCCAGCGCTTACTGTCAAGTTTTGCCTCACTCGCGACATGTACTTGTTCTTCGAGTAGGACAAAGTTGTCCTACTAGTGCGCGGAATTGTCATTTGGCGTGGACGGTAAAAATGTCACTAGTGAGACAGCAGTTTTACTACTATGCCCGAGTCGTTCTCCGAGTGGGTTGAAATCGAGTCATGGGAGGAAGTAATGGAAACTAGTCACTAGTAGTAAGAAAGTCATTTTACTAGTGTGCAAAAATGTCTTTTGCAAAGAAAAGTCATTAGTGCCAGAAATGTCTAGTGCTGTCACTATTAGGAGTGTGACGATATATGGTGATAAATCGTGATACTTTGTCTCCCGATAGATGATCGATACATCTACGCAAGTATTGAGATATTTGTAGTTAATATACAGCCAATATAACGGCTCCATTGTTCATGACTTATTGAGCAATTATTCACTTATATTTATATATTATAGTATGTTTTTAGATCATATTTATACATCATTATTGTTATTATTTATTTTATTATTATTATGTATTTATTGATTTTATTTCTTCTTATTATTATTATTAGATTAATTTTATCAGATTATCGTGGATTTATTATCTGAAAATATATTATCATATCGTGGGATAATATATTATTGTATTTATATATATTTAAATATATATTATATATATTATTATTATTTACTTATTTATTTATTTTATTTATATTTATTATTATTATTATTATTGTTATTATTATATGATAAATTTTATCAGATTATTGTGGATTTATTAACTGAGCAATATATCAATAATTGCATTTTATCTCATATTGTGATTTAATATATCTTATTGTATTTATATATTTTATGATTATTAGTATTATTATTATGAATTATTAGTCTTTATTATTTATTTATTTTATGATTATTTATTTTATTTTCATTATCACATTTATTATTATATGATGAATTTAATCATAGATTATCGTGTATCTATAGCTGAGCAATATATCGATAATTGCTGTATCGTCATATCGTGAGATAATCTCTCGTGTCATGAGGTAGCTGTAGGTTCGCACCCGTAACCGTAGACACGTCGCAAGCAAGTTATTGGCGATGGTCGTTGGCGCGCACGCACGCGTCCGGACGCTCACCATCTTGCCGATCATCATGACGTAGGGTCCGAGGTACTTGTTGACGCCGAAGATGTCGAGCACGCGGATGTACCAGAAGATGATGTCGACGCAGTAGACGACGCGACCGTAGCCCATGTAGGGCTGCTTGTGCAGCCGCAGCAGCAGGCCCAGGACAAACACAAAGATGGCCGCCAGGTCCGTCAGGTTCCAGTAGTCCTCCAGCCACACCTTCACCTTCTGCTTCAGCTTGCCCGGCTCCGACATCAAGATCTGCCCGCGGCGACGTTCATTTGGGAAAAAAAACAACAACAAATGACCAATGGCATACTTTTTTGTTTTGTTTTTGTTTTTGTGGTTGTCGCATTTGTACCTGTCGGAGCTTCTCCAGGCCCAGCGTGACGATGTAGGAGATGACGATCCACTCCTGGAGCGAGGGCCAGCGCTCCATCTTCACCAGGATGATGTAGTTGTACAGCATCAGGTAGACCAGGTACGAGATCTGAAAAAAACAAAGTGTGAGAAATGAATTCAACTCGTCAGTTCGGTGTGCTTGCTTGAGCCTTTTGTCCTCACTAGTAGCACATCAGTAGGGCAAATGCTGCTTCTAAAATATCAATATTCCTTTTCATAGCCCAATATCGATTCATAAAACCACGAATCGATACTTCCACCTGTAAATGAATGTGCCAAAATAGAAGTAAGATAAGAATTGGACATAAAAACATCAAAATGTGGATGCATAATTATGTAAATGTCGTGATTTGTTTTTGAAACTTTATTCAGGTCATGTTCAATACAACATACATGATTAATGTAACTGTATTCAATTATTAATGCAAATATCCATTTTTACGCATGCTCCAAGTAAGAGAAAGAAGTTTTGTCAATTTCTGGGAATGTCTTCCATATCAACGTCAAATTGCTACTCCATCAAATCCTTCACGGAATGTAACATTGATTGATTGATTGGCAACAAGTATGAAATACGATTTGACTTTAAAAAATAAAATAAAAAAAGGGAGAAAAGAAAAGAGAAAGAAAATGTCAATAGTATAATTTACATGTTCAAAAGGAGTAGGAAGAAGTACAAAAAACAAAAAACTTATCTAGTCCTACTCCCTCAATCAATATGAATTGAATGGATTTTGGAAATCTGAATCGATACCCAGCCCCAATGCTAATGCTAATTGCTGTAAAAGAGCATGCTGTAGCAGAAAACAAAACAAAACAAAAAAACGTATAAATACGTCTTTGGGACACTACAAACATTTAAACTAGAACGTATTTATACGTTTTTGGGAGCAAATGAGTTAACTAGTGGAAATTGATGTCCCTTTGTAGCTAGTAACAGTTTTGCACCACTAGTAATATATTGCAATTGGTTGTACTGAAGCACAGAAGAATCTCGCAGTAGTGGGAAAATCATCTCTAGTTTTAGACATCATGGTTGTATTAGTAGTGCGCTCAAGTCGTTTGGTTACTAGTCAAATTTGATGCCACTCATACTATGTACTAGTAACAGATTTGTCTGAATAGTAAATTCAGCTAGTGAAGAAATATCCGACAGTCGTGGGGAAAAAGAAATCAGTCAAAAGTCAGATATGAACTTGCCGTGTTGAACCAGAACTTGGTGTAGGGTGCGTTGTAGAACTCGTAAATCTTCCTGCCGACGGGAACCCTCCGGCCGCCTTTCTTCTTCTGCTTGTCCTCCTCGTCTCCTTTCCTGGACACGGCAGCGTCCATGTTGGATGTGGCGTCCTGGAGGCAAAAAGCGGAGTGGAGCGGCGCCGTCAAGGAAGGCGGGAGGGCAAATTGCGGCGCTCGTACTTTGCCGGACTTGTCGTCGTCAATGTCTTTGCTTCTGGCGCCCTCGTTCTCCTTGGACGAGTGGACGGACGTCTCGTCGCCCAGGCCAAAGTCCAGCAGCAGGATGGCGGGCGGGAAGACGATTCCTAAAATCACCTGCACATTGGAAATTGTAGTTGGCAAATATTTTTTCGGAATCGATTACGCGACTAATCGGATTCATTTTAATTTTGCATGAAAGTGTATTCCAAGAACATTTTTTTTTACAGTCTTTTACGAAGGACTACAGATACAGTCGATCCCATACCAAGTATAATACAGGGCCAGTATCGCCGATATCGATACTTTTGAAAATTACAGTATATATTTTTTCTTTTTCATGACCTCATTCACTCCCAGCTGTCTTCGCTGAAGCAAGCCCTTTCGATCCCGGCTGTTTTACTGTATTTGGACTGATTTTTCAAGGCCCACAAATATAAAAAAATAAAAAATAACAGAAAATTCTGCCTTCATCACTTCTATTTCAACCTAAATAAACAAGATGTTCAAGATCAAATCATGCAACAACAAATATAAACCATAAAACAACATACCAAAAAAAATACTTTTCAAGTACAATACTGTATGCGTTCATGCAATCTACTGAGAGACGCTAAGTCACGTGATCGAAACACACGACTTTGGACTTGCCCATTATCTGTTTGACTAAACGGCAGCAGTGCATAATGGAGCCAAATGGAAACTGAATTACGAGATCGATATTTTAGTGCCAGTATCGAGATGATATTGATATTGACTTGGCATCGATAATATCGACGTTTGTATCCATCCGCCCACCACTATTGGACAGCGAGGACAACGAGAAGCAGTTGAGGTGTCCGTCCGTCCGTCCGTCCGTCCGTCCGTCCGTCGCGCTTACCTTGAGACTGTTGCTCTTGCCCACGTGCAGACATCCCATCCACATGTCGGTGAGCAGCATCTGGCTGCAGGTGTGCGCGATGAAGTCGCGGTGCTTGGCGGCCACGGCCAGCTTGAGGCAGGTGGAGTTGCTCCAGTTTTTCAGCTCGTAGGTCAGCAGCTTCATGGCCACCTGCTCGTCGCGTTTGTACGACTGGTCCAGGAGCTCGTAGGCCAGCTGGCCGAACTCCCTGCGAACGCCGGAAAAGGGCAAACGCGTCAAATGGCTCCTCCCCTGGATTTCTCGAGCCCGCCTACCTTCCCTCCCTCCCTTTCGCCCTCACTTGGAGTTGTTCTCCAGGTCCTGGTAGATGTCGTCCACCAGCTCGCTCTGGGACGACTCGTGCGCCATGGCCTTGTAGAGCTTGCAGGCCACCAGCGCCTTGGCCATGGCCTCCTCGCCGCGCTGCCACAGGAAGAGCGCCATCTTCTGGCGCTTCATCAGCACGGCCCACACCATCAGCTCGTGGAAGGGGTACTGGAAGCGGCTGACCTCCGGGTCGTCAAGGTCCACGTCAAGCTCCTCCTCCTTCTTCTTGTTCTTCTTCTTGCCCTTGGGGCGAGGCTCGTCATCCTGGAGGAGGCCGGACTCGTCACACACACGCAGAAAGCGTTTGCCTTCCCCTCGCCGCCGCCGCCACAACCGGGGTCGGGACCGTTAGTTACCTCCATGCCGAGCAGCTTCAGGGCTTTGGGCTGGAAGACAAAATACTACGTTGGTGGTTTGCAAACTTTCAACACGACAGCCACCGAAAACAAAAACATGAGTTGCTCTCCAAGTCGCTCCCTGCGAGACCCAAATATTTATCGAAATCCAAAGAGGTTTTAGTCCTCAACTTCTAAACATTGTTAGAATTTTTTTTTCTGATCTAACTGCAAATTCTATATGAATAAAGTTGCGATATTGTGGTGAAAAGCAATCCCCAAGGTTACAGGAATAAAGTAGAAATATTGCGGGGGGGGGCAAAAAGTCAAAAGAATAAAGTTGTAAAATTATCTGAGAGATGTCTGCAAGCTAGGACGATATAGTCAATATGTTAGAGGCAGAAAAAAAAAAAAAAACTTGATATTTTATGGCAAATCTAACCAAAAAAGAAAAGTCAGAATATTTAAAGAAAAACCTCAACATTATGTTAAGTTTTCTTAGGGAAATAAAGTTACTTTGTATTTTATGTATTAAAAAAATTGCACATGAAAAATAAAGTTATCAAATTCATTCTGGACAAAATATTCTCTTTTCACTGCTGAAAATTGTTTAATAAGTCAAGTGACGCTAAGTTTTCTTAGGAAAGTTATTTTGTATTTTATCTATTATTATATAACTTCACCAAAATCAAGTCAAAATATCACATGAAGAGAAAGCTACACAAAAAATAGTTGTAATATTATGATGAGTTGGAAAATGAGCTTGGACTTCAATAATGATTCAATTAGAAAGTGTTGTTAGCTTCGTGAAATAAACATTTGTTCAAGATGAAATACAAATGTACACAAAAAGTTGAATTCAAATGAAGTGTAGTAATTTTTTTGCGTAGCACGTAACACAAGTTGACAGTTATGATAAGGACGAGGCTAAAATGTGCACGTTGAGTCGCATACTTCCATATGAGTGAAGCATCAATAGGCAGGTGAAGCCAGAAGGCAGCCATTTTACATTGCCACTGTTACATGAGCAATCTTAGTGTAGCGTCTATATCTCAAAAGAGAACATTTAGAAATCACATTGTTAGTGATGAAAAGTGAAACGTTGCCCTTGTTCCAGACTTATTATTCTCGCCATGGAGACAGTAAAGGTGAAGATGCTGCCGAGAAACCAAATGGATTCAAGTTAGGCAGGTTTAGCAACGAGTGGCAACGCAAGATGGCCGCCAACGGCCTCACTTCTCCCGAGTAGTGTTGGATGACGCGAGTGCGGGCGCTCACCCGCTTGAGTCCGTACAAGTTGTTGTAGAGCGCCCGGAAGCTCTTCCTGGTGTAATTGCAGCGATAAGCTCCGCCCATCAGGAACTCCAGCACCAATCCAATGTCGATCAAGGTGATCTGGTAGTCTGGAGGCAGGTTGCCCTGGAATAAAAGTACATCAAGAAAGAAAGAAAGAAAGAAATCATCAAGCTACTTGTACTGGAGTCTGGCCAATCCGGCGCGACTCACCTTCTTGACGTCTCGCACCACAAAGTGCAGCGTGTTGGCCGGTCCCAGCTTCTGCGCAAAGCAAGCGCGAAAAACAACACGTGAGCGCGCCGTCGGGTCAGCGGAGGAGGCGGAGCCTCAAGTGTCTCTCGTGAGTCACATCTCGCGCGATTCGTTCGTGTCAGTCACATGTCACGTGACGTGTGTCAGTGGAGACCACCTGATATGGATTGATTTTTGATTTTTTTGGGAGGATAACATTTGAAGTCATTGACTTCCAGCAGCCGTTTTGCCTGAAGCAACCCAGCTGCTTTACTGGATCTGGACCCATTTTGCAAGGCCCACTGAATTTGGTTTTCTATTGCTATCAAAACATAGAAGATACCAAAAGAAAGATTAAAGTCTCTTCTTTCATCAAGAAAAAAAAAGTTTTTTCTATCTGTCTCCATTTTGCAGAAATTTGCATTAGAATATAGCTAAGTTTCATCGTTATTCACAAATCTGTTAAGTGAGTAAAAGAGCTTGTTTTCAACATGGTCCTGGTTGCTCTCTTATACTCTGCTGCCACTTGCTGGCTGTTTTTTTTGTAATTACTACCATTTCTTCAACCGTTCTTTGCAATTTGAGAGGCTGCATCAAAGCCTTCTGTATGATCTAGCATAAAAAAAACAAAAAAAAAAAAACGTATAAATACGTCTTTGGGACACAAAACATTTGAAATTGATGCAGCCTCTCAACTGCAAAGACCGATTGAAGAAATGGTAGTTATTTCCACAAATGGCCAGCAGGTGGCATCAGAGTATAAGAGATCAACCAGGGTCATGTAGGAAAAAAGCTCTACTACTAATTCTAATTAGATTTATTAATAATAATGAAACTTGGCTATATTCTAAAACTAATTGCTGTTTTTTTTTTATTTTAGTTTTTTCTTTAGTTTTAGTTAACTAAAATAACCTTGGACTGGACTAGACTAAAATCCTCATTAATAAACAATTAGTGGGACTAAATCAGTCTGCATTTTCATTGATTAATGAAGACGAGATGAAAATGTGCTTCACTTCATAAAAACTGGACCAAAATCGACGGACAAAAACGAGATTTACATGATTTTGTCTCTTCTAATCTGTTACTGTGACACATTGTCATGTAGTAGCCACTTGTTCATGTACTGTAATTATGTGTAAAGTTATTTTTTATCAAAAGGATGAGAGAAAATAATTTTAGATCGAAATGTTCAACATAATCTGCTGACCCCAAAAAAAAATACAGAGGAGAAATGATTGTCTTGACTACAGTTCAACTAAAATGTTGGCAGTTTTTGTTGACTAGAACAAGTCGAATAAAATTTTCTTGGACTAAAATAGAGACTAAAACGTGAGATTTATCGTCGACTAAAAATGGACAACATAAAAACGTGACGAGCAATCGCATCACCACGCATGTCCGTCCGTCCGTCCGTCCGTCCGTCCTGTCACGCGAGCCGCGTCATACGCGCGTCAATCGTGTGTGCGCGAGCGACCGTGTTGTAGAGTTCCTCCAGACGAGGGATGGTGAGGAAGCGGTGGATGTTGACGCCGTTCTCGATCAGAAGCTTGACAAAGTCCACGCGGTCCAGCACCAGCGCGTCCATCATGGCCTGCTCCAGAGAGTTCACCTGCCACAGCGCCGCCATCGCCGTCGTTAGTCGGGCGTGGGAACATCACCATACGATATATAAGGCTCACGATAACGATGATCTCACAAAATGACCATACCGCCATGATCGATTATATTGGTCAGGTCATAAATCCACGATAAAACTAAAGTTCACGTTTAAATTTAAATTGAACAATATATTGTATTTAATATACTACTACAAGATATTTTGATCATATCTTAAGTGTAATTATTTGTCCAATATTTAAATAATTGCTTTAAAGTTTTGTTCACCTGAAGACTTGCGTCCATTTCCCCGCCACTCTTACGAGGCGCTCCCCCTAGTGGCCCGCCAAGTCATTGCTCAATGTCATGAACAATGGAGCCATTATAGCGACTGTATATTAACTACAAAAATCACGATACTTGTGTAGGCGTATCCATAATCTATCGAGAGGCAAAGTATGACGATTTATTGCGATATCGTCATTACGCTGGCCTTACCCAGCCGAGCAGCTCCAGTTTCCTGGGGTCCGTCTCCTCCGGGGCTTCCGCTTTGGCCTTGCCCGCTTTTCCTTTCTTTGCTCGAGTTTTCCCTTTAGCTGCCGCACGCTGGGCCGCCGCCGCCGCCGCCGCCGGGCTTTTGGGACGCTCGCTCAGGCTCACCGGCTGCACGCAAGCACACGCATCAAGTTGGGCACAAACGTTCAATATTGAGATTCTCTGCTTTGAATGACAAGTCCATATTAAAAAAAATGAAATATACAAGCTTATTCTATAGATTTGTGTGTCAATAATAAAAGCATTCTTACTCGTTTACAACTGCTGTAAAGCATTGACATTTTCTTTTTTATATTTGCTCTTGTGTTATTTTCACAAGTCTTGGGACTTACTGGGCCAGTAATTGGCTGATTAATCGGTCGGGTATAAAAGCTATTTATACAGTACATTCAGTATTATCCGTCAAGTGCAAGATAAAAATTGAAGAATTGTGTAATAGAGTCAAACGACAGGTGTCAAGTCTGTCCAATCAAGCCCAAAAGCTCATGAGAGAGAGACGGAAAACAAAGGATCAGGGATGGGCAAGTATCAGGCCGATTGCTGGCCTGATTTCAAGGTATCGAGACTCGCGACGACAGTCGATACCAGTATTTGTGGTAGAAATTTAAGGATAGAAAATTGTCATTCATTCCATGCAATTTGAAGGAAAAAGGCTTGGGATGAAGAGGTCTTTGTTTTTTTTAATTTGTCATTTTGTCAATTATCTGTGCCCTTTTTTCACTAATAAACTATTTTATTGATGTATTTATTGTTAGTTATTTATACTTATATTTTTATTGTAATAATGTTCTATTTGACATATTTTAGATTGCATACTTTTTTCAAATCAAGGAAAAAGTGGTATTGAACTACTTTTAACTCTAATTCTACAAGAAGTTAATGTGAATTACGATTACAAACATAAGACATAGTTTCAGTTTTCATTTTTTAAATTTTGTCAAAAAACAAACAAACGTGTTTTTAATTGGACTTATTTGGTTCGTTTTCATAAAGTACAACGAGCTGGAAATGGAGCGTTCTTGGCAATGGTCAGCGTGCGGGGGCGGGGCTAGAGCGCAAAGCTAGGAAGTGGACCACTTGTGTGCGCGCGCGCTCACGGGCCAGCGGTGTCCGTGCACGAAGATCTGACTGCGGGCGATGTCCACGCGATTCCACGCCAAAGCCAAACTCAGCTGGTCGCACGCCGACGCGTTGGTGCCTGCACGCACACACGCGCGCGCGCGCGCACGCTCGTCAGACCGTCAATCGCCGTCAAGGTGTCGGGTGAGGTTGCCGTGCCGAACTTTGACCTTTGAGAAGCGCCGTGAGGATGGACATCTCGATGTCCTGCTGGCCTTCGCCGCCCATCCGGAACACGGTGATCTGAAAAGGACAAAGCGAACGATACTTTGTGAAAAACGTGCTGGTTCCCTCATCCGAGGAGGATTTCTCTTGCCGCTTTTTGCTCCTAATGGACTCTTGTGTGACTTTAATCCAACAATGCACTTCAGCTCAGAAAAGGTGACGTGAGCGCACGACCTTTCCGTGCCCAATCAGCTTTGTGTTGCCGTGTCCGTCTAATCTGGTCAGCAGCTTCACGATCGGCAGCTGTGGCCAGTGGAACGGCAAAAACGCATCAGACGTGCAGCAACTGCTTCTGCTCACTTTTCCAACGTCCTACTTCACATGTTCTCTTTTCCATATTTTGAGGGGTCGAAATTTTCTCCTGTTTGCCAGACATCCGCTCATTTTTTTCTTTTTATAAAAATATAATAATAATAATAATATTAATTAGGGGTGTGAATTGCCTCCTACCTGACGATTCGATTCGTATCACGATTCACAGGTCACGATTCGATACCGATTAATCCCGATACGAATTTATAACTCGATTGTTGCGATTTTTTTTCATTCAAATTTAGAAAATACTAATCAGTAAGCTTGTAGAGTGTAAGATTTATTTATCTGAAATTTCAGTCTTATAGAGGTTGTAATCTGTTTCATGTTTGAACAGCATTAAAATAAAATATGAAGGCTTAATGTTCCGTTCATATAACATTCTTCCATGCTCAAGGTGTGAATCCTAAAAAAAAAATAAAAAATCAATTCTGCCGATTATTGAATCGATTCGAGAATCGCGCGATGTAGTATCGCGATATATCGCCGAATCGATTTTTTTTTAACACCCCTAATATTAATATTAATAATACCTTATGATTCTCTTTTCCATATTTTGGCAGTCTAATTTTTGTCCTGCTTGCTGTATATCTGCTCATTTTTTTGTTTTTTCTTATTTATTTTTATAAACACATAATAATAATAATAATAATAATATCTTTACATCTTCATTTATGTTTGTTTGTTTAGGCATCACCACGGACAGGTGAGTGCGTGTCGTGAGGTGCGTGCGTGCGTGCGTGCGACCCACCAGCGTTTTCTTCTTCATGCACTCCATGACCATGAGGAAGATGTGGTGCGCTTGGCTGCGGCCCAAGTTGAACGTCTTCTGAATGGTCACCACGAGCTGATCCTTCACGCCCTCGCTCACCGACCTCAAACATGGGCGCAGCAAATCGCGTTTGGCAACAATTTCCTTTTGAAAATCAACTCACTTGACTAGACGAGGGTTGAATCATTGCCAGTTGTTTTACCGTTCAAAAGTAGTGCTTTGCCGCCACAGATCAGCAATTATAAGCCCTGCTGCAAGTAGCAAAGACTGATGGCGGCAAAGCACCACTTTTGTTTAAATGAAGTTCCTCAATTTACTTTGACATAGGTGCTTGGAAGCAACGTGCCACAAGATGGCGGCAAAGCACTACTTTTGCCAATGTCGCTGCTCGACACCAAGATGCCATCAGAAGGCAGCAAAGCACTATTTTTGTCTAAACAAAGGTCTAACATTGGTCCTTGGCACCAATCTTTGCAAGATGGTGGCAAAGCACTACTTTTATCACAGCAAGACGCTGCAACACAGTGGCAAAGTACTACTTTTGTCTAAATGACGGGCCAACATTGGAGCCAGACACGGAAGATGCCGCAAGACGGCAGCAAAGTACTACTTTCACCTAATTCACTGAAGCACTTGATAGCACAAGTTGACGGCAAAGCACTAGTTCTGTCCAAAGGAAGCTCCTCAACTGACCTCAAATGCCGTCAAGATGCCCAGAAAAAACAAAACAGAGTAGCGATATTTTCAGCAGATTTTGGCGACGCGGCGCCACTGACTGACCCGTCGGGGTGGCAGTATCGGTGCGCGAAGGAGATGATGTCGGAGGCTCGTCCGCTGCCGTCGCACACCACCACGGGGACGGGCGGGTCCTCGCGCAGGCTGTCCAGGACCACCGAGATGATGTTGGGGCCCCCCTCCAGGATCAGGCACACCACGGGGACGCCTTGGCCCAGACCTGCGCACACGCAGGCCAGGGCGCAGAGGAAAGAATCAAGTTCTGTCAAACAAAAGTCAGCACACCCCTCACATACTTCATCATGGGGCAACATTGAAGAAATGACTCTTGAATGGAAAGTAGCGTACAGCTTATATGAGAGGCTCAATTTATTGTTCCCTGCAGCATAAGTGAAAATGTGCAAAATGAGCACAGTGAGCATTTTTTGAAAAAACAAAAAAAAAACAAAAAAGGGTCATGGGATTTTTTCTTAACTGGATTCCAGGTGAGTTGATGAGCACAAATTCACAGGCACGCATGCGTAAACGCGCACATACGCAGCTCCTGCCTGCGGGACTCACGCGTGTTGATCTTCTGGCGCGCCACGTGCTTCTCCAGCTGTCGTCGGAGCGCCACCTCGGCGCCGTACTTGCCGGCGGTGCCGTCGTCGGCCAGGATGAAGTGCGAGTGGCTGGCGTCCAGCACGGCCAGCTTGCTCAGCGGGTTGCCCATCGTCCCGTACGGACGCGACACCTGCGCAAAAAACAAGCACCTCACGCATGTACGATGACAAATACTGAGCAAAATTCAACATCGGCACATATGGATACAATTCTGAAAACCGATTAATTGGATGAGTCATAAAAAAAAAAAAAAATTTATATAATGAAGAATGAATATGAATTACAAGCAGACTACATTTCATTAACTTTACAACAGAGAAAAATCGGAAAAAGTACAACGGATCAAACGATCAATAAATGTATCAAACAGCCAAGCTAAAAACGTCGACTTTGCCATTTCCATGTCTTTCAATTTACATTTAAAAACATTTAAATTCAGTGAGAATTCTACATTGGAAATTAAATTGCATGTAATTCAATTAACAAGTACATGATTTTAAATTACATTCGCACTGGAATTATAATTAAACTGTAAAAATACATTAAATACAATATTTTTACATTAAAAGAAAATCTCTTTCAAAAATGTGCATATGTAGTCTCACGTCTGCGCCGAGGAGGTCTTGCTTGTTGTCCACGATGCCCCACGGCGCAACGCCGATGGCGCACACTCTGCCGCGAGATTTGGACGAGTGCTCCTTCAGGGCGTCGCCCACGTGACGGATCACGCCTGCAAACGCAGTTCCCAAAAAAAATTACATTTCAATTCCATTCAGTTGTCAATGGAAATTAAATGCAATATTGCAAAATAAAATCTTCAAAATCTGGATTTTAAAACATTAATGGCGGGGAAAAAAGTTGAAATGTGCATCTAAAATATTTAACCTGGAATGGGAATTATTGAAATATTACATAATTTATATAGGGTGGCACGGTGGATGACTGGTCACACAGTTTGGAGATAATGTTAATGTTGTGAGACTTTTTTTTTTTTTTCTATCCAGAGTTTGCAGTCAAATATTTTTCACAATTTTGGTGGTGATAACAATTTGAAAACATGGCAATTTTCTAAGACGAAAAAAATCTGAAATTGTGGGCAATTATTTCCTTCATCGGGAACTGGAAGAAATATATTTTCCAAAATTCACAAAATATGGAGATTGTGAATTTGGAGGGTGAGAGTTGTTTGTGGAATGTTTTTTTTTCCAGTAAAAAAATACAAAAATAATTAGTTGTGTGTGTTTAGGGTAAAAACTGAAAATCCAGTTTCATTTAGTGGTTTTTCTATTTTTTATTTTTTTTTTATCCTGATTCCCAATCTTGAGGAAACATAAATGTTTTTGGTGGGGCTGAAATTAAAACAACAACAAAATAAACCACATAATTGGGAGATGAAAGGTCAGATTTGCAGGTTGTTAATTTTGTGAGAATAGATTTTTATCCGCAACAATTAATATTTTCTGTGGGCATAAGAAAATTATTTTGCACAATCCAGAGATGAAGTCTTAATAAAACTTTTATTTAGTTTATTTGTTTTGTGAGCGTCAGCCGGACTTTGGTACCGGTGCTGACGCCGCCGGTGAAGATCCAGGCCCCGGTGGTGACGGCGGCTTTGATGAGGCCCCGCCCGAAGACCTGCCGCAGTTTGGGCGGCAGCTCGAAGTTCTGCAGGCCGCCGTGCACGGAGATGAGCAGCGTGGGGAGCTCCAGCGACCACTCCTTCAACATCAGCTGCAGCAGACACTCGGGCCTCGAATCGAACGACGCGCGGATGTACTGCGGCCCGGCGAGACAACAACAACAAACAGGAAATGCCAAGGTTAGTGAACTAAAACTCAGGAAAAAACTCAAATGAACTCGTTCATTTCCATCCATTTTCACAGAAGCAATCACCTTCATTCCCGGCTGTTTGACTGGATTGGGACTGATTTTGCAAGGCCCACAGAATATTCTGTTCTATTGCTAGAAATACATGGAACCTAACCAAAAGAAAAAATAAAGTCTCTTATTTCATCAGGGGAAAAAAAAAAAAAAAAAAGTATATTTCTATCTGTTTCTGTTTTGCAGCAAGTAGAAAAAAATATTTTTCAAAGGTATTAATTAGGCGTGTGCCAAAAAATGGATTCAAAAAAGAATCGAGATTCTCATTTATTAATCAAATCGAATCGATATTTAATATCCAAAAATCGATTTTAATTCAATTAGAAATGGAGAAGAAGGGGAAAAGGCAGTTGTAGCCCACTAATGTCTCTATTTGTCATTTTGTCTTGCAAAGCAGACTGCAGTACATCATGACAATGTTGTGCATATCTGTAAATTGAAGCAGAAATCACTTGTCAATCTAATTATTTGGAATCGAGAATCGATTCTGAATCAAATCGTAGACCCAAAAATGGTATTTTTTGTGCCTCGTAAAACTTTTGAATTGGTGGGATTTGTCGTACCATGGCCTTGTTGACGTGTCCTCCCTCCTGGAACTCAATGACGCCGTACGCGTCGGTGGGGGAGGCCCGCGTGTGTTTGAAGGGGGTCCAGCGCTCCGGGGGCCGCACCTCCAATCGCACCAGGGGCCCGTCCGTCTCACCTTCCTCCGCCGCCGCCGCCGAGTGCTGCGCCACCGGCTGGCCACAGCCGCACCTGCGGGGCAAAAACAGCGCCGAGTCACATCACGTCTTCACCGTTCCGTTCCGAAACCGAGCCTCACTCAAAATCCCCTGAGAAAAGTAGTGAAAGATTCTGGTTTCTGGTTGGTGCTGGATTTCACTTTGATTCCTCTTTCTTTCATTTGGTCTTTCCTCTGGTCTCCTGACCTTCTGCCAAGACTCTGAAGTATCGTGTTAAGGTGAAGGGTCATGGAATTTTTATGTGCTTTCACAAATTCATGCACACAAGTGCGCACGTAAAATAAAAAAAATAAAATACAAAAAAAAGAGATATGTTGAAAAATAATAAAAATAAATATATAAATGTAAAAAATTGCCACCCGTCAGCAATGAATGTCTGTGTGGAAACACGAAATATTGCTTCGTAAATGTTTTTTTTTTAATTGCTGTACAAAGTATTTAATTTGAAAACCACGATCGATGACCGATAACGCCCCCCCCCCCCTTTTTTTTTTTTATTTAATCGCTATACGAATGCAAAGTACGAAATAAACGCCAATTACCGGGTTAGTAGTCAAGGGAAAAAAGGTTTTTGTTATTCACTTTAATACAAAGTTCTAGTCGAATGAATAATCGATTCTAAAAATATTCGATAGTGACAGCACTAATTCGAGGTACTCTTAGTATAGGGCTGGGCCGATCTCGGACATAAGCAAAGAAAGATGGCCGACAAACTTTGTCACGGCGTTTGCATACCTGCTGGCGTCTTTCCCTGTGATGATGTGAACACATTCTCTCTTCTGGAAGGTTTTCTCGATCCAAGCTCTCTGCAGCTGAAACCGGATGACATCACATCATCATTAAAGACTTTTTTTTTTTTTTTTGGCTGATCATTGCTCAGCAATAAACGAGTTTGAAAAAACAAGATAATCAATCACCGATTTGATCAGAAGATGAAAAAATATATAACTTTTATGTTATGCTACAGTCGACTGCCGCCATTTGTGGGGGACAGCAAAAACCGACGTCAATCGAAATCCACGAAAAAAAACAAACAATAACTGCTGATAAATATTTAATATAACAGGGAATGTCTTCTTTCGTGGAGCCGATCAATGATGTCATTCATTGATCGGGCAAATTGGGACAAGTCGAATGGCATCGATTATTCAAGGACTTTCACTTTTTCTGTCGTATGTGTGAATGCTTTCAGCGTGATTTGAACAATGTATTTTTATTTGTGGCATCGTATTTCATTCCGTTTATTGGACCAACTTGCCAGCGTTCAACACAAAAGTGCTTTTAAGCAAATCAAATCCAGTTTTTTTCCCATCAACTTGTGTCATTTATTTCCTTCTGGAGCGCGTGTGCGTGTGCGCGCGCGTGCGTGGGTGTGTAAGAATCCGACTAATTATTGTGAGAGTGAAGCTTTCCATTTCTTTGATGGTTCCAAATCCTCTTACACAATAATCATAAAATAATAATAATAATCCTGCTCAGCTTTTAAATCACATGTAATGTTTCATTGTGCTCACACACGCACACACGCTGCGTGACATTGCACTCTGCGTAATGGAGGATTAACATGAACGCAACTTAAGCCTCATTTACATTGTCTTTATCATCATCATCATACACACACTTTACACATTATGTACACGACATAGAAATACACGTATGTATTATGTACTAGGGCTGCACGATATTAGAAAAACAAGCGCTATTCGATATAGTTGCTGAATATAAGATGTACCTAAAGAAATGACATTTTTACGATCTCATGAAAGAATAAACATTTTTCCATGCGGCAAAATAATCAAACTCAATATATTCTTAGTTAATTAATTACAACGACCTCTTGATAATGTTCAATTATTGGATGGCAGTGCACAATTTTGGTTAAGTAAACGGTGTTCCAACTGTTTTGCATTTGCATTATTAGGGTTGGAACGAGGGGCGTGGAAACCAAATAAAAAGAGAGGGTGAGGAGTGCAGTAGTGAATTGTTGGTAAATGAAATCAAATTTCTTGGTGTTATAAATGATGCTGGAAATCACACATAGAAAATGTTAAAAGAAAAATATCGAAAACCCTAAGCAGCTTGAACCAACCAAACCAACATTATTACTGCCATATGTGATTTATTGTGTCGAAATGCATACAAAACCAACACACAATCTGTCTTTATATTAGAAAAAGGAGCCATACGAATAATTGATCACTCACATCATATAGAACCAACAAATCTGTTCTTCATTAAATACTCTCAAATTCTATGACCTTGTCAAATTTAAAACAGCTCAAATAATGCAGAAAGTATACAATAAGCAACTTTGCCACAGTATTCACAAGTTATTGGAAATCAAAGAGGGCTGTCGCTATGGGTTACGCAAGTGACTTTAAAAAAAATCAATGATAAGAACAAACAAAGCAAATGTTTCTTTTAAAGGGGTTAATTTGTTGAAAAAATATGAAATTGAACTGAAAAAAATCAGAATCGGTGACTGTAAATTATACTATTGACGATTTTTTTTTTCTTTTTCTCTTTTTGAACTACAACTTGTATTTTATACTTGTGATGTGTTTATGTTGATACGTTCACTAAAGGCAATCAATCAATTGTTTGTAAAAGTTTGACTTACACGCTGCGATCCACACGAGGCGCTTCGTTTAACGGACGAGCGCTTGAAGGAACCGCTGGTTCCGCGTCTCCCTCGGCTGTCCATCATCTCGTCTTCGGGATGGCGACGTGTTCACGTGTGCCTCGGCTTCATCGTTCCCGCCTCTCTTTCGTGTTCCGGGCGGATGCCGTTGCCGTCGCGCCAACCTGCATCGCGTTGCGTTGCGTTGCGTTGCGTTGCGTTGCGTTGCGTTGCGTTGCGTTGCGTTGCGTTGCGTTGCGTTGCGTTGCGTTGCGTTGCGTTGCGTTGCGTTGCGTTGCGTTGCGTTGCGTTGCGTTGCGTTCGGGCGTCTCTGGCAAGCCGGGACGGCCGCGCGCGGACTGAGCGGCCTCGGTAATCCCGATTAGTCGTCTTTAATGCAGGACGGAGATTTCATAAACGCTGATTGCAGGAAAATCCACTTTAGGTGCACAAAAAAGGACAACAAACGCGGCAGCCCCGTGCACCGATTCACGTCATTCTGATCACTACACGCACTTACAAAAAAAAATAAAAAATGTCATGTCTTTGCTTCATCAACCTCAATTGTTTTGCTATTTGACATAATGATTTGGGCCCGACCGATTAAACGGCCTCTGATTATAATCAGCCGATTATTGGGCTTCAAACATCGGCCAAAACAATCAGCCAATTGGACCAAGTGGCCGGTCATCTTCCCCTTAAAACGTTTTGAAGAAAACCAAAGTTTCCAACGCTGTGAAAGAACCCCGAATACACCGTTTTGCTTGCGTAGCATTAGCAACTAGCAAGTGTGTAGCCCAGGGGTGGCAAACTGCGGTCCTCGAGGGCCGGAGTCCTGCAGGTTTTATAGATTTCCCTACTCGAAGTGCAGCTGATTCCAATTAACAGGCTCATTATCGGGTTTCTGCAGAGCTTGCTGATGAGCTGATCATGAATCAGCTGTGTTGAAGAAGGGAAACATCCAAAAACTGCAGGACTGCGGCCCTCGAGGACCGGATCTCGCCACCCCTGGTGTAGCCTATGTTATTCTGTTGTCCCCAAGCGTCCTTTCAGCGGTTTAATGACACCACAGTTGGAAATGAATCATGGATTGGAAATGGATCACCAACTGATTCCCGAACGCGGCCCCTGTTGCTGCTTACGATCCCTGAGGGGATGGGTCCAATAAATGCAGAGGAAGAATTTCACCCCACTTCGGTGGGTGCGGCAATCAGCGGTACTTAAAAGCATGCTAGTACATGGACATTCATCTGGATATCATGAGTATGGAATAAAGTCTCAAAAACACCCCAAAAGGACACAAAGCAGATTTGTTGACATCTAGATATGCAAGATGATATATTGTGTCAAATGGACTTTTTAATGTCTGCATATAAAACCATTGATATGATCAGCACCATATTGTCAAAGCCAAAAGGTAAGCAGAGCTGCAGTGTTGGCACAGATTAGCATTAGCCAACAATGCTAGCATCAATAGCTTCTAATAATAACTATTTATGAATACTGCTGGGCTGACATGTTTTTGACCCGCTTGGTGATAAAATACTGCACATGTGCAGAATACCAACTAACGAGTTTTTACGACTAGCTAGCAAGTGTTGACTTCCAAGGATATATGACCAAGTGTCCACTACTACCAGTCTAATGTTTGCTATCAGTTTTGAACAACCAAGTGCTACCAAATACCTCGTACCAGGTGTTTATTAGCTAAAAAGTGTTTACTAGCATCAAGTTTCACTTCTGCCAATCCTAAGTGGTTAGAAAGCAATTACGTCTTTTCACTACAAAGTGTCTACTTCCAGATCTGCAGCACCAAGTCACTACTATAATGTGTTCACTACTACTAAATGTTAACTCTCCAAGCGTCTCCTACCAAGTACAGCATATCTACAAAACTGATTTTGGTTCTCTTCTTCGGTGGTTTTGGCAGGTCAAACAAACGTCTTGCTGTCACATGACTTACTTGCCAGAGGTCATCAGCCAGCCTGTGATTGGTCCCGGCAGTAGTAGGAAAGGAGTCATTCGAGGACAGGAAGTTCATATAGTGGTGGTAGAGGGCGTACTGGACAGCTTGTCCAGGCGCAGGCGCCGCACCTCCGGTCCCCTGGGAGGTTGCGTGCCAGACCGTTGGCAGGCCAGGACCTGACGGCAGCGGTGGCGAAACTTGTGTGACAGAAAAGCGTAGAGGACGGGGTTGACGCAGGCATGACCGTAGGACAGGCAGTGGGACGCGATACGAAAGACCAAGGACGCGTCCGTCAGGGGGAAGCGGCCAAACTCCGCCCACATGACGATCACGTGATGCGGGATCCAGCAAATCAGGAAGGCGGCGATGACCAGGAAGACTGTCTGCGTGGTCTGGGTACACACAAAAATTACAACGCCTCAGAAAACTTAGCAAACTCCACAAATGTCCACTACCACTAGTAAGCCTCTACTAGTAACAAGTCTCGACAACCAAGTGTAGCAAGTCTCTATTACAGATTAAGTCTCAACTTCACTGTCTCTCCTACGACCAAGTGAGCGCAAAGTGTGTCAGGGCAAATCTATACAACCAAGTGTCTCAAGTCCCCCCTGCCACACATACTGTGGTCTACTTCCGACATTGTAGTTTTTCTACTAACAAGTTGTGTTCACTGCTCACAAGTCTGTACTACCAAGTGTCCACTGCTTTCAAATGTTCACCCCCAAACCTCCACGACAAACAAACGTCTGATGCTAGTTCCTAGTCTCTACTACCACATGTCTACTGTCAATTTTCTATTAGCAAGTTTATGCCACCAAATGTCTACTACCTAGTCTGCACTACGAAGCATCTACTACTACCACAACCACCAAGTCTCCACTAACAAGACATATACTAGCAAGTCTTGACTTCAAAGTGTCCACTATCAGGTCTGCTCAACCAAGTCCATTAATCCATTTTCTGAGCCGCTTTTTCCTCACAAGGGTCGCTGGAGCCTATCCCAGCTGGCCTTCGGGCAGTAGGCGGGATACACCCTGAACTGGTTGCCAGCCAATTGCAGGGCTCAAGCAAGTCTCTACGATCAAAGTTGGCATTAGTATCAGGGCAGTGCTACAAAGTCTATCCTAGTAAGTGTGAGTAAAAACAGGCGGCGCAACAGGGTTAAACCCGCATAAAAAATGTTTAATATATTTTCACAGTACGCATGTCACAAGAAAGGTGAAAAAAAGTTTGAAAAATAAACAAGCAAAGACGTGTGCAGGTCTTCACCGACAGAAGACAACTTGAATGTCTATTCTTAGATGAGCTGTCTAAATATTTACCTCGCACCCTTTGCTTCTGCTGCACCGGGTCCTCTGCTGTAAACTCACCTCTGAAGAGAGCCTGCTCTCTGGCTAGCGTCTCTGGCTAGCGTCGAGCAAGACACGTTCACCGTGTCCTAGCCAACAGTCAGTTTGGAAGATTGGTAGGGTCAATCAGTCAGTTATGTAGTAAGTCAGTCAGTTTTTCATTCTGTCACTGCCAGTTTCTAAGGTTGGTTCGCTCGTTAGTTGGTTAGCTGTCGGTGAGTTTGTCACTCAATTAATAAAAGTCCTACTGTTTGGTCGGTCGGTCGCTTGGTTAGTCAGTTACGTCAAGTCTGATAGTTCAATTCAGTCAGCTTAGTAACAGAGTTAGTTAAATAGGTAAGTCAGTCAGTTGCTCACTTCCTCAGTCAGTTCGTAAGGTTGGTTGGTTGTGGTACTTGAATTAGTCACTAGGTTAATAAAGTCCTTTTTTCAGTTGGCTGGTTACTCTATTGGTTGGTCATTCGGTCAATTAGTCAGTCAGTTGGTTGCCAACTTTGATATTTTGTCAGTTCATAGGTTCGTCAATTGTTTAGTTAGTAGGGTCAGGCACGGTATGGCTTTGTGGACAAACTAATGAACAATGAGTCAGCTTGTTTGTTATGTAGCCAGTTGGTTAGTTCAGTCATTTAGAGTCAGTTTGTTATGTAGCCATCCATCAAGATTCGATTTGTGCAGTAAGATTGGTTGGAGTGTCAGTTAGTGATAAAGAAAGCTTGGTTGGTAAGTCAGTCAGGTGGTTGCTCACTCGCTCCTTCAGTCTGTAAGGTTGGTTGGCTGGTTAGTTGCTTGTTAATCGTTTGGTTGATTAGTGTATGAATTTGTCATGTAATATGGTCAGGCAGCTTCATTTACTTGGTTGGTCAGTTTTTAAGTATGAGGGTTAGGTAAGGTCAGGATAGGTATGGTTCATTAATTAACAAACAGCTTGTTCGTTATGTAGTCAGTCAGAAGGTAAGACTAGTGGGTTGGTTGGTCACTGCTTGCTTTCTCTCTTGGTCAGTTTAGTCAGGTATGCTGTCAAGTTAGTTAGTCAGTTATTAAAGTAATCAGTTGGTTCGTAAATGAGTTGGTTAGTTTGACTTGAAAAATAGGGAAAATAAGGAGATGTGTGTACCTTTTGTTTGATGCGCTCAGACTTTGTGGACATGTTCATCTTTTTGTGAAGGTGAAATAAAACCTGAGGACAAACAACAAAATCGTATGAAACTTTTGGAAAACATGGATTATACCGTTTGTAAATGGTTCTTAAATATGCGTTTGGTTCAGTTTTTCGACACTAATAGAGCGCCCCAAATCGAATGTTGCACCAACTTTTGGGAATAGCATCACCATTGGGAGGTGAGTGCACGCGCACTGACCATGACGTAAGAGCAGCAGATGACCACGAAAGGCAGCAGGAACCCGAGCAGAACCACGGCAGTCTTGTAGGCTTTCCGGGCCCGCGCAGACCCCCACACCTCCCAGCAGAATGTCACGTTGGGGGCGCCGGGGTGCCCGGTCAGCACGTGGTTCTGGGCCACCGGCACGGAGCACGCCAGCGCCGTAGTCCAGATGACGCCGACGCACAACAAGGTGGCGGAGCGGGTCCGGTAGCGGCACCGGCCCGACAGAACCACGGCCACGTAGCGATCGACGGACATGGCGGCAAGCGTCAAGACGCTCACCAGAACGCTCACCGACGCCAGGAAGTGGCCGAACGTGCACGTAAACCCCCCGAAGTGCCACCCGGGGAGGGAGTAGATGGTGGCTTGGAACGGGACGCACAGAACCAGGAAAAGCAGGTCCGCCAAGCTCAGGTTCACGATGAACACGCCGGTAGGGTTACTGCCTCTTTTGCCCTCCGCCGCGCGCCGCCACGCCCCTGCCCGGCAGCTCACCAGCAGGACCAGCGTGTTGCCCGCCAGGCCCGCCACGAAAATGAGCCCGAACACCACCGGCACCGCCACTGCTTCCGGGCCAGGACCGGCGGGAGCAGAGGCTGCGGCCCGTCCCCATGACTCGTTGGTCGACTGCGGCATGTCGGAATGCTCGCAAGCTCCAGAAGCGCGCGCACACACACATGCTCACATAAGCAAGTTTATGGCCCGCTTGCAAGTTCACTTCCTGTCCCTAATTTTCAAACAAAAAGCAAAACAACAGAAAAACTCATCAGCAGACTTTTTCATTAAAAATGTACCACACATTAATGAGATTCTCTCCTGTCCTGTGTGTGTGTGTGCTCGCGCATGTGTCCGTATTTGTATATTGTTTTTGTTTAATTATGTGTTTGTCTTGTTGTGTTGAATTTGACTCAACTTGTAAAAGCAACATTTTGCAGAATATTTTTTGTACGCTTTCTAGATTTGAATTTGCGCATTTTCCGTCTTTGATCAACTTTTCGGCAAATCGTGGCTAAAGTGATTGTTTGTGGAAAGTGCACATATGGTTGTTCACATGCGCGTTATCGGTGTGCGAAAGCGAACACGCTGATAATCCCAGATGAGAAAGTTAAACATTAAAAATGAGATATTTCTTTGCATAGTTTCACATTCATTATTACCACTAAAATGTTTCGATATTCTTCATTCTTTGCTAATTTTTTTTTATTTTCCTTTAAAAGTTTATTATGAATAATATTTGACATGTTCGTTTAGGTTGAAATAGCAACAGGAAAGATTAGTTTGAAGAGCATGATGAGTTTTTATATTGCAGGAAAGATAATTATAAGGGGTGTAGCAAAAAACAAGACGAGATGAGTTTCTATGAACGGAAATCAAATGAACTTGTTGGATAAATGTCCTTTCATTACAACTTTCTATGACCAGAAATACTATCACTTGGTCGACTGTTTTGCCATAAATCTCATTCTGCAACTTGATTTTTTTTATTCGTGTAAGCATGAGATGAGGCACGTTTGTTGGCAGTTTCTCTTTGTAGAAATATTCAAAAACCCATATTTGCATGATGAAATGAGTTTGTATGAATAGGAATTTTTTTTTTGATGATGAAGCCAAGTTTGAGTCGTCCAATCAGAGCGTGCGAGCGGACCCGCTGATAAGCAGCTGTGCACTGAGCACGCCGCTCTGCCATTGGTCGCCGCCGGGGCAGCCATCGGATAAAAGCGTGTAGCGGCGACTCTGCGACATCATCGTCGTCGTCTTCGCAGTCGTCGTCATGGCCGTCCTCTGGATCATCTCCTGCTTTGCCCTCGTCAGTGCCGCCTACGGTCAGGAAAATCGAATGTTGCCGCATCGTGCGACGTCACCGACCTGTAACGTCAACACCGTGACATCGTTTTCTTCTTGCGTCTATCAGGTTGCGGAACACCCGCCATCCCCCCCGAGGTGACGGGCTACGCTCGCATCGTCAACGGCGAGGAGGCCGTCCCACACTCGTGGCCCTGGCAGGTGTCCCTGCAGGTCAGACGCGTCCTGGTCCTTGTCCTGTTGCGCTTTTGTTTTCCAGTTCCTGTTTCTATTCCTCTGTCTTCCCGATGCTCTCTCTTTTTCATTCTTTTGATGTGCTGTTCCTGTTCCTCTTTGGACTCTTCCTCCTCAGTCTTCTGGTTCCTGAATCATCTTTGTCATCCCGTTTACTCCACTTTAGGTTCCTGATCCTGTTTCACTTTGCCTTTTTGTTCCTCTCTCTGTTCCGCTGGGTCTTCCCGTTCGCCATTGGGTTCCTCTTCCTCCTCAGGTTCCTGTCCAGCTTCTCCTTCATAATTCAGTTCCTGCCCCTCTTCATCATCCTGTTCACCTTTGTCATCCAGTTCATGTTTCGATTTGGGTTCCTGTTCCTCTTTTGTCCTTCTTTGAGGTCCTCTTAGTCAACCTTTTTTTCCTTGTTCCTCATCTTTGTCATCCTTGTCCTGCTTCTATAGGTTCCTGATCATGTTTGGGCTCCTTTTCCTTTATGTCATTTGGTTCTTGTTCCACTTTGGGCCCTTGTTCATCTTCTCCTTTGTCTTCCCAGTCCTCTTTCAGTTCGTGCTCCTCTTCCACTCCATCTTTCTTCTCCTCTTCCTCATTCCATGTAGGTTCCTGTTCTTTTGTCACTGTCTTCCTGTTCCTCTTCACCTTCATCTTACAATACCTATTCCCCATCCCTCTTGATTTTGTTCTTTTCAATCCTGTGTGATTGTGTTCCTGTTCTCCTTCCGCTGTACCATTGTGGCTCCCGTTCCTGTTGGTAACGTTGCAATTTCCTTGGCAGCAATCCAACGGCTTCCACTTCTGCGGCGGCTCCCTGATCAATGAGAACTGGGTGGTGACCGCCGCCCACTGCAACGTCAAGTAGCTGTCACTCACGCACAGGTTCAAGATGGGGAGTTGCCGCTAGTCCTTTTGTGACCCCCCCGCTTGCCTCCCCTTGCCTCAGGACCTACCACCGCGTGGTGGCTGGCGAGCACGATAAGGGTTACGGCTCCAACGAGGCGGTGCAGGTCCTGCGTCCCGCCAAGGTGTTCACGCACCCCCAATGGAACCCACGCACCATCAACAACGACATCGCGCTGATCAAGCTGACCTCCCCCGCCCGCCTGGGCACCAACGTGTCGCCCGTTTGTCTGGCCGAGGCCACCGACGACTTCGCCCCGGGAAGAACCTGCGTCACCTCCGGATGGGGCCTGACCAGATACAACGGTTCGTTCGCTGGCTTTCCTCCTTCTTCCTCTTTGTCAACGGTCCAAATTCATCCCTTTCTTGTTTGGTCTCCTGTTCTCTTTTCCCGTTGGTCCCCTTCATCATTGATTGAGGTGTCGACATGATCAATCACAACTTCACTTTCAATAATTAAACTAGCCTAGTTTCAGTTAAGTTGTCCAAATCCTGGAAATAAGCCCCTCTTAGCAGTGAGTCATCTACAATTTTTGTAGTCCTAAATGAAAGTAACTTAGTGGGTTTTTTTTTCCCCAAATAAGACATTTGCAAACGCCCGCTTTTACTTTGGAAAACAAGGCAACATTTCGAATGAATGTTACGTTACGGACCAAACCCGTGACTGAACCTTCATAGTTTATGTTTGTTAATTTGAAATCACGTATGTTTATTGAAAACAGAGATGGAAATTAAAACACAATCTCCTTTCTAATCATGCTGTTTTTTGTTTTCCCGTCCCCTGTTCCTCTTTGGCTTTCTGTTTTTAGTCGTCCCTCAACAAGATGTTTTTTGACATTGTTTACGTTGTCTTCCTGTTCCGTTTTGTCCTTGTTGAGATGAAAACGTGGTGGGCTGGTCTAACTGTGCCGTGTTTGCAGCTCCCAGCACTCCCAACAAGCTCCAGCAGGCCGCGCTTCCTCTTTTGTCCAACGAGCAGTGCAAGCGTCACTGGGGCAGTAACATCTCCAGCGTGATGATCTGCGCTGGAGCCGACGGCGCCACCTCCTGCATGGTGAGGCAATCGCGCTCGGCTGCTAAACGGGCTTCTCAAATACCTTTTCTTCTTCCTTTTCTTGTCACATAAAACATTATGTCTCGTAAAGAGTTGTTGTTGTTGACTGAAGTCCGCTAGCTTAACGCTAACATCTAATGTGAAACATTGTAGACAGGCTAATGGCTATTAGCAGGTAACAATTTGGAACCGTCAAACAGATGTTACTTGAAGGCACACAGCAGAATTATTCTCCAGCAGAGCTCAGTGCTGCCCAGTATGTTGTGGCACAATGGGGTACTACACTCAAAAGTGCAAAACTCGAAAATTGGGTGGGGAAAAATATATATCCTGCTTCAAAATGAATTTAAAGAGGCCGTCTTCCTTCTCCACTGCTCGTGCCGACTTGTTCCCCTTTTGTGCACTTCAGGGCGACTCCGGCGGTCCTCTCGTGTGCGAGAAAGACAACGCTTGGACCCTGGTGGGTATCGTGTCCTGGGGAAGCAGCCGCTGCTCCACGACCACGCCCGCCGTCTACGCCCGTGTCACCGCGCTGCGCGGCTGGGTGGACCAGATCCTTGCCAGCAACTAAACTCTCGTTTCCGGTGGAAACCCAATAAAAAAAAAATATATATATCATCACCAACAGCTTCTTGGCTTTGACTTTCTTCCACATTCCTGTTCACTGTCAACACTCGACTGAAGCTTTAGCAACCATTCATTATTTGGATGCAAAACTTTCATTCTTGCACACGCGCGCACACACACTTGTACTTATATCATTGTGAGGACATCCATTGACATGATGCATTTCCATGGCCCTTACCCTAACCTTAAACAACACAACTGATTGCCTAACCCTAACGCTTGAATTTTGCCAACTCAACTCAAATCAATTTATAACATCAATGTCAGGGATGGGCTACTTTAAGAATGGAGGGGGCCACAGTGCTACTTCTCGCAGGGGCCAAATAGGACCAAGCATTTCCTAACTACATCTATGACAAAAACGCAATTTGATCTTGAGCTGCCTATAAAAACTATACATTTTGGGGTACTTGCACATTGAATTGATTTTTCTTTTTGAAAACAGCAGAATAAACCTTTACATAATGGATTTTTTAATTTCACACACGAGTTTTCACGCATGTTTAGTGTACTTTTTCTTGGCAAATTGTGAAAAATGTACATTTCTTTGTCACCACTAGATGGCACTATGTATAACTGAATATTCTTATATATATATATATATACACACTTTCAGATGACTATTAACATACATGTGACGTTTGAAAATTTTTGTAGCACGTACACAAGTTATGAAGCATTTCCTCTCAAATATGGAATGCAAAATTTGGTGCCCCACCCTTGTCATACAGTATTTTGAAAACTGAAAGATTTTTTTTTTCACCCCAGTTTTTGTCCTAAGTCTTGAGATGATTCAAACCAAGTTTTAAGTCAATCGGATGAAAACTGTCGCAGAAGGGGGCAAAAAGCCCTGTTAATGGGCAAATAAAAAACGACCAAATTTGGGCATTGAAAAATTTATAGCTCACTTCCTGTATATTTTAGTGTATAGGCGAAATTGACCCCTTTTTTTTTTGTACGTCTGAGGGTAATACACGTGCCCGCTAATTTTCGGAATCCTAAACCAAACACGGCGGAATAGGGTTTTGTTTTTCCACTGTAAGGGTCGCTACAAAACCATTTTGTCGTCATTGTTTATGAAATAAATACATTTTTTCACTAGGCCTGATGAAGTTTGGTGAGTTTTCAAACACCTTTAGGGCTACAAAAAATGTTTTCAATTCGGACAAGAAGAAGACAGAAGAAGACTTTCTCCAGGTACAATAGTAATCTCGCAGGCGCAGCGGTGGCTGTTCAGGCCCTAAACGTTAGTCCATAAAATTACAAAGTTGCCCCTCAAATGAAGTCATTGATTTGCAAAACAAGTATAGCAGGGTGCTTTCCTCCAACAAATGAGACACGCACACTATATTTGGCTTTAACTTTTCGCATGGGTGGTCTGTAACATGACCCTGGCGATGGGGTGTGGGTTGGGGAGGGGGGTTAATGTTGTCTTGTTTGGTTTTCACACGGTAGCTTTCCCTGAATCAAAGTGTGTTTATTGTACAATTGTTTGTTTTAAGTGTTGTTTATTGTATTTATGAAGTCGAATTTTTCCTCTTTGCAGTAATTTCCTATCGAGTTTCTATTTTTTTGAGTTTGACATTTGGACGTGATTAAATGTAAACATACAAAAAGTATATAGAAACACACACACTCCTCCCAAAAAACACTTCACCATTTTTAAGACTGACCATGTTTTTTTTTTGTTTTTTTTACCCCAATACGTGAATTTGTAATGCTCTATTATGCATCGTGTACGTGTCCTGGAAAATAATGCGGTCGGTACTGACACTGCTGGGAAAAAAAAAAAGACAGACGTGTTGTGTCGAACATGTGACCTTCAAACGCAACAACACTTTTTTTTTGCAGCGTCGATGAAGGCAAATCTTACCATAGATATGTTTATTGTGTCAAAACTCACAGAAAATCATCTTCTCTTCTTGGTTCTACTTAAGTCAAGCCAGGTTTATTTGCATAATTGCAAAAGAGTCTCAAAGGGCTTCACACACACCCAGTTGACAACAAGTAACAAAAAAAACATCAGTAAACGTATCACTCAATGCCGCCTTCAAAACCCACAAGAAGTCCACAAAATCAGGAACACATCTATCACCAAAATGACAGTCGACATAAATACAAAAATCGCTCAACCATAAGTGATACAAACACAATATCCATTTAATAAATCAATAAAATAAATCCATATAGAAATAACTCATCAATCAATCAATCATTCATCATTCAATATGGTTGGTGACGCATCAAAATTCACTCCATGTTCTTTGGCCAGCTGCATATTTCCCGCAATTCCATGTGGCTAAACTCTCACGTCCACTGATAGCGTGTGCCTAAGTGGCCACACCCCTCGCCACCCTCCTCCAATTGGGTGCGAGCACCGTGCGTATAAAATCCTGCAGTTTGTCCGCGGAAGACATGATGTCGCCATGGCCTTCCTGTGGATCCTCTCGTGCCTCGCCTTCGTCGGTGCCGCCTACGGTGAGTTAGCATTCCCATAACTGGGTCGTCGAATTCACGACATTCCCTACAACTTATTGGCAACATTTGCATCACGACGTCAAATTCGATGTCATGATGATCGCATCAGGTTGCGGCGCTCCCGCCATCCCTCCCGTGATCACCGGATACTCTCGTATCGTCAACGGTGAGGAGGCGGTGCCTCACTCGTGGCCCTGGCAGGTGTCGCTGCAGGTACACACATGCACACACACACACGCACTTGGCTCACAAGAAGTGATGTGGCAGCGCCACCTGCTGTTTTTTTGCATCAGGACTACACGGGTTTCCACTTCTGCGGCGGCTCCCTGGTCAACGAGAACTGGGTGGTCACGGCGGCACACTGCAACGTTAGGTAACGGCATTCGGATTCAAAATGTTCCTCGAGCTCGCCGGCACAAGCTGCCAATGAACACGTTCATGAACTTGCGTTATGAACGATGGATTTTGTTGTCAACGGACGGACACGCATTTGTCTTGCCGGTCGTAGGACTTCCCATCGCGTGGTTCTGGGCGAGCACGACCGCTCGTCCTCCGAAGAGGACACCCAGGTTCTGAGGGTGGGCAAGGTGAGACCGCGGCGTCATGTTAGCATTGCTAGCGTTAGCGTAGCTTGTTGCGTTGACGCTGCGACTGACATCCCCCGCCCGGCAGGTGTTCAAACACCCTCGCTACAACGGTTTCACCATCAACAACGACATCCTGCTGATCAAGCTGGCCAGCCCGGCCCAGATGAACATGCGCGTGTCGCCCGTCTGCGTGGCCCAATCCGGAGACAACTTCCCCGGGGGCATGAAGTGCGTCACCAGCGGCTGGGGGCTGACCCGACACGACGGTCAGGAAACGGCGCCTTATGGTTTTGTCACCGTACGGCTGGAGGTTAACATCCGCCCCTGTGCTTGCGTTTCAGCCCCCGACACGCCGGCCCTCCTCCAGCAGGCCTCCCTGCCGCTGCTGACCAACGACGAGTGCCGTAGATTCTGGGGCAACAAGATCACCAGCCTGATGATCTGCGCCGGCGCTTCCGGAGCTTCATCCTGCATGGTGGGTTGAGCGTCACCTTCAAGTTTCGACTCACTGCCATGTGTCCACTAATGCAAAAGTGCCTACCGACAAGTCTTTGCTCACAAGTGTTTTATGACCAAGTCTGCACTACAGAGTATAAAACTTTCTAGTTCCAAGTATCAACTAACAAGTGTCCTCCACAGCCAAGTCTGCACTGTCTAGTGATATATATCTCTCGTGATATATATCCATTATTTTGTCTTTACTACCAATGAGAACGGGTAGGTTGGATCCCGCAAGCGTAGACCAATAGAGGATACAAAAAGGTGTTTATTACTTACAAATGATTAACTACATAAAGACGCTGGCAACAAGCCAGGAAGGAAACTAAAAACTAACCAAAAAACACTTGCAAACGGAAAGGAAAAAAACAAGACAGAGAAAATCACTTGCTATAATAGAATGAGCAAGGGAAGTACAACTACACGGGGGGAAAAAAAATGCCAAAACAAGACACCCGAAACAACAAAAACCAACAACGCGGAGTACAAAGCTACTTACACACGTGAAGACTGTGGTATCATGAATTCAATGACTATGAAAGGGCGAGGAAAAAACACTTGGCACAAAGACAGCGAGCAATACGAATCCTCTGGCACCCGACCCTGCTGCTGAGGCCCTTTTAAAGTCTTTGATTCCTGATGCGCGTCAGGTGCGGCGCTTAATGGGACACGCCCCCTCACTCACTCACTGGAAAAGTACCAGACACAACATGACAGAACCTGTGTCCACTCTATGCTAATAAAATACCTCATTTTGACCGGCAAGTCCGCCTAAGTCTACATCGGACATGGGTAGTGAGCCAGACAATAAGGGGATGCAGTTAAGTGGCAAGAAGGACAGGACATCGTGAAAGCTAGCTAGCTATTGTTTTGTTAACGTGCGTCCTTTTGCAGGGCGACTCTGGCGGCCCCTTGGTCTGCCAGAAGGCGGGCGCCTGGACCCTGGTGGGCATCGTGTCCTGGGGCAGCGGAAGGTGCATGCCCACCATGCCCGGCGTCTACGCTCGTGTCACTGAACTCCGCGCCTGGATGGACCAGACCATCGCCGCCAACTGAAAACAAGCCATCTGTACACACTGGAATGTTGAATAAAAAGTAACTAAACTGCCAACACTTGCCATCAGTTTCTTTCACCTTACAAAATTTCTTTGCGTCTTTCTTTTTCTTCTATTTTTCCCACCATTGTCTGTTTTTTGGTCCAAGATGTGTCAACACAATCAGACTTCTTTCTTCTCTTGTTTGCGATGATTCAGCTACAAGTACCATGCCTCAGGGCACACAGAGACGAACAACCATCCACGCTCACAAGGCATGGGCTGCATCCCCACAGTGAAACATCGTGCCAATCACTAGTTAACGCATGACTCGTACATTGATGAAAAGAAAATTAAGACCGGAATGTCATTATTCTACCTAAGCAAAAGTGTAACTTTCATTTTGAATCATGTGCCAGTTTTAAGTCACCGCATAGACGCAACGGCCAATTTGGACTCAAAACATGGAAAAGAAGATTTTGAAAATCATTCTTTCAATCTCAATCTGAAATTTTGAGTTTGTTATTTTGACACTAAAGCCACATTCCTTCATTTATACGCTGACACGGATTGTTGTATTAATTTCTAATTTCATAACACTTCTGTTTTGAAGGAAGTTCAGTGAAAGTAGGAAGAGTTTTAAGTGCACCTTTAACTTTAAACCATTTCCCAGTTTCATTGGACCCAATCAATATTACATTAACACCATCACAGCATTATGTGGTTGACAAAAATTGACACGATGATGCACAAGTCAAAACGATTCAGAAAAAGCCCGAATGAGTTCAATATTCAATGTCTCTACTTCCAAATGTTTGTGTTCTTCTTATTGTCCAGAATATTAAATCCTGAGGCTTTGAGAGTCCATTGCTGTGTAGCAGAGAGAGGAAAATAAAACTGATAGATCCTACCAGGTTTGAAGAAACGATCAAACGTGCAACATGTCGGGCGCAGTTGAAGAAGTTGGTGGCTGGCTCGCCGCCATCTTGTCTCTCGCACAAACAATCCAACTCCCACTCATTTTTAATAGCCTATCATAGATTCATAACAATAACATAGTATGCATAAATAACCCAAAATTTGCATTGGGTATCTTAAAATACAAATACAAATACGTTTTCCGTCGAGTGAAATCAATACATTTACAAAATGACTCAGTTCCGAAATGGCGGTTGGAAAAAAAAACATAGCAAGGACAACCCACGTTCAATTAAATACAAAGTCGCCATTTACAGTCATCTTTTGAACATAAAACATACATTCGACACCATAGCTTCTCTGTTTTCATCACTTGACCAGTTCAATATGATAACAAGCTCGTTGCGTTGCGTAAAAGAAAATAAGAGTTCAAACTCACCAAATAATAAAGTGTACATTTATGCTCACATTCGTCATGGCGTTAGTCGACACTGGCCTTTCAAATTAAGAGTCTGCACACATAGTTTGATCATTTTAAATGAAGAAAAAACATTAGTAACATCATGAATGTGCACATTTTGACCTTTTACATGTTTTGAATACTATTAATCTGTTTGTTTTGTTTGTTTTCACTGAATGTAATTTCTTAACGACTGTTTTAATAAGACTCTTATTTTATAGTGTTTTTATCATTCTGACCAGGGTAAGTTACACATTTTTAGTGTTTGGTGGCGTACACTTGTTCCATGTTTTTAATTAATTGTTTTTACCTGTCTTAGTTTTCGTGTGTCTAATTTCTGTCCCCCATGCAGTAATTTATGGAGCCACAACACTTTTATAAATAAAGTTGTATTGAACTGGTTGGCTTTATTCTAGTGATTAACAAAAAAACAAAAACAAAAAAAGTTGGAATACATCTTTTACTGTTTTCTACAATGAAACTAAACGAATATCGACAAGTTCAAGTGATGAGAGTTCAGGTTTATCGGAGTTGCAAATAAATGCGCAGACCTAGCTTATAGCGGTTAGCATTTGCCGGAGTGACTTTGTGGTGAGTCCTTCCGGCACTGCCCCCTGCTGTCAGGGAGGCCAAATTGATACTTGGAGAGAAGACAAACAAACTGATGACTTCCTTTTTATTTCAAGCACATTCAATCCAACATGGATGCAAGAAGCGCAAGACGAAGCTCCGTGTTGGCGTGTCAGTAGCTTGTTCGCTACGTGTCACAGGTGCGTTAATACGTCAGGTGCGCGTGGACAGGCAGGCATGCCCGACGCGTCGGCAGTAGCAGATGGCGTTGAAGAAGCGGCAGTAGCAGGTGTCGCAGGCGTCGCAGCAGGGCAGCGCGAAGCCCAAGCACGACTGCTGGTGCCGGATGCAGCGGCGGGCCGAGCGCAGGGCGCGCGGCGCGGACTCGTCCTGCGTGCGTGGACGGACACAAACCGAGCCGTGATAAAACGGGGCAGAAAAAAACAAAAACAAAAAAACTCCTTTTGTTCATTTTGGAGGTAGCATGAGGCCACGCCCACCTGGTCATAGGACTCCACCTCCATCAGAAAGTCCCCCGCATGGACTTCATTGTCGTCGTCGACGTCATGGGCCGGTTCGTGCCGGGCTTCGGTATCACGGCTTCTCTCTGTGGAACGCAAAGGGGCAAAATAAAAAATAAAAAATAAAAAAAAAACACGAACAAGGAAAAGGAGTATTCCCAAAACTGGACCAAAAACATTGCAAAATTTCTCACCTAGGAGCGACCATTCGGTGTCTAGCTGAAGATGGGGGCGGGGGTCACGTGGGCGGAGCAAGGTCGCTGACGAGACAGCCAACAGGCAGAGGAACCAGTAACGGCGGGACGGCACAACGTCCACCAGCATCCTGAACAACTTTCATACACGCACGCAACAAAAACCTTTTTTTTTTTTTTGTATTGTGGACCCATTTGTTGTATTTTTTGGGGCCTGAAAAATGTGATATTTGTCCTTATCTGGGCATTAGTAGAGCATGCATGTCTTCTCTTTAACATCTCAAACTTCACAATGCATCTTTAAAAAAAATGTGGTTTATTTTATTCTTTCTATATTTATTTTATAATATTTAGTAAAATAATATTTATAATAATTTATATATTATTAATTACATATACATATATATAAACTACAATAATAAAATAAATAAACAATAAATTAAATAATAAATAAAATATAAATTATATATTGACTATTGTACTTATCTGGGCACTGGTAGAGCATGCATGATGTAGAAAAATCATCATCAAAACATTTTAAACTTAACAATGCACCTTTAAAAAAAATGTGATTTTATTCTTCATATATTTATTTTATAATCATATTTAGTAAAATATTTATAATTTATATATTATATTTTTTTTACCTATTTATTTTATTATTAGTTTATTAAATATATAGAGAGAGATAAAATAAACAATAATAAAACAATAAACAATAAATAAAATATCAATAATATATCATTACTAATGTATAAAGTATTATAAATATTATTTTATTAAATATTATTATAAAATAAAGATATAAAGAATAAAATATACCACTTTTTTTTTAAAGGTGCATTGTGAACTTTAAAATGTTAAAGATTTTTCTACATCATGCATGCTCTACCAATAACAAAAATACAAGATTTAAAAAAAAGTGCATATATTTTTTTTCCACTTGGGGAAAAAAAATAAAGTCTAGTTTTAAGTGGAAATTAGTTGTTGGTATTTTTGCTGTAAAGATATTGTGTGTGTGTGTGTGTGTGTGTGTGCTCACCTGCGAGCGACTGCGGACGTGTGCACTCGTCTTGCTGGCCGTCCGTCAGGATGTGGCCTGAAGCTCGAGCGCGCATCTTATTTGTCATCCGAATGGAGCGCGTTGCCACGGCAACCGCTTGACGCACTTGAAACCCGCTCGCCCGTCTGCCCCAAATACGATTACGCCAGCACGCCAATCACATGCAGCTGTTGGCAAACTTTTGACAATCAGTCGCACCTCAAAAGGAACTCGTCAAGTACCACCCGAACCAGCCAGCCATTTTCTTCCCCGCTTATTCCTCACGGGGGGTGCTGGAGCCTATCCCAGCTGGATATGGGCAGCAGGCGGGCGACACCCTGGACTGGTTGCCAGCCAATCGCAGTACTCGATTACTTTACACCTAAACGCTGTTACATACATGAAATACACTAAAATATATGAATACTCTCTGAAGGTTTTCTCAATACTTCAACATGTACTCAAATACTTGCTGAAGGTTTTTCTAAACACTTCCAAGAGTATTCAAACACTCCCAAAGTTATCCAAATACACTAAAAAATATGAAATACTCTCTAAAGGTTTTACCAAGACTTCAAAATGTAATCAAATACTCACTAAAAGTAATGTAATATTCCTCGACACTTATATGTACTCAAATAGGAAAGGCAAATTACTCCCTAAAGGTTACCAAAATACTCTTAAATGCATGAAATACTTCCAAAAGCTTTTCTAAATACTACTAAATGTACTCAAATACTTCCTAAAAGTTGCATAAGTACTCCATATTTTTTTAAACACTTCTATATGTACTTATATACTTTTAGAAGAAAAATATCAACTTTATTTAAATATATTGTACTTAAAAGGTTAACTATTGTATTGTACTTGTCATGATTTATATTTGCGTAGATTCGATTTTGGTTTTGTTTGTTTTTTCCTCCCGAAGAAAATGTTGTATTAATATACTATATTAAACAAAAAAGTTTCTGTTTCTAAGACAAAAATAGTTTTATATCAAGAAAAATATTGTTAAACGTATGTTTTGTTTTTAAGATGAAGTGAGAATATATTTTTTTTTTTGTTGTCGAGCTTGGACGTTTTGGCTCCTCACCGTTGACGCATCCCGCGTCGCCATGGCAACAAAACTTGATCGCTCGGACGCTACTCCGTTATGTATTTTTTTGGGTTAATGCTTCTCTAATTTGAGGAAGATTAGCTGGCACGCTGCCTTCATCAGCGGCGCCCGCTGATGACGTCACAACGGCTGCGCGCATTGCTAATGGAACCGCGTCAAAGGAAATGGCTTCTAATCAAGTCACAACAACCCCATCGCAAAAAAACATTAAAATAAAAGGACATCTCGCTGTTTCCAGATATTCACACACAAATCCTCAGATATGTAATGATAAAAAACAAAACAAAAAAAAAACAGGAAACGACAGCAAAACGAAAAGTTGGGAGGAGTGAAGCCGTCACCTGGCGTGGGTTCACTCCTGCGCATGCGAGACCATGTGTGGCTTACATCATGTAAGATTGTGTGATTGATTTAAAAAAAATATATATATATATATATATATATCTTTGTGGGGAAAATTTTGGTGGTCCTCAAGAGTCCGAACCTCTTTTTGAGGCTCAAAACTTGGTTTTAGAGTTTAGGTTTTGGTTGGTGTTTTGTGTACACACAATTTTTTTTATTTTTATTTTTTTTATATATTTGTGGATTTGAAAATCACACGTGAAAAATCAACAAAATGTTTGTGGATCTGAAAAACGTGAAAATCACAAATTAACTTGTGTGATGAATTTTGATACAAATCTCTCCCCATAATTTCGGTCATATAAAGTTAGATATTTATTTCCAATCAACTTGTACAATAGTGGCCATTTTTCAACTCCCAAAAAAGTACAGAGCAACAATCATGTGTTGTTTTTTTGGTGATGTTTTCAGCCATGAAAAGCAATTCAATGAAATGCACAACAATGGCCCCCCCCCCCACGAAGTCATGTACGACCAAATAAGAGCTCAAGTCAACTCGCGTCGAAGCTTCAAATCGAGTGAGACGATTGCGGCGACATTTGCAGAAAGGAAAGATAATTGTTTGTTTGTTTGTTTGTTTTGAGGGGGCGGAGCCGAGATAATTGTTTGTTTTTTGAGGGGGCGGGGTCGCCATCTTGCTCCTCCCAAGAAACATTCTCGCCATATGTTCCGATACATTGACAGGATCGAAATCGGAAAACATTTGAGACAGCACTTAGTAGAAACAGCATGATTTATGATGTTTTACATTTATTAAACATAAACCAGATGACTGCAGACATTTTAAAACTTGCCTTAAATACATGTAAAAATTATATGCTTAATGTTTCGTACAGGAGGAAAGGTCATCTTTTAATATTAAAGGGATACTTGACCCTTTGAGCCATTTTTAGGAGTAAAAATTTTTGTTGATAATTAATGCAGTAACTTCATTATTTTTCATGTACAATTAATACCTTTAAAAAGCAATCTTTCTATTTGCTGTCGACTGATGATGACATCACCTGTGCTGAGGAAATAGGTAACGACCAATTATGGCTCACTTTGCTGACCAAACCCACAAAACTTATTTATTTTTCTTACTTGTTATGAGGGTTTTAGTCTAGTTTAGTTTTGGTCTGGTGAAAAATGTGTGTTGACAAAATTTCGCGTCTTTTTCCGTCAATAGCAGTGAACAAATTAAAAAATAGTACAAACCCCCCACAACTTTTACTAACTGCCTATGAGCTGTATATATGTCTCATGTGTACGTATACGTTTATATGTTAGTCTGCTCACGAGGTGGGAGTAGCAAGATGGCCGCCCGGCGACTTCAACGGCTTGCATTAGCATGTATGTGCTATCGGTTATATGTAGTCATATATCGAGTTTCAGCGGTCCATTGAGACAGCAGCTAGTTGAGGTCAAAGGTCACATCAACTTGTAACCGGGACCCGCCTTGTCACGGTCGCTTCGCAACCTGTTGGCACGCGCCGACTCGCGGTTCTGAACGCGCAGCTTGTAAACTCCCAACGGCTCGTCCGTTTGAGGCCGCAACAACGAGGCGGGTCGCACCGCCGCCGCCGCCGTCTCGTTCTTCCCTCGCGACTTGCCCGCGCGAGCTCGCTTGCTGGCCGGCGGCAGCGGCGGTTTGCCTCGCGACTTGTCGAGCGGCGGCGGCGGCCACGCCTCCTTCACTCGCGACGGCTTAACGACTCGCGACGGCGGCCCGGCGGCAGCGGCGGCGCCGGCTCCCGACGACTCGCGGCGGGGACTCGGCGGCATCGGCGGGTCCTCGCCGGACGAGCGCCGGCCGGCCGACGACGACCCGTCGGGTCGCGCCGAGCGCTCGCGGCCGACTTGCGACAGGTGGTTAATCTGCACGGACCGGTCGCGTGGCGACGGAACATCTTCCTGGAGTCGGCGGCGCTCCGTTTGCGGCCGGTCCCAGTCGGACGCGGTCCGGGCCCGTACGGGGACGCTGCCCGGTCGCAGGGGAACGTGCTGCGTTTCCGGCACGACCCGATTCATCCGGAAGCAGACGCACATTTGACCCCAGCAGGTCTTGTTTGACTCAACGGCGAGCGGATCCGAATTGGCGCTTCTCCCCAACAGCTGAAGCAGTTTCTGCCACCAGGCAGCCCGAGCGGAAGGCTCGGCGTCGGTGCGCTCGGCGCTCGGCGGCGTGTCCTCGGCGTGCCCGCAGAACCTTTCGCACCAGTTCCTCAAGTTGAAGGTTCGGGCCGAATGGGACCGATGCTCCGCCTCCAGGACGCTGGGCGGACAGAACTTCATTTTGTCATAGCTGTCAATCACGCTGAAAGGAGACGACAAATTTGTTACGTTCGTTATGTTTGTGAACACGCTAAACTCGCTCAAACGTGTCGATTGCCCCAAACCCACAAGGGACACGCCCACTGACCTGTACACATGACCCGGGTCCCGGCGGCGGCGCGCGACTTACTACAAGCTGGTGTCCTTGTGGGCGCTGAGGTGGCTCATGGTGAGGAAGGGGTGCTTGAGCGCATCCTTGGGGGTGATCCTGTGCTTGGGGTCCATCTGCAGGAGGCGCTTGAGGAGGTCCACAAACGCTTTCCGATCCTCCAACTCCAACGGCTCGCTCACTTCCGGCTTCAGCTGCGCGAGCGCGGAGCAAAATTTGCGTTAGCGTTAGCATGCAGATGATGAAGAAGAATCGAGTGCTGAATAAATTCCCAGAGATAAAAAATCATTTAAATAAATGTTTAAAAAATAAATAAATAAAAAATCATTGATAACAATGTTTAATATGGCAAAAAAAAAACAAGAGTAAAAAAGCTTACAAGCTCTCAAAAAGGAAACAAAATTATATGATATGACTGTTTAGCATTAGCATTAGCATTAGCATGAGCATGAGGCTGACGTGGCGGTGAACTCACTTTGAGCAGGTCATCCAAACACTTGAAGCGCCACGGCAGCGATTTGGGCCGAACTCCCGTTTTGTCGTGATACTCTCGCGCCGTCTACAAACAAAAAGAAAAAAATCAACCAGGGACATTTTTTTTGCGAATAATGCCGAAACTTAAGTTCCATCCAAATATTTGCGAGTGAGTCTGTGACGCGACGGTTCTACTTCTCACCATCAGCCGCCAATTGGCTCGATCTCCTTCGGTGTCTCTTTCGCTCCTTGTGAAATATTTGTGCGTGTTCTTACTGGCGGCGAGGAGATGCTCGGGAACGCAACCCACCACCTCGATTATGCTCCGCAACTGCAGACGTGACCACAACAAATCTCAAGCATGTTTCATCACGCTTTCACCATTGGAATTTGATATTTTTTATTTTTCCCGTAGAATCGTGACGATTTGAAAGTGAAAATGATGGCCGGCGTGCGTACGTACCATGTTGTAGTTGGAGCTGGCCAAAAACAGGTACTTGCCCAGGTACAAGAAGGACAGCACGCAGCCCAGAGACCACATGTCGATGGCCTCCGAGAAGGGAAGACCGAGGACCACTTCCGGCGCCCTGTCGGGGGAGGGGTCGAGAGTCGCCCGATTGATCCAAACGCTTGAAGGGGGCGGGGCTACGCGCGGGTACCGACCTGTTGCCCAGGGGCTGCAGGGCCACGCCGTAATTGAGCGGCGCGTCGGCGGTGCAGATGGCGAGTCCAAAGTCGATGAGCTTGACCCGGAAGGGCGTGGCGCTGTGGTCCACCAGCATGACGTTGTCCGACTTGAGGTCCGTGTGGATCACGCCGATGCTCTTCAGGGCCTCAAACGCCGTCAGGAGCTAAACGACAACATTCACTTGACGGACGACGGCCGGATTACAAGTCACCAAATTCATGAAAAAATACAATGGACCGATACGATGCCGATTGTTAGTATTCAAGGAGGCCGATAATCGGGTGAGCTCGCTAACAGATTCAAAAGACTCAAGCAAATCCTCGTCAGCGCTCGGGCAGGCCCAAGTCAAACTCAAGTCTGACGAATGCGGAGTCAAGTTGCGGTCGCCAAAGTGGTCGGATCGGAGACACCTCTGGTGTCTACCTGTTGGGCGACGGGTCGGATGTCGTTGGGCGAGAAGCTTTTCCATCTCTTCTCCACGACCATGTTGAACAAGCTGGTGTCAAGGAGCTCAAAGACCAGACACGGGTGCCTGTTGATGGTGAACATATCGATGAATTCCACGATGCTCTTCTTGTCCGGGTCCAGCACGCTCACAATCTCCTGCATCTCGATCTGACCACGGGAAAAAACAAAACAAAAAGCCTCAAAAGTGCAGATTCAATTTTTTTTTTTTTTAGCTTGCAAAAATGTCATACTGGAAATCGGTCCTACTGTACATCTCAGTTGGCCCAGTTCAATGTAAAAGTTGAGAAGACTTTTAAAATTCATTAGTGAGCCGTCCTATCCTGGCGCCTTTCTATCGATCTGCTCTCTGGCGCGCTTCCGTATTCAGTTGAAAGCAATTAAGAGCATCAAGGTCACACATCTTCACATGGACTCAACTGAGCTGCCCCCCGAATTACATCCCCAAAAAAATGAGAGCAAAAATCGCAGCGAGTTTGACAACTAAAGCAAAAACAATTCAAACATTCCGTTGAGCAAAAGTGGAGTGAAAAGTCGTTTGTTACATTATGTTGCAGAGACACTTTCATTTTGTCCAATTCTCAAAAATAAACATTTTGGGGTTATTTGGGGGGTGCTGGAATGGACGAATGTTATTTCCCTTCATTTCAGTGGGGAAAATGGTTTTGCAGTGTCAAGGAACAAACCAAAGATTGTCAAGAAATGACCCACCTCGTTTTCAAACAGCATATAGTTCTTGTGGACTTTGAGTGCCACGTCCTTGATGGTGATCAAGTCTTTACACTTGAACACGTGGCTGCTGGTCCCTCGGCCCAGAAGCTTGTGGATGTAGTAAAAACCGTTCTTGCTCTCCACGATGAGGCCTTGCATCTCTCTCAGGTAGTGGTAGTCCTCCTCGGGGGAACATTCTGAAGAACATGCAGAGAACGCAGACTGCGCAAAGGTCAGCAGAGGCGCGTGTGCAAACAAACAAAAACACACTTTAACCTGGACAGAAGGAGACCCGAGACCAGAGTTCCTCAAGTCCTGCAGGTTTGAGATGTTTCTGCACACCTGATTGGTATAATCAGCATGCCTGATAACGATCCCCATCTTTTGCATCAGGTGTGTTGGTCGGCAGGTAACATCGAAAAGCTGCAGGACCTCGGACCTTGAGGACCGCAAGCGGTGAACCCCGCTCGAGACCGTGAGATAGAAACCAGAGCGCATGATAGGACAAACAAGAGACCCTTACCCAAAGCCCAAAGCGTAAAAGCGACATTCACTGGCTAAATGGCAACCTGAAGATAGAAGCGAGTAAAGAACCGAGCCGAGAAAGTGGAGTTTTCCACTTCCAAAGTAAACACTGCAGGTTGCGGCGAGGTCATTTCAACCCAAATGGCGGAAACACGTGATGGGACCTAACACAGCAATTAGAATCAAGACCTGAGCACTAGACCTAGTCCACAGGGTGGAACCTAAGCCAGAAGATACGGTCGCACCTAGTCCAAAATGAAGACCATTTCCCAGGTGATACAACCGAAGCAAATACACAGGACAGTACCTAACCCAAGGGAGAGATCCTAGACCAGATGATGGACTCGAACCCAAATAGTGGCACTCAACCACGGCAATATAAACAATCCCATCAGATTGCACCTAGTATAGGAAGGAATCTGGACCAGAGAAGAGAGTCCAACCTGGAAAGCAGATAAAAGACCCTCGAGGTCTTAACGAGGGGAGAAATCCCAACTGGAGCCCAGAAACAAAGCGACCACAACCTGAGCCGGTCGACGGTTCCAGTTGGAAACTCAAGAGAATTTGGACTGCATTGGAATTTCTTACCTGCGTCATGTGTGGAGGATTTTGGTAGGCCGGCAGCGCCATAGAAGAAAGATGAGAAGAGTGTTGGCGCGCTGGAGGACGGTGGAACGGCGTCGGCTGGCGAAGGGGCAACATTGCGCTCGTTTGGATTCCAAAACACAACAAACACTTGGGAATGGTTGTCAGGTGAGAAACTTTGCCTTGTTGCGGACGCCCGCAATCAAAGTTGCCAGATGTCATCAAGGTGCAGCGATGACGTCATCCCCCACTGATGACGTCATCGCTGCACCTTGATGACATCTGGCCGGCGATGTCGTCCCGTCCATGCGGCTCAGTGTTGCCAGGTGGACGGTAACGAGTTAACAAACGTCGTTTGGCACCAATCCAAGCCAAATTTGTCCAACTCGGAGAACGCGGGCGTTGTTGTTGTTGTCATGGCAACAAGGACGACAATTTTCTCATTTTTTTTGCTTGACTCTTTTATTATGGCTTTTATTGGAACGTAAACAAAAACATTTGGCCTGAGATGAATACGGGTAAAAAGATTTCCATTTGGATGTGCAAGACTCGCTAAAAAAGCGCAAACGCACACAAAAGCAATAAAAGTTGCAAATATATTCACGCGTCCAGCAAAAGCTCACCAACATTCAGCAGCTGCCCACAAAATATTACAAAAATAGATATATATCAAGTGATTATGAGCCTCTAAATAAACCTGTTTATGTGTTCTAATACTTCATTTCAAATCTATTCACGAAAAAAAATGCTTTCAACTTCATCATCTTGCGTGGTTGGGAAAAGCAAAAAAAAAAAAATCAAAAATCAACCTGTGGCTTTCCATCATGTGTGCAGTCCAAGGACAGGAAGTGACATCACAGCTTGCCGCCGGCTTTCAGGAAGCGTTGCGACTTTTGTCTGCTCATACGTCGTTGCTGGTGTTCCGCTTGCGCGTCCAACATGGACGCCAGCATCCTCTGAGGATGGGATGGGGAGGACCACGCACGTTAGACGCAGACAGACGCCAGCACGCACGCACGCACACACGCACGCACGCACGCACGCAGCGAGTACCTGCGCCGTCTTCTCGTCTCTCAGCTCGACGCTGCGAGTCGACTCGTGAGCATCTTTTCGGGGAAGTTTCAACTTGTGCTGCTCCTGGGAAAAAAAACAAACAAAAAAACAACGCCAGCACGTCACGTCATGATGACGTCACACAACGATGACGTCATGTGAGATATATATATATATATATATAAATGAAAATAACTCGACCAATGACAGTTTGCAACAAGGCGGAGTCCAACCCAAGACACGCTTAGGACCGCCTCCTCACTTGCTAGGTTTATTAAGAGGTTTAAAAATAATAGTGCTACGAAAATATATAAATCGTATAAATATAAATTTAGCATATTGTGATTAGATTAATGTACGGTTAAGAGTAAGCGGTTAAAATTTAAATTAAAAGTTTAAAATAAATTAATAAATAAATATAAATTAATATTAAAATCAATTACATAATTTTAATATATATAATTTAACAATATTAATTATATACATTATTTTAATTATAGTTTTTAAAAGTTAAAATGAAAGTTTTTTTTAAAGTTTTTTTTTTTTATTCTTTTTTCCCTTCATTTTTTCCTATTTTATTGATATATTATTCAATATAATTTATAGTACATTATCATGATAGAAGTTAGCGGGGGTACAACTAGATAAGTTCTTGGACTTTTTCCTACTCCCTTTGAACATATGAATTGTGACTTAACTTTTGACCTTTTTTTTTTTTTTTTTTTTCTTTCCTTCACTTTCAATTTCCTAATTTGTATGGCATATGCTGGACGTTGAACGATATTTCTTTGGTCTTGCGTCACCTTGCAGTAGATGTTGAGTCGGCTTCCGCTGACGTTGGGAGGCGAGGAGAAGTTTTCAAACAGGCATTCCCAGTCTTTGTTGAAGTGGCCCACGAAGTCCAGCTCCTTCACGCACACCACCCGCCTACATGGGACGACGGCAACAAACGTGTCACGACAAAAAACAAAAGCAAAAGCAAAAGCGGGATGTGGCCGTTAGTTTTGCTTTTGCTGCGTACCTGTTGGTGATGATGACGTTGGTCTTCCTGTGACCCGGGTACGGACACTGATCTCGGAAGACTTCGCCTTCCAGCTGCTTCAACTCAGAACGCTGGCGCCGCAAACGCAAAGTCCCAAAAATAGACACAAAAAATAATAATACATCCACACAGATGTGTCACACGCACAGTCAGTCTGTTGTTCCGAGGAACTTTTATTGACGAGCTACACAGGTTCAAAAAAATAGAGCACAACATTCATTTATTTACAAAGATGTTCTTGTTTGAAATAAACCATCAAAAGAAGGAAATCGAGAAAGACATGCACGTCGTTCACATCTTGGGAAGAAGAAGAATAAAGAAGACGAAAAAGTCCTAGCGTCTTTTTTTTTTTTAGTCGTCATCTGGCTGCATGTCAAGCAAACACACAAAAGAGAAACAAATGCGTTAAAACTTCAGCTCAACAACAACAAAAACAAGAAGAAGAAGAAAAAGAATTGAGGAGCACAACAGGCGTAGCTTCAATATTGATGCTAGCTTTGTTAGCCGCTCAATAGCATTTCAAGTTCTGCATTAGCATTGAGCTAGCAGACTTCAAGGTCAAGTTACGTGGTCTGCTATCAGGTGACGAGGCGGCCATATTGCTCCTCCCAAGAAAACTCTCTCGCCATACCATCCTAAACATTTACAGGATCCAAATTGGACATTTGAGACACTACTTAGGAGAAACAGCATGTTTTAGGGTATTTCAAATTTAGGAAACATATTTAATCATATTGTATCAAATATATTTCTTATATTTTAACATGTTAAAAAATCGCGACTAACTGCTTACAAGCTGTACACGTCTCATCCGTATGTATAAGCGTGTAGTTTATACGGCAGTCTGCTCACGATGTGGGAGGAGCAAGATGGCCGCCCTGTGACATCAACGGCTTGCACTGGCACATATGAGCTATCCAGTCATTTCTACAGGTCAGCGTCTGCCACCCTTTGAGGTCAAGTAGAAATTGTTTCAAATTAAAAGCATGCCGATGCTAGTCTTGTTAGCCTGTCTATGGTGTTTCTCATGATTTGTTAGCATTAAGCTAGCAAACACAAGTGATGTGGTTGTCATTTATTTAATCATTGTGTTTTGTAAATACGCAAAGTCAAATGATAACTAGGGGACATTTGCAGGACAATTTGGGGACATTTCTCTTCATAAATCTAACTTGACGTGGTCACCTGGAAAAGGTCAAAGCCTTGCGATTCCGTCAGGTCGTAGGGCCGAATGATTCCGTCCTCTCGGATCAGTCGAACCGGACGAAGTTTACTCACGTCTTCCGTGGACTCCGCCACCCTGACGCACACACACGCACACGCACACGCATAATTACTGAAATGAATCCAACGTTTTGATGCAGGGAAGACGAGGATGCTGCTGACAAGCGTTTGCGGGCACACGCGTGCTGCTCCTGGTGCTGCTGCAGCGAGCGTCTCACCTGATTTGACCTCTAGGGGCAGCGTGGAACAGGCACACAGTCACGTGACCAATCAGGAAGAAGGAAGCACGTTATGGCGACAAGGAACGATGCGGATGGGGATTTTTTTTTGTTTTTTTTGTAAACCAAATCAAACAAAGAGCCTCTTACTAGACGCAAGCCAATCGGCCAATCAACATGCACGCACACATGCACGCAGATATCCACCAATGAGCAGCCGGCTGGAACAACAGCAACCTAGCTGCAACCTCTCCGCCATGTTTGTAGTCCAAAGACATTTCTGCCGCACCAACTTGGGCCAAAACGGTCTCGCAGTCTCCCGTTTGTCGTCACAAGTCATGTTAGCCGTCCGACCGCATTTGTAGTCCCCGGTTCAACGTTTGTAGTCGGACGCCATGTTTGTAGTCCAAAGACATTTCTGACGCCCTGAATGAGTCCCAAACGGTCTCGCAGTCTCCCGTTTGTCGTCACAAGTCATGTTAGCAGTCAGACCGCATTTGTAGTCCCCGGTTCAACGTTTGTAGTCGGACGCCATGTTTGTAGTCCAAAGACATTTCTGACGCCCTGAATGAGTCCCAAACGGTCTCGCAGTCTCCCGTTTGTCGTCACAAGTCATGTTAGCCGTCCGACCGCATTTGTAGTCCCCGGTTCAACGTTTGTAGTCGGACGCCATGTTTGTAGTCCAAAGACATTTCTGACGCCCTGAATGAGTCCCAAACGGTCTCGCAGTCTCCCGTTTGTCGTCACAAGTCATGTTAGCCGTCCGACCGCATTTGTAGTCCCCGGTTCAACGTTTGTAGTCAGACGCCATGTTTGTAGTCCAAAGACATTTCTGACGCCCTGAATGAGTCCCAAACGGTCTCGCAGTCTCCCGTTTGTCGTCACAAGTCATGTTAGCAGTCCGACCGCATTTGTAGTCCCCGGTTCAACGTTTGTAGTCGGACGCCATGTTTGTCGTCCCTTTGAGGTCTCATGCACCTTTCAAGTTTGGTCAATCAATACACAAAATGCAGCTGGGAGCAAGGGGGCGGGGCTTATTGGTGGGTGCGGTGGTCATGTGATGAACTTACCGTCCGTCAGCTGACGTCACGTACACGAGTCATACAAATGTGACGTGACAACAAGCGTGGAAAGGAAAACGTTTGCTGCTGCTGATGACGATGATGATGTGTGATGAGCAAAGACACGTACGCCAAACATGATGAAGAGTTCACATGTTAAGAGCACGGGAGCTTAACATGTGAAATACTCACACAGCAAAAAACAAAACAGAAAACAAAAAAAGAAGAAAGAAAGAAAAGTCACACTGGAGCTCAACGACACAAAAGCAGAACAAATGAACATTAGTCAGCACAGCAGAAGAATACAAACGCACCTTTGCACAACGGCACTAGTGCTAATGCTAACGCTAACGCTAACGCCTGGGTAGGGTGGAGCAGGACAGCCCGTGACGCGCTCGCTATAGTTAATAAAGCAACATGTACTTGAAACTACATCTTATATGGATACAAATAACTTGACTAAATAACTCAAAAACTTCCTTTTTGTTCAGTTTTGAACTCATTTTTGGCTGCGGAAGACAAAACTCATCACGTCAAGTTTTTGAACAAAAGGATCTCCAAAAATATGAGAAAAAAATATATATATGGTCAACTGCAGATGTTACAGTTGTGCTTGTAAGTTAAAGAAAAATAAACTCAACTAAAATGAAGCCCACCCCTAAAAAAAAAAAACCCTAAAAACGTTCAGAGCCGCTATAAAAACAAAGTAAAACTAATTAAATTGAAAATTAGAATTAAAAAAAACAAACAAACAAACAAAACTAAAACCTTTCAAAGCTGCTATAAATACAAAGTAAAACTAACTGAATTGAAATTCCAAATAAAAAATTGTGAGTTTGCGAACGAGAACGAACCTCTGTATGCCCTGAAAGGTGCTGCTGGCCATGTCCACGATGCTGCCGGTGGGCCGGGCCACCACGCCCACCAGACCTTTGCCGATGCCTTTGAAGAAACCCGCCGCGCCCTCCTTCTTGGCACCTGCGGAATGGGAAGCGGAAGCGATACGAGCGCGTGAGCGCCAGCGAAAGCCGTCAAGGTTGAGGACGAGTGCCCACGAACCTTCCACCGGTTTGGTGACGATGCCGGTCACTCCGCTGACGACGCCCTGCACGCACAAACACATCCACAACACACACAAGATAGAGAGAGGCAGGGGGCGGGGTTAAGCCAAGTCCAGGAGGCTCCTCCCACCTTGAGAAGTCCTTTGCCGCCTTTGGCCAAGCTCTCGCCAAAGTCTTTCGGCGTTCGGTTCATCTCCTCGCGCCGTTTCTGTTGGTACTCCTTGTCCATGGTGATGGCCGCCAGGCCTTTGCCCACCGAGCCCGTGATCCGGGACACCACGCCCGCCGCGCCGCCTGCGCACCACACACGCGCTGAATCAAACGTGCTTGTCCCCATTTTGCGTGTGTTTGATCACGTCACAAAATAAGGTGGGAAAATGAACGATAATCGAACAAAATGCTTTTGGCCTTTAAGATCATGAAGATGAGCTTCTATTTTTTTCTGGAATGACAAACAGTCATTTCATCATTACTCACCTTTTTATTTTTTTTTTTTTTAATCTTGCACTCAGCAAAAATTTCATACATGTTTTCCAATTTTTGTTGTTGTTGTTTTTTTTCAAAATGGAGTCAATGTCATGAGTCGTTCGAGCAGGTTTGTTGGAAAAAGAAAGTTTTGAGTCCTCACCAACGGTGTGGCCGAGGAGACTGCGCACGCCGATGACAAAACCTTCAGCAAACTCCTCCGGACCTTGGACCGCCCCCTGAACGCAACAAAAGTCAACAGCGACTCACTTTTGCTGCGCTCAACGCGTGCGTGCGTGCGTGCGTGCGTGCGTACCTGAAAGGGCTCGTAAAAAAAGGCTTCCACACCCTCGGACAGACCTCGGATGAGTCCAAACGGGTTTCCCAGCACGTCCAGACCCAGGACCAGGACGTACATCTGCTTCAAAAACTGCACGCCAGCAACCGGACACGACGACCAATCAGATGACAGCAAACCAGGGAAAAAAAGGGGAAAAAAATGCCAAATGAACAACACTGAGCACTCCAAAAAAAAAAAAAAATAGAAAATGAAAATTTTAAAAAAAGAAAGTGAAGGGAAAAAAATGCCAAATGAACAATAAAAGCTCTCCAAAAAAGCAAATAAAATAAATAAAGAATAAAAATAAAATAGGCGGCGGGCGGCAACCTGCTCGCTGTAGTGTCGCAGCGCCGCCCGCATCAGCTTGTCCCTGCGGTAAAACTGGTACTTGACCTCGAAGTAGGCCAGCCTGTGGGGAGCGCGGCACAAGCGGCCAATCAGAACGCGGCGGCGGCGGCGGGAGGGAAAAGTGTCTCACTTGAAGATGAGGTCGTCCACGTCGGTCAGCGTGGCGCCGATGCTCTTCAGCAGCAGGTTGAGCGACTGGACGGCGGCGGCGTCCTGCGCCGACCGCTCGCCGCCGCCGCTGGAGCCCAGCGACAAACTCAGGTGCAGCTGGAGGCGCGCAATCCAGGCGTTTACTCTACCTGGATCGGACCGCATCGGCGTGCGCGCGCGCGTACCTTGATGGGCGAGATGTGGAAGTGTTCAAAGAAGTTGAGTCCTGACGCGTCGCTCAGAGAACTTTCCATCAGTTCCGCCTGCAGCACCTCCACGTCTTTTGCAATCAGATGACTCTGAAACACGCACGCACGGGTCAATTTTAGATACAGCGCATGTACGTCGCAGATTTTTAACATCTCTCCCATGAAATTCTTTATTTATGCTGATATTTTGGTCATATTTTAGTAAAGAAACAGATTTTCATTTTTACCCCGATAGCCATTCAGAAAATCATGAATCGATTATTTTTATTCATAAATTCATAAAAAAAAAATAATAATAATCTTAAAGCCATATTTTCAACAAACACACTCAGACAAAAAAATACTTGCAAAAATTGGCATCAGTAAAAAAAAAAAAATCATTTTCAATTTACTTTCATAATTTTGAAGAATTTAATAATTTCAAAATACCTTTTTTTTTAAAGTCATTTTAACATTTAAATATAACATAACTTTATTTATTATAACATAAATTAATTAATCATTTAAAATTTCAATTTCATTTATTTAATTTCATTTTTCAATTTCAAAAAACAAACACAAGCTAAAAATTCACTTCTGTGTCACTGCCAATTGTGATTTGACAACAATACTCGAGTGAATTGAGAACTCCGAGACAAAAGTTGTGATTTTCCGCCATCTTATTGACTTTTAGGGATTATGACTTGCGGTCTGTGTGTGCATACGATACAAGTCATGTGACTTGCGCGGGAGCCAATCGGTGTCTACCTTCTGCCCTTTGGCCTGCGGGTCAGCGGCGGGTGTGAACAGAGCCAAGATGGCCGACAGGAAGCCTTGATCGATCTTCACGGCCATTTCCTGGACCAACGCCATGAAGTACCTGCGTGAGAGTTCGAATGCACGCACGCACGCAGCGTGCAGTTGGTGATGTCATAGCGGGACGTCGCCACGAACACGCGCGCGGCAACGTCATTCATGCGCACGCGTATGGACGTCCCAAACTGCTAAAATTCGAAATGAATAATAATATGACGATAAATAAATAAATAAAAGTGAAAATAAAGACAGATATAAAAAAATAATAATAATAATAATAATAAAAAAACAATTTGAAAATTATATAAAAAAATAAATGGAAATAAAAAGAACAAATATATATATTGTATTAAAAATTTTTATATCCAATTTTATTTTCACTTTTAGTCATTCATTTATATTTTTTTACGGATATAAATATATATATATATATATATATATATATATATATATATATATATATAGTTTTTAATGTTTTAATTATATTTTTTTTATATCCGTTTTTATTTTCACTTTTAGTCATTTATTTATTTATATAGTCAGTCATTTGTTTATTTAGTCATTTCTTTATATTGAATTTTGGCAGTTTTGGTCCTCCATCCACGCAAACATTGACACACATGCAAAGACTCACTTTACAAACACGCACACGCACACGCACTCACTTGAACTGCGTGACGCTGCTGTGCTGATTAAAGCGCGTGATGACGGACACGTCAATGAAGGGCTTGGGCTCTGTGGGGGCGGAGTTTTGCGGTTAACGGGACAGGAAGTGGCGACGACGACAACAGGAAGTGGCGCTCGATTGCGCACCTGAGTCCAGAGCGATGGACTTGGGGGGAGGGACCGGGTGGAAGGCGATGGGGAAGATGGCGCCTGGGAGCTGGTTGTCCACCTGGACACGCAACATCACACCAAACGTGCGTGAGTAAATAGGCGAGGTTGCAAGAAGGTCAGCGTGCGTGCGTGCGTGCGTGCGCGCGTGCCAACCTGCAGCCAGTGCAGCTGCGCACGAAGACTCCGCTGGTGCTGAGATCGTTTCAATTCCACCTGGATGGCCGACAGGAAGTTCCTCCGGAGCGGGCAGGAAAACGGCTGGCGCATCGTCATCATGGCGCCGCCCAGGTTCACCTGGCGACGTCACAGGTCGTCATCCCATTGGCGAGACGAAGGAAGAAAGAAAGTACGGACGTCAGCGTCACCTCCAGGTTGGCGTCCACTTGGGTCCACCCGGCCGGCAAGTTTCCGCTCTGAACGCTTTGGTACGTCTTCTCCAACATGTTGATGTGCTTCTGACTCAGCGGCTTCCAACGATTCTTCCGCTTCATCTCCCACACAACGCCCGAACTGAGCACGTGCGCAGGCCCACGATGACAAAAGACCATTCGAAAACAATTACACAACGGACTTTAGAACAGCTCCCTCTGGTGGCATGCAGACAAATGCCTCAATGCCATTTTCAAACAGTATAGTAGCTTTCCTTTCCTTTATTCAAATTTAAGACTATTTACGTACATTTGAAAAACATTTAGGGAGTAATGAAACCGATTTAAGGGTATTTAGTTCACATACACACACAAGGAATCGATTAACGGTGCCGATAATCCAAAGCGAAAGGGAGTTATTTATTTGTAAAAACCCAAAAACATATGAAAGCGTTTTTTTAACACTTGGTCCTTCCTTGCCAAAAACGTGTTTACACGTTTACGTTTTTTTTTTTTTTTTTTTTTTTTTTTTTTTTTTAAATGCAAGAGAGAAAGCTTTGATGCAGCTTTTGCACAGACCTGGGAATGCCGACGTAGGCCACTTCCTGGCGGTTGAGGTTGTCCACCAGGGAAAGTCCGAGGTTCTGGAGCGAGACGCGGACCTCCTGCTGGAACTGTTCCAACTCTTCGGCCTGGCGCGCTTTGGTCACCACGGCGACGTCCTCGGTGAAGATCAGGACACGCTGACGGCCGTCCAGGAAGGACACCCAGTGGACCTCCGACAGGCTGTCGTACGAGAACTGGCCCACCTCGTCCTGGGCGGGCGCAACGGCGGAAATTTCAAATACGTGTTTGTCGTCCTGTGTTGGGCCCGACCGATTCATCGGCAGCCGACGACTGGCCTTCAAACATTGGCCAATTGGGGTCAAAAGGCACATTATTTTCCCCTTAAAACGTTACCGAAAGAAGTTTCCGACGCTGTGAAAGTACCCTGAATGCACCATTTTGCTTGCGTAGCATTAGCAACGAGCAAGTTTGTAGCGTACGTTATTCCCAAGCGTCCTTTAAGCCGTTTAATGACAAGCGCAGTTGGAATTCATTGTAAAAGTGGATACAAAATGTTAAGAACGACAGCCGGTGTGACGTTCTGAAGTCCTGTTTTACATCCGTCACCCTAAAACGCTTGCAAGCAGGCCGACACGAAAGCGCGAGAGTGCTAAAGAAAACAAACAGCAAAACAGAATCAGACCTTGAGAAGGTCGGTCTCTCCGGAATGTTCCATGCAGCTCCAGCTGAGCGTTCGGACCCCGGCGGGGTCGTCCCAGGCGAAACGTCGGGCCTCGCCCGGCTTCAGATGGTGGACGGCGGAAGAACCGCTGACAGGGACAAAGAAGACATGAATTCAAATGTGAAAAGACATCAAATGCTGCCATCTGCTGGCCATAGTTAGTGGGCGGTTTTTAAGTTTCATTTTTCCCACCCCATTCGCAAACCACAGCTGCACAAGATGTTGCACTGGCCATTGAGAGGCAAAAAAAAAGAAGAAGAAAATTCCGACCTCTGCTTGTAGCTGATGTCCACCCAGGGCGTGTGGTTGACCAGGAGGGCGGGCGCCGCCCCGTCGTAGTAGTCGGTGAACCCGATGACGTTGGAGTGGTCCGAGACGTTGACGTCCACCACGATGCCGCCGCACTGCACACCAAATCCGGTCAGGCGCTGAAAAGTCAACGGGCGACGCGGCCTAACCTACCGCGTCCACGTTGAGCAGAGTGCCGTTGTCCTGCCGGTCGAAGCAGAAGAACTCGGACGCCCGCTCGGAGCCCACGGCGCGCACGCACAACTTGGCCGACGCGCTCTCGGGCCAAAGCGGGAGGCACTGTTGCCGCGACAACGCCACAAATCAGAACGGAGGCGAGCGAGGACGGGGCGAGCCGGCGAGCGAGCGAGCGAAGGCGCTGACCTCGGCGGACGGGACGTAGTGCCACTTGGTGGCGGCGCCGACGGCTTCGCCCACCTCCAGCTCGTACGACGACTCGTTGACCAGCGTGTAGAAGGGACTCATGGTCACCATCTTGGTCAGGTTGAAGCCGCTCATCCGGATGCTCACGCCCACCTGGCGCCAACGCAAAACACGTCAACTCGCGTCAGCGTGTGGGCGGGAAGGGGGCGGGGTCTTACCAGGAAGTCCGTCTTGTTGCCGGGGCAACGCACGCAGCCGTAACTCCCCACCGCGTCCAGCGAGAAGCCGTCCGACCAGGAGCTGGTGGACACGCACAGCTGGAGCTGGGAACACCGTCAGGATGACAACTTGGAACTTGGAACTTTAAACAAGCAATTGGCGCCACTTTCGATTCCCTCCGAAATAAGCTCGATTTCTTATCATTGTCAAAAAGGTTACAGCTGGAAATGACATTTGCTTCTTATTAAAATGTTCCCTCGTTTATCGCCGCTGTTATCACCTGCGATAACGGCAATTTGCATTAATTTAAAGAAAAAATAAAATCCCGTTAATTATATCTATATATTTTTTCATTTATTATAGTATACAGCACAGTGTTTTTTTCATTTTGGTATGATTTTTACTTTATTATAAATGCTTTTTCATTCATCATATATGTTCGTTTTTCATTGACATTACTTTTTTCCCCATTAAAAGTATGTCTTTTTTTATTACAGTATAAATATTTTTTCTATTATTATATGTTTTGGTATGATTTTTACTTTATTATAAATGCTTTTTCTTTCATCATATATGTTCTTTTTTCCTTTACATTCAGTTTTCCCTTTAAAAGTATGTTTTTGTTGTTTTATTTCTTACAGTATATCATTTTTTTCATTGATTATATCATTTTTTTTCTGGTTTTGGTATGATTTTGACTTTATTATGAATTCCTCCTTTATGTTGACTAAACATAAATGAGGCGCTTGCGAGGGCGGTCGGTCGTCTGACCTTGTTGTTGGCGAGGATGTTCTTCCTGCGGAAGGAGAAGAGGACGATGTCGCGGAGGTCGGCGGGATGTTTGAGGTCGACGTCGTCGGCCCGGTACCGCAGCACCCGCTGCGTCTTGTTGATGATCCAGAAGGGACTGAAGACGGACAGCAGGAGGCGGCCCGGCGCCGGCGCCGCGTGGACGCTCAGGTCCAAGGCGGCCGAGACGTCCGAGTCGCAGGTCAGGCGCACGGCCAGGAAGTCGGGCATGTCGCGGTCCACGCGCAGGTGCCCGTGCCAGTCGCGGCCCTGGTAGCGCAGCAGCACCAGAGACACGATCTCGCCGCGCACGCGCGCGTTCAAAAGGTCCGACGTGCTCCCCTCCGACAGCTCGTAAGAATCTGCGCTGTTCTGCGGAGGGGGGGGGGAAAAAAACAAACAAAAAAAAAAAGCAACTTTTGTCTTACTATTTTACAACTTATGTGATTACTTGCCAATAAATACACCTTATTAGAAATTGTGTTTGGTCCAAAATCAACTTACATAATTATCGTGTTTCTATTTATTTAATTGGTCTTAATATTTTTAAACATGTTCTTGTTTGGCACCAAAAAATAAATAATCATTTGAACAGTGGTGATTTCAATTATTCTAATGGTGGTTGTTATTTTTTTCCAATTTCGGGGTCTCACCTCCATCATGTATCGGATGGTGTACGGCAGCAAGTTCCTGATCGTGGCCACCGGGTGCAGGTGGAGGACGTAGGCGGGGTCCCAGTCGTCCTCGCCGCGGCTGCCGATGTGGTTGAGGGCGTCGGGCGCGGCCAGCGTGCTGACCATCAGCGGGAGCACGCCGCCGCCTCCGTCCAGCGGGGGGCACTGCAGCAGCGAGCGCACCTCCGAGCTGCGGTGCACTTCCTCCTTCCACGACACGCACGTGGACGACGGGCCGTACTCGGACGACAGGCCCGACGCCGGACGCACGTACAGCTGGCACCTGCGCAAGCGCCACAAAAACACATTTTCTAGCAGTTATTTGGAATTACAATCATCCATTAGTTCAGAAATAACTCACTTTGGAATGTTCAATACTTAATACAAAGTTAAAGTTCCCCCTCACTTCTCACTGTAATAGATACATCATTTTATTATCATTTATGTTAACTCCATGAAATGAATGACTCATAACCTATTTCAATACTAAATTTTACATTTTTAATTGTACTAATTAGAATTACTCTGATCATACTCAAGTGAAGCTTGAATAAACTAAATACTTAATAACATAAAAGAAGTCAATAGTAATTCATGAAATTAATTTTCAATAAAATAGTCATTTAAATAAAATCTAAAAGTGAATACTCAGCAATTCATTAATTTTCAATAAAATAGTCATTTAAATAGAATCTAAAAGTAAATACTTAGTAATTCGTGAAATTCATTTTCAATAAAATAATGATATATTTTACATTTTGAAAAAATCTAGTTAAAAAATATTCTAATGAATTTAATTTCAGTAGGTGCTAATTGTATGTCCACTTTTTTTTGGGGATTTGTAGATGAGTAGAAAAAATTTTTTTGGGGGAAAACTAAAATCAATGTATTTTTTAATTCTATAAGTCACAATTAACCAATTATCTAATCAAATAAAAGTGGACAAAATGTTGGTTTATGTCAAATTGTCTGTTGCAATAACTGATTGATTTTACTGTAATTAATCAATGAGTTGGGGAAACAACCAAATATTCCATGAAAGAATAATTGGAACGATAATGGCGCCGATGAAGTGTCCGTCGCCACCTGTAGGCGTCCAACGGGATGTGGAATTCCTTCTCGGGGTGGGCGAGTCCGATGGGTTGCAGGCTGCGGGCCGACGGGCAGAACTTGAGGACGCTGAACGGCACCGAGAAGTGGTTCTGGATCTGCAAGCAAAAGGCAAAAAGCGCGTTGGCCGACCGACGGACGGACGGACGGACGGACGGACGGACGCACCTGCAGGGGCGAGCGAACGGTGACCATCTTGTTGCCGTCGGCGGCGTCGATCTGGACCACGAGCGACACGGCCTGCTGCAGCTCGGGCCCGCGCATGTTGTAGAGGCGGCGGCCCGGCTTGTCCACGGGCACGTTGGCGATCTCGCTGTAGCCCGACGCCACTGAGCGGGGCAAACGCAACGCAACACAACACAACGAGACGCCAGCGTTTGCAACTGGCTGCTTCAAACCAAACAACAACACTTCCTGTTCAACTTCTCCGATTGTTTGCATGCGATGTTATGATGGACAGATCAGACAATCAATGTCGTGTCGGGATTGGGACTCTTTTTGTTTTTTTTCCTGAATTTTTAGCCAAGTATGAGACCTGGAATTCACATTCTAGCAATAAATTGGCAATGCCTGCTAACGCTGGACATCATCATCACAAGAAGAAGAAGAAAAAGAAGGAGAAGAAGAACACGAAAAGAACAGAAGGAAATGAAGAGAAGAAGAAGGAAAGATGGAAAAGGAGAAGAAATAAAAGAAGAAGAAAAGAAGAGGAAGCAGCTTTCTAACCAATGGTGAGGTGAAACAAGCAGCTCTCCTGCCGCTGCAGAGCCGACAGCTTTCCCCGAGACGAAGGCTCCAAGACGGAATGTTCCAGGTCCAAGCTGCCCTGGGCCGGCAGCTCGTGCAGTTTGCCCTGCTGCACCGTGCCCACCGGCCTCAAGTTGGCGCTGTGCCGCACCAGCAGGGGGATGCCCAGAGCGTTGAGGATGGTGAACGGAGCTTTCTCCTTCATGGACGGCTCAAAGGTGGACGCCGCGCCCTCCGAGAACGCCTGCATCGGGGGATCGTCATCATCGTCATCGTCGGCGGCAGATTCCGATAAAACTGGCCGATGAATTGTAAAAAATGTTGCTTTGCACCTTGGCCAGGTTGCTGAAGACGTTGAGGCTGCAGCGCGACAAGGTGACGTTGAGGGCGTCGCCCGAGCAGATGTTGACGGCCGTGCACGGTTCCGGAAGGATCACAAAGTCGTCTCCGTGGACCGGACTCTTGTCCTGCACGGGACTGCTCTTCACCTGCGTGCACACAAAAAACAAACAAAAACAAATCAAACTGTTGTTATTTCTCATCGCAAGGAACCTGGAAAAATTTCCTTGCTGCGATGAAATATTCGCCAGCATCTTGCCTGACGCTGTTAAGCAATTATATCAATTGGAAAACAAGCATTTCAAATCACAATTTCACACTGCTACCTTTAACATTTTATTTGACTACATAAATGGTTAAGTTATAATTAAATCAATTATAAACAAAAAGAAAATCTATTTAAAAAAAACAAAAACAAAACTCATTTGTTGCCAAAAAAATGTGAAATGTTTTAAGTATCCCAAAGACGTATTTATATGTTTTGTTTTGTTTTTTTATGCTAGAGCATACAGAAGGCTTTGATGCCGCCTCTCAACTGCAGAGAACTGGTGAAAAAAATGGCAGGAATCACAAAAACAGCCAGCAGGTGTCAGCAGAGTATAAAAGATCAACCAGGAATAGATTTGGGAATTATGATGAAACGTCGCTACATCCTAATGCTTATTACTGCAAAATGGAAACAGATAGAAATCTACTTTTTTTGTTCCTGATGAAAGAAGAGACTCGAATCTTTCTTTTGGTGGGTTCCATGTTTTGATAGCAATAGAACACAATATTGTGTGCGGCTTGCAAATCGGTCCAAATCCAGTCAAACAGCTGGAAGTGAAGGGACTTGCTTCACTCACAATTTCTGCTGGGTAGTTCATTTGAAAAATCTGTGGTCAATTATAATTGCAACTATTGTGAATAACTATAATATGAGAAGAAATCCTCATTTCAATAAGTTTGACTATATTATATTGAAGCAACAAAAGGCGTCCGCGTGAAAATGTACCTCCAGATGGAGCTTCCACCTGCGCGCGCCGCCGTCCAGCCGCTCAATCAACGGCTCCCACACGGCGTGGACCTCGTTAAAGTAGTTCACCTGCAACATCAGTCGTCTTGCGTCACTTTTGACTTTCATTCCAGTCCAGAAGGGGCGGGACAATTCCTGGTGGGCCGGCCTAAGCGGACCCCTCGAAGAAGTGAATTTGTTACCTCCAGAGTCATACTGGCTTTGAGCTGCAGGAGCGAGGACCAGTTCTTGGCCGACCCGCTGAAGGAGGATTCGGCCAGCAGCAGGGGGACCGTACGGTGACCCAGACCGGATTCCAGGGTCACCTGGATCACCTGGGAAGCCCAAGACTTCATCAAAACCTCATCCGACTTGGACGCCAGCTCGTTTTTTTTTTTCTAGCAGGTCTTACTTTGACTTGGGCGGCAAATTGCTGGCCCACGTTAATAAGGTCCAGGTCCTCCTGGTCCCGGAAGCTCTCGGTGACCTCGCTGGCCTGGTCCACGCCCAGGAACCAGTAGTTGCAGTCGTAGACCTTCTTGGTGAGCCACAGGTCTTTGAGGTCCTCGTGCGGCTCTTCCGTCTTGCCGCCGCCGTCGTGTTGCCTGGCCGTCATGGCCGCCATGATGGTGCTGACCGTGTTCAGGATGAACGGAGAAATCTGGATCACGGAAAACAAGATGATCAAAAGATGATCTGAACTTTCAAAGCTGGTTCGAAACCCTGCCCCATCCTCGAAAGCCTCACCTTGACAATCACCTCCTCCACCGTGACGGATCCAATCAGTGCTTGGCTGGGAGCTTTGGTGGTTTCCATGACAACGGAGCAGGGTCTCAAAACGGTGGTAATGGTCTTGTCCTCCTGGTTGTGGATGAAGGGGCAGGCCAGAACCTTGAGGGCCCTCATCTGGGCCTTGACGGTCTGGGTCCCGCCCTCATCCTCCAGGCTCAAGTCGCACTGGAAGGCCACCACCAGGGACGGGGCGTCCGCCTTCATCAGGCTGGCCACGAAAACCACCTGCGGGTCCACGACCACCACATGCACGCTCGTCCTCGACGGACACGCTGAAACGCGCAACAAACGCCGGATGAGGACGATCGCAGGCGAGCGCGTCATTTTTGCGCAAGTGTCGAGTTCTCTACCGGTCTTGGCCTCGCTCTTCCGTTCCGCGGCTTGTCTCATCGCCAGCCTGTCGCTTGGCGCGGCGCCGACGCTTTGGGGCCGCCGCTGCGGCAAAGCCTGCAGGAAGAAGTCGGCCACGGCCATCAGGAACTCCACGCTGGCGCACACGTACAGCTTCTGCAGGACCGCCTCCACCGAGCGCTCGCCGCCGCTCTGCCGGTAAACCACGTCGATCATCACCTCGGAGCTTTCGCAGTCTTGACGGCTCACCATCCTGGGAGGGGAGGCGGGAGAAGAAGAGAGAGGGGAAAAAAAAACACACCTGGGTTGGTTTCGAACCAGTGACTTGCTGCTTACAGAGCAAGCACACAAATCTTCGTCCAGTTAGGTTTGACCGTGCAAATGTTTTACTTGTAGTTTACACAAGTGTCAGCCAGAACCTTTGTGGGACTTGAAGTCTTTGGCATTGCAAATGTGAAGAATAATTGATTGCTTTGGATTCATTTGGACAGAGTGTTTACTAATGACGGCTACTTTTGTCACTATCCACATGGAGGTCTCAGAGAAATGGGCGTTTCGTCCGCAGAGGCGGAGCGTCCGCACTTTATGATGTCATAAAGTGAGCACTCGCTGGTTTTCTTAGGTTGGGAGGGGCTGGTGATTGGAGAGCAGAATGGCCGCGAATGGAGGAAAACAACTTTGTGTCATGTAATCTGGTGAGGAATTAAAAAGCTCCAAAATGTTGATTTTTGGTGTTGCTGTCCCGTTTAAGACCTACTGAAAGCTTCGTGTTGACTGACTTCACGTATGACAGACTTAAGCTACATAGTGGATGCGCTTACCGTGAGGTGACCCTGTCCACGCCTGTCCTCTGGTCGTCCAAAGTGCAGTTGGTCAGGATGGTGCCGAACTCCATGCTGCCGTTGTTCCACAGCTTGCCGGAGGCTTTCAGCAGGTGGAGGGCAAACTCGCCCAGACGAGAACTCTCACGGTCAGAAGACTGCGGAAGGCGCGGCCAGTTGGACGGAGAAAGCGTCGTCAAAATGACTTCTTGGACTTGAGAGCAAAAGCAGTCGTGCACCAACCTTTGTGGGTTGATCTCTGTACAGAACCAATCCCAGAGACTCGATACTGAAGTTGAACTTGATGGACTCCACACTTTCATCCTTGTCGTCATCCATGTTTGGTTGCTTCTCAGCACCACCTGAAACATCAAACGCAAATGTGCGGATGTCTGTTCAATCCAATCCATTTGAAATATTTTTGATAAACTGTGTAAGAACCTGTCTGAGGTCCTGCGGGTACTCGAGTCTGCGGACTGGTTCCTGGTCTCGGGTCACTTGGCTGCAGGCTGTTGGCCTCTGCCATGTTCTCGCTCAAAATCTTCAGCAGCACCTGCAGATCTTGCTGGCTCAGTGCCACCTACAGGCCACAAAATCTGTCACTGGAGCGTTGGTTCAGGTCAGATGGATTCAGGGTTGGGGAGTCCACGTACAGAAAGGAAAAACCCTGAAAGATTTTGCCCTTTAGCCACTTGTACTCAACGGACAGCTAAACAAGATCGTCTCCACCTGTTGAATTGAAGCACCTGTAGCTAAAGCTAAAACTCTTTCAGGGTTTTGACTTTCTGGACCTGGAATTCCACAACCCTGGATGGATCATGGGGTCAAGGAGGAGCTTAGCTTAGCCTAGTTTAGCCTAAGAGGAAAGTCCTAGCCTACAAACTGCATGTCAACATTTGAAGATTGTCGGAAGTATCGTTCTTTGGTGGGCAGAGACGTTCTCTAAAAATGAAATCCAGATCTTGCAAGCATTGCGTATAGATCGTCAGTGAGCGGATAATCTGTTGAACGAAGGCAACTGGACTCGTTTGTTGAAGATGTTTGACTTATAATCGAGCAGAGAGGATCCCACCCGCAGATAACACGAGACAGAAGAACATCAGGAAGGTCTCCAACTGGTATCCTAACTGGCCACCATGCTGGGGATAAAGACGAGCTGGAATAAAATGTCATAAAAAGTCCAAAGGAATTTTTACAAACATAACATTATTGATGCATTTCAAACCAAGGACACATCGAGCAGACAAATAAATAGGGAGCCTTCGCATCTACCGTTCAGAACCAAACAAACACAAGGAGGTCCAGTTGCCTCCATTCAACACGTTGTGGTTTGCAAGTTCAGGGGATGTTGAGAAGGAAAACATCCAGTCTCACACATTCGGGAAACTACAAATCCAAGCTGACAAAACTTTTAAGGACTCTCAATACTTTTGGAGGGCGACCTGTGGACTGGAAGTTTGACAAGTTGGTCAGTCAGCACTCGACAAGTTTCACTCGTCATGACTTTCCCTATGCCTGAAATTCAAACTTCTTCCTCTGAAACTCATCCCTGTCCCCCTTTTTCTGAAAGTGATCATCTCAAACTGTTTCACGACAAAAGAACGGATCCTCGTCCCTTCCCCCACCTTCATCGGCTTCAGGTCTCCGTCCACCTCCACGGCAGCCATCTTGTTGTACCAGGATGCGGCCAAGTTCCGGTTGATCCTCACGTTTAGGTTGACTGGTTCCAGAAGCTCGATTGAGGAACCACCCGAAGTGGGCTCCAAATTGTTCCTGAGGGACAAAAGACGTCCGATTAAAAGCGCGTCTTTCGTTCTCACTTCAGTCTTCCCTTTTCAAAGATGGATCATAGAAGCGTGCCAGATGGAAAGAGTGCTTTGAAGAGACAGACGCTCGCTACGTTCCCCGCGGCGCGGTCAGCTGACCTGGACAGCTTGAGCTGCGTGAGCTGAACGTCCATGTTGTCGATGACAGCCGGGAGCGGGCGACCGTCAACGGGCAGCAGGGAGAAGGCGTTGGACACGGTGATCAGACCGAGGTCCATGACCAGCGCCTGGTAGGAGGCGGACGACTGCGGGATGACGATCAGAGGCGCCTTCAGCCCGATATCCACGGCCAGACGGAAGCTTTTCTCCGCCAAGTCCCGGACGCTGGAGGCCGCCCTCTCCGCCGCCTGAGCCGTCGCCGCGCTCACCGCCGCTTTGGCCGTCTGGAAGTTGTTGGTGAAGTTCTACAGGGGGGGAAAAAACAAAACCCAAAAGCTAAATACGGGCAAATTGATGCAGGAGACGAACGTATGAACAGAAAGGAAAACCCACCAGGAGGGCCATGACCAGCTTGTGCAGGTAGACCACCTGAATGCAGCCCACGTTCAACTTGAGCCGTCCGTCCGTTTTGGACGTATCCGCGTAGCCCGAACCTTCCGTCAGACTGGGCGTCAGACTGAGGGAGAAACTGAACACCTCGTCCCCCACGATGGAGATGGCCTGAAGGTGGTCAAACAGACACAAGCGCTTGGCTTCTCACCCTCAAAAAAAATAAAAAAATAAAAAGCAGGCGTCACCTTCTTGTGGATGCTGGCGGGATCCACGTTGAGGACCACAAAGTCCTTCAGGCGTGCTGATATGTGAGTTTGAGGTCCCTGCGTCAACAGCGAGCCGTGAAGACCTGCAGTACGCGGGCGAGTTCTTGAAGCGGGAAGCAGGCGTAAGCTGAAAGAGTCGCCAGCGAAATCCTTACCTTGGATTTTGATGTCCACGATGTTGCTGCTCTGGTCGCACACCAGAACGTTGAAGGCCCCCAGAGCCACCATCACCTTCAGACCGATAACCTCGCCCGGCTCGGGTGACGCAAACACGTCTGGCGGCAAACACAAAACAGATTGGAGAGGTCGTCAAGGAGGCCGGTGGGTCGGTCGGTGGGGACACCTGTGACTTCAACGGCTTGCGCTGGTGCGTATGGGCTATCCAGTCATATATACAAGTCAGCGGCGGGTGCGCTTACGGGATTTTGCGGCCGTCATTTTGCCGTCTTCGGTCTTTGGCCTGAGCGTCCTGTCGGGAGACGCCATCCCACCGCCTGAGGACACGGCCCCCGACAGGAAGTTGGCAGCCGACAGGAGAGCCTGCGTGTGCAGCATGAGGTCAAGGGAGGTGAAGGTCACCTGGAGGACAAGGACAAGCACCGGTCGCGTCAACTGTGGCTTTGTGGAGGTCACGCTAATGCACAGACGCCTTCTTGATTGTTGTTGAAGGGTTTAGCGTTCCGCGCAAAACGCCCACCCCGAGTGCTCACGTTGATCATTTGTTCCGTGTTCTTGTACATGCTGGAGAAGTTTGGAGCGTCGCGATCCGCCTGAACACAAAATGGAGAATGGCGTCACCACTCGGCGAGCGCCAAACCCCCCCAAAAAAGGTGACGTCGCGTTGCGTGACGTCCCGACTGACCTTGAAGTACTGAACTTTGAGCAGCTCGGCGCCGGGCTGCGCCGACGAGCTGACCAGAATCAGAGGATCGCCGCCGGAGTCTGCACCGCAACATTCAAAGCGTGCGAGAAGCAAGATGGGAGCACAAGAACAAGGCAGGTAAGGCGCAGCTTCGAAGACGGCTGTTTTTGGAAGACGACTCGATAGATTGCGAGGGTGAGCAAGCTAGCTGAGTAGACAGTTAGCTAGGAGGTTAGAAGATCCGTTACAATCTGGATATCACCTTTGAACTCCAGACAGGTGAGCGTCATCTTGTTGATGTAGGTGGTGGCACAGGTGTCGTACTTTCTCACTTTGGTGTCCATGCCCAGATGACCGAGGTGGAAAACCAGGAAAGGAGATTCCATGGCCTGCTCGCCGTCTGCCGCCGCCGCCGCCGCCGCCGCCGCCTTCTTCTTCTTCAGGCTCAGCAGAATCTTCAAGAAACAAACAAAGTCAAACGCGTGCTCAGGTAACATCGTTGGCTGCCCCAATGAGGAAACGTTTTCAAGTCAAGGTGAAAAATGACGTTTTTTTGTTCCCGATGATGGTCTTTTTTTCCAAAATCTTCATTCTTGGAATCATTTTAGTCAGCCATGTTGAAATGTTTCTGAAACTGAAATGTTTCACTTTTGTGAAGCGTTTTAGCTCGTGTGTGGAAATAGAGCCTTGCCATCAAATTGTCATTTCAAAATTTTCACTCCAAATGAGAAACTTCTCAGTTGCAAATAATAACAAGGCCATTTTGTCTGCCACTAGTTAGCATTAGCGTTTTATGTTGGACATTTTTCTTTTCAAATTCAGAGCAAACGAATTGGAAAATCTTAAACATCTGTTTCTGTTTTGCAGCTATTAGCATTTGAATATAGCTAAGTTTCATCATTATTTACAAATCAATTTACAATTGTAATTGAGCTTTCTTTCATTATGGCCCGAGTTGATCTCTTATACTCTGCTGCCACCTGCTGCCTGTTCTCTGTAGTTGAGAGGCTGCATCAAAGCCTTCTGTAAGCTCTAGCAAAAAATACTCAATAAAATAATTCTAAAAAAAAAACATAAATACGTCTTTGGGACACTAGAACATGTTTCCACGTTTTTGGGAGCAAATGAGTTAATGAGCAAGTAATCAGCTCCTGTTGCTCTTTTTTACCTCTGTGATTTCAAAATTGAGGAGGATGTTGACAGTGTTGTTGCCCGTCTCCCCGTTCGTGACGGACTCAGCCACCGCGCCATCGCTAGCCCGCCCTGAAGAAGGCGCCGCCGCCGCCGCCGACTGCCGCTCGCCAAACTCGACCTTTTCTGTGGACGAAGAGAGGACGCCGATGGATCAAAGTTTCACATTTGGCGTCCTGTGATGACTCGCAAGTGACCTGGAGCGCCGTCGTCCTTCACGTGGCGCCGCTCTCGACTCCCCTCGCTGATATTCTCCAGCAGAACCTTCACCAGCACGCTCAGGTCCTCCTCGCCCACGCTCACCTGCGGACATGCTAAAGCGTTAGCGCGGGCGTGGCGTCAACACAACATGAGTGCGATACCTCGCAAGCAAAAGGCACTCAACATGTGAGAAATTACCAAATACTAAAAAAAAATATATATATATATATGGTATGCATGCCATTTCTAAATTTCAAAATAAAACAATTTCAAAATAAATCAATTTCAATAAATAAATACATAAATAAAATAAATTCATTTCAAAATAAAATAATGATGAAATACAAAGGAAAAAAATGGAAAAGGGGGTCCCGGATGTTACCAAGAAATAATAGAAAAATTGTCTAAACAAAAAAAAAAAATATCCGTTAAATGACACATTCTTACGGACAATCTGCCTCATTGCTCAGGTATGCATGCCATTTCTAAATTTCACATTTATTTATTTATTCAATGACCTACTTCTTGTCATGAATGTATTGATGATGATTTTAGCGGACTAAAAGAACGTCGGGCGGGATTGAAGCGCTACCTTGAGCGAGGGCAGGACTCCTTGCACGTGCATGGCGGGGATGTTGCTGAACCAGGACCAGGCCATGTTTCTGGTGACCGCCAGTTGCACGTTGAGAGGCTCCAGGATCGCAATGTCCGGCCCGGAAGACGAGTCGCCGCCTAAGGTGGTTCTGTGGGAGGAGGAGGAGGGTGGAGCCGTGAGCGGCCATTCCGGCGGGTTGGTGAAAGATGCCGGCGGCCAACCTGGACAGCTTGAGCTGCGTGAGCCGGATGTCCATCTTGTCCACCACGGCGGGCAGCGAGAAGCCGTGCGCCGGCACCAGGCAGAAGCTGTTGGACACGGTGATGAGGCCCAGGTCCACCAGGACGGCGTTTTGCGAGCGGGACGACTGCGGCACCACCACCAGCGGCGCCTTCAGCCGGATGTCCGCGGACAGGCGGAAGCTCTTGCTCGCCAGCTGGCGCACGCCGGACGCCGCCTGAGCCGTGGCCGTGCTCACCGCTTCTTTGGCCGTGTGGAACTTGTCCGCAAACATCTGAGAAATAAAACGGCGTTGGATGAAAATTGATTTGGCAAATCTCCCTCGGAATGGACGTCCGTCGCAGAACGCGCGACCACAAGGAGCTTCTGAACAGAACCCGAGTATTAAGAAGGTCCCGGAGGTTCCCATCCTACCCGACCTATAACTCTACCTACTCTCCAGCTTATCTCCATATCTTCCAAAGCGTTCCGTCTTTCCGACCTGCCTACCTCGTCATTTTCCTTGTTCAAAAGAACAGGAGACAATTGCAGCTCGAGTTCTGACCAAAACAAAGAGATCAGAACATATTAGTCCAGTACTTAAGGATTTACACCGATTCCCTGTCAGCTGTAATATCGATTTCAAATTTCTGCTCCTGGTCCATAAATCACTGAATGGTTTGGGTACTGAATATATCCAAGAAATGCTGTTATGAAGTTATATGAAGTTCGCAGTTCTCAAGCATATTTCATTCCCTTTCATCTGACCATGAGCGTGGATTTAAAACAAAGGGCCAAAACATGCCCCGTGAAAATTAAACAGCAATAAAAAAATAAAAATATATTTTTTTTTTTAACTAGCCACCAGAGGGTGCTAGAACTGAAATCAACCTGATTTTTTTTTTTTTTTTTTTTTAAATAATGTGCTAATTTTAATAACATGACATGATGACAACAATATATTTTGGCAGTTTTGATATCACGATATTGCTGTTATCGTTACATCCCTAACTACCTACACTACTTTTAAATGTTTTCCTATATTTCCACAGTGGGGCAAAGTCACCTTAAAGGGATACTTGACTCATTGAAGCATTTTCTGCATTCAAAAGTAAATATTTGAAATTGATAACTTCCTTATTTTTCATTGACAATGAATAGCTCTAAAAACAATTTTTTCCACTTGCTGTCGACTGATGATGACATCACCTGCACTGAGGAAGTAGGTCGCGATCAATCATGGTTCAGTTTGCTGACTGAACCCAGAAAACAGGTGAGCCAGGTGGCTACTTTGTTTGAACGATAATAAAGGGAATCAATAATAAGGCCGCTTATGGGTTGGAGTCGCCTTCTGATTGATTCCAGGAATGTCAGCGGACTTCCTCAAATCGTTTGCAGACTGAGCAGGTCGAAAAGCGGAACAAGGCCAAGCAAAACATGTTGATTGTTGCGCGCTCGTGTTTGTTGTCTGACCAGCAGCGACATGAGGAATTTGTGCAGGTAGACCATCCTGATGCAGCCCAGACGCAAGGTGACCTTCCCGTCCACCTTGGACGTGTCCCCGTAGGCGTCGCCCTCGGTGGCCCCCGGGAACAAACACAGCTTGAAGCTGAAAACCTCCTCGCCCACGATGGACACCGCCTACGTCCAAAAACAACAAATTGTTTAGTTTAAGCATAAAAGAATCATTGATTCAGATGGGTGTGTTTATTATCATTTTATTTATTTTTTACAGTAGATGTGAAATGTTTTGATTTTACAAATACTAAAAGTATAGAAAAAAAGTCAAATTTTTTATTGAATTATCCATAATTCCTTTATTCCAATGAGCAGAAAATCAAAAGTATGATTTTTGGCATTATTTGACAAAATAAAACAATCCATATTCACGTTTTCATCGAATTGGAAATGATCCATGAAGCAATGAGTGGATTTGCGCACCTTTTTGTGAACGCACTCGGGGTTGACGTCGGTGATCACGATGTCTCGGAGGCGAGCGAACGCCTCCGTCCGCTTGGCCTGCACCTGCACTGACGCGTCCATGCCTGCAGGGCGGCGACAAAAAAAAAAAAAAAAAAAAAAATCACACACAAAATCAAGTCAAACACTTGCAAGGAATTTATTAGTTGGATTCAAGGTTATTTTAGTGAACTAAAACTGTCGAAAAAAAATAAAACTCAAAAAACTATTTAGTTAACAAAATAAAATGAATATGAAAATGCTCTTTAAAAAACTAAAACATCATTCGAGCAAAAATGTACTTGGTTTTGGTCTTTGCTAATGAATTGAATGCATGAGTCTTTGGGGATGTTTTGAAATGTAATTTTAAGTACATTTATTTCGATATGAAGCCGAATAAGAACGTTTGAAAGTGCGTCACACAGAAGTGATGTCATTTCGCAGCAGCCAATAGAAAAGCACCAAAAGATGACGTCGCTCACATGCTGTTTTTTGAAATATTGCGCACAAGTTATACACAATAAAAAAAATAAAACAAAAAAAACTAATACTAAAACAAAAATGAAGCATTTTATTAAACAAGTCAAAGTAATAAAAACTAAGAGAACCACGGTGAAATGAAAACGCTTTCCCGCGGATTCTGGCATCTTTGCTTACCTTGCACTCGAATGTCGGCGATGCTGCGGCGCTCGTCGCAAAGCTCCACGTGGAAACATCCCAACACGGCCAACAGCTTGAAGCTCAACACGTCCGAGTCTTTCGCACCTTTCGACACTGACCACCAGAAAAAAGAAAAAAAAAGGGAAGACAACAAATCATATGACCAGGACTGGACCCATCCAGATTTCTCACAATACGTGGCTCCGTGGTAGAGTGGTGATCTCCCCAACCGTGAGGTTGTGGGTTGGATCCTCATCCCTGGTGACTATGACCACGTGTCCTTGAGCAAGACACGTATTAACCCCAATTTGCTCCCAATGGATCTGGCAGCACCCGACTTAAAGGGACACTTGACTCAATGAGACATTTTCAGCAGTAAAAAGTTCATATTTTGGTCTACAATTAATATGGTAACTTCATTTATCATGTACAATCAATACCTTTCAAAAGTCTTTTTTTCGACTTGTTGTCTGTGGACTGATGATGACGACATCACCTGTGCTCAGTTAGTCCATTTGTCTACAAGTAATTCATTTACAGTAATATGAACATTTGTACAAAGTGTTATCGTCTTATACTGTTGTTACAGTTTCACCTTCTTTATCACCATTAAAACTGTGGAGCAGAGCAGCGTCTTCAGAGTCGTCGTGTTTAAGATGAGTTAAGCTGACTCAACTCAACAAGGCTGAGACAGTACACAGATACACACACACAAAAAAACACTCAAATGGAACATAAAAAAAACAAAAAACAATGTCCCAAAGGAAAACTTGAATTTTCAAAAGATCCAAATGCTCTTTTCACAAAGTCCAACATAAGTCAACTCAGAGGTCATTAGAGGTCAGATATTCCAGAGAAATATGGTTGAAAATAATCTTATGCTGTTGCGTCTTTGAGGGTGTGTCGTCCGACATCCAATTTAACAGCAAACATTTTCGAGCACAAAAAGTAAACATTTGGAACAGTTTCTGATGAGATTTGTTGGGAACAGCAGAGTCAACAAGTCAAAAAAATAATAATAATAATAATTCAATTCATATTTGATCCATTCCTTGTCCAATAGGCAGGACATTTAAACGTCTACTCTAATTTTATAATTTTAAGTCAGTTTCAATAAAGCCAAAAAAAAAAGATCTGTTGATGTGCATTTTGAGGCAGGAAAGCAAAAAAGAAAGAAAAACAAAATCTGACACATTTAGAGTGGCGACTCACCCGTCCTGCCCCCCCGCTCTTTGTCCGCCGGCTTCCTGGCGTCGGCGCCGCGTCCGGAAGGAAGTTGCGGCGCGGCGACGGCGCTGGACAGGAAGTCCATGGTGGACAGCAAAGCTTTGGCGTCCAGGAGAAAGTCCAGGGAGGAAAACTCCACCTGGGACACGCACACACGCGTTGGGCTCCAATTTGCGTGTTGACTTGAATTCGATTGGCGAAGCCGGATGTCGTTTTCGCCGGGCGGACGTTACGGAGTGCGCATGCGCCGCTCAGTACGCAAGTGACGAGTGAGAGCAACGCGATCAATAATTACAAATTAAATTGCACGGAAATACGACATTCAAAGAGCGTCATACGAAACCGATGCACTTTGAAATGATCATTTGTTTAGTAATAGTAATCATTTGTTTACGCACTGCATTTAAAGTGATACTTAACTCATTGAGACATTTTCAGCAGTCAAAAGTTGAGAATTCATTCATGATTTTTCACGTACAATGACTACCTTTCAAAAGTCCTTTTTGTACCTGCTGCTGACCGATGACGACGACGTCTCACCTTGAGCGTTTGCTCCGTGTTGTCGAAGAGCGTCCGGAAATTGGGCCCGGCGGGATCCGCCTGCGGGACAGAAGAACAAAATCCGCACGCACGCCGCTTTGGGCTCGTCAGCGCACGTGACGGGAAGCGGCGACCAACTCACCTTGATGAAGTCCACCTTGAGGAGGTCGCGGTGGTTCCGCTCGGAGCAGGCGATCAGGTGAAGAGGCTCGCCGTCTGAAAGAAGACGCATCACGTTTGGAACGCGAGCACGACGCGTGGGAAAGCGAAGAACGAGCTCAACGACATCTCGGCGCATTTCCGCCGTTTGTTTCCATTGATGATTTTATTTCGTTAACGAAATTGTTTTCTGAATTTTACTTCTTCGTTAGTTTTAGTTCACTCAAATAACGTTGGTCCCAACATGCAACTTTTTTTTGTTTTTCTTTTCCTACTGACCGTGCACACGACAGTAATCGAGCGCGATCGTCCGCAGGTACGTCGTGACGCTGCTGTCGAAGGTCCTCATCTTGCCCTGAGCTCCCAGCTGGCAAACGCGGAGCGCCAGCGCCAGCGCCGGCTCCTCCCGCTCGGCTTGCCGCGTCAGCTCCAGCAGCACCTGCCGAGGTCACGCCGGCAACACCGAGGTCACGCCGGCCCGGTACCGCGCTCCGGGTTACGTTACGCACCTCTTTGACTTCGAACTTGAACTGAAGGTCGGTCAGCTCCTCCGGATCCCGACGCTGATGCTGCTCGTCCTCCGCCGACTTCTCGCTGCCGTCCGAATCTGACAAGATCAAGCGGCAGATTGGGACCGGGACCGGGACAGAGACCGGGACCGGGATCTTACCCGTCTCAGCCACGCTCAGGAGCGCAGGGTGGAGGGTGAGGTCCCGTGATCGCGACTCTGCCAAAGTCAGCACCTGGAGCAGGAAACAAATGCTTCATCACCAAATAGGCAAAACAAAAAAAACAGTCAACACAGATATTCCTATATCTAATTAACACCCACATTTGGTCAACTTTACAAAAACACCTCATTGTTTTTTTTTGTTTTAATTTACTTATTATACAGCACAGTATAATATTTTCTGTCTCTGGAACGCAATGACGTGGAGTGACGGGACAGAGACAAATCCACGGATGGATGTTGTCCCCAGTCGGATGTAGGGATTGAGAGATACGCACGCACAAAGACAAAAAAACAAACAAACAAAAAAAAAAAGGACCTTGTGTGTGGGCGTGGCCGGCGCGGACGCCGATCGGGGCAGCGGGATGCTGCGGAGGAGCTCCGCGACCCGGCGGATCTTCTCGTCCGACATCTTGACGTGCACGAGAGGAAGCTCGCCCGAAAGCTTCAACCTGCGTGCCACAAACGACATTTCGCTCACGCAAACTTCAACTTTTTCCAAAGCGCCGCTAGCTTCAACGCTAATGCTAACGCTAATACAAAACACCGCAGTACTGCTAAACTTCGATACAACGATCAGACTGGAGTCGCTCATGACCAATATTTGCACATTTATCAAATTGAAAATCGAATCACAGGCCCAGAATCGGAATCGAATAGTGAGACGGTCAAAGATGGCCACCCCAGTACGCACGCACGCACGCACGTACCTGGGCATCCTGGCGTCCTTGTCCACCATGCACTTGGACAGGTGAAGCGTCAGGTCGAGCGGCTGCAGGATGTGCTGCCCCGAACAATTCTGCAAACGCGACGACTTCCACGCCTCACCTGACAAACAAACAAACAAACAAGCGATTGCAAATCGCCATCAAATTGGAAACTTTTTGGCAATTTTACTCTCTGTTACAGTACAGAAAAAAAAGGAACAATCAAATGTTAAGCCTGTAAATATTGATCAGGCCCTGGTATCAATATGTGAAAAATAGTAATTGACCAATTTTGGACATTGGAGGTTTCATTCGATGGTGACTCGGGATACGTGCGTGCGTGCGTGCGCGTGCGTGCGTGCGTGCGCGCACCCGACTCGCTGTAGAGAACTTGCACCCGTCTGAGTTCCACGCTGTAGCGCTCGTACGCTCGCTCCATGATCTCCTCCAGGGACGAGAAGGACGACGACGGGGACGAGCGCAACTTCTCGTCCACGCTGTTCAACTGACACGCAAACACACACAAAACATAATCTTACGTGCATCTCACTGATGAAAACATTTTTCTCTCAGACGAAAACTTAAATACAAGTCATGCGTTGAGACCAAAACTAAAAAGTAAAATGGACTGACAATTTCATCAGTGACTAAAAAGGAAAATTAAAACAAGTGAGGAAAATTCACACAATCCAGCTTCAGTGTTAATTCATCTCAAGAAATTAGTCACTTTTTTTTTTTTTTTTATTTATGTGAAAACCAAGTTATATTATTGTCAGTCCAACGTGTTTCATTGAAACAATAAACAAAATAAACCATTAATAAAAGACACCGTTGTATTAAATGTGTCTTGCATGTTAAATTACTGTAACAAATACTAATGTGTGTGTGTATATAGAATTTTTTTTTCTGTTTAAAAGTTGATATGTATGCTGAAGGAAAATAGACTAAACTGTCCATTTCGTCAACTAAAATTGGATTGAAACTAAAATCCAATCAGATGACTAAATTCTGATTAAAACTAAAAGTTGATGTCAAATTTCTTGTCCAAATGTGAAGAGTGGCGCACCTGCAGACTTCCAAAGTCGACGACGACGAGTTCGGAGGCGTCCGAGTAGGAGCCGGACTTGGGCAGCAGCAGATATGACGGCCGCAAGTCGATCCTCAAGTCCAGAACCTTCCGCGTCTCGATCATGTGAGACAAACCTGCAAAAGATGCCCAAATAAAGGAAAAACATCAGCAAATCTTGGCTGGAGGAAAGCGAGTGCAAACGCAAGCAAGGACGCTTTACAGTTGTGTTCATTTCGTCAACAAAAAACAAACAAAAAATGCATTTCGTCAGCACACATTTTTCACTGGACTCAAACGAGACTGAAACCTTCATTAATACACATCAACTGAGACTGCGTTTTCATCGACGAATAAAAACGAGACAAAAATGTCCTTCACTTCATAAAAACTGCACTCAAATCTATGCACGTTTTAGTTCATCAACAAAAATGATTATTTGGTCAAATCTTGTCTCATCTGTGACACTGTCATGTGACACACAGCAGGTGGATTCACAATGAAAGGTTAAAAAAATATCTATATAATTATTAATGATATAGTTCTAACTTAGCATGAATCCAATGGCTATAACGTTCCAAAATAATGCTAATGCGACCGCTAACTAATGCTGGCTGACTTACTAGCTAATAGCATGGAGCCATCGTAGCCACTGTCATTGTGTGTTGTCGTTTTTCATCAAAAAGATTGGATGTGAAATAGTTTTAAATCCGAAAAGGTTCAATATAATCTACTGACAAAAAAAAATAAATATATATATATATACAGGGGTCAAATGATTTACCTGACTAAAACGTTGACAGATTTTGTTGACTAAAACCAGACAAATAAGACGATGTTTCTTGGACTAAAATAAAGAGTAAAATGCGAGATTTAGAATCGACTAAAAATGGACTCAATAAAAACGGGGATGCGGTTGAGCAACTGTGACTAAAAACTAACAAGCGTGAGTGAAACTGGACTAAAAAGTAAGAATGAATTTGAAAATGTGTGATGAACCGAAGCGGACTTTCCCGCCACCTGTGGCCGTCTTCTCTTTGATCTCCTCCAGTTTGGAAAGCGTGGCCGACGTCAGGACTTCCAGGTCAACACCTTTGCCCATCTTGAAGAACTCGGCCAAGCTGTTCACCGTCGCCTGGAACACGCGCAGGCATGAGAGCGCGTCGGCGCCAGGACATGTTTTTTGTTTGTTTGTCGTGTCTTACGGCGTCGTAGATGATCTGCACGGGCTGCGAGCGCACGCGCACGACGTGATCGGCCGGGCTGTCGTCGGGGTTCAGTTGGAAAGACACGTCGAGCAGCGACGCCGCCGAGTCGCCCGCCGACGAGATGAGGGACGGCGCGCCGCCGCCGCCGCCGTCGTCCAAGCCCGTCACGCTCCACTGCTGCAGGGACGCCTCCACCCTGCACAAAAAACAAACACGCCAGGGTTCATTTCATCCCACATTTGGAAATTTCTGCTCACTTTGAGTCCAGTTTCAATCACGTTTGTTCATGTTTAGTCAACATCATCCCATTTTTATTGACTCAACTTGTAGTCGACTATAAATCCAGCATCTTAGTCTTGATTTTAGTCCAAGAAAAACGTCACTTTATTTGAGTCATGACAATCATTTCAGCCCAGTATTTTGTTTGTCAGGAGATTATTGTGAACACTTCAGATCTAAAACTATTTCACATCAAATTTTGGATGAAAAACAACAATTTGAGGATATCAACAAGTGGCTACTATGGCGCCATGCTATGAGCTAGTAAATTAGCATTATTGTTGGAACATTATAGCCATTAGATTCATTGTTGCATTCACTTGAAAAAAAAAAATCTCCTGTTTTTCTGACTCATTTTTTTAGGAGCTTTGTTTTTTTTTTAGTATTTTTTTTTATTTTTCTGTTTTTATGAATATTTTTTTCTGTCATTAAGAATATATATATATTCCGAAAAACAGAAGTGTTCTGTTCCAAAAAAAAAAAATTCAGTACTCAAAAAAACAAAGCTCCCACAAAAATTATTATTATTTTTTTTCCAAATGAATGCAATATGCTTCCGTAATTTGCAGCCCTAGTCAGAAAAAAGAAGAAAAAAAAAGAAAAACGGTGAAAAACAACCTCAAATCAAATCTTTTTTCTCGGATTGCAATGAAATTCCGACGAAGATGAAGAATTGAACGCTGATCTTTTGTCGCACCTGAGGGCCTGCGCTCCCGGCCTCTGCGAGATTTGGGTGCTCAGGTGGATCATCTGGACTCGGAGGATCTCGGGAACGTGGGCGTGCTCTCGGACCGTCACCGAGGTCCTCAGCAGCTGGAAGCTGACCGCCACCGCCACGTACTGCACACACGGCGACATTTCATTCTTTTCACGTGAAAAGGAGAAACGTCGTTTTGGATTGGATGGCGGACGGTTTTTGCGCACCTGCTTGGGCAAGGCGAGGTTGTGCGAGCTGCCGCTGTATCCGATGGCGGTGTACAGCTTCTCCTTTTCCTCCGCCGTCATGATGCCGTCCAAAGCCGAGCCTGAGGGGGGCGGAGAGAAAAGCGTCCGGCGGTCAGCACGACGATGACGGCAACGCCTGCTTTCCTTGACGCTTCTGGCGGCCCCGACCGACCTTCGACCTCCTTGCTCTGGTCCCGCTCGGCCTCCTCCTTCTTGGGCTTGCGGCCGAAGAAGCTGCTGAAGAATCCGGCCTGCTTCTGGACCGCCTCGGAGGACTTCTTGGCGGAGGCGACCTTCTGGCCCGAGCGCACCGCCTGGCAGGAAGTCAAATTGAAAAACCATTTGGGCAACAAAATCACATCAAAAAGAAAATGTGATTTTCAGTACTTTTATTTTGTTATGAACCAGATGAGGACGATTGAAAGTGTGTCACTGAGGAGTGATGTCATTGAGCAACAGCCAATAGAAAAGTACCTTCACATGGCGTTGCTCCCATGCTGGGTTTTTTTTTTTAACTAAAACTAATATTGAAACTCACTAAAAGTAAGCAATTATCAAACAACTAAACCTAATCAAAATAAGTACATAATAAGAAAATAATCCATGCATCCATTTTCTTGACCTTATCATACATGGAATATGTATCATACCTCCATATGTGCTTGCTGTCGAGCCAAGGTGATATTGAAGACATCCAGAAGTTTCTCCAGGTCCTGGCCAAGCACAACATGAGCGCAAGCGTCATCAACTCATTCCTGAAGCGGATGTCGTCGTCGTGGTTCGTTCGGACCTGCAGCCGACAGTCGAGGTCGGCGGCGCCGGATTTGTTCTGGCCGAGCATTTTGCTCTTGTAGGCCGCCTTGTACGTCTTGACGTGCTGCCGGTGGAGTCTGATGGTGGACCAGGACCACATGCGGCTCCGCCGACGCACGTGAAGCTCCAGGATGCTGCCGATGGCGTAGCGCCACCTAGTGGACGGGCAAAAAAAAAAAAAAAGCCCGTGAAGGAAAACTAAACAAGCGGAAGTTTTGCGGACGAATCCGGATTGGCGTGAATCCCAACTCACCAGACGGGGGCGTTGGCGCGCACCGGGACATCGGGCCGGAACTTCCTGTAGGGGGCGTTCTTCGCCATGCGGTCCACAGACTCCAGCATCTCCACCATGCTGCCGTACTTCAATCAAACGCAACATGTAAACAAACGGGCGGTCGTCATGGTGACAATCGTCAGGGCAGCGGTCGACAGTTTCCGTGTCGCGATGGTCGTCATAGCGACAGCTTCCACGTCACCGTCTTCACATTACAGCAACGGTCGTCCTGACAACCGTCGCTATAGGGACCATCTTCACGTCGTGCCATAGTGATGGTCGTCACGCGACCGCTTCTGGACGGTCCCGCCTCCTCGTGTGCTTACCTGAGGTTTGCTGATCTGGATGTCGATGTTTTGGACTTCCAGGTGCAGTTGGACTCTTGGAGAGTCCAGTTCTTGCTCGGCGTTGGGGTTGATGCGGATTTTGGCCGAAGCGAAGATGGGCTTGAAAACTGGGGGAGGAAAACAAAAAACTTACGTCGGACTAAGAATACGAATCCAAATCTAGTTGAGAAGAGCCAAGGCCGACATCCACATAAAAGTCTGCTTCCAGGTCTACATCAAGATCGAGGTCCACAAAAGGATCAAGTTCCACCTAAAGACCAAGGTCAACAGAAAAGTCTCGCTCCAGGCCCACAAAAAGATTTTCAATCCCAGTCTACAGGAAAAAAAAAAAAAGAAGTTCCAGATTGACATCAAGTCTGAGCTGCAGACGGATTTTCTTGTTCCAGTACAAGAGCAAGATTAGAAATCCACACGAGGATCTCGTTCAACTAGTGTGACGATAAATCGGGATACTCCCGATAGATTATTGATATGCCTGCTCAAGTACGGCCATATTGATATACAGCTACTAGAACAGCTACATTGTGAATGACTTATTGAGCAATAACTTGGTGGGCCACTAGGGGGAGCGCCTCAGAAGAGTGCAGGGCAGATGAACAAAACTCATCAGCGCTCTTTGACTTGATTTGATTTGATCTGTCCAGCAACTGATTCGCTTTTGCATATGTTTCAATGAAATGTGGATTATATTTTCAATTTTAAAGTTTGAAAACATTTTTGCTTCAACTTTTTCAAGCAAACAATTTCTGATTGAATTGAATTTAATATTGAAGTCATTTTATTTATTTATTTACTTTTGCAATGTTACGCAAAAAATGCCAGTTTATAAAATGAAAATTGACCATGACTGACATGTTGCATGAAAATCGTGTTTACAAAGTTGTTGATAGAAAGTGTAGAAGACATTTGTATTTGTTAAAATAAAAAAAAAATACACTAAAGTTGTCACCAGTTTGAATATTGTGTACTAAAAGAAACGATTTTCTCATTGAAAAAAAAAACCCCATCTGTTTATGTCGTGAGTTGTTTTATCGTGGATTTATGACCTGACCAATATTTCGATATCGTGAGATAATCGTTCTTGTGATTCTTGTATCGCATCGTATTGTGACGTTCCCGCGCCTAATTTTCAAGTGCATGAAAACACTTTGGTCCTCTTAAGGGGCGAGATGTAGATCAAGATCTGGTCCAGGTCCACATGAAAATCGAGACCCACATAAAGTTTCGGTGCAGGTCCGCATAAAGGTCGACTTCGTTGCAGCACAAAAGATTCGGTGGGTGCACATCAACGTCTCGCTTTAGCCACAAAAAACTAAACTAAACGGATGTGACGTCGAGTTCCATGAAAAGGTCTCAATGGACGATACATAAAACGTTGTGGTTCCACTTGCAACAAATGACAGACAAGTACTGACTGTAGTGGTGGTCCGGCAACTCCTGATCCTTGCTGCTGATTCCACATTTCAGCTGATCCTGAAAACAAACAAACAAAAACAAACATTCAACATTCACCTCAAAAAACAGGAAGTGACCTGATTTCAACAGGAAGTGGCTTGAAATGTTTCTAGTTTTCCAATATCGTGCAGCCCTAGTTTTAGTATCTCGATATCGCCGTTATCGTTACATCCCAGCACATTAGTGACGCTTTTTTTTTTTTAAAGAATCTCACCACAATGTCTTGCCGCAATCCTCGGTGGAAGATTTGACTGTTGACGTTCCAGTAGGCGCACAAACACTCCAGACGGCCCAACTAACACATCGAAACGCGTTACGGGCGTCAAAAATCGGATCTCCACACGATTGTGATCGGTAAAAAACGGTTGTTGACCTTGTAGATGATTTTTGCCGCTTCGTTGAGGATGCACAAGTTCCACTTGTCATCAGTAGTCTGAAAGGGAAAAAAACCAAAACAAAAGTCAGCGTTTGGAAGTTGTTGTCAAGTTCTGACAAGGTGCAGATGCGGCAGGTGTGTTTGTTTACCTGCAGGCTGAGTTCGGCCAGGGTAACTCCCACAGACAGGGGGCGCTGTGGGTCCGACACCTGAAACGCACAACAAATGTCCACGCGAGCGCCCGGGGACACTTTGCACTACAGATGTGCCATACAAGTGAATACCGGGCCAGTATCGGCGATACCAATCGAGACTTTTTCAAAATTGTTTTTTTTTTTTTTTTTTTTGAATGAAGGTAGCTGTATCATCAAATTGATTATTCACAATCAAATTTCAACCTTTGAAGTGCTTTTGTGGTCTTTCCTTTTGAAACAAAGAAAAAATGAGGACAAAGTTTGATCAATAAATATATACAAAAATGCTTTCCCCCCCAGAAACATTCCAATCATAACAAAATATATATTTTTAAACGGTCTTAATTAAACAACGTGCAAAAAGTGATCATAGGAGAAGAAATGTAAACAAATACTTTTATCATCTACTGTTCAGAAACACAAATTAGGGCTGAAAAAAAAATATTGATATGACGATAATGGCCCATGCGATATGCATATCGCATTAACTAAGAAGACATCGAGTGCGCTTATTTTACCACGTAAAAAAATGTTTAAGTACATGTTAAATATTGCACTAATATCAATATCACGATAGTCAACAACTAGAGTATATTTTGCATCTTTTTCTGCAACAGCAAATAGAAAACAGAAAATATATGAACCAGTTTTGTTTTTCAGCAGCGCATCCAAACTGAAACGGAACGAGCAGATGGATATTTTGGCGCCAGTATCGATATCAGCTGGCTATCGCTATTTGGAATTATCGAGCCGCCACAAATGATTTTGCGCCTCCGAAAGACGGTCAACTCACGTCGTCCTCGTATCTCAGGTGAATGCTGCTGATCTTCACCTGCAGGTTCTTGATGACCTGCGTGGCCAACTTCTCCACAAACGTGTCCTTCTTCTCATCCGGGACTTTCTCTGAAAGCAGCAAACGGGGAAACTTTCACAAGCGCCGCTGCAGGCGTTTGGACATCAAACCGAACAAATAAAAAATCAAGCGCGAAGCTCCCAGATGTTTGTTTGTTTGGTTTGGTTTGGTTTGGTTTTCTTCCTCAACTCACCCGACTTGCCCTCCTGATCGCGTTTCGACTTCCGCAGAGCTTTTTTGTGCTTTTTAAATCCTTTTGTCACTTTTGCAGCGTTGAAGAAAGAGACAGCAGTTAGTTGAAGAAGGTGACAGACAAGTGACACGGACGGACGGACGGACGGACGAGCAATCACAAAAGCTCACAATGCACAACAGCCGGCGGACGGAGCCGAACCTCGCCAGATTTTGCTTTGGTTTTCGCTGCTGGATTCTTTTGCAGTGGCTGATTTTGTTGGTGAGCAAATTTGGTGACTCGGCCCATTTGTTGCTTTTGCTTTTCTCATCATTGCATCGTTGCTTTCTCGTGTTGATTTCGTCAACCAAAACCATTTGGTCAACATGCATTTTTCACCGGACTAAAACTAGACTAATTAAAAGCCTCATTAATAAACAACGTTGCACGTTTTGGCCCTTTTATTACCGTCAACGTCCCCACAACATCGTGATAATGAATCGTATTGTGAGCTTCATATCGTATCGTGATATTTTGATATCGTTACATCCCGACTAACGTGCGCAGAAGTTTGAGCTGAATGGTGAATTTTTTTTTCAGGATGAGCTCAAGTTTGGAATCAGCAGCGAGGACCAAGACTGGCCTGACTTATTATATCGTATGGTGATGTTTGGATATGGTGACATCCCGAGAAGGAACGTGACGCTGAAAGCGGCTGAGGTGTTCTTTCATATGTTGAAAGCGTGTGGGACGGAAAACATTTTTTTTTTTGGATATATATATATTGCTTTCTTTCTTTTGCTTATTTGAAATGCATCTTGTGCGCTAAACGTGAACCAAACGGGCCTGGAAATTCCAACGTGAAATCTTCCTCAACAAGAAGCTTGACACAAACACGTCTTTAACATGCTACATGCAAGCAATGGCGTGTGTGCGTGTTACCGTTGCGCGTGTCCTTATAAAGGATCGTCTCCAGACCGAAGAGCAAATCGCCACTTTGCGACGCTGACACCAAAACGCAGCGTGAACACGACGACACAACAACACAAGAGGGATCAATCACAAACAAAACCGCCTCCATACGATCATCAACACGGATGGACCCATTAGCGATATTCAGACAAATATCGGCCATTATGAAGAATCATATGGCCGATAATAGAGCATTTAAAAAAAAAAAAAAAAAAAAACAAAGTGTTAACTTCAGGAAACTAATTTCAATTGAATTATTTCTTTTAATTTCTATTTAAAAATAAATTCTCTGCACATTCTGTTTTTATTTGAAATTAAAACTAAGATAAGTAAAAATGCAATACTTCAGATATTTTCAAATACTTAGTTTGATTTTATTTCACATTTGAAAACATGCAACAGAACTTGTTAGATTTTAAAAACAAAGACGTCTATTGACTAAATAAATGGAAAAAAAAATCTCCAATATTTTACTAACCCTAAAAGTTGCTCAATAAACAAAAATATGCTTTAAAATTCGCCCCCAAAAAAAGTTACGAGCTGGACTTTGAATTTTTTATTTTTTATGTCAATATTTTCCCTTTTAGTGAAAAGGAATATCGGCTTCAAATATTGATTATCTGCGTCAAATGAAGGTCACCTGAAAAAGGCTCTCGTGCATTTTGGGTTCATCCGGAAATTGGAATCAGATCAACATCTCAATAATATCGACTTGTGAGGACGTGCAAGCAGGAAGAAGGAAAATCAACGCAGCAAACAGAAAGCAGACGGTCAGTGCACAGGTGTGCCTTTTTTTTCCACTTGAAATCATCAACAAAATTATTGATTAAATGATTTTCTAAATTGAGGTTAAAAAAAAAAAAAGGGCAATAATCGACTTACAAATTCTTATCGGGATTAAATCGGTATCACATTGATTTGTGAGCTATGAATCGTGTTAGTAGATACGAGGCAATTCGCACCCCGACTACTTTTGTATTGTTCAAAGTTTTGGTTGTAAAATTGTGAAATTGCATCATTTTGCGTCGTCTCGCATCGTTTCGCGTCGTCTGGCGTCGTCTCACCTCGCCTCGCCGCCATGCGTAGCGCATTGTCGATACGTTGCAGCTGGCGCTGCTTGGCCTCCTGCTGGTAGCGTTCCTCTTTGGCCGCGTCGTACTTGATGGCTGTTAGACAACACGCACAAAGTCAGCAGTGCATTGTGGGTAGTGGAAGGACAAGCGCATCGTTTACTCCTGCATGTATAAATGAGCGGATAGCCGTTAGCCCATCAACGCCAGTGCGAGTCACAGGGCGGCCATCTTGCTGCTCCCACCTCACCAGCAGACCATCTACTAGATCAACTAGACGCTATACGTACAAATGAGACATTTACAGCTTGGCGGCAGTTTGTTTGTGCCGGGGTGCTCACTATTGTTTAACAATGAAAATAATCATAATAATAGGAGTAACTAGTGGAAGCTATGTGCTGCTTTGAAGACCCTCTTTTTCTTTTATCCCTCAGTTCCTGAGTCGCCAATATTAGATTTGGCATCCTAGCATCTTTTGTTCAATTACAAATAGAATTCGTTCAGAAGAAATATACAAGTTTCCTCCTGTAAACATCATTCAGCATATCATTTCTACATGGATTGAAATCAAGTTGGAAAATGTCTGACGTCCTCTTGTTTGTGTTTCATACATTTAAAGATGATAAATGATGCCGTTTCTACTAAGTAGTGTCTGAAACGTTTCTTGGGAGGAGCAAAATGGCCGCCTCGCACCTCAAAAGTCTTGGCCTATCGGCTCATATCGATCAGGGTTCGCTCCTTACCGGTTTGGTTGTTTTTTTTGTGCTCAGGCTCAAATGATGTCAGAAGTTGTGCTTTGGCGCCATCATGTGGCAGCTTGGTGCCAAGCAGCCGTGTGTGTGCAGGAATTTCTTTTTGAGCAAAGTGACGATTTCACCGCCATTTTGCGACATAATCGGCGGGATTTTTGCTATTGGCGGCCGCCAAACACTTGAGTAAGGCGCCAAAGCAATACTTTTATGTCAGTGTTTTGGCCTGAGGACAAAAATGGAGTTTTGCAGCAAATAATAGAGGACAGCTTTCACACACCCCCAAAACAAAAAAAAACAAAAAAAAAAAAACAATCAATAAAGACAACCACTGATGAAGTCCAGAAATGTTCCCAAAACGACCATCTTGGAAAACCTTCCCAGCAAGATCTTGTTCATTTCTCGAGACGGGCCGCTTGACCCACACAACGTGGACCTTCTTCTTCTTTTTTGTTTTTTTTTTACACTTTTACAAGATTCGGCTTTTTTTCCCCCTTTTATTTCCCCCAAAGGTCGGTCAAATTGTGTCCCCTCCCCACTGACGTGCAGTCGCACAAAAAAAATAATAATCCATCTCTATTTGAGATATGTTAATAAATGAATGAATATTTTGTGAGCAAGTATGTCAATGAGTGAGTCGAACGGTCCCGCGGGTCAAAACCGGTTCCGACCGCTTTGCGGAGGCCACCCGGAAGTGGAAGGGAGGAGCCAAGCGCCACCCGGCCGTCCAACGTCGGGCTTACCGTTCAACGGGCACGTCGCGGCCGCGCCGGCGGCGGCTGGAACGCACGCGCGCACACACATCAAACATGGCAGATATTGAGGCACAGGCCAATGCAGCAGGCGGCCGTCACGGCTTTATAGAAATTAATTACAATTCATAATAATATTTGACAACTTTTATGACATTTACATGAATTCAATTAAATGGATTTAAATTCATTTAAATGATTACATTAATTTCAATTTTTCTAATAAAGAATAATGAAATTATTCATTCATTAATTAATATATTATAAATGTCATCATTTAAATGAATGAAATGAATTAATTTCAATTCAATTAATAATTATAATAATGAATGATGAAATAATTAATTAATGATAATATATTATAAATTTGATCATTTAAATGAATTAAATTCAATTAGTTTCAATTATATTATAAATGTAATCATTTCAATGAATTAAATGAATTCCAATTAAATTATTCTAATAATGAAATAATGAATTCATGATCATATATTATAAATGTAACCATTTAAATGAATGAAATGAAATGAATTTCAACGATATAAATGTATATGAATGAAATGCAATTAAATAACTGAATTATTCAAATGATGAAATAATAAAGAGTTTGTTTTGGCTTACTGGCGCCGGGAACGAGCAGCAGGTAGAGTCCGTCCAGCGTGGCCACCACCGCGTCGTTGTACAAGTTCTTCCATGGGATCTTCAACGTCAGCGTGCCTGACCAACGCACGAACGCACAACAGCAACAACAGCAACAACAACAACAACAACAACAAAAAGGAGGAAGCGCAAGTGAGAAAAGAGGACGCGAGGAAGGAGGAGTCGCACGCGCGAGCGGCCGCACGCTCACCGATCTGTCCGGCCTTCACCTTCAACGGGAGCTCAAATTCGCTCTGAAGACAAAATACAAAAATCCGCGTCACCTTTTTCGTGGCTTCAAAGAGAAAAAGCAAAAACACGAATGAAGAAAACTTACCAGCGCATTTTCCTTCACTCGCAGGTTCTCCAGAACAACATTTCCTACAAGAGATCAAAACAACGCGTCACCATGGCAACCACTCCACTTCAATGAAAAATGATTGAAAAGCAACATTTTTTTTGGGCCCCGTAATTGCAATTTAGCACACAATTACTTTTTTCAAGCATCTCTTTCCATGATTTTTATATAATAATTATTAATTAATTAATGAATCAATTAATTATAAATGTAATCATTTACATGAATTAAATGAAATTAATTTAAATTATATTATAAATGTAATCATTTAAATTAAATACAATTCATTTAAATTATTATTTCATTACTATAATGATGAATAATAAGTAGTTTCGGCTTAATTAATTAATTGGTTAAGAATAATTTCAATAACTGATTGCAATTTAATACACAATTACTTTTGTCAAGCACCTCTTTCCATCCATTTTTTTAATAAGTAAATAATAATTATTATTATAATTATAAATGTAATCATTGAAATGATTGAACGATCAAATAATAAGCACAAGCAATAAATTCAGTATTACAATAAACGTCCAAAACTTGGCCTCAGTCTGCGCCTGCGCTGCTGTTTTCTATTTGCCAAGTCAAGTTTATTTGATCACCAAAAGAGTCTCAAAGCAGTTGACAAAGATTGGTGACATGATCCAAACAACCAAGGGGAAAAAAAAAAAAAAAAGACCTTGAGAAAGCACAAATGTGGGATTATCATTTGTGCGTTTGACAGTTTGTCTGAAAGCGCGTGGCCGACTGCGGCTCTCCTTGCCCACATGCCAGAGCATTCGATCAGCATCACTAGCGGTCGACAGAAGGGAAAAGGTTTATTGTTTTGTTTTGTTTTGTTTTAAAGGCCGAAGTTTACAGAAGACCTCGTTGTATGTCGCGAGACTCTCCACAACAAATCCGTTTTGGTGGCCTACCGACCAAGACGTGCAAAGTTTTAACTAGCGAGCAGAGCAGCGCAAGTCAACCAACGACGAAATGCGTCAATATAAACGACGTTCAAGAGGTTAGAGGAGCACCGATGTTGAGAGGAAACCTTGTTGCGTGCCGCTAAACTTTGCACAATTGTCTGTAATTGGCAATTGTTTGCACAAAGGCAAGCACGTTTTGACTAGCGAGGCGTGTGAACGGAGTCTGGCCCAAGTTAGCCGCCCTAGCAAGCTCACCTCCCCAGATTCCGATTTTGAGCTGAGACTTGTCCAAATTCTCCACGTAGTCGCCAATGAACCTGTTGAGAAGGTCGCTGACCAAAGACTCGAACACCATGACTGACTGACTGACTGGCTGACTGACTGACGGTCGCGGAGAACGTCACTTTTCAGCCCACTTCCGCATTGGACGCGGACGGGCTGTCAGCTGATGTTGAGCCACTCGGCGAGCGACTACTCTGCGCTCCGTTAGTCGAGTCTGCCGTCCGGAGCGCATCGATCGCTCTGCCGATTGCTACCTTTGCTTTTGCTTCTTTTCCATTTCTTGATTTCACTGTATCAAAACTTCACAACTCAAAACTGTTTTCGCTCATCCTGCCCGAACACCGTCGGAGGGAGCTTGCTTGTCGCAAAATGTGGGCGGGGATTGGAGGGGCGTGCCACGACACACCGCAATAGCGCCATCTGCTGGTCAAACCTGCGCACGTGGAATTTGTTCGAATCACTCTTTCCAAATCTTGCCATCATGTCATGTATGAGCTCAGCATTTTTCACAAGTTCAATCACGTTTCAGGAGATGTTGTCCATCTTTTCCAGTTTCTTGAGCAGCCTTTTGTTGTTGTTGTTGAACATTTGACAGCTCATCTTGATGCGCGCTCATGAATATTCATCAGCGATGATGCGAGTTCTGTTGACGCCGCCGACCTCGCGCGGGCAAATTCCCCAAACGTGACGTCGAGCGATGAATGAGTGATGCGAGCAGTGAATGAGTGAGTGCGGCTGGCAAGGCAAGCAATGGACAGTCAAGAAAGGAGGAATGAGATGCATGCGTGAAAGATGATGCGCGTGAATAACAGAATGAATGAGTGAATGAATGCATGAACAAATGATGGAGGAAAAAATAAGTCAAAGGAAACAAATGAATGAGCTGAATGGTACGATGACATGAGTCAATGAATGAATGAGTGAACGACGAGTTGCGCCAGTTTGTGTCCATCAGAATCAGGACGGAAGCTTCCACCAATTATGAATTGATGAGCATCCACGCGGCGCCGCCAGCTGCCGCCAGCTTGAGCCAAACAAAAACAAAAGTCCCACAATGCACCTGCAAGCGTCCCATGCGGACACGCGGCATCCAAACGGCATCCGAATTTCTTTGGATCCACTGGACACGCTCATCGTCTTCTTTTTCTCATCACTTTATTCACTCATCGACTCACAGACATTTTCATCGAAGAAAACTTTTGACAGATCTTGAAAGGCCCACAGAACGTTGTCTTCTATTGCTGTCAAAACATGGAACCTACAAAAACAAAGATGAGAGTCTCTTCTTTCATCAGAGAGAAAAAAAAAGAAAAAAAAAAGTATATTTGTACCTGTTTCCATTTGGCAGCCATTAGAATTAGAATGTAGTTTAAGTTTCATCAGTATTCACATTCCTGACAAACAGAGCTGATCTCTTATACTCTGCTGCCACCTGCTGGCTGTGTTTTTAATAACTACCATTGCTTTCATGTCAGAAGCCGCATCAAAGTCTTTCTCTATGTGCTTGCATTAAAAATAAATACATAAATAAAAAGTGTAAACACGTTTTTGGGAGTGAATGACAAAGTATTAAAAACATTTTTACACATTTTTGGGCTTGAATGAGTTAATTGCATAATTTCATATAATCGGAATGTCATACGCAAACATTTATTAAATGCGGTCAAAATTAATAGTGTGATTAATCTGCGTTAATGAATGATTCATGCAATATTTTTTTATGATTAATTAGTCAACCCTTAAACTTTGACAGCACTAATATATATATATACATATATTATTTTTTTTTTGCTGAGGGTCAGTTTGTATTCGGAGATGTTGCTCATCTTTGTCAAGTTCAGGCCTGCGAAAACCTTTTGAGAGCGACAAAATAAATTTGTCGTTTAATGAACAGGAAGTTGTTTTCGAAAGGTCGCCATCGTAAAATTCGAGACGCTTGACGGCGCCCGGCGCGAATGAAATCGTTAACGGGTGACAAATGTCAGCCGACGCATGATGAAGGTCACGAAAAAAAAGAAAAAAAACACGACTGGAGGCGGGGCATCGTTGGCATGGCGACGCCGCAGCAAACGTCAAAAAAAGAAAAGAAAAAAAAAGTTTGATTGTGCAAAAGTCAACATTTTTTCTTCTCTTATTGGCAGAAGATTTGAAGTCCCGCCCCCACTGGAGTAAACAGGAAGTCTACATGCCATTCACGCATCCACCAATCAGAAGTGCATGTGGACTACTGAGAGGCGGAGTCAAGTCCCAAACACAGTCCTCTAAACATTCAAAAAGAGTTCGTGTTCAGGAAATGTGACATTCGCTATCAGCCAATCGGAAGTGTCGGTCCCCAGAGAGGCGGAGCCAAGTATGAAACAGCACGACACTACGGCTGCCCTACTTCCTGTTAGCATCAGCTCGCCAGCAGTTAGCGGATGACTCCGCAAGCTAGCCAGCTCGCCGCGGATGCGCTTGGCTACATCCAGGTTAGCATAAGCTAGCTCAGGTCTTCATGGCGCAGATGGGCACCACGATGACCAGGATGACGGCGAAGGTGGCGGCGATCAGGGCGGCCATCTTGCACGCCTTGGCCCTGCGGAACTCCGCCTCCCGCCGCTTCAGCAGCGAATCGTATCCCGGCGTGTGAACGTCCTCCAGCCAGAAGGCCAGCTTGTTGGCGGACGCGCACTCCGCCTATGCCAAAAAAAAAAAAAAGAAAGAGCGCGCAATGACAACGACTTGTTGGCTCGGCAAGAATGACCAATAGTTGAGCTTGTTGAAAAACGTGGCGGTGGTTGGTACCTGAAGGTGTGCGATGGCGCCATCTGCTGGTGTGGCTTTCAACTGCTGCACGTTCCAAGAATGCGCAGCGAGACGCACGTTGGAATAAAGCGGACTTCCGGCCGTCACGTGCGACGCGGCGGCCTTGGGCGGCGAGAAGTCGAAGCGGCGCTCTGGCTGCGGCGCCTGTGCGTGAAAAACGTGAAAAACGTGAAAAACGTGAAAAACGCGAAAAACGTTAAAAACGTGAAAAACGCGAAAAACGCGAAAAACGCGTGTTGGATTTCTGTCAACTCCAAATAGAAGTTGATGCAGATGGCCGCTTCATAACTTGACCTTTGATTTGATTTTATACACACAGGTCCTACACGTTTCTTTTCAAAGTAGACTTTTGAATTTGGATTTGAAACGACGTGCGCGTACCCCTTTGGTCTGCTGGTCGCCGTGCCGGCCGGAAAACGTCCTCCAGTTCCTCAACGCGTCGACTCCGACGCCCGCCGCGTCCTCGTGGAACGGGCGCGACGACGCCTTCTTCCGCCTCGGGCTGCGCTCGGCGGCGGCGGCGAAGACGTGCGGCGAGGAAACGTCGCCGGCCGCGTGCCACCGTTGCCGTGGGGACGACTCGGCCGTGTCCTGATGCCTGCCGTCACCATCTGCTTGGAGGTGGCGCAAGTCAAGTAGTCATTAGAATGTTAATCATATTTATGAAACAATAAGTCAAATTATTGAATCATTCATTCCAAATCATAACACTTAATGACATAATAATTCATTGTTCTAAAAATCAATGGAGAAGTCATTGAAAAATGGAAGCTCTCGTGAACAAACACTAACGACAATAAAGTCGGCCTTCAAACAAGATTGAACCGAAGTCACACTTGGGCTTTCGAATTGGGATTTTCAAAGAAGGCTTACGGCTTCAAATTTGAGATTCAAACAAGCATTCGTTCGCCTTTCGATTTGTATGGAGGACCAAAAGGGACAAAATGACATCCATCATTAAATGCTTCAATAAATGGAATGAAATAAACGTGTCATGAAATAATTCAATATATATAATTATTTCTGTATTATTTCATGAATTGATATTATCGATCAAACCAAGCGTCAAAGTTAGTGGGCGGGGCTAATGCACCGCAACACAGTGAGCAGAAAATAATCAAATAGAGAAATTATTTGTCATTTAATTCATTCATGACATTTAGTAAACATGGATTTATTTGTTTCCATATTTAATTAATCAATTCAACATTTCATTAATTCATTAATTAATGACACATTTATTTAATTATTTAACGGTATAATTTGCCACTTTTGGTGGTCAATAAATTTGAGATTTCATATTCGGGTTGTGGGTTGGGAAATTGCCAATTTCAAATTCAGGTTGCGCTTTCAAATGAAGGATTCGGGTTCAAAACTATTTCTTGAACTTTACAACAGAGAGAAAAAACCAAACCAAACCAAACCAAACGGTTTGCCTGATTTGTGTGTTTGTGTCGTGGAAGTTGCATTTTGGGACTCACGGGCGTTTCCGGCCGGCGCTCGAATCTTGCGGTCCAGCTTGTCGAGCTTGCCGAGGAGCCGCGAGACGTCGGCGCGCACGGCCGCCAGCGACGCCAACGTGCTCTCCACGTGGCTCATCCGGGTGGCCAGCTCGCCCACGCTGGCCTTCAGGTCGCCGCCGTCCGGCTGCCGGCGGACCGCCAAAGTCGCGTCGCCGCCGCCGCCGCTGCTGTCCGACCTGCAGTAAAAGCATAACTACATAAAAAAAAAGGGACCAAAATACTCATGAAAAGCAAATTTAATAGAAATCGACTGAAATACGGCAGAAAAGTTGAAAATGACTCTTCAGTTCCCTACGAGACTAAAATGCTCCCTTAAAGTCGTGTCAAAATGTGCCGAAATACTCTGAAACGCTTGAAAAAGTGAAAAAAATAAACAAACGACCTCAAAGTTAGCGGAGTCCTCTCGTCAAATATTTCTTTCAAGTTCGAGTGAATTTGAATGTCGGGAAATAATTTTGAAAAAAGGAAAAGGAACTCGTAAAGGACGGATTGCAATCGTTTGCTGCTCAATCCGAGCGCCGAGTTGTAAAAGCAGCCAACGAATCTGGCAGGCAAAAAAAACGTACCCGAGCGAGGCGGCGCTGTCGTAGCACGACGACGTCATCACACTCATCTCGTCCAGGAAGCGGAACATGTCGCTGATGTCGTCCGCCGTCGGCTCCGAGTCTTCGTCGGAGGCCGCCGCCCCCTCGCGGCCGCCGCCCTCCGTCCGGGTCCCGACGAACGCGCTCGACTCCGCCCCCGCCCACTCGGGGCCGCCGAAGCGCCGCTCGCGCTCGTCCGCGTTCAGGCTCAGGCTCTTGACGGGCGGCCCCCGGCGGGCGGCGGGCCCCCGGCGGGCGGCGGGCCCCCGGCAGGCGGGCCCCCGGCGCTCGTCCAGACTTTCGTGCTTGAAGCGGCGCCGCTCGTGAAGGCCCGGCGGCGCCCGGTACTGGCCGTTGTCGTACGCCGCCTCCGAGCTGCGGCTGAAGAAGGCGGCCGGCCCGTGACGGCGGGGCCCGAGCCCGGAACCCGGGACACGCCCATCGGAATCGGTCACCCCCTGCAGGACAAACACGGTTAATCTAACACTACTGTGGAGTTGATCTAACGCTACGTGAACAACACACGACTCAGGACTCACTTCCAAAAGAGTTCAAATCAACACCCACAAATGGACCTCTGCAATTTTTCAATTAATTATTAATAGTTTTAATTAAAAAAAAATAATTTTTATTTAATAATGGGGATAAAATGATAAATGGTGATGAAAAATGTTAAATATTTATGTAAAAATTTCAATTAAATCACATGATTAAATTTTGTAATTATTTAATTGTAAATTTAATAATAAAGTTTAGATTTTTCATTAAATGTAATGTTATTACATTTAATTTTAAATTAAAATTTTAAGTCGATTTCATTAAAGATCATTTCAAAAGTAATGAATTCAAATTGAAAATCAACCTCCATAAATGTAACTGCAATGTTTGTCCTGACAGCGACCAGTCGGCCGATTGTCCATACGCAGGCTAAAATTGATTTGCGACCAATCTGCCGCTTGGCTCCAATCGTTTGTTTGTTTTTTAGTCTGTGTCTTGACCGGCGACCAGTTGACACTTGAGCGTGAGCCGACACGCCGCCGCGCCGTAAGTTGCGGCACTGACCTGCGGGCGCAAGGCGGCCATCTTTTGGAAGTCCTTCCTCTTCTGCAGAGAGCAGCGGGGGCCCGGCCCCGGCCCCGGCCCCGGCGGGGGGCCCGGCGGGGGCCGGAAAGACGAGTGCGAGTAACGGGGCAGGCGGTGCGGCTTGCCCGGGGACGCCGCCCGGCCGCCCGCCTCCGGCGCCACTCCCGGGCAGGTGGGGTGCCGCCGGCCCCCCCGAGGACCCCCCTCGGCACGCCCCTGCTCCTCGCCGGCGCGGAGCAGCTTGAAGATGGCGACGACGTCCGCCGCCAGCGCGCGCCGCTCCGACGCGCCGTCCTGGACGCGCATCTGGTCCCGGAAGAGCGCGGCGGCGGGAAAGCGGGCGTCCGCGCCGGCGGCGGCCAGCAGGAGCTGCCGCAACTCGGCCAGGTGCGCCGTGCGCAGGCGCGCGCACAGCCACGCGCACGCTTCCCGCTCCGACACGTGCGCGTCCGCCGGGATGCGGCCGGGGAACAAAGACTCGTCCGGAGCCGAGTCCATGCCGCGTCCCGGTCAAAGACGGCTGCGCCCGCTGCGTTGCGCGCGGCCGCTTCAAAAAAGGAAACAAAAAAGAAAAGGAAAAGGAAAAGGAAAAGGCTTCCTCGCCGCTCGCTTCCCAACTGGAAGATGAGCCAGCAGTCAAGCGTCCTGACGTGACACGCGTCCACTTCCTGCCGTCAAAATAAGAGTGTCTCGGCGGAAAAGAAAAACAACAAGGCAAACGTGCATCCACATCATTTGTGATTCTGAGCCAATCCAATAAAAGGTTTCCATCTTTTGTTTTTGCTTTGTTTTGATGGGGTTCGGTTCCAAAAAATACCCGCAAATACCCGTTAGCTTTATGTCTGAAATTGATTCCAAATGTTTTAAGCCACACAGTTGATATACTTTTCTCACATTTCTCTCTTGTCTAAACATTCCTCAATTTTATAAAATTATGCATTACTGTTAAAAAAAAAAAAAAAAAACACAATCCATCGATGAAATTGTCACTTTTAGATTTATTTGAGTTCATCTGAAAAAACCTTTTCGTGAGGAAAATGACGCCATTTTTGTGCCGACAAAATTATCGCTGATGTACGGCATGTTGCATGAATCAAATGTTTTGTTTTGCTTGAACAGTTTCAGTGGAATCTCCCATGTGACAATTTGTTCCTAATCTCACATTTGCTCACGTTATTTCCACACAAATCCAAATGTGCAAAATGGCTGCTAAATGTCGTTTCATTCACATTATGACTTGATGACGCATTTTGTGGCTCTCGCAGACTCACAAGTCAACCTAATTTCTGTCATCACAAAAACATGCCCACAAGTTGAAATCATTGCAACTTCCAAGTCAAAATGTCCGCCACGCTGAAAACTCAATTTTTCCGTATTTTCGCCATTCGTGCTTCTTGATGCACGCGCACTTATTTACGGCAGCGAAGATATTGTTGGCAAACGGGAGAATCCATCTGGAGTTTCATCTCCCCCTGCTGGCGCCTCTGATGAAATGCTCATATGGCGAGGCAGTACCAGCCGCGCTCGCGTGCGTGCGTGCGACTGTCGCCCAAATGTTCCACAGACAGACGGACGGACGGACGGACGGCAGGAAGGTGAACGCAGAAAGTCGAGTGAGGTGACGTTGACGTGACACCAACACGTTGGCCCCGCCCTCCAGAGGCAAGCGAGAGCGTTGTAAAAAGAGCTGAGCGCTGACGGGACATTGTCATTTCCTGGGAAGGATGAACAAGTCGTCTGTTTGCTCAAAATAATTGCTGTGAGCATGAGCAGTGTCTTCACTTATGATTATGATGAATAACAGTACACGTTTCCAAAAGGTGTCTGATGTCCAGTCGTATCTGTGACTTGGCCCGGTGAGTGACGTGGGTGTCGAAGAAGGTTATCTGGCTGCGAATTGGCTCACGTCGGCCAATCGGCGAATTGAGCGCGTCTGCTCATTCATTTCGATTCGTTCGCGTTTGTTCGGCAAGGTGATGAAAAATGCGTTTGTCCATCAATTTGAACGAGCGCCGCTCGGCGACATCAAACGAGCGAGCGAACGTCCACGACGTGCCGCCAAGCGCCAAGCGACGCAATTGGTACATTTGCGGAGCGCCGCCACAAGTGCGTGAAAAGGATGTCTTGCGTTTGTGCAAATAATAAAAAGCGCATCTCATGTTGGACTCACCCTGACGGGGCATCGCAAGATGGAGGCGGGGCTTGAGGCTGGTCCGGAACTTTTATTTGCGTAGAGCACCATCAAGTACGTCAAGTACGTCAAGTACACAAAATGGCGGCCGACTAAACCAAATATCAACAACAATACACAAAGTCATCATCATCATCCATGTGTTAAATAATCACAAATAAAAACAAATATAAAAGATACAATAGCACCTTAGATAAGACGTTTGATCAGGGAGGGAAGGGAGGAGCAAAGCGATGACATCACATTGACGACATCAAAGTCAGACCCACTTGGTCCCGCCCCCCAACTTCCTGTCTGCAAACATACTCGCGTGATGTTTTTAGCCGCGTGTTAGCAAAGCGCTAATGTTAGCCGCATGTTGGCGTTTGTGCAGAAGCGTTCCGAGTTCTGCCGGCTCCTTTTCAACTTCCTTTTGTTTGCAACACGCTAAAGGTTAGCGCCAGTCGGCTAACGCGTTGTGAGGTATGTGGAGCACTTCCTGCTTCTGATGGAGGAGGTGGCGTCCATGTTAGCGACATTTGGCTACAATACAGTACAACAACCATTATTAACAGAGTAAAATGCGCTAGTATTATTCTTATTCTTATTCTTTAAATGTGTGCAATGTGGAACAAGCAGAAGTTGCAAACCAGAAGAACTCAGTAGCAGACGTAGAAGCAGAAAAACAACAAATAGAACCAGGCAAGACCGAAGCAGAAGCGGAACTGAAGAAAGTCAACTCGAAGAAGACGGACGCCAGCCAAGCCGGCGGCACAAGTCGAACCACCAAAACGTTTACAAGCAGCACAAAGACACAAAAGGGAACATTAGAAGGGCAAAAAATGTAGCAGCAGACAAATGAAATGAAGGAGAAGCACAAAAGTAGGAGCAGATGAGGCGGTTCCAGATGTTGTGCAATGGCGCCACCTGCTTTTTGGGCTTTTTGCTCGTTTTGGGTGGTACAGCAAAATAAAAAACCAAAACAAAAGTCCTACTGAACATTTTCAAGTCCTGTCCTTCCGTTCCCGGTTGGCGACTCGCTCACGAGGTCCTGGTGGCGTAAAAGTCCCTGCACGTCTGGCAGCAGCGTTGGTACCAGCGCATGTCCCGGCAAAGATTCTTCTCACGGATCACGCGGCAGTACACGGGCCACTGGTCGCCGGAACACTTGAACGTCAGGGCGGCTGAGTTGGGGGCAAACAAACAAACAAACAAACAAGGCGCATGACCGGCTGCCACAAGCGCAAAAATCGGAAGCAGAAGATCAAGTCGAGCCACAAGAAGGAGAAGCACAACCGTAAGAAATACAAGCGAATCACAAAAATGACAACACAAAGTAGAAGCAAAAGAAGAAATAAAGAAGAAGAAGATTTTATTATTAGGATTATTCATGAAATGACAAGATTTTGGCATTAAACATGAAAGAAAAAGTCAAAGTGCGGTTTCGAAGGCACTAAACAGAAACACGATCATCACCACGACCAGAAGAAGAAATAACGTCAGAGAAGAAGAAGACACAAGCAGAAGGTAAAATCGTCATCCGGGCAAGCAAAACTACAGGACGACAAACGTGAACAAGTCAAAGCATTGGAAGGCCCAAAACAAGCGGATGAGAAGAAAAAGCAAGCCAAGTCGGAGCAGAAGCGGCGCCGGGGGCGGACCTAGCCTGGGCGAGGTGATGGTGTTGCCGTTGACCCGGTCGACCTTGCGCCGGCAGTCGGCCTCGGGCTGGCACGGGCGATAGGTGGGCGGGCGCAGGGCGGGTGGGCACTCGTTGCCGTGGCGACCCGTCACCTTGTGCATGCACTGCACCGCTCGCGACTGCAGGCCCCGCCCACACGACGACGAGCACTGGCGACACACGCAAAAGACATCAAAACAAAAAACGCCGCTCGTTTGGACCAATCGCAGATCGCCACAGGTCCAAAAGAAGAAGAAAATAAGGGCAGACAATTTGTCAATTGACTTCATTTACAAGAAACAAAACATTTGTATTACTTTTTCTTTTCTTTTGAGTCGCACGGGTGAGAAAGGAGGCGACGCGTGCGACCAAACTGCCGCGTCTGAACGCGAATGCGGTTCGCCAACAAACCAGTCACGTCACCTGCAACGCGGTCATGCGACGCGTACGCAAAGATGCGATCACGCGATCGGCGCCGGTTCGCACCTTGGACCACTGCGCCGTCTTCCACTCGTAGCACCGCGACAGGTCCTGGCACGGTTCCTGGTGGGCGGGGCGCACCAGCGGATCGCAGCCGCCGCCGCCGTTGCCGCACGTGACGCTGCGAGTGCGCACGCCCGCCCCGCAGCCTTCCGAGCACTGAAACCACAACGCAAGAAATGCGGCCATTTTGATTTTGTCTCGCTTCTTTTCAATTCGGAAAATGACAACATTACATTTGCAAACGTTGACACGATTTCTTCCCTGAAGAAACGGTAGAAAATGTTCATTATTGCTTTATTTAGTTACTTGTTTTTTATTATTTTTTTTAAAAAATTTGTACTTTTGGAAATGACATTTTTCTTGATTTTAAATGATTTTTTATTCATTTTTTTTCTTTTTTTTTTATACACAATATGTGCTGTGTGTGTTTGTCATATAGACATGAGTCTGATCAATAAACTTGAATTGAAAAAAAAATATTTTATGATGATTTTATGACAAATAATATCAATTTACAGGATTCAATATTTCTTTATTTTGAGCATTTACATGTTTTAAATTTTAATATGTATTTTATATTGAATAAAATTGATAATTTGCAAGAAAAAAGTGCCACAAAAACATATATTTTAATATTTATGATTATTGAGAATAGATATTTTTCCCTTTTATTTCTTTCTTTTGGAGAGAGAGCTCAGCTTATCATCATCATCTCTTTTTTTTTTTTTGTCTATTTGTGGCGATCAAGCGACCTGCGACCACTCGGACGCTTCCCAGACGCTGAGGCAGAGGCGGCCCTCGCAGGCCTGCAGGGGGGGCGGGCGGGGCCCCGGGCAGCGGCCCCCGTCCCCGTCTTTCTCTTCCTCCTCGTCCCGCCAGCCGTGGCGCCGCTGCTGCGCGCACGCCACCCGCCGCCGCTGCGTGCCGGCGCCGCACGTGGTCGAGCACGGGCCCCACTCGCCCGACACCCACCTGGAAAAAAAAAAAAAAAAAAAGTACAAAAGGTCACACAAACAGACGCAGTTTTTTCATACAAGGACAATTTGAAATGAAATTAAAACATTAAATAGATTACATTCAAATGTTTTATTTAAAAAAAAAAAGTCAAACTAAAATTAAAATTCATAAAACAATTGTGTTAACGAACTCAAATAAAAACAAAAATGCTTTTCAAAAAATGAAAAACTCACTGAAACTACATTTGATGTTTACAAAACTAACTAGAATTATGGCAAAAATGTTCTTGGTTTTAGTCTGAATTGAAGTGAATTGAATGCATGAAATGTGATTTGATATTTGATATGAACTGCCAGAATCAGGACATTTGAAAGTGAAGTGACGTCATCGAGCAGCAGCCAACAGAAAAGCGTCAAAAGATGACGGCGCTCACATGCCGCTTTTGAAATATAAATACATTTTTTAAAACGAAAACTAATACTGAAATGAACTAAAAGTAAGAATTTATGAAATCACTCAAGCTAATAAAAAAAACATAAAAACGAATTGAAAACACAAAACAAAATGAAATGAAGATTGTAAAATGCTAATAATAATAATAATAATAATACCGGTATTGGCAGGGTTGTGTGTTGCACGGGCGGACTTGCGGCGGCGGCGGCCGATTGTCAGCTCGACAGAAGGAATCGTCCGCGGCCTCCGTCGACTTGTTGGCCACGCGCACGCACGACACCGACGTCGTCCTCTCGCCTGCGCAAAAACCAAAAAAACAAAAAAAAAACATTCCACATTTTGCCACAAAAGGTATTTGGTGCGGGTGATGATGCGTACGCGTGCGCACCTCCTCCGCATTGCGCGGTGCAGGCGTTCCAGCTGCTGTGCGTCCAGATGTAGAGTGGAGGATTGTTGTGGTCGTTTTGTTGTTGTTGTTGCGTTGTGGTTTGCTGGCGCTGTTGCGACGCGTTGAGGGCCAGCGTGTACTCGTAATGGATGCCGTACGTTTGGTCATGGAAAAGCAGCACCTGGCAAGACACAACCACAAATACATATTCAACAAATATGGAAACACAAGTGGACAAATAAATAAGTTTACAAATATGTGTAAAAATTCCAATATTTGATATTTTCCTTCAAACAAGAATTTTGCCGGAAAAAAATATTTGGATTGGCTTATTTCTTGTAGAAATGCCATTTTTCCCTCAGTAAAAAACACATTTTTTCAAAAGAATTTGAAATAATCTTCTTCTTATGTTGATATTGAACAGAATAAAATTCTAACAGCTGATTATTAGAAAAAATACATGACAAATAAAATGACTTTTATGTTGTTTGTTCACAACAATAAAAATATGAATGAAATGGAGAACAACTTCCTGTGTGACAAGACTTTGCACATTAGTATAAAAAAATCCAATCTTGAGTGGGAGCTAAAAAGTAAAAGTGCACGATTTTCTCTGTGCAAATATTGAGTGTCGTTGTGGTTTGTTTACCATGAGGTGCATGGGCGTGCGCGTGGGCCCCCTGGCCGACATTTTTTCCCACAATCCTCTGCGGACGTATCTGACGGTGGTGCCGGCCACCTGGAACTCGCCCGGGAGTTCGATCTTCCAGTCGCTGTTGATCGACTTGCCGGCGCCGTCGCCGTCTTTCAAGGCTGAACGCACGATCAAGGAAACACATTCACGTGGATCCACTTATTATATAAACGTGAAAAAAAATGACAATTGGCAAGAAGTGTAATTATTGCAAGAATAAATATGGTCAGTTTGACAAGTTACAGTTTTAGGAGATGGAAGCATCTTTTTTGCAAGCAGAAAAAATATTCCTTTTTTCGAAAGAAAGATCAAACAAAAGACAAAAGAAAGAAAAAAATGAAAACGAAAGAAAGAATGAAGGAAAAGGAAGGAAGGATGTGCGAAGCGGCGGCGTCCAGATGCGGCGAGGTGTTTGTTACCCAGAAAGCTGTGCGAAGGTTTGTCCTCCACCACTTTGATCCTTCGCGCCCCGGCGGGAATCACCAGCGCCTCCACGTAGCCTGACGACATGCGCGCACACGCGGCGTCCAAACGCAAAACGCAAAACGCAGGCAAAAACCGAGAGGACGAGCGAGTCCAAGCGGAAGTCGTTACCCATGCCGCCGGTGTGGTTGAAGTCTCCCCTGACGACGGTGCACGATCGGCCGTCTCCGTTGCAAACGCCGCAAACGTCTTCTTTGGACCAAGAGCCGATGATGCCGTCGCAGCCGATTTTCTCAACGACACAAACATTCACTTGGAACATCAAACATAAATGACAGGAAATGTCAAAATTTGCAAAACAAAACAAAAATTAACTGATTTCTACGACGGCGTATTAAGTTTAAAAACATCTTTTAGAGGGCGGGGGTAATACGCCGAGAAAAAAAAAAAAAAAAAGTCTTGTATAAGTCGGACGCTACATGGATTTCTCCTAACTTTTGGAGATTTTTTTTCTCACAAATTTGCCACTTCAGAAAGTAACAAATTTGGATTTTTTTCTTGCAAATTTGTCACTTTTAAAGTGGCAAACATTCTAAACTCGCAAATTTAGAGTTTTACTAATAAGTAATAACAATAATAATAATAATAGGATAAAGTAGTGTTTTCAGTATATGACTTTGAAATATGAGGGTCCGCCCACAAAGTCCGAATCAAGAATGAAGGTGTCCAAAAATAAGATGATTTTTGTCCATTTTCAAAGAGTTCATATGAATGGGTGACATCAACACGACCTTCCTCCATTAGCAACTTCCACATCCAACATTTAACGAGTATTTTTGCACTCTCCGCCGACAACGCCTTGCAAAACTTTCGACTTGTCCTCATCGACCTTCAACACGAGCGTACTGGATGAAGGTGCGTGCGTGCGTGCGTGCGTGCGTGCGCGTGTTGAAAGTAGGTCAAAATAAGACGCGGAGTGTTGTTTGTTGTATGTGCGTGTGATAATCACATCCATATTGGACACGCCCTTCTGTGTGTGTGCGCGTGTGTGTTAAGTGCTTCCAGATGCGCAGACAAACAACAGACAAAAAAAAAAAAAAAAAAAGTCACGTCCACTCCTCATCACGGTTATTCGATGATCCCTTTGCAAATTCTCATTTGACTTTGTTTTCATTTGCTTTTGACTTCCAAAATCCGTCAATTTCCGACTTTCAAATTCAAGTTGCAATAGGAGACTTCACCACTAGAAGGCCTCCAACCCCGAGAGCGCATTTCTCCATCAGAGAAGAAGAAAGAGAAAGCAAACGCTGACTTAGCTTAGCTTAGCTTAGCTTAGCATACCTGACACCTGCCGTTGACGCACAGGTCGGCGTCGTAGGGTCCGCACGGCGTCCCGTCCATCACCCGGTCGGCCATCAGCACCGAAAGGTCGCGACCCACCGGACTGCACAGCAACACGCACGGCTTCTCTAAACGCACGCACGCACACACGGATGAGCACACGCACACGGAACACGCACACGTGCAAAACGTCACCGTCGTCGACGACGGCCGTCAGCATGTGACTCTTCTTCTTGTCGGCGTGGCGGTCGTACGACAGACACTGAAGGTCTCGGAAGCTCGGCGCCCCCTTGGGGCAGGGAGGACCTTCGCAGGCTTTGTGCTCCACGCTGGCCTTCGGGCACGGATGCCCGCCCGGACCCGGCCTGTCCACACACGCACACGCGCACGAGCAAAATAAGGCCCGTTGTCATGGTTACGAGAGCCCATAGCGGCCATCGACAGCAAGCCGACGCTGTCAAAAAAACGCCGCCGCCACAATAAAAGAAAAAGTGGCTGGCTATCGATTTAGATTGATAAAATCAATTCAATTCACATTGTCAATTCAGTTAAAGGAATACTTGACTCATTAAACCATTTCCAGCAGTCAATTATTTTGTCTAGAATTAATGGAGTAACTTTCATGTACAATTAGTACCTTTAAAAAGTATTTTTTTTTCTACTTGCTGTCTGTCGACTGATGATGACATCACCTGTGGTAAGGAAGTAGGTAACTAACAACCAATTATGGCTCAGTTTACTGAGCAAACCCAGAAAACAAGTGAGCCATGATTGGTCGTTAGTTACCTACTTCCTTACCACAGGTGATGTCATCATCAGTCGACAGACAGCAAGTAGAAAAAAAATATACTTTTTAAAGGTATTAATTGTACATGTATAATAATGAAGTTATCAAATTCATTCTGGACAAAAACATTTCACTGCTGGAAATTGTTCAATGAGTCAAGTGTCCCTTTAAAAAATATATATATAAATAAATAAATAAAAATCAATATATCACCCAGCCTTACTTGGTGCATTAGTCAAAATATGAATATTTACATTTATAATCGAATGCAATACATTAATCATGTATCATGCATGTTTTATGGAACATGACCTGATCAAAACCACAAATAATAATAATTGAAATCAATGCAACCACTGTGCGATGTAAATAAAGTGGCATAAATCATCACATTTACATTCCTGTGGCCGATTTGATATCAACGTTCCAGTAGTTAATAAATCAAAACAAATGTACCTGTTTGATGTCCAATTCTGACCTAACTTCATTTACGGAGGGAAAAAAAGTTTCGATTCGTTGTTGTATGACTTGATATTGGGTTATGAAAAGGAATATGGATATTTTAGACGCAGCCTTATATTTTACGCTATGAAATCTATTCAAATAGCAACTGGATTTTTTTTTTCCTGTTAAAAATAAAGAAATAAATGTACGGCAGTTGAGGGCCGAGCGAGCGTGCGTGCGTGCGGGCGTGCGTGCGTACGTACGGCGGGTTGTCGCACTTGCGCTGCCTGAACTGGACGCCGGTGGCGCACGTCCGGCTGCACATGCTCCACGGACTCCACCCGCTCCAGTCGCCGTCCACGTGCTGCGGGATCGGCGTCTTGCTCACGCACTCGCCGGCGCGGCACCACTGACGCACATTCAACACACAATCAGAAAAAACACGATGGCACACATTCATAACGTACGTCTTGCTACCAACATCCCAGTGACTTTTGAGCTGGCCATATTGCTCCTCCCAAGAAACGTTCGATACATTCATGGTTTCCAAACTGGAAAATATTTGAGACACGACTTTTTCATTTATTCAAGATAAATCAATTGAAAAGAGCAGAAATGATGCTCAAGTCTGAAATGTTCTCCAATTTGGACCCTGTAAATGTATACGACGAGAAAGGTTTTCCTCCTGTTTTTTTCTGAATCAATATTCCCCTGTTTTTCTGAAGATTTTTTATGATAATTCAAAAATAAACAACTTCAAAAAACAAAGCCTTCCCCCAAAATGAGTCAGAAAAAGTTTTTTTTTCCCCCCAAGTGAATGCTATAATAGTAACTAAACTATAATATCATTTCATTAGTTTATATTTTGAAACATTTTTCTTATTATATATGTATTTTTTTTCATCATTTGATCAAATGTTATTTTAAAACAAAATCTAATATGATGCTGATGATGACAAACAAATTTGACTTCCAAACAAGCTCTGGGAAGCCGTCGTGCTCCGAAGTTGCACGCAAACAAGCACGTTGACAAACACGCGCGCTCGCACAGGTGAGCGGAGACGAGCAAAGCGAGCGAGCGCCACCTTGTCGGGTCCGCACTGAGTTCCGTCCAGAGGCGGGTCCAGTTTGGTCTTGCAGGAGGCGTCGCCCTCCACCAGGCACCAAAGGCCGGCGCACATCAGGTGCTGACAGACACACAATCAGCATCAGGGATCCGTCATGTGCTCATTTATTTCATACGTCCACTCGTGCATTCCTCTTATGAAGCCTAAAGGCAAGCGTGGAAGTATTTGCAGCAGTTTGCAACAGAGTGACTGAGTGAGTGAGTGAGTGAGTGAGTACGACTATGACAAAGTCGAGGCAAGACGTCGGATGTGTGACGAGACGCTCGCTCAACAGGACCAAGCAGCTGGTGACATCTGGTGAACACATGATTATTGGGACAGCCAAAGCCATTCCTAAGATGAGCGCATGAATGCTGACATGACGGACACAAGAATGATGCGTGGATGAATACGAGTTGACGTGACGAACGGACGTAGGATGGATGAGAACGTGAATGTCGAGACGGACATGCAAGAAAGGACATATTCATGACGCCCATTCATGTGTTCACCGATGCATCCACGACGTGCTCATCTATTCCGTTTATGTGCTGATCCGCCAAAGACGAGGAAGGAAGGAAGGAAGAAGCAAAATGTGCACCTCCATGTCTGCGCAGAAGGTGGCGTTGTTCCCGAAGAGGATCTGACACTGCTCGTCCACGCTGTAATGCATCCCGGGAAGCTTGTGGGGGAGGCGCGGCTGGTCGCGACTCCTCGGGTGCGTGTGCGTGTGCGTCAGACACGCGCTCGACTTGGACCTGACGGAGCGACACACACGCGTGCGACAAACGTTGGCTGGGACACGCCGCCACCTTCAAAGCGCTCAACTTGCATCAACGGGCCGGGACGGGCCGCTATGCAAATGAGGGAAGAACACTCTTGATTTTTGACTCCGTGTACGTTGCACTCAAAGTGCTCAAAGTAAATACACAAGTAACTATGACATGCAAATGAGCACACAAGTTACACGGCAAACAGCGCTGGAAGAAGCAAATGAGTTGAATATGAAACCATGGAGGCGGTCCTCATAACATATGCAAAACGGTGAGCAACAATATGTAAATGAGCCCGTGGCTAAATGCAAGCAATTCAGAAAGCACTAAAATGACATCACGAGTGAGTGAAAACTCATGCAAACCAGCCAGTATTAATATGGGAGTAATGTAGTACTTGTATGCAAATGAGCCCCTGCCAACATGCCAACCAGTTCATACTTCAATGCAAACTAATGTGGTATGCAAATGAGGGAATAAGGCGCCAATGAAGCGCTAAAACTTGAGCAAGACTAAAATGCAAATGAAATGCAAAAAGCGAGCGATATGCAAATGAGGACGGATGTCAGCCAATCACCTGAGGAACTTCTCCAGGTCGTCGCGGCTGCACGCCGACCAGGAAAGGTCGCTGGGGTTGCGACCCTTCACCCACTCGCCGGACATGATGTAGGCGTGGCCGCTGCACGAGGCGTGCTCGTCGTCGTGGCTCATGCCCACGCTGGCGAGCGCACAAACACAAACACGCACACAAACACAAACACACGCGCTGTGACAACAAGAACTCCCAAACTCCCATCTTGGTTGTTTTTTTTGAGTTGTTGTCCTTGATGGCCACGTGACTTCAAATATTTTTGGTTTCCATGAAATGTCACCTCTCACATGTTGCCGAAAACCAATGAAAAGAGCATTTTTTTGTATCCAGCGCCCTCAATAAGCTTGCTTGTGATTGGTGGAGCGCGAACTCACTTGTGTCCCAGCTCGTGCGCGATGGTGAAGGCCAAGTTGAGGCCGTTGTCCTCAGCCAGGACGCACTTGCGCTTGGCGCTGCACACGCCGCCCAGGTACGCGATACCTGCGCGCGCACAAAAGGCCTGCTAGCCACATGCTAACCAAGCGCAGGCCACGCGGCTCAAAAAGACGGGTACATTTCAAAACAAAAACTGAAATACAAACATGCACCAAAACACATATAAAAAAAAAAACGCCATCGAGTCCGCTTACCAACCGTGTCGCACGGTTCCTCCTTGTGCACGCAGAAGTCTGTCCTGAACATACACAAAACACAAAGTCGGGAAAAGGAAGCACGATGCCGTCTGGGACGGCCATTTTCATGATCGGATCTACTGGCCTAAACATGGCGGAAATGATGCCTGCATGACAACAGCCAATCACGGAGCACAAAGCTTTGTTTTGTTTGTTTGTTTTTGTCTTCCCCTTCTGTGAAGAATGAAATCTCGTCTAGATTGTGGATTACAAGCTTCACCTGAGACGACAAAAAGCACCTCGGACTAAAATCTGGATCCTTGTGGATGGAACTAATAAGAACAATTCAATTCAATGAAACCAAATCAAACTTAAAGGGATATTTGACTCATTGAGACTTTTTCAGCAGTAAAAAGTGAATTTTTGTCCAGAATGAATTGGATTATTTTTCATGTACAATTAGTACCTTTAAAAAGTCATTTTCCGCTTGCTGTCTGTCGACCGATGATGACATCACCTGTTCTGAGAAAGTAGCTCATGACCAAACCCAGAAAACAGGTGAGCCCTGATTGGTCGCTTTGGACATTTTGGATGTAAAACTATTTCACATGAAATTTTCTCTCATCTTTTTGTGATGAAAAACAACTTGCCACATTCCAGTTCATATATCAACAAGTGGCTACGATGGCTCCATGCTACGAGCTACGAGCGTTAGCCAGCACAGTCGGATGAACATTATTGCTGGACCGTTATCGCCGTTGGATGCATGTTATTAGAACTAGACTTCTTTTCTTTTCTTTTAAACCTTTTTTTTTTAAACCGCGTGACTCCCCCACCCGTCTTTGTGCATGTTGAGATTTGAAAGGGGGCGTGTCACATGATTTGACAAAATCAGATCATTTTTGTTCCTCAACTAAAGCGTCCATAAATTTGAGTCCACTTTTTATGAAGTCCATTTTTGTCTCATCTTCCTGAGTGGACGAAAATGCATACTGATTTATTTCTTGGGAGTTATTGTTTATTAATGAGGGTTTTAGTCGGTGAGAAAAAGATTTCTGTGAAGTTTTCAATCATTGAGGAACCGAACACGACTTGTGACGAGAACCGGCCCGCCCGTCCGCCCGTCCGTCCGCGGGACCGACGACAGACGAGCCGGTTCCGTTCTGGCTTCTGACGCCGACCAAGTCAAACCACCTGGTGACGAGCACGGCGGCGTCGACGGGCGGGACTTGGTGGCGTCCTCCGGGCAGGTGATTGCTTCCCAGGTAGCGCTGCCCTCCAAATTCCTGATGCTGCCACTGGCAGAAACTCTCCAGGGAACGTTCGCCGTGGTGGCCCACCAAAAGCTTCTCCTGATGACACGCACGCACACGACAATCCGCAAATGACAAATGGGCAGAAGCGGGAAGCTTGAGGACGTTTTCAAGGTGACACTCACAGGGCGGCTGTGAAGCAAAACCAACTTGGTGACACGAATGTTGATCCTCACGCCCAAACTTTGGTGCTGGAACATGTTGTACACCTGACACACACACACACACATATCGTAGTGTTCATGTCAGCCGCCATTTTGAAACTTGGTCTCACTTTTAGTCCGTTGTCAATAACGCTTGTTATTCAAACTCATCCTGTTTTTATACAGTCCATTTTTAGTCCATCTATCTACAAGTATTTCACATCAAATTTTCACACTATATATATATATGACTGGATAACCGAGATAGGCCAAGACTTTTGAGGTCACGAGGCGGCCATATTGCTCCTCCCAAGAAACGTTTCTTGCCATACCATCGCATACGTTTACAGTATGGAAATTGGAGACGAAACAGCATGATTGATGGAATTTGACATTTATTAAATAGAAACAAGACAACTTCAGACATGTTACAACTTGTCTTAAATACATGTAGAAATTAGGGCTGCAGAATATATCGAAAAAATCAACGATATTGCGATATTGGCCCATGCAACATGCGTATCGCAAAGACATGCAATATGTTACATATGGAATTTTATGCTTTCATCTGAATTTGTCCAGTCAGCCGCTAACTAAAATGTGCACCGCCATCCAATAATTATTGAGAGCTCATTATAATTAATGAACTAAGATTATATTGAGTTTGCTTATTTTGATGCATGAATAAAATGTTTTTCTTTCATTGGATAATAAAAAAGTCATTTCTTTATATATCGCAATAATATCGATATCGCTATATTCGGCAACTATATTTTTCCAATTATCATGCAGTCTTAGTATAAATGATATATATGCTTAATGATGTTTACAGGAGGAAACTTTTTGGATGAAAGAATGATAAAAGATGCCTATGCCAAATCTAATGTTTGGCTCTCGGGAGCCGACCAATAAAAGTCTGGTGAAAAACGATTTTTTGCTGACGCAATGAAGAGTAACGGCGAGCGGCGAGCGCTCACCATGTTGATGACGGTCAACAAGAACCTCTTGGCGGCGTCGGGGCCGTGGTAGCGGACCATGCTGGAGTCGGCCACCAGCAGCGTTTCCACCGTGTACGCGTCCTCCAGGCCGATGGCAGCGCGCTTCCGCCGCCGCTCCTCCGCGACCTTCCAACTCTGCCAACTCTGCTGCTGCTTCTCGGCTGCCAACAAACGCACGCGACACGCGTGTTGATTGGCCAAAAGCCGGCAATCTAATTCCAGTCGGCGGCTCATCGATACCGATATCGACATTTGGATTGATCCGCCCATTTTTTTTTTTTTTTTTTATGTCTGCGCACGTTTTACATGAAGTGATGACGCAAACCTGGACGCACACGCACGTTCTTAATTGAACACACACTCACTGGCGTCCGTCTGAGCCGCTTGTGAACATGTGGAAAGTATTAAGAGTGTGCGCGTTTGCGTGTACGTGTATGTGTGTGGTCTTGACTGAGGGGGCTTATGTAACTCTTGCGGGGTCAAGCTGCTTTGCAAATGAGCGTGTCCTCGTGCTCGTGCGCGCGTCTTGTAAAACGAGCGCCGATGACGAGCGTTCTCTCGTTACAGTCTGCTCGCATCCACTGGAAACGGGCACAAATCCCGGCTTACACTTTGACGTCTTTCTTCAAGGGCCGAGTCATGTTTGTTCACACGCAAAGTGCCGAGTCATCATTTTACATCTAAATCACATCTTTGAAAGCACCGAGTCACATTTTTAACATTCAAGCAGCTGAGTCATCCTTTTCGCTCTGCAAGCGCCGACTCACATTTGTTACACCAGCGTTGACTTTGCACTTTTGAATCCAAACAGCGGAGCAAAAGCGCCGAGTCACATTTTTTCATTCAAGCAGCAATCTTTTTCCCGTTTGAAGCTTGCAATTGGGGTCAAGTGAGCGCAGTGAGACATCCAGCAGAGGGCGCTGTGGAGCAAGAACGCTTCTTCTTGAGCCAGATGGAAGCAAGCCTGCCATCTACAGGATGGGAGGTGCTAAAGAAAAGCTTCTTCATCCGGTGCATGTTTATGTTTCGCTTCACATGCAAGCAAGTACCTGTTCTCGATCCTGATGAGGAGTGTGACGATATAACGATATATCGATATGGAAATAAATCGGGACACTTTGTGTCCTGATAGCTTCTTGATACACCTACGCAAGTATGGCGATATTTGTAGTTCAGATCCAGCCACTCCAACAGCTCCATTGTTCATGACTTATTGAGCAATGACTTGGCGGGCCACTAGGGGGCTCCTCACATGAGTGGCGGGGAAATGGGCGCAAGTCTTCAGGCGAAGAAGACGACTCATCGGCGCACTCTGACTTGTGTTTATCCATCCAGCAATTCACTCACTTTTGCATACATTTCTGTGGAAAATATGGATTATATCTTCAATTTCAACATTTTAAAACACGTCTTTTTGACATGTTGCATGACACTAATGTTTACAAATGTGTTGACAGACAGTTAAGATGATTTGCGTTTCAGCCACTGTTCATGCTCCTTTTTAAAGCTTGATTCTGTTTGGGTTTTTTTTTGTTCCCGTTTCTGCCCACGTTCCTCGTCCTCACGTCCATATTGGTGTTCATGATCCTTTTCCAGTTTCTGTTCCTGTCCTTGTTCAAGTTTCTTTGGTTGATTCGCGTTCCTTTTCTGTTTCCGCCCCGTTCATATTCCAATTCCTTTTCCTGCCTATGTTCCTGTTCTTCTTTCCGCTCGTTCATTTACAAAATCCTCTTCTGTTCCTGTCCCTGTTCCGTTTTGCTGCCACTTCCCTCATCTTGGCCTTCTTGTCATTGGCAATTCCTGCTCCTGCGCATGCCGCCCTGTGCATGATCCTGTTTGTGTTTGAGTGCATCGCTTGTGGCTGCGGCTGACCTGGTCTGCGTTGTTGTTGCCGTTCTCCAACGTGCTCCGCCTCCCGACGGGACCGCTGCCGCAGCAGCTGATGTTTGATTCCCGACAGGCTCGCCAGCCAACTCTTGTTGTGCTTCTGCTCCTCCAGAGGACGGACAAACAGAACCTCGCCGCCCACGTGGATCAGACCCGTCTGGAACAGGAAACGGGACCGCATGGAACGATAACGGCAATATCGTGATATTAAAGCTGCCACGCTATATGAAAAGCAGCACATTTTTGTCACAAAGAAACGCAACATTTTGCCAAGTCATGCGTAGACGTCAGAGGTGCCGAGTCATGTATTTTACGTACAAAATCCCAAGTCAAAACCTCTTTTTTTTTGGGTCGTGTCTGCCAAACTTTGGATCCGCCCACAAAAACCTGATCGGGTCGGACCAGGGTGATTTCTTTTTGTGTGTGTGCGTGCGTACCAGGCCTCCGCAGGCAGTGAGGGACACCAGCGATCCGGGTCGGTCCAGGACCGAGCCCGAGTAGAGGCAGAGCCGGTTCCGGTCCATCCGCACGCGCTGGGGCCGCGTGGTCCCGGCCCGCCGTTCCTCCACCAGCAGGTGCGTCGCCAGCGGGCCGCCATCGCCGTCATTTCTGCTGGCGTGGAGCCGCAGGGTCCGCCCGAACGCCGGCAGCGCCACCAGCAGGCGGTCGCGCTCGCCGGGCGCCGACAGCAGCGTGGGGAACACCTCCGCCCATTCCTCCGCATACGCCTCGCCGCCCACGCGGACCAGCGCCGCTGAGGAAAACGCAACGCAACATCAACTCACTCACATTTGACTTGTTTTGGGTTTTTTAAGAGAAAGCAGACATTTTGTTCATAGTAGATTTTTCAATTAGAACTATACGGGAGCGCAAAGGATTTACATATTTGTGCTATTTGAAAATTGAAATAAATATAGTTCCCTGAAATTTCATAAAAAGGTTTTCGATGGACCTTTTTAACAGCCATCAGATTTTGAAAATAAAAGGCCGATAGCGATATTTGTCAAAATGCACAATATCGGCGCCGATAATCGATCAGTCAGGCCGATTATCGGTCTATCCCTAGAGATAAGCAAAATACTTTGGAGCCTTTTAAACAAAGTTAAAAGGACACTTTCAGCACTCTAATCGCGACCAATCAAATGATGGCTACTTTGCTAGAGAAAAAAAAAAGAAAGGTGGTGCAAATGGAGCAATGAGACGAGCCCCGGCCCGACATCTTGCTACTTTGATCCATGTCACCTGCCCAGCAAAAAAATAAAAAATAAAATAATCATTAAAAAATGCTACGCTAGCTAATGACAACGACAACGCAAAAATTCAACTTTTTATATGCCTTTATTTTCCCTTCTTCAGACGAGACCAACCGATGGTGACGTCACCAGTCAATCACTCAATCCATCCATCAGTCGGCCAGAAATTTGAATTTTCCTCCCCGCAAAATGGTCGCTTGTAAGTTGGAACAAAGCTTCGAGCGTCGAGTCGAAAGTACACACGCGAGTTTCATAAGTTGTCAAGTCTCATTTTCAGGTGCTTTCCCCCCCACCAAAAAAACAAAAAAACAAAAAAAACAAAAAAGTATTTGTACTCCGTTACTTGGCAGCCAGCAGTACACAACAAGAAGACGCCACACCGCACCGCACGCCAGCCAAACTTACCCGACACTTCCGCGCACAACAGCGCCACCAGCAGGCGCGCCACACGGCCGCTCTGCATGCCGAAGCCAACAACCGGACCGGGACCGGGACCGGGACCGGGACCAGAACCGCTCACCACGACCGGGACCACAACCGGGGACTCGGGCGTTCGTCGACGGACCGGCGAGAAGCACCAGCTCGAGTCCGCCACTTTTTTTTTTTTTCTTTTTCTCTCTCTCCCCCAAAAGTGGCTCAAATGGAGCAGGACGTGGACACGCCCACACCAGTCGGCTCCGCCTCCGCGCTATGACGATTGGCCTGCTTCCGCTTTGGTCCACAGGACAGCGCCGCCACTCATTGGCCGGCCTGGCTTGTCAGTCAGGGCGGGGCGGGAAGTGAAACCTTACACGTGGTCTGCGGCGGGGCTTTTTTGGGGGGGCGGGGGTCGTGTTCGCCGCGCGTGCGTGTGCGCATGCGCAGCGGATCGAAATCTTTTAGATTACATAAAAAAATGCCGTGGGATCCATTTGATGATAGTTTTATCACATGTTGTCATACTAAAATTAGAAAACAATCGATTTTGTACTGTTGTTTTTTTAGTAGAGTTGTTAGGATGATTTGGGTGCATTTTATTTATTTAGTCGACCAAAATAAATCCCAAAAAGTTCAGTATTAGCATTATTTACTGAACTATGTCATCAACAAGTACGAAACCCCGTATTGGTGTGTGTGTCAGTTTAAAGAAATAATAATAATAATAATTATAATAATAATAATAATGTGACCGATACAGGAAGTGTGTCGTTTGAATGTGCTGTGCCAAATCGTGTTTATACGGAAACAAAACGGCATCAAAATGTTGTGTGTTTGTTGGATGTACATGAAATTGTTGTTTTTGTTGTTGTTTGTTTGTTTTTTTGCGTTGTTATCAAACTTGAATTGACCCAGCACTCTAATGGCGCAATTAATTAATTTTGTGCAATTAATTTTTTATTTATCGCTTGACAGAACTATGCAGTCAAAGACTGAATAATGACCTATTCTCCCCGAGTACCAAATAATTGCATATTATCGTTTTTTTTTTTTTGGTTATTAGTTTTGATTTGTTTATTTGCGTAATTAATCAAGGGGCAAGTCGAACGACGTATGAGGAGGCGGGGGTGTCGGTAGATGTGGTGGGGCTGCCAGATGGTATCAGGGTCGCCTAACGAACACGTCCCGCTACAGGATTGGCCGGAAATGATCCAGTTGACGGTAAACATTGGAAAGAAAATATGAAATATGTCACTGAAATAACAAAAATGTATGGATTGAAATTGTAAAAACGTAAATAAACCTAAGAATATAATTGAATACATAATAAAATAGATTGAATACACAAAATAATTAAAATATTGTCAGTTTAGATTGTTAATGTGTCCCTATTTTCATTAAGATTGTTTTTTTTTTGTTATTGTGAATGATAGAACCAAACCGAAGCTAACTTTGTTAGCGCTGCTGTACTGGAAGGCGCTTCAATCTATTTTTTTAACCCCACTCTCGAAGTATTATGCTTTTAGATTTTTAGATTGATTTACGTTTTTACAAGTTTAGTCCATGAAATGTGTTATTTTGAACAATTGTAAACGGACCATTTCCAGACAATCCTGTAGCGTGACGTCATCTGCAGGCGACCCCGATACGATCTGACAGCCCGATCGCATCTTATATGTCTTATAGCAAATAAATATCTTACACCGACGGCAGGGGTGCAGTTTGCGGCACAACACCGGAAACGCATTTGATGTGTGGAACCCGGAAGTCCGTGACATCATCTTCCCCATTGATATCGTGACATGGATTTCGAAACAGCGATTGACCAATCAATCAGGAGTCACTCACAGCAAAATAGCACCAGCAGGAGTTGCCGGTCAGGCCAAATTATCACTGCCAACTGTTGCTCGGCCATGACAACATCAGTCTCGTCACAACAGTCACCTCACAATCGTTTCTCTCGTAACATTTCGAAGCAGAAAAAAAATAAACGAAGAAGAAGAAAAATAAACACACGGTACTCACCAGAGATGATTAGACGAACTCCATTCTCGTTTGCTAGCAATGTTGATGCTACATTACATCGTTGTTGCAACTGTGAAATGGTGACTAGTTAAATCCGCTAATGTTGAAACAAGCTAGCCAACAACAGGCGTTGTCCGACACCTCTTCAGGCGATGCTGCTTTAGTGGCGTAGAAGAAGAAAATTTAACAGGTGAAGAAAATCGTCCTTAAAAGGGAAGTGTAATATGCTCGAGCTAAATAAATGAAGGTCTTGCTTCGTTTCCCAACTTGTGCCAAATAAAGACATAATGGAAGATCATATCAAGGCTCGTTTTTCAATTTCCAATTGTAAACGAGACCTCGTTCAGATTCAATGGGAATGGCGACTGCAACACTGCCTCCTCGTGGACGGAGGACGAACACGTGGATTTCTGACGACTTTGAGTGAGCTCTTGAAACAGTGTGAATGAAAATAAATGCTCATACCCGTCGATCCACAAACGCACATTCGACAACTCACAATTGAACGTTTATAAACTCTAAACACATTAAAAAAAAAAAGCACAGATACATGTGTGATTAATGAGGCGAATTTCTCCTCTGGTACAAGGCTTCCCGCTTGTTGTGTTCGTAAAACAAAATAAAAAAATAAAAATAAATGCTGTGAAAAAAAGGTGTACATTTGTGACTGTGAGTATGTTTCAAAAGTGAAATGAAAACATCCATCTTACTTGACAGCTTAGTCCTCACAAGGGTCACATGGTGCTGGAGCCTATCTCAGCTGGCTTTGGGCAGTAGGCTAGGCGGGGTACACCCTGGACTGTTTGCCAACCAATCGCAGGGCACAGAGAAACGAACAAGCACGTCTAGGGAACATGCAAACTCCAGCCAGGAAGGCCGGAGCCTGGACTCGAACCCGAGTCCTCACAACTGGGAGGCGGACACGTGCTAACCTGTCACCACCTGCCGTCCTGAAATGAAAACGGTTTTTTGAAATTGTGAATGGGCTGAACAGAGTCAGTGGAACTGCAAGCAGGCGAAACTTTTTGGTTGCAAATCACATCGATTGATTGTGTGTGTGCTATTTGGGGTGAAAAATGTGAAAGTGTTCGCAAAGAGAAATGCGACGTCGCCACGAACGTGAATTTGAAGAGCAAGTGGAAGGGAAGGCAAATGTACCGGCATCTGCTGCCCTCTAGTGGCCGTTTTATGATAAGGAATTAGAAAGAACCAATTAGAAGAATGGAAACATCAAATGGGAAGAAAAAATGCAATATTGGGCTTTCTTTGAAATATTTTGAGGGGAAATTTGATGTGTCAGAAGTGCTCATGGTATCGCTACTAAATTCGTGTCGTTGGCCACTCAAGCGTGTCCGTATGAAAAAAGTGCCACGCAACATCCCGAGTGACAAACGTGGTTGTGAACGTGGTGCGCCTCAAAGTGTCGGCACGGCAACCAGACGAGCGGGACGTCCGGTCACTGCCGCCGGCCGACGATGGAGGGAAAAGGAAAGGAGGATGAGGAGGAGGATGATGAAGGCGCGCTTGCCACGCCGCTGGCTCTGCTGACAAAAACGGCGGCGGTCCGGCGCGGGGCCCGCGAGCCCAGTTTGCGGAGCGCCACGGGGACCTCTTCCAAGGACTCGGCCGAGTCCGAGTGGTAGTCGGCGGGAGGGGCGGCGGGACGGACGGGCGCAGAGGGCGGATGGCGGGCGGGCCCCGCCGAGGGTTGGCCCGGCAGCCACTCCCCCGCTCGGACTCGCTCCGACGTAGAACGACGAGCGTCCGGGCCGGCGTCCGACGCATTCGCGACGGCTCCGCCCGTCTTCTTCGTCCTCCTCTTCTTCTTCTTTTTCGGCTTCAGACAAATCAACAATTCACAATTATTATCTTCATTCTCTTGATTCATACGATGGCGTAATAGCGCCACGAAAAAAAAAAAAAAATTTTAGAGGATGGGAGCAATATGCAGAGAAAAAAACTCACAAATTTGACACTTTTGGAAGTTGCAAATTGTCATGAGTTACTTTCTTGCAAATTTGCCACTTTGTGACTTATAAAGTGGCAAGTTTGCGAGAAAATAACATGCAAATTTGCCACTTTCGAAAGTCGCAAATTTATGAGTGGCAACTGTGCAAGAAAATAACTCGTAAATTTGACACTTTCTAAGTGGCAAATTTGCGAGAAAATTACTCGAAAATTAGAGTGGCAAATGTACAAGAAAATAACTCAAATTTGCCACCTTCTCGAGTGGCAATATTCAGAGAAAAAAAAACTCTTTCTAAATGAGCAAATTTGCAAGAAAAAAACTCAGAAATTTCGAAATACATGTAGCGTACTTCTTGAATGTTTGCGCCAATACTATTTGGTGGGGTTTTCAAATAAGGAGATAGAAAATTATTTCCCTGCATATTGCCCCGCGCCCTCTAAAAAAAAATATTTTGTACGTGGCCCTAATACGCCGTCGTATCATCATCATCAACTTGCTTTGAGAAATGAAAAAACAAAACAATCGTCACCAACCAAATGAAAGAATTGCCAGTTTGAGAATGTTGACTCAACTTGGAAATATCTTTTTTGCGTGAAGTTGTCGCTCACCCGTATGTGCATGTTGTGGCGTGCGGATATTGTGGGTGGGGCTTCTAACTCCAGGACTGGACTAGCCACGCCTCTCACGCTGCCATTGGTCACCAACCTTCCGACACACACGCAAGTTGATGAACAAGATGGCTGATTGGGTGCTGGTGGCGTGACACTGATCTGAATATATGACTGGATAGCCAATAGGCTATGAGGCGGCCATATTGCTCCTCCCAAGAAACGTTTCACGCCATAACATCTACAGAATCCAAATTAGAAACAACATGATTTTTAAAGATATTAAACATGAACAAGAGGACATTTTACAACTTGCCTGAAATACATGTATAAATGATATGCTTCGTGATGTTTAGTATAGGAGGAAGCGAATGTTTCTTCATTATTAAAGAATTAAAAGTGTAACTCAACACTTGCCTCTTCCAAATCTAATATTGCAGTCTCAGGAACTGAGCGCTAAAAGAAAAGGGGGTCTAATCTGCTCACGAGATGGGAGGAGCAAGATGGCCGCTCTGCGACTTCAACGGCTCGCACGGGCGCGTGTGGGCCTTCGACTATCCGCTCATACATACAGATGCGTGCGTCGAGAGAGGAAGTCTTACTGCGAGCGGCCCCCGTCCAGCGCAGGAGGCTCCGTGTAGCCCAGCGTTCCCGAGCCGTCCGCTTCCTGACAACATCGTCGTCATCATCACTTGGCAAAGCAAAGTAAAGGCGACTTCTGCGAGCGAGCGAGCGAGCGAGCGTTTCACCTTGAAGCGGCCAGTCGGCTCGCTGGCGCGCTTGACGTCCTCCGGCCTGGCCGTTTGCCTCCCGTCCTGACGGTGGCGCTGTCGCACGATGTACTCGTACGTGCTCAACCTGTTCCACACTCAAAACACGCACGTGCAAAACGGTTGCCTTTTGCGTAACAAAAGCCAAAAGTGGAGTTGATTTTTTTTTTTTTTTTTTTATGATGACACACACAGCCTTACCTGGAATTGTGACACATTTCTAAATTCTGCATTTGTTACTAACATACACGTTTGTGTATTTGTGTTTGTTTCCCCCCTTGCACATACTGTACACTTCATTCGTTTGTTCTTTTGATTTTCCATCCATCCATCCATCAACTACGGCTTATCCGAGGTCAGGTCGCGGGGGCAGCAGCTTTAGGAGGGAAACCCAGACTTCGCTCTCCCCAGCCACTTCAACCAGCTCCTCCCAAGGCGTCCGTTCCCAGGACGTCTCTCCGGCGTGTCCTGGGTGGTCCCCGGGGCCTCCCGCCGGTGGGACATGCCCGGAATTTGGTTTGTATTTTACTTTTTAATTTTTGTATTTGTTGACTTTATTTTACTTTGGTTTTTTATTTTTTACTTTACTTTATTTTTTAAATATTTTATATTTTGACTTACTTATTTTTTACTCGCTAACGACATCCGACGACTTACTGAGGTAAACGTGGAAGACGAGCAGGTGGCAGAGCAGCACGCAGGCGAGCAGCGCCAGCGCGCCGGTGACGGCGGCCAGCGCGGGGACGGCGGCGCTCGGCGCCCGCGCCGGCGGGAACAGCAGCCATGACGACGACGACGACGACGACGTCCGGTTTGGCGCTGGGCGGGAAAGAGGCGGCTTTTTAGCGTGCGAGCGAGCGCTTGAGCGTGACGAGCGTGACGACTCACCCCACAGGTGTTTTCCGGCGCCGAGGTGGTCGGGCGCCAAGAAGAACGCCGTCAGCACGTACGACGAAACCGCCAGGAGGACGCACACGCCCAACACGGCCGACATCACGCTGTACAGGAACAACCTGGACGAAAACACAAATCAATCGGGGTCTTTCTTCAACACGATTGTCATGCAACATGTCAGTTACATCGTCAATCGTTTCATTTCATAAACTGAGACGCCTTTTTTTTGTGTATCATTGCAAATACATAAAATGACTTCAATATTAAATTAACTAAATCAATATCAATTAGGAGAGTGACGATATATCGATGATACTTTGTCTCCCGATAGATTATCGATACGCCTACACAAGTATGGCGATATTTGTCGTTTATATACAGCCACTATCAACGGCTCCATTGTTGATGACTTATTGAGCAATGACTTGGCAGGCCACTAGGGGGAAGCACCTCATAAGAGCGGCGGGGAAATGGACGCAAGTCTTCAGGCGAAGAAGAAGACTCATCAGCGCACTTTGACTTGTTTATCCATCCAGCAACTCACTCACTTTTGCATGTTTCTATAAAAAAATGTGGATTATACCTTCAATTTTAACATTTTAAAACATATTTTATGCGTTGACTTTTTGACTTTCTGAGGAATATTAATATTGAAGTGATTTTATTTATTTACTTGTGCAATGTGACACAAAAAAATGGTTTCACAGTTTCTAAAATGAAACAATTGACTGACATGTTGCATGACAATGATTAAGAAAGACACAAATTTGTTGACAGAAAGTTAAGAAGTCATTTGTATTTGTTTTAAAAAAAAATACACGAAAGTACTCAGTTTGAATATTGTGTTTTAGTGATGGTACAAAAAGAAACGATTTTCTCATTGACAAAAAAATCAACTGTTTATGTCTTGCATACTTTTATCGCAGATTATCGTGGATTTATGACCTGAGCAATCGATAACGGCAGTATTGTCATATCATGAGATAATCGTTATTGTGAGCCTTGTAAGACATATCGTATTGTGAGGTTCCCGCCCCTAATATTAATATTCCTCAGAAATGGTGTGCTTCAAAAAGTATATTTTAAAATGTTAAAATTGAAGATATAATGCACATTTGTCATCGAAACATATGCAAAAGTGAGTCAGATAAATGTCTTGCACAAGTGAAAGGGCGCTGATGAGTCTTCACCTGAAGACTTGCGTCCATTTCCCCTCCACTCTTATGAGGTGCTGCCCCTAGTGGCCCGCCAAGTCATTGCAAGTCAACAAGTCATAACCAAAGGAGCAGTTCTAGTGGCTGTACATTAACAAGTATCGCCACACTTGGCGTAGGCGTATCGATAATCTATCGGGACCCAAAGTTATGACGATTTATCGCGATATATCGTCACACTCCCAATCGATGCAAAGAGAGCAGAAAATGGAGGTTGAAGAACGGACTTGTAGTTTCTGCTTCCCACGCAGTTGTTGAGCCATCGGCAGTGATGATCGAAGTTGGCCACGCATTTGTTACACGCGCTGCAGTGCTTCGACTTGGGACCGCTGTGGGACGGACACACAAACACAAAAACAAACAAACAAAATCAGCACAGCCACTTGGGAATGTTTGAAAGGTGCAGTACCAGTAGACATCTGAGGGGGGCAGCAGTGAGTAGAATCAAGTCGATTCAGATGGAATCCAATCTCAACCCAGATATTATAAATCAAATTGAATGGCAATCAAAATTAGGGCTGTCAGTTCAACACGTTCATTTGATTAATTAATTATGCTGCAAATTAAGGCGTTATAAATTTTGAAAATAAATCAAATAAAAATTCAAATCCAACTGCCAACTTTGAGGATGTCTTGAAACCTTGTTTCAACTTTTCTGATTTGACAAATTTCAACTTAAAAAAACAAAAAACAATTAAGACAATAGACATTAAAAAATAACTCAGCTTGAATTTCAAGCAAAAACAGAAAACATCGATTATAAAGTTAACTGAAAATTTAAATCAATAGAAAAAGAAAATAATAGAAATATATAGAATATTTAATAATTTAGTTTTATTAATTACATTTTTATGTAGATAGATAAACAATTTTTTTTTTTTTTATTATCAACCCTCACCCTGAAGTGAACAATTTTAAATAAATTTCTTATCGGCTGTCAAATTTTTAAAAAGGCAGATACAGATATTTGTCAAAATGCCAAATATCGTTGCCGATTATTTAATTAATAAATAATAAATATTAAAATAATATACATATAATATAAAATATATAATAAATAATAAAAATAAACAATACATATATATATATATATATATATATATATATATATAAAATGTCCATTTTATGCCATTTGAAGGAAAAATGCTCCGTTTTTGATATGAAAGTCTTTCTTCAACGTGAACTGTCATTGTTTTTTTTTTAACTGCTTATGATCAACACAAGAAATACGGATGCGCCGTCGTGACGCCACTCACACGTCCACCTGGCACAGGTAGCAGTGGCAGTTCTCGATGACGTGGGCGCGCTTGGCGCGGTCGAAGGCGGGAAGCGGCCCTCGGAGGCCCTTGGCGCGGACGTTGCGGTCGGCCGGGTCCACGCTCACCGCCATCACGTGAGTGCACAGGTGGCACGCAAACATCACGCCGCTGCACTGAGTTCCGTGGCGCATCGGGAAGCTTCACGCAACTCTGGCGGACAAACGCACGCGCGCCAGCGAGCAAGGATACGATGTAGCCGGCGGGCATCCAGTGCGCCGGCAGCAGCGGCACCAGGACGCCCAGGCCCACCACGGCGAAGTAGGTGTAGAGGAGCCACGCCAGCATCTGGAACGGATGAGGGGGCCAACTCCAGCCGTTGGTCCGCGAGCACGCCGCCGACGCCTCGCCCGCGCCTCCGCCGTCCTCGCCGCCGGCCGGCGTCGTGCGCGTCGGCGTCTTCGTGCACGCGTCCATCCTAAAGAAGCACGCCGGCAGATCAGCGCCAACTTTTGCACCGACGTACGACAACACTATCTGTGGGGGAGGGTCGTCCGCTTGAGCCCATTAAATGGAGGGCACGACCAATATGCTGTTTGGTTTTTTTTAAGGCCGATGCCGATACCGATTATTCAGGCAGAAGAAAAAAACTGATTACCGATTAATCTGCCGATTATTTAAAAATATATTTAATGCATACAATTTAAGCCCTTCCCCAGTTCCTTGTCAATGGGTGCCACTTGCACACAAACTTTCACTATCAAGATTCTCTGCTTTGAATGACAAGTCCATATCAAAAAATGTCATGAAGTAAACAAGGTCATTTCATAGATTAGAGAAAACAGAATAACATACGCTACACACTTGCTAGTTGCTAATGCTACACAAGCAAAATGGTGCATTCAGGGTACTTTCACAGCGTTGGAAACTTATGTTTACTTCGATAACGTTATCAGGGGAAATAACTTTCTCGCGCATTGATTTGTCTGTTTTTTTTTTTTTTTATGTATTTATTTTTTTCCATGGTGCAAAAATATTGCAAAGGAATCTCCAAAAGCTGACAAGTGACAAGCTTTGAAGGAAATCCAAAACTTACGCTGTTGGTGCGGTGGTATGCGGCAGCTCGCTCAAACTGCAACGTCGGTCCGCTTCCTTTTTTCACCTCCCATCCAATTGGAGTCCATAATTGACTTGACCCAAAACAAAAACGAAAAAAAAAAAGAAAAGAAAAAACCTGCAGGTGTAGACGAATAGCGTCAGAGGTAGAACAGCCACTCGGTAGATATGTTTTTTAAAAGTAAAATAGTTAATAAGACAAGTGTACGTTTATGTAAATATTGGAAGGGGGTGTTTTCTGATTAGACATCTCATTTAGTTTTAGTTTTAGCTCATTAGGAACCCGGAAGACAACCGGAAGTCCGTGAGCCACTTTGTTCGTTCATGAATTGGAAAGAGCAGACGAGGAAGAAAACAGGAAATTGTCCATCAGTCACGAGGACGAAAATGTCAAAATTTCCAACAACCGCTCACCTTTTAACAAACACGAGCGGGACTCGGCTGATGGATGGAGCTGGTGAGCAACATCCGGAGCCAAGCCTCGGGGGCTCTCGGTCTGGTCCGGCGTCTCGGGCCGGCTGGGAATGTTAGCTCACGTCCATTCAGGCAGGTAGGCGGGCAGGCAGGCCACCGGCCGGCCGGAGACGTCGAGCGGCTCACCTGCCCCGTTGATGTTCCGAGCCAACCGAATCCCAGCTATATAAGCGCCATCTTGGAGCGGGACTCCGATTCCCCGGCTCTGGTCCCGGCCGCTGCGTCGTTCGCGAGCAAGCCACCAGAGTTCCAGACAGGAGGCGCCCCGTCGCCACGTGATTGGCTGTAGCGACGTCACTGCGACAATATTATTGGCTGCTGCATCCAGGCCGCGCTCCTATGGTTTCTAACACTGATCTGAATACATTACTGGATAGCCGCTAGACAAGCTGTTGACGCGACAGGGCGGCCATCGTGCTCCTCCCACATCGCGAGCATGATGAAGAATATAATGTCTACATTATTTAAGGCAAATTATAAAATGTCTGAAGTCGTCTTGTTTATGTTTAACAAATTTAAAACATGGTAAATCATGCTGTTTCTACTAAGTGCTGTGTCAAATGTTCTCTAATTTGGATCCTGTAAATGTATAGGAGCCTATGGCGAGAAACGTTTCTTGGGAGGAGCAATATGGCGGCCTCGCGGCTTCAAAAGTCTTGACCTATCCGTTATCCAGTAATATATTCAAATCAGTGGTTTCCAATGCCCAAGCGTCTCCTCGTTTCAGTGGCCGGTTAGTCCTTGTCTCGCATCCAAGCTTTGAACGAGCGACGAGGGCGCCGTCATGTGATACGCCGTTGTGGCCAGCAGGGGGGGCCCGCCGCCTATTGTTTATCATTTTGATTAAACTCATACAGAAAAAAATACACTTTAAAGTGATTTGCTAAAAAAAAAAAAAAAAACTGTCCAAAATAAATAAATCACGAAAATCATAAACTTAAAAAGTTATTAAAAAAATGACCGAAAGTAATTAAAAAAATACATAAAAATAATAATAAAAAAAGGCGGCACGGTGGCCGACTGGTTAGCACGTCCGCCTCCCAGTTCTGAAGACTCTGGTTCGAGTCCAGGCTCTGGCCTTCCTGGGTGGAGTTTGCATGTTCTCCCGGTGCCCGTGTGGGTCTTCCAATTGTCCCGTCGGTGTGCTTGTGAGTGTGGTTGGTTGTTCGTCTCTGTGTGTGCACGTGACCTTTTTTGAAATGAATGTATTTATTTGTGGCTGCTTGTTGCTTTAAAAGACCAACGAAAGAAGTCCCAAGTCAACTTTTGCAGTCTGAGCGCAGAAGGCAAATGTATCCCGCCCCTTTAAGAGCAAATCCGGGAGGTCAAACCCGCCTGTCTTTTTCTTTTTCTTTTTTTTTGGCTGTCATAAATTTCATGTGAGGTTTGCAGTGGGATCCGACGAGCCAGCCGGCGTCCCGCAGAGCTTTGAAATATGTCCGCTCGGATCCTGGTGGACACGTGGACTCAGACTCGGACTCCCCCCTCACCCGACTCCAAATATTCCAACAGAAACCATCTGCAAAACCAGCGCCAAATCACAACATCACACCATCATTCATCAGTTTTTCTTCACGGCCAAAAGGACTCGAGTACTCCGCGCGCGACAGTCGAGTCAAATTTAAAAAGAACAAAAAAAACACTCAGGTATACAAAGTACTCTAGTACAAATGAAGTAGTGTTCAAATCGTGTAATTGGGCACAACTAGGCAGAGAAAGTCAAAGTACTTGTAGGAAGAAAAACCAAAAACAAATACAGGGAGTCCTCGAGTTCCGTCACACTCGACCTAAAGCGTGTCGACTTTAAAACGGTTACGCGTGGTCCGCCATTTTGGCTCCTCGTCTGCTATGTAGCCGTTAGCTAGTGCTAGCGCTTTTCACCCTCGTTTTTTTTCCACATCAACCTCCCCCTCCCCTTCTTTTCTATTCAACTCTAAGCAGGAGGGATAGACCGATTATCGTCCGGGCTGATTATCGGTGGCGATATTTGGTATTTTGATAAATATCGCCATCGGCCTTTTTGAGCAAATCTGAAGGCCAATTAAGCTGCTATTTCACCGAGCACTGAATACTTGGAACGTAGCGAATTTGGGGTTTTGATCAGGAGTTGCAAGATTTTCAGACAGTTTTTACTTGTCCTAAACACATTTGGAATATATTCAATTTTCCACTGTCAAGATCTTTTGAAACGTTTTCCAAACATGAACAAAAGCCGCATATGAGCTTCATTTGCATTCTTTTGTCGCTCAGTGAGATACAGGGAACTTCCATCTCCATTTAAATTTCCACTTTATAAAAAAAATAGGAACTCCCGACACTTTTTCATTTAAAAAAAGAAAATAAATCAATCAAGAAATTATGTTGACATTTTAGAAAACGTTTTGGGTTTTTTTACAGTAGAACTATTTCAGGATCTATTTACTTGCTTTTTCATTTTTATTTATTATTATGATTAATTTTAATTTAGTCTAACACATGCTAATGCCCCTGGAAGCTCACAGCAATTTTTGTTATGGAATCTGTCAATAAGAGTTTCAAAGAAAAAGTTGTTTTTTTTCTATTTTGCTGCAAACGAATATCGGCTTGAAATATCGGTTATCGGCCTCCTTGACTACTAATAATCTGTATTGGGATTGGCCTTGAAAAAAACATATTAGTCTATCACGACTAAGCAATAATGGTAAGTACAGCATCTTTTTCTTTTTTCTTTTTTTCCTTTTAATGCAAATGATTTGAATGTAAATATTGACTTTAATGGGGAAATTTGACGCCAGTCCACATTTGGGTTTACATCGCTAGCGGAGAAACGGAACTTTCAGGACTCCGTGTACTCATTTACAAGTCAAAGTACTTGTGGGGAAAACGACTCGAGTACCACACAGAGACAAAAGCGCGTCACATGTACACAAGTGCAAACGCACACGTATACAGTACGCACAATCAAAAAACAACCACACAAATGTGCTCCACTCTCAAATACACGCACGCACATGACAAGATGCAGACGAGCATTTTTGTGTGACAGGACGTGACCCTTGACCCCCCACATGGGAACGTTCATTCCCAGGACGCACACACAAACACACACACACACACCAATGTTGTTTGTCTGCATGGAATGATCATAATGTGAATGTAAGAACATGCCAATTGAAATCTCGTACTTTCACGTAATCCTGCTCTCACATTCTCATGCGTGGTCACAATCACGTTTTGTTTGTTGTCAACACGGACGACATTCAACAGCACAAACATGTATCGAGGACCAAAACTGCCAAAAATCTAAAGAAATAAATGACTAAATAAATAATTAAATAAATGGATAAATAAATGACTAAAAGTGAAAATAAAAACGGATTTATTTCCATTTATATTTATTTTTTTTTTTCACTTTGATTCTTTTATTGATTTGTAATTTTGTCAGTTTTGCTCACGTGTTTTGCATCCTGGCGGCCATCTTGGCGCGGTCGCACGTGAGCATGAGCGTGTGGCTGCTGTCACACACAAAAAGAAGAAATAGCAGCAAGTGAAGGCAAAGTTTGCGTGAAAAGTGTCGTCAGGAAGGACGCGCGCGCAATTCTGTGAAAGTGTTGTCAAGAGACGCGCGCACATTCATGTCCAACAACCGGCGAGGAAATGTCAGAGCAGCCAGAGGACGCACATCTGCACACACTTAAGCGCGTCATTTGGGAGCGTTGCGCCAACAGGAAATGATCTCAAAACCTGCTTCGATGTTTGGATTCCACGTTGGGAGCGCGATTGTCATGCCTTGTACAACTTCGTCTTCCCCGAAAAAAAGACTTCACTTTGCCTTTTTCTCTTCCCATTCAAAACATACACAAGAACTCACTGCTGGGAAACGCACACCAACATTGACTTTGATGTTGTCGCGTCCATTGTTTCACTCATCACGTGTTCAAACTTGTTTTTGAAATATTGCGCACAAGTAATACAGTAAAAAAAAAAAAAAATGAATAATACCAAAATGAACTAACACCAAGCATTCGTTAAATAACTAAAACTAATTTAAAAAAAAAGCACCCTGAAAACTAAATAAAAAACAAAATCCAAACCAAGTCAAATGAATTGTTGTCATTTTGAATGACAAATTGTGTTTTGATTCCAAACGTTGCCAACGTGACTGACAAGCAGATGCAAGAGTGACGACATTTGTCATGCAACAAACATTCGAGCATTCATAAAAGAAAAGAAAAATATTGGGGAAGCAAAGTGAGAATTTGTACAAGATGTCCTTGTAAGTGACCTTTCAGCATTTCCTTTGCTGAGCGTGATTTGCGACGTCAACGTGCTTGAAAATGTTCTCCTTGACTTTCTGGTCTTCGTTGTTTGTTGATGTTTCTTCTTTCTTTATTTGACTTGATGAGCGAGGGGCGGGGCCAGTCGCCAATCATCCACAATTTGGAACCGGACAAAATGTCGAGCGAGCCAGGCCAAAACCACCTGGTGGCTTATTATTATTATTATGAGACTTTTGCAATGTTTCATTTGAGTTGCTTTTCAGGTTTTTTTGTTGTTGTTGCTTGCTACAAGATGTATCGTGGCGAGAAACAGCACCAGAATTCATCTTGGTGGATCAGATCCGAATATTTGTCAAGTGGGGGCTTGCAACCCTTTGAGACTCTTGAGACATTCTTGACTTGACTTCCTTTGTTTTTTTTTTACTTTTGGATCGCTTGTGCAAGCACTTGCATCTGCAAACGTGTAACAAAAAGTACTTTGCAATCTGTAAAAGTTGGCTGGCGATATTTTGGACATGTTTAAAAACAACAAAATCGCGCTCAGCGAGCCGTGCAAGGATGCGTTGTTGTTTGACCGGCTTGTTGCGTGTTCCTGGTAATCGCGGCTGGCCCAGCGAACACACAAAAGCTGCGTTTGTTTTGGGCTGGGCTGCACCACCCACACGGACAGGACAAGAGGCGGGGGCGGACGTGTGCTCGTGTGCTCCGATTTCCCAGAACGGCGTGTTCCCAAAATGCCTGCTGGGATTTTCTGCTCCAGCGTGAAACGACTCAACCCACAAATGTCGCTCTTCATCTTCATCTTCATCTTCATCACGTGTCAACAGGACAGCACAACACAATACGGCCGTCGTTTCGGTACATCCGTCCATCTGTCCGAGCGCTCCGTCGGTCCTCCTTCTGCATCTTACAACCCAAAAGTTGATTTGTGTGCTGGCACGTTGACACAATCGGAGCACAACGCACAAAATGTCAGCACACGTTTCAAAAACTTCAATCAATCGATCGTAAATAACCAGTTCCGAGGTTGAATTTGCAACAAACAAACGAATGAATGAATTGACAAACGAGCACGATAAGCAAATGCAAACACGCGTGAATGAAAATGCGGTGGCACGGACGGAGACGTGTCGACGTGACAAATCTCGCCAGAACACGAGTGACGTGAATTATTGGATCATTCCAGATGTGCGAGGACTTCCTGCCCCAAAGTATCAGTCCGACATCTGCAGCGCAATCGTGACTTCACACCAAAAGATTCGCTTTTCTCAAACGTTTGCAAAGCTTCCTTCAATGAAGCTCTCGTGCGGTCGCGCGCGGCTGCCGTCATGTTGCTTTTTGGCAGGGCGGCCTTCAATCCCTCTCAAGCTGTCGCTCGCCACCAAATCGTCTTAGCAGATCACCTCAGACGGGCTTCCTTCATAATCGGCTGGCTCAAAATCGCAAAATCGCTTACGTGAACGAGCATTTGCATAAACGGTGGGCGGTGCCGCACGGAAGAGGCGGGACTTCCCACTTGCGTCATTTTGCACAAGTTTGCGAACAAAGTGGGAAGCGCGAGTATTTTTGACGCAGCCCACACGTCGCAAACCGAACCGGAAACTAACTGGGAAAAGATGACGTCATTTTTGATCAGCCCGATGGGTTCATTTACCCATTTTCCATTTCCACAATTTTCCATTCCTGGATTTGCAGATTATATGAAGACTAAATTGAATATAAAAACATCCAATTATTGGTTATCGGTATCGACCATACAAAAGAGGAAATTAATCAGTTGTCACATCGGTTGAAATTGTTCATATCGTGCTTGGTGAGTTTCCGTCCCTTTGTTGGACATGATTTCAACAAAACAACTTCTGATTGCATCCGTCCAAAAAACGTCCAATTTGGATTTGGATTCATCACATCGATCATTTTAAGTTGATTTGAATTCATGGAAGATTTCCTGCTGAAAAGATGAAATTGGAAACGATTTGCATCTCCGCGCTTGACTGAAGAGGTGTGGCCTCTCTTAAAGGCACGGCGGTTGCCACGGCGACGCCCCCTCGGCACCTCGGAAATCCCCGGCCCAGTGACCTCAATCAGCCGCTAAGCGGACCAGCAGAAGCTTGCGTGCAGACGCCCTCTCGACGCTTTGTCCCCACGATGCGTCACGTGACCCGCCGCTGCCGCCGCCGCCGCCGCCGGCCACCCGAGGACAAAGCGGCCCGGGGTCGGGGGGGCGTCTGATTTACACGCACGGTCAACGCTTCGGTGATGTAACGCTTACGGCCGAGTGGCGCCAATGAGCTCACTTCCCGCGTCGCCATTGATTATGGCGGCAGGAAGCCCCTCCCCTCCCGCCATTAACAACAACTTTTTACATTCAATTATTCCCTAAATTGACCAATTTTTCTTTTTTTGACAAAAGAAAAAGTTTTGTATGGTATTTCTGGAAAAAAAAAAAAAAAGTCATCCCGTGACCTGCTCATTAACATACGCATATTTCTTGGAACATAAAAAAAAAAAAAAAATCAATTCTTGAAATCTAAACCAAACTTTGATGTTTTTCATAAAGAATTTTCATTTTTCATCCTTGAAATATATGAAGAAAAAAATGCAGTGACTTTTCTATATAATGTTTAACAATGTCAAGATGTTCTGTACATTTGAAGTGAAACGAATTCATCAAAAAAAATAATAATAACAATTCAACTTCCTGTCAAACAGGAAGTTGCATTTAACTTCCTGCCTGACAGGAAGTGGCAGGCACCATCTTGCCGTCCACTTCCTGTCCTCAACTTGTTCACCGCGGAGTTTGTGCATGTGTGGCGCTAACGAGCTAACTCGTCCGCAGGGATGATGTCACGGCATGTTGAGCAGGAAGTGGAGTGGCATGGGGGCGGGCTCTGGTGTCTCTCATCAGCGGATGGCGTGAGGACGGCGGGCGTCGACAATCGCTCGCTTGGTTAGCCCATTAGCGGCGAGCGGTAAACAAGGCATTGTCTGAGCCCGGCTGCCTCGTTAGCGTCATGCGACACGAGCGCAAAAGATGTCCGCCGCCGGGAGGACGGCGGAGGAGGGGTCACGGGTCCGTTCGCAACCAAATGGACCGCAGCCAGGAAGTGGCGCCGCAGAACATTCCGGCCGTCATGCGCAACTTTTCACAGCACTCGTCTCCATTTGATGACTGGATTGCTTTTGAGGCGGCCATATTGCTCCTCCCAGGAAACGTGTCTTGCCACACCATCCAACACATTTGCAGTAGCAAACATTTGAGACAGGACAAACCGTGTGATTTCTCATCTTTTAAATTTCTTCAACATAAACGAGGACTTCAAACATTTCACAACTTGCCTTAAACACATGGATGAAGGAAACTTGTGGGTTTTTTTTTTAATGAAAGAATAACTGTAATTCAACAAAAGATGTTTTCTTCGTACTAAAACTGCCTCCGAGCTGTATTTGTCTCATTTCTACGTATATAGTTGATCCAGCGGTCTGCTAGCGAGGTGGGAGGAGCAAGATGGCCGCCCTGTGACTTCCACGGCTTGCACTGGCGTGTGTGGGCTATCCAGTCATATATACAGGTCAGCGGTGACTGTTAAAACGGAATTTACGGGAGTATAAAACTAGATTGTTTTCTTCATTCACAAATATTTGAAACATTTTGCTCATTTGACTTTCACCTCAAACGCTTTCAGGTCAGAACTGAGAAAAGAAAACAAAACCAAAAACCAACTCGGATAAGTCGGCCCTTCCTCGAATGCAGCATAACATCCGCTTACAAATGACGCGAGCGGCGGCCATCTTGCATGATTACAATGATTTCTCTGTGACGTCTCGATGATGAAAATGCAACTTTGTATGGCCGCCGCTTGTGCCGATGTCGGGAATTCAATTTCAAACTTTGTCTTATCATCAGGAAAAATTGGAACAAAATGTCTTTTTTTTTTGTAGCAAATGTTTGTGTTTGCCTGAATGAAACGCGCTTCACAACTGGCATGGCTCAGCGGTAGAGTGGTCGTCTCGCAACCTGGAGGTTGCTGGTTCGATTCCAGGCTTTTGTGAGCACACCTTGAGCAAGACACCGAAGCCACAACTTATGTCCAATAAAGTAAAGCAGCAAAGAAATCAAGTAACAGATTTCAGATGATCTTAACGCTGAGAAGGAAGAAGTTGCAATCAACTTGTGGACAGGATGTGGCCTGCAGCATTTCTGGGAATAAAATGCGACCACATCGTCGGAAGAGAAATGAGGAAGTGAGAAAAACAAAATACAAAAATTGTCCTCAAACCAGGTCAAACTTTCATTTGACAACTTTTATGCGAGTTGATGACGACTTGTCAGGTCAAATATGAAAAATCAAACGCCTCCACTTTTTTGTTATCGTCGACATTTTGGGCTCCGTTTGTGGTATTTGTGTCGTTGAGTTTGTCGTGCGCCTTGTCGGGAATTTCAAGGTCACGCACGTACGCGTCCAAAAAAGTTCATTGGAGATGCAAAAACACGTTTTGCTTTCTGAAATGGGGCCAGCGCTTGAAATGTGAAATTAGGCCACGCCCATTTTCACTGCTGATCCAATCAAGCTGAAATTACGAGTTACACTAAATTCCCCTGAAATGTGATTTTTATGGGTGACCTGAGTTGGATTGACCGAAATCAAAATTTGATTTCAAAATCAACTGAAAACAAAGACACTTGTGATAGTTCGTTTGATTTTTACAAACGGAAGATTTTCATTTCTTTTATTTTGTACGATATTGGAAAGTCATGCGATATAGATATGATTGCAATATTGAACATGTATCTATCGTGTTTATTATAATTTGGGGATTTTCATTTTAATCAGTTTTTATTTCGTTTTGAGTTGTTGTTTTTTTTCTCATTTAAATAGTTTTCAGGGTGGTTTTGTTAGTTCAGTTATTTAATAAATGCCCAGTTTAGTTTGAGTTAGTTTCAGTATTAGTTTTAGTTTTTTTAAGTGTATTTTGAATTTTGACCAGAAAGTTTTAGTTTCGTTTTACTAAAATGAATGAAAGTTTTAGTCATAATTTAGTCATCTGATTGTATTTTAGTTTGAAAAGAGCAATTTTAGTTGACGAAATTGTCAGTTTCCTCGATATTTTCCTTCAGCATCCATTTCAACTTTTATACAGAAAACGATAACACACATCATTTGTTTGCAAATTGTAGTTTAACACGCAAGACAATTCATACAATTATTCATTGTTTCCATCAAACATTTTGAACTGACAATAATAATTTGCATAATTGCTTGGGATTCATCTTACACAATGAAATCAAATTAATAAATTCAATGAAATGAAATTACGTTGCTTAGGACTCGAGTCTGTTTCAAGTTAAAGTTTGCTCAATGAGCGCTCAATTTTCAAGATCGATGATAGACAATTTTTCTGACTGTAGTAAAAAAAAGGATCATTTTGTCCTTGTTTTCTTATTTTCAAAATCCATTGTGACAACTGAGCCGTTGTTGGGGCAACTTGTCCCATGTTGACTTCCAACTCGCCACTGACACAATGTATGAAAATGACACGAATACACAAAAATAGAGCCAAGATTTGGTATTTTGTTTATAAATGATGATAAAAAGTGAGCCGACGAGACTCGTTCTCTCCCGATTGTGCCGGTTTCGTGCCGACGGCAAGCGGAAGCGCCACAACTTCCTGCAGCTCCTCCCATCCCAAAAGAAACAAACAAGAAGGCCGCGTGGTGTCAAAGGGCCGACCGACGTTCCCACGCGCGCGACAGCAGATTCTTTTACACTTCTTTTTCTTTTTTTGGGGGGAGGGAAGAAATACGGCCGAGCGAGCGAGCGCTGGTGAAAATCTTGACGGCGGTTGGCAGCCGAGACACCAAATCGAAATGAAATTGGGTTTCATCCAAAAAAAACAACAACAAAAATGTGCTGGCAATTAACTTGATGCATTTCTATACGACAAACTTGTATTTGCACTTTGAGCACATTTGAATGTTTATTAACGACGCTTTTTTAATGAGCACAATTACATTTTTTAGCAGACCACCGCAAATGTTCCCACAAACACAAAATTGCACGTGTGCATCGATTACAAAAAACAAAACAAAACACAGACTTGCTTATACATCATATGGATAAGACATGTGGCGTGTTTATATATTAGGGGTGGGAACGTCTGTGTCCCTCACGATACGATACAATATGTGATACCGCAATTATCAATATATTAGTCAGGTAATAAATCCATGACAATCTATGAAAAAAAACCTCATCATCATCATCATAAAAGAATAATAATAAATACATAAATAAATAAACTATGCTGATGATTCTTCTTCGCCTTCAGACTTGCATCCACTCTTATGAGGCGCTCCCCCTAGTGGCCTTCCAAGTCATTGCTAAATAAGTCCTGAACAACGGAGCCGTTAGCGTGGCTGTATATGAACGACAAATATCAAATAGGATAATCGATAATCTATCAGGAGACAACATATCATCAATATATCATCACACACATCAGTGGCAATGATGATTGGGCAAGTTAAGCAGATGTAGCCAACTTGATTTATATTGTGTATATCCAATTATTGTCGCACTGACGTTTGTTACTCAGGGTGTCACCGAGGTACAATTGAATTTCAAAAGTAGCAAAACTTGAATCCACAAACAGAAACAATAAACAATATAACGATATTAAACCATGTCTGTACAAAAATAACACATACGAGTTCAAACAAAATCACACGTTTTACTGCAAAACACGATGCGTCGATGACCTTTGCCCTCTTCAAGTTAGCGTCAGCCAGCTTAGCCGCATGCACCAGAAGTGGCGAGAACACATTTCAAAATAAGAGTACTAACAGGAAGTGGCTGTCTTGATCGTGCCACTTTAACTTCATTTGGTCAATGTGAAAATGTTTGATCCCATTTTCATGTACATTTGTTTATTGTTTGCATTTTGTCTTTTTTTTGGCCCATTTTATGTAAATGACATTTTTGATTGGTTGGTGCTCGTCAGCTGATTAGGAACGAGCCACCAACGATCAATACTCAAATGATGACACTATCGCTATGCTACGTGTATTTCTCCCGAGTTTAGGAGTTTGTTTGTTTTTCCGCAAATCTGTCACTTCATAAACTCGTAAATTTGACACTTTGGAAAGTTGCAAATGTAGGATTTTTTTTTTTTCCTCCCCATTTTTTTTGCCCTTGGAATATTGGCCTCACAACATATTGTCATATATTTATATGTGGCCCTAATACATACGCCATCGTACAGATGAAAAAACTAAACAAAACCAAACACTTCAATTCAAAACAACGCAAAATGTCATTGGTCAGATTTGATTGAAAGTTCAAGTGCCAATTTAGGACAGTTTTTTTTCCCCCCAGTTGTGAATTGTCCCTAAATGGTTTGAAAAATAGTTTGAAGAACTTTTCTTTCTTTCTTTTTTTTTTTGAAGAAGAAGAACTTTTCTACTTGGTGGTCAAGCATCCACCGGCTTGACCTTGAGACTGTTTTTTTTTTTCTTGGTCCGCTTCATTTTTTATGCGCGTGCCAAAAACGTTGCAGGTTTGTCTCGTCATTCTCCCCCAAAAATGTCGGCGTATGTGTCAACACGCACTTTGCGGTTGGTCCCTTTCAAGTCCAAACAAGGACGGATGTGAAGTAGCTTGACCTTGCGTTGACCTTGAATGTGCGTCCTGCTGGGGGTTGCGTCCATTTCGCGCCGATCTTCCGTTTGCTCGCACCGAGTCAGTCGGCCGTTTCTGCCGTTTCATGTGTTGGCGAGGTCCTTTCGGGTGCTTTGGGATTTTTGTTTCTCTCTTCTTCTTTTGCACTTCAATGGTGTCGATGCCCAAACGCCGCAAGCGGAAGCGCAATCAAAGCCGACGTGCAAAAACACGCGAGTCGGAAGTCCCGCCTCTTCCGTGGCATATACAGCGTTGTTTTTGATTGACGAGTGTGTTGGGCTCATGCATGACATTTTGCACGTTCAACAAACTGATTGATTAATTGATTGACGTGATTGACGTGTGTGCAAACGTGCGTGCGGCAAACCAAGCAAAAGCGTTTGGCGGTTTGAGGTGGCGGCGGCGGCGACCTCGCGACCTTGTGCAATTCTGGCAGATGTTAAGACAAAACAAAATAAAATGATTCAACGTTCTGTCAACAGCCGGAACGTTCTGATCCCAAAAGTGCTGCCTTCAGGCGCCGAGTGTAAAACACGTCCGACATGTCGGATGTGCGCCGTGTTGTGAAAGAGGCTCGCCGCCTTCTTTTTGACACTTTTCAGGTCGACGTTGGCAGCAGGGATGCACGATGATGCTATTTTCAACCGATACCGATAAAGCAGCCACTGAGACGTGCCGATGTCGATAGCCGATAATTGTTTGCAAAATGAACTTGGATGCAAATATACTTTCCAGGCCAACGGAATAAGTGGAACAAATACATTGAAAGATTGTCTAAACTTTGCAGAATGTTTCAATGTATGTCAAGCACCGTGAAGCTGAATTTGATTGATACGAACCACAACAGATGGACCAACGTGACACCTGGCGAGAATTATTGCTGGATTTCTTTAGGATCTGCTGAAATCAAATTGCCGATAATTATCGGCCACCGATATTATCGTGCATCCCGAGTTGGCAGTGCTCACCTGCCAAGCACAAATCGTTCAAGCGGCGTTTGACGATCGGGACCGAACGCTATCCAATCGTTACCAATCGATATCGCACGAGACAAAACTCACAATACGATGATTAGCACAACATTGCGAGTAGGCAGGTTGCTTATATTAAAATCAATCAATCAATTTTGTAGAAAATAAAAAGAAAATAATAATAATAATAAATAAGTAATAAAAACAAATAAATAAATTTTGCAGAAAACAATCATGATAAAATAAATAAATAAATAAATACATAAGTAATAAAAACAAGGAAAATAATAATAGATAAATAATGATGATAAATAAATAATAATAAATAAAATATAAATACATACATTTTGTAGAAAATTAAAAGATAGAATAATAATAATAAAAATAATAATGCTAATAAATCATAATCAATAAAAAACATATTGATATTGAAACAAGTACAGTATTGTGTGAATGGATGTGAAAGAAATGTTCTTGTCCATGTCACATGACGCATGATGTCATTGTGGCGCCTCCCGCTCAGCGCGCTTTCACAAATGTTGTGATTGGCTGGCTGGCTGAAAAGTTGTTGGAAAATATTGGCTGTCGTGATTCCAAGATGATTTTTGGCCATCCGAGCCGTTTGTGTCGCCACATTTCATATAAAGAAAGTTCTTTATTAATTAATAATTGCTACAAGTTGGTGCACCTTCTGCCGCACGGAACACGACAAGCCGACTCGTCAGCGTCTCACGATTAGCATGTAGCATGTAGCATGTAGCGCTCGAGTTGACCTGAGCAGCTGGCGTGAGCGCTAATCTTTAATCCCACACCTGAGACACAACACGCACACACCTGCTGACCTGGATGTCGGTGTGCGTTTGTGTGGAAGTGTGTCATTGTGTGACACATGCACGGCGATGTCAAAGTGTCGATCGGTGCGCGCGTGCGTGCACCAATTGAGTGTGCGTTTGTGTGTAAATGCATCACAGTGCAGAAGTGTGATCATATAATCAATATGGAGATCAATGGTTGTCTCCCGATAGATTATCGATACGCCTACACAAGTATCGTGATATTTGTAATTCATATACTGCACAGCCATTGTTGGTGACTTATTGAGCAATTACATGGCGGGCCACTAGGGGGAGCTCATCAAATGAGTGGCAGGGAAATGGACGCAAGTCTTGAGGCAAACAAAACTGATCAGCGCTCTTTGACTTGAATTGATCTGTCCTGCAAAAATTCTGATTATAGCTTCAATTTCAACATTTCAAAACATATTTTATGTTTGGACTTTTTGAAGCACACAATTTGGTACAAAAAGAAACGATTTTCTCATTGAAAAACAACGTTTATGTCTTGAGTAGTTTTATCATCGATTTATGACCTGACCAATACATCGCTAATTGGAATTTCATGAGAGAATTGTTACCTTGTATCGAACATTACAATATTATCACCATCTGAAGCTCACGATACGATTATCACGATATTGTGGGGGAGGTTGGCGATATTTAAAACAGGTCACAATATTGTTAAGAAAAAAAAAAACAATATTGTGCATTATTATTATTATGTTATGTTAATGCATTCACACTTGCTTGGCGGGAATATTCCGTTCCATTTCATCTGACAATTAGTGTCCATTTTCAACACAAAAGGGCCAAAACATCCCTAATGGAAATTAAACTGCACTAAAAAAAAAAGCCACCAGAGGGTGCTAGAACTGCACAAATGGAAATCAATTTTTGGAACACAAGTGTTGCATTTAAAGGGATACTTGACTTATTTAGTCATTTTTGCTGATAATAAATTTGATATTTTCATTATTTGTACAATTAGTAGCTTTAAAAAGACATTTTGCAACTTGCTGCGGACTGAAAATGACATCGCAAGTTCTCAGGTAAGCAATCACGGCTCAGCTTGTGAATGTCACAAGTTGTGATTGCTACTAATTGTAACGTGAAAAATAATGAAAGTATCAAATGATGAACATGAACTTTTTATTGCTGTAATCAATAAGTGAAACATCCCTGGAAATATCGTGAGCGATATTTTGATGATCACGATATGGCGCTTATCGAATATCGAATATCGTATCGTATCGTATATGTGTGTGTTTGCGTGCCCTCGTGCATTGAGTAATTACGCACATGTGTGTGCGTGGAGATAGGACACAAAAAGAAAAAAACAAAAAGAAAAAAAAGGACAGCACCCTTGGGGCAGAAAGAGTTGCGCGCGCGCATGCGCGCATGCGCGTTGTATAAAGCTTGCGTGCGCGTGGCGAGCAGCGTTCAGTTGAGTGGAGCGCGGAGGAGCAAAGAAGAGCAAAGAGGAGCAAAGAGGAGCAAAGAGGAGCAAAGAGGAGCAAAGAGGAGGCGGCCGCCGGCGTGAGTGCGCGTTGTCGGCCATGGACGCGTGTGGGCTGGCGTGGTGGGCGCTGACGTCGGCGGCGTTGGCGCTGACGCTGACGCTGACGTGCGTCCCGCTGCTGCGGATTCTGGCGCGCGCGCTGGACCGACAGCAGACGGAGCAGAAGACGCGCCGGCGCAAACTGCTGCCGGCCTGCGGCAAGGCCGTCGTCATCACAGGTGAACCCAAAAACTTTTCGCTTCACCGCAAAAGGTGCCTGCGTGCGCATGCGCGGTGCGTGCGTGCGAGACGGACGGACAATTCCAGGCGACTTGATGCTCATTCAATCTTTGGTCCAATTTGACTTTCATCTGTCAACTGGACGCGCGCGCGTGGAATCATATTTTTATAAAGAAATAAATAATTGGGAAAAAAACGTGTGTCGAATAATTGTTTATTTTATTTGAAAGTCCTCGATTAAATCGGTCAATAAATTGTCTTGACTTTGCATAACTTTATTGACAAACAGGACACAAGCAATCCAAAAATGCACAAAGAGAATCGAATTTCGATTCACTTCCTGGTTTATTGGCTCACATGATGTGGAGAAAATCAACACGATTGACGGTTGCGCCTCAAACTAAAAAAAAATGAAAGCAAACGTTTGAATTAAGATTCCACCTTGAGTGACAATTTCAAACGATTCCATCGCCGTCAAAAATAAGCAGACGTTTATTTGATGCAGTTTTCAATTTGTCGATTGACTGTTGCAACTTGACTTAGGCATTCAAAAATATTGTGTCGATGTTTCTTTTCTTCCATTTGGCTGCAAGCGTGCGTGCGCAAAACTTGAATATGTTTGACTCATTGTCCCGACTTGACCTTGAGTCGATCAACATAATCTCCATGACGAGCGTCATTCAATCTTTACACGCCAACTGACTGTTTGTTGAATCATTCACCAGCGCACGCTGACAATTCCTCCTGACTGACACGTCATCTGGAATCGCCGGCCAAACACGCACGCACGCAACCTGACCTGACACCCGCCCACAACGCACACCTGCAATCCCACACAGGTGTAATTATTGACAGAGTCACACGGGGCGACTGCGCCTTAATTGTCGCTTTTGTGTCAGGTTGACTCCGAGCACCGAAACCAAACAAGGTCAGCAATCCTTGAAAGATCAACTTTAGAATGTCTCATAACTTCAAAGGTCAAACGCAACAAAAACAAAGTGAAAGAAGAATCGATTCAACGCAAATAACAGCAACTGACAAAACAGGAAGAAGAAATACTTCAGTGTTCCTGTGCATTTTGGCCTGTTGGGGGCAGTGTGGTGCCGTGCATCCATTGGCCAGCACACTTCAAGTGAGTACAGAAGATTGAATTCTATTCAAAGAAGTCGTTTTGCACACATTGGGAAGAATTTGTGCCTTTGCGTTCTGTTATCTCATCTGTTCCCACAACATTTGTGTGTGGATTAGGGGTGGGAACGATACGATACGATACGATACGATACGATACGATACGATACGATATGTGATACAATATGCGATACGAGGCTCACGATAACGATGATCTCGCGATATGACGATAATGGAATTATCCATATATTGGTCAGGAAATAAGATCACGATAAATCTACTCAAAACCTAAACTGATGTTTTTTCAATGACAAAATAGTTCATTTTCATACCATCACTGAAAAAAAAACATATTAAAACTGGTGTCTTCTTCAGAGTGAGTAATTTAGTGCATTTTTTAAACAAATTTCTGTCTTTCTTAAACACTAACCGTCATACAACATGCCAATCAGTTACATAGGCAATTGTTTCATTTGATACATTTTCAATTAAATTGAAATGAAATTTTAGATATTAAATAAGTATTAACATTGCTTAGAAATTGTGTGCTTCAAAAAGTACAAAGATATGTTTTAAAACTAACATTGACAATATAATACACATTTTTCATAGAAACTTGCTTTTCTTTCAAATAAAAAAAGGAGAAAAAAGAAAAGAAAAAGAGCTGTATGTATGATTTGAGGTCCCAATCACTGATGGAATGCGTGGAAATGATAAAAAAAGAAAAAGAAAAAAGATAATGTCCATCCGTTGTTGACTCGCTGTTAAGAACGACCCAAATGCATCAGTTGAGCTCTGATCTTCTCCTCTTATAAAGTTGGAATTCTTTTTTTCAGTGAAATGATTTGACCTGGTTGTCTTCTATTTGTACGTGTTTTGTTAGCGAGCCTCCGCTCGCGCTCGTATGACTCATTTCTTGTTGCACTGGCGTAGTTTGGAAGTTCGGGAGCTCATTTTGTAACGATCACCGCGTCGTGTCTCTGCCGCCTCACGAAATCGCGTCGCGAAAACATCATTCACGACGACGCTTTACGGGTGGAACTCGATTGCTAATGTACACAGAGATGCTGTGCGTGATCAACTTTGCCCTTGGAGAATTCAATGAGCAGACGGAGAGAGAATTCGCTCTTACCTTCAGCAAGTCGAGTCGTGAATGTTGGCGCCATATTCGTCATGTTTCCAGTGTAGCCATTGTGAGACAGTTCTTGCATCCACCCAAGTCCGTCTCTTCTCTATTCCATTTGATCAAATCCGAAATGTATCCACGTCTGACTTGTATGCAGCCGGCGTTTTGTTTACGTTTGTTTGGGTCTTCTTCGGCTGAAGACTGCCACACATTTCCCCGCCGCTCCCTCTAGCGGCCCGCCAAGTAATTGCGCAATAAGGAACAATGGAGCCGTTACTTGGCATAGGCATATCGATAACCCATCGTGAGAGCAAATATCGCGATGGATCGAGCTAATCTGCAACTTGCGTGAGGTCGAGTTGCCTGCGAGCTGCTTTGCTATGCTATGCTAGCGGCAAACAGGAAGTGACCTCATCCTACTCCACAAGTTAACCTTTCAATGACAATGACTGAAACAGCAGCTCCTCCTACTGACAAAGCATAAAATTACAGAAAGTCGAACAGTAATTTGACGCTTTGTTGTCCATCTTTTCCCGTTCATTGAATGGATTTTGTTGAGCGGCACGTCAGGTGACAATTTGCCGCCCCCTCCCAAACAGGCTGCGACTCGGGCTTCGGGAAGGCGACGGCGCGCCACCTGGACGGGTTGGGCTTCCGGGTGTTCGCCACCGTGCTGGACGGCGCCGGCGAGGGCGCCGGCGAGCTGCGGCGGACGTGCTCGCCGAGACTCACGCTGCTGGAGCTGGACATCACGCAGCCGCAGCAGGTGCAGCGGGCGCTGGCCGAGGTGCGCGAGAGGCTGGGACCCAAAGGTAAGGCAGGCTCCTCCCATCTCAAAAAAATAAATACATAAAAAAGCTTACGTTTACATTTCACAGGTTTTTTTTCTTTTTCTTGCCTTTGGCGGGCTTGACTTTCAATTGAATGTTGAACGAGCTCACAAAAAGCTCACGAGAGAAAATGTAAAGTTTTGTCGGAGAGAAATCCAAAAGTATTCAGCAACGTAAGATGGCCGCCGGTGGCTTCACTTCTCCCAATGGCAAGTAAAAGAAGCATTTGACAGTTGTATCGTGCTTGAAACAAACAGTACTTCCTCTTTCTTCTTCCTTCAAATGGAGACCAGCTTGAACTACAAGAGTTCTGCCATCTAGTGGTCGAATGTGGAAAAATGGAGAGAAAAAAATCAGAAAAACAGGAGGGAAATCAGAAAAAGAGTGGGAAAACATGAAAAAAAAGTATTTATTTTTTTTGTTTTGTTTTTTGGAATAATTAAATGTGATTCAACTTCAAGTCAATGCGTGTGCGTGTGCGTGTGTGTCAGGTCTGTGGGCTCTGGTGAACAACGCGGGCGTGTGCGTGAACTTCGGCGACATCGAGCTGTCGCAAATGTCCAACTTCCGCGGCTGCATGGAGGTCAACTTCTTCGGCACGCTCAACGTCACCAAAACGTTCCTGCCGCTGCTGCGGCGCGACAAAGGCAGACTCGTCACCGTCTCCAGTCCGGCCGGTACGTAGCACGGAAGTTGACATGCAGGATTTGCTTTTTGCCGGGCCCCATGAAAGGATGGGCGGGGCCAAATGTGGCCCCCGAGCTGTGAGTTTGAAACCTCAATAATGATGCAAGTGACAAAAAAAATGAAAATGCTGCCCCCTAGAGGCCAATCGTGCCCTGAGCAGGCGCTGACTCGCCTTCCTCATCTTCTTCTTCTTCTTCTTCTTCTCTTTTTTGTTGCTGTTCCCGCCTCGCAGGCGACCAACCGTTCCCGTGCCTGGCGGCGTACGGCGCGTCCAAAGCGGCGCTCAACCTTTTCATGGACACGCTGCGACACGAGTTGGCGCCGTGGGGCGTCCACGTCTCCACCATCTTGCCTTCGTCCTACAAGACAGGTGAGCACGCGCGATTGCCACCAGTACGACGCGCCATACGTCGAAACGTCACTCGACACATGACCGTCACATCAGCCAATCTGGTTCAAATCCATTATCTTCATGATTCCATTGGATAAGCGGTGCAATTAATAGACACAGGTGAATTGGGTGGATAGAAGTACTTTTTTTAATCTTCTATGCAAAACTAAATGAACATTTCTTGTCAAAATGACGAAAATTGAATTGAAAATGTCGTCGACAGAAATTGGATTCAAAGTGAAATCCAAATGACTAAACGATGATTAAAAGGTGAATGAATTTGAGTCCAAATGCTCGAACTGAATTCAAATGTCAAAATGAACGCTGGTGAAAATGGTTTCATTTTTGAAGAAGGTGAGTTTGTTTTGCGCTAACGTTGTGCCCGCCGGTCGCCACGGCCACCAGCTCACTGCAGCAACGCGGCGTACTGGGAGGAGCAACACCAGCAGCTGCTGGGCTCGCTTTCGCCGGCGCTCCTGGACGACTTTGGCGAGGACTACGTGGGCGAGACCAAGGAGCTGTTCCAGCGCTTCGCCCGCCACGCCAACCCGGACCTCAGCCCCGTGGTGGACGCCATGGAGCGGGCGCTCCGCGAGCCGCGCCCGCGGGCCCGCTACTTCGCCGGCCCCGGCGTGGGCCTCATGTACCTGGTCAGCGGCTACTTCCCCGCCGCCCTCCGCAACCGCTTCCTGCAGAGTCTCTTCCTCAAGAAGAGGTTAGTGCCGCGGGCGCTCAGGAAGGAAGCCGCCGCCCACCGTTGCCACGACGACAACAACAACAACAACAACAACGAGGAGGAGGAGGAGGAGGCGGTCAAAGTCAAGTAACTGCCGCACTAAAAGTCACGACAGACGCCACGCTAAAGCTTTATCGACAAGTTTATCGTTGACGTTTGGGGGCGGGGTCAGAAAGGGCCGACAATTAAACACCTGCGCATCAACAAACAAACAAACAAAAAGCTTTCCACACGCTTTGTCAACATTTCAGAGCACTACTGGCTAGAAAACGTTGGGACGACGGATTAAAAATTTAAAATAAATATTTTTTTAATTCAGTCATTTTTAAACAAATTAGTATTATTATTATTCGTAGTGAGCCTTTTTTTTTTCTAATTAAAAGTCAACTAAAAAAAGTAGATTTTTTTAAATTAATTAAATTATTTTTATTATTAGTATTCACTATACTAGTCCTGCGATTGGTTGGCAACCAGTCCAGGGTGTCCCCCGCCTACTGCCCAGAGCCAGCTGAGATAGGCGCCAGCAGCCCCCGCGACCCTTGTGAGGAATAAGCGGTCAAGAAAATGGATGGATGGATGGATGGACTATACTAGTCTAGACTACTATTAGTATTATTAGTGATGCGTCTTCAGACTTCAACAAGTTGTCCAACAAGTGGAGAGTTTTGCTTGGAGACATGTTGGTACTATAATTCCAGTTCTGGATGGTTCTCTTGGAGACTGTGGTCGGGTTCTTCAGGTTCTGATTGGAGAGATGTCATTTTGTTATGAATCACGTTGGTATTGCGCAAGTTTGATGGGTTGATGTCGTGCAAGTTGCACTTGGACAAGTGACGGAGATGTTGAGTTGGCGGCTCGACAAACTCGACCACTCTGTCAGGAGTCTTCAATGGAGTGGCCCCGCCCATTCCTGACCCCGCCCCCTCGGCTCATTTTCACAAGCACAACAGGAAGTCACGCAGCTCAAATAAAAAGCACAATGCACCGTTTCCCAAACAGGAAGTGACTTTGATTTGTCAGCACACGCAAGCCCCGCCCCTCCAAGAGCTTCCCGCTCTTTTGCTGGCCCGACTGTGACATCACTTCCTGTTGCTCTCTTTCCAATCAATCGACAGTTGCACTTTACATATCAAAAGGCTCGCAAACTGTGAATTTGATACCAATACCACAAGATTGTTTTTTTGTAGCTCATATTAAAGTTGTTTTTTTCACACACGTGTGTTTGTTTGCATGTCTGCAAAATTAAGACGCACACGCCATGCGCAATGTTCCACAGCCGAATGAAGGTCATTTGAGGTCGTCCGCCCCAAACGGCTTTCAAGTGTGTTCGACCAATCAACACGGAGATTTCAAAGCCAAGCTTTCACAGTTTCTTCAGAATCTTTTTGCAAATCAAATGAGCCATTGGAATTTATTTTTTGTATTTCCCCATTTGTGTAACTTGTGCTTTCATTCTTGTGCAGTTTGCGGCAAGGGAGACACGCATATCTTTCCCATGACACGGAAATATGCCGACTGTTTTTCGATTTCCCCCCCCCCCCTTTAAAATCACTGGCATTGTTTGTTTTTTTCAAGCCGCTAAATAATCATTCAATCTCCAGGTTCAAAAATGGCTTAATTGCTTTCTTCGATGAAGGAGCAATCTTCACAGGTGGCGCCAAAAAAAAAAAACTATGTTGGGTCAAGCTCAATGTTCCAAAAGCATCCAGAGAAACATTCTTAAGAAGTGTTTTCATTGCAAATGGGTCCATTGAAGCATCTGTTGGTGCGAAAAGCTCATATTCGTTCTTTAATGGGCTGAGCTAATAAAGCGGGTCATTTTGACCCACAACATAACAGGAGGGTTCTTGATGCTTTCATCCCAAATGTTTGCCAAATGGAACGTTTGTTTGTTTTTTGCTTCCGGTCTTGAAAAAAGACATGCAAATAAAAGTGACGGCTGACTTCCTGTCACGTGACACCAGTCGCTGATGACATCACATCACAGTCATTGTTTTTATTGGCAAGTTGGGGGGGGGGGGGTCACCGCCGAGGAGGCTGCGAAGACGACACGCTCTTCAGCCTGCAAACACACACGCACGCTTTTGAAGGTTGCTTTTACGCAACTTCCTGCCATGTGACCATTGCTTTTCTGCGGATTTGACCTCTGACCTCCTGATCAATTCCTCTGTGGACACCATTTCTCCATCATCATCATCATCATCATCATCACTTTGCTCCGATGCGTCCTCTTCCTCCTTCGTCTTTTTCTTCTTCTTCTTGTCTTCTTGCTGCTTCACTTTGTCTTTCTTCTTCTTGCTTTTCTTCTTCTGGACAACAACAACAACAACGACGAGGAGGAGGAGCAGATGAAGACGAAGAGCAATTCAATCTGGGCCCGGTTGTTCAATTCTCGGTTATTTTAACCACGGCTTAACCCCTTAACTGCCAGTTCAATTCCAAACGCGCCGTTAACTAACCGGTCGTGAAATATGTGTTGTTGAAAACATGGTTGGTCAACACGGTTAACTAAAGTCACCGTCAAAGTTAACCGTGCCGTTTACGTTGCTGGTTAGTATCCCCCAATTCCTCTTTTTGTTTACTTCCGGGTTGGCGAAAGTAATGATTGAACAAACGCTGGCGCTCGCCGAAAAAAATCAAAGAAACAGGAATTATTTTTTTGCTGACAAAAACGACTTTCACATACAAAGTAAGTTGAAGATGAATACGTTTCTTACCTGTGTAGACATTATTAAGCCTCTGAAAAAAACGTTGCGCTCCGTGTTGACGTTTGTTCGATTAACTTGGAGCTTTGCTCGTGCCCGAGAAGTCGCTGGGGTCCATTCCGCGTTTCGCCAGAGGGGTCGCAAATGTGCAAAAACTCTCAATCCTGCTTCCAGCCCCTTTCAAGTTAACATTTGGTTAAGCAGCGGTTAACGAGATACAGTAACCGAGTAGTGAACGAGCGGGCCCTGGACGGAAAAAAGTTTGCGTGCGCACCTTCTTGTCTTTCCTGCGTTTGCGTTCCTTCTTGTTCTTGCGTTTCCTGACGCGGAGCGGCGAGGCGGCGCCCCTGGTGGCTGCGCGGGGGGACAACCGGAGCGTCCGTCAGCCAATGAGAGCAAAGGGTAGGCGGAGCTCTTACCGATGGGACTCACCGGGAACGAACCAGGGCGGAGGAAGTTTGGGACCGAACTCGGCAGCTTCCTGTTGGGCCGGCGGCGGCGCGGCTGAAATTTGGAAACAGACGACAACAACATGTCGAAAAAAGAAAAAACAAATACAATTGATGATCCATTGATTTGTAAAGTTGCTCTATTTGTTCAATGAGGAACTCCTTCGTCACCTGTCTGGTGAGCGGCCGCGTTCGTCGACGGGTCAGCGGCGGCGGCAGACGACACGTCGAAGAGTTTCTTTGGTGGCGCGTCCGCTGCTTCCTCCTTCGTCTCCTCGTCTTCGTCAGACGAGGAGACGAAGGAGGACTTGTCGTCCTCGTCCGAGGAGGCGGCGAAGATGGCCTTGAACACGTCCATGGGAGGACGTACCTCCTCCTCCACCTCCTCCTCTTCGTCATCATCTTCGTCATCGTCATCATCTTCATCGTCTTTATCCTCATCTTCCTCCTTCTTTTGCTCTCTGGTCTGTGAGAGGTCACATGACCCGTCAGCTGCAGTCTGGAGGAGGAGGGAAGGAAAAAAAATGAGGAGAAAATGATGTTGGAGAAATTAAAACAAATAAAATAAATCTTCAGACGTCACCTGGGAAGTTTCAGCAGGTGAAGTCGATTCCTTGTTGTCACTCGTTTGCTGAGCAGACGCGTGGCTTTGCTGTGGCTCCGCCTCCTGGTCCCACCTGGAGGACTTCTTGGTGGCCTTGGGAATAGCTGAGGGAACAAATAGGAAGTGAAATGAGAGGAGCAGGAAGTAGTTTCATTCACAGGAAGTCAAAGAGGAGACGAGCAGGAAGTAGGGAAAGTGAAATGAGAGGAGCAGAAGTGTCAAGGAACCTGCTGCTTGCTCGCCGCTGGCGTTGACCGTCAGGAAGTTGAAGACGGAAAACTTGTCCCGCTTGACTTTGGGGAGGCCGACGGTGGACGACCTGCAGCCATGTCACATGACCGTCATCGTCGTCATTTTGATGCCGATGATGATGTGTGTGCGTATACCCGGGGTAGGGGTGGGGCACGTTGAACCTCCTGCAGAGGATCTTGTCCGGATGCCACTCGAATGTTTCCCGAGTCAGTTTGCCAAACATTTTCATCTTCACCGCCGCTTCTTTGTCCGCCATGTTGCCCTCAACACGCACACACACGCCAAAAGTGATCATACATTTATGAAGGAAATAATTCAAACCGAAAAAAAAAAAAAAAACCAACAATTTGGTTAGGAAATCTAAAAACCAAATTGCTTCAAAACAACGAGCAAAGTGAAAGGACATTTTCCAATGGCAAGCAAGTTGCATTTACCTCCTGTTGCGCGGCCACTTCCACGCGCTCGTCGTCGTCGTCGTCGTCCTGTTTGGCGCGCGTGAAGCGATTGGCCAGCACGGAGGAGGTGGGCCGGTACAAGATGGACGCCCGCACAAACTCCTCCTTCTCTCTGCTGCGCTCCCACTCCGTCATGGAAGGGTCCAAACTGGCCTCCAGCGCATCTGACGCACGTCCAACATTTTTCAGAAAACATTTTCCTGACGAAAATTTTTTGCAGACGAACTGGCAAAAAAAATGATGGCGACATTTTTCGTTGACGAAATTAGCACTGCAACCAAACACCTCAGTAAGCACGTGTACGTGCATGTGCGTGACGGTAGCGAGCGGCGCCGACCTTTGTCTCCCTGCCGCAGGCGTCCCAAGTAAGCGTCGTATCGGGCTTGCTTGGCGCCGTTCGTCTCGAAGGGTTTGAAGGCTCGCCAGTCGCCGTCACGGCCTCGCCACGCCGCCGCCGCCGCCTCCTCCTGCCGCCGCCGCCACACGGCTGCGTCCGAGGGGGGGGCAGGGGGAGGCGGCGGGGGCGGAGGCGGCGACGGCTCGGCAGGCGCTGACGTGGAGGAGGCGGCGGCGCGGAAGCGGAGCAAGCGCAGGCGGTCTTCGGGCCGCAGGAGCTCCATGACGGAGGCGGGGCCTAGGCAGGAAGGGGCGGGACGACACACGTCACACCTGTTTCACAACGTCGGCCGCGTAAACGGCATTTCCCACCTGGCAGGGCCGCCTCCCCCAGCAGCGCCCCCCTCTGGTCGGAGGCCATGCGATGGCGCCCCGCGGCGGCGGCGGCGGCGTCCTCCCGCGGCGCTTGACCTTTGGACGACCTCAGGGCCTCCGCCAGGGCGGCGCTCACGCCCGAAACGTGCGACACGACCACCGGGGGGCGGAAGTGGTGCACCGGACGAAAGTTGGCCGGCAGCGACGGCGCGGCAAAAATCTGTAAGGATGCCGCACGAGGTCAACTTCAAAGGTCACAAGTATCTTTGTCATAAAGTCAAGTGTTTATTAATGTTGTCAGCTTTTGAGCTTTGCAAATGTTTGTGAATTTTCTTTCAAACAACAACAGCAGCTTTTCAAGACTTGACTGACCGTTTTCTTTTGTTCGGGGTTGCGAGCCAAAGTGAAGCCTTCCAGGATTTTGCCGAGGTACGCTGCCTCCTTGTGGTCTGCAAACACATTGCAATTATCGCTTCAACAACAACAACAAAAAGCGCATCATCGCTATTAAAAAACATTTATTATTATAAATATCTTTTTTTTTAAAAAAAGGTTTGCTACGTGTCTTTTTGTCGTGGTCGTTGCGGCGTGGCGCCGTCCATCCGTAGAGTCCGTCTCCGGGCTCGTCCTCCAGCACGGTGTCGTACTTGGACATGGCGTCTCGCTGGTACACGTCCTCGTCGTCGTCCTCCAGCGCGCCCACGCCAAATGCCTCAAACGCACACACATGCGCAACATTACTTTCACCAATTCAGTCTTATAGTGAGAAAAAAAAAAACATTCACATATTTTCTCCAAGTATAAAGTTTTTTGTTTTGTTTTTACATAATTTTTAACAGTTACAAATTTTAGTTTAAACATTCAGCTGTCAGAATGTGACTTTTTTTTTTAAGAGCAAAAAACAAGTATAAAGTTAAGTCAAAGTATAAAGTGTAAATTTCGTGTAAATGTATTATTATTATTATTATTATTATTGTTATTATTTCCTTTCTTTAAAAAAAAAACAACAACAAAAAACAACTACATTTGCAAAAATAGAACGGCTGCATATTCCTCGAAAATTACGATTTGTGCTAAGCCGTTTCGGCAAAATGTTGGACTTTAAAAAAATAAAAATAAAATAATAATAATAATAAAATTACATACTTTCTACAAGTATAAAGTGTACAATTTTTATAAAATGGTTTTTAAGTCACATTATTATTATTTTTATTGTTATTAATATTATTTCCCCCCGAAAGTTTGATATTAAAAAAAGTTGTTAAATGGTTCTGGAAAAAAACAAAACAAAAAAAAACCTACATATTTACAAAAATAAAGCAGCTGCATAATGCATATTCCTAGAAAATTACGATTTGTGCTAAGCCGTTTCTGTAAAATGTTGGACTTTGAAAATAAAATAATTCACATACTTTCTACAAGTGTAAAAGTATAAAGTGACATTATTTATTATTATTATTGTTGTATTATTTTCCCCGAAAGTTTGATGACAAAAAAAAAAAAAAGTTGTTTAATGGTTCTAGAAAAAAAAAATGCAAAAATAAAATGGCTGCATATTTCTACAAAATTATGATTTGTGCTATGCCATTTCTGCAAAATGTTGTACTTTGAAGAGAAAAAAAAAAAATCAAATTATTTTCAAAGTATTTTCATTAAAAAACAAAAATGGATATTTCTGGAGTTCAATCCAAGGCCAATCAAAGGCACGGTCGGGCGACACCCTACGCCGCAATCAACACTCACCTGGCCGGCCACGGCCCCGCCCCTTCGCGAGCCCCGAGGCCGTTCGCCGAAGAGCCTGCTGGTGGCGTCCGAGTGCGGCGAGAAGAGGTCCACGTGGGCGGGGCCGGCCTGGCCGCCGCGCAGCGCCAGCGCCGGGTCCAGGCCGCTGTAGCCCAGGCCCTGGAGCCCCGCCCTCACGCTGAAGTCCACCGCCGTCACGTCTTTGGGGGCGAAGGTCACGTTCTCGGGGGCAAACTCGCCGTCGTCGGCGTCGGCGTCCTCCTGGAAGGGCGCCCATGACCTCATCACTCTCCATTCTCAGCTTCCTCGTCGTCATCATCATCATCATCATCATCTTTCTAGTTGCTGTTGCAGTCAATTAGCCATCATCGTTATTGATACGGGGCGGGCAATGTATCAGCTACTCGTAAAGGCTCCATAACAGGCATGATAATAAAGGCAAAAAAATCTATATCAATCTCTCAAGAGTGAATACTCATCCTGCAATTAGTCGTTATCATCATCATCAGCCTTGTGGGTACCTGACAATACGATACGATACGATACAGGTGTATCGATAATCTATCTGGAGACAAAGTATCACGATTTATCGATATATCGTCACACTCCTAATCGCCGCCAATTGGAACGCAGCGGCCGACAGACTCCACCCACCTCAGAGCCCTCAGAACCAGCAGGGGGCGGAGCACAGCCGAAGACTCGAGCGCCGCCGTCGGCTGCAGACGACAAAAACGTGTCACACATGCGAACACACACACACATTGTAAGAAGTCGCGCGTGCGTACGTGCGCCTTGTCGCCGAGCTTTCCTCTTGACACGAGGCCCCACCCCCTGTCCCGCCTTCCAGCCCATCCGGGTCAGGAGCTCCACGCCGATGGACGACCTGCCGCACGGCAACGACAGTGAGCGAGCGCACGCCAGGCGCAACTTCCATACGTCCGTCCGTCCGTCCGTCCGTTCACTTTTTCTTTTTTTGAATCTTTTTCGGGTCATTTGCAAATATTTGAATTGGTAATAGTTTATATGCATTGCTGTAACGTACAAAAGCACAACATTGTGCTTTTTTTTTTTTTTTTTTTTTTTAAAGTGTGAGCTCATTTTTTTTTTACAATGTTGTGACCTTTTTAAAAAATAATAATAATAATAATAATATTGCCAGCCTCCCTCCAATATTATGATAATTACTGTATCCATGTATTGAAGACAGTGTTGTTGAAACGACATTTGCCTTAAAATGAAAATTTGAAATGATCAACAACTTTTTGACTTCAAACATGGGAGACATTTACACAACCCAAAAAATGCCTCAAATGGGAAAAATGTTGTTTTTGTGAGCCCGCGTGCTGCAAGCGACATCACCTTGCAGGTGCGATGAGTTCATCGAGGAGGTTGTCTCCCGGGATGAGCGCCGACTGCGCGTTGACGGCCTTGGCCGTGTCCCAAGCCGCCGCTGCCGCCCGTGACGCAAACGGCTGCGTGGTGGTGATCTGGGCCGGCGCGATGCCGTGCTCGCCAAGATCCTGACAAAAAAAAGGTCGCAACAAGTACAACCATTCATTGACCAATCATCCATTCATTCATTTTTTCATTGCCGCAAATGTCAACGTGTGGCACGTGGGCTCCCTCTGCTGGTGTGCCAAATAATCACCGCCAACACATCTTAAGCTGTCCGTCAACAGACATGACGAAAAAGTGAACATGTCACAATTGTTTTTCACGCTCAAGAAGACACTGAAATTGGCTGATATTAACCCTTCCGTTGCCTGCGGCGGCGGCAACTTGTTTTTGCCTCCATAAACACCGTGACGTCATCGTGACGTAGGCCATGAAGGGGTCTATAATGACATTGAAACCATTTTTGCCAATTTCTTTTCCCCCTGTATAGTTAAAAAAAAAAAGTTTTGGAAAACAAACAGATGCTCGGCATGTAATTCATATTTTGAATAAGTATTTGGCCCCACTGTGATGACTAACGGTGAGTAAATTAGGGCCTGACCAAATAATCGGCCACCGATTAAAAGCGGCCGATTATTGGCCTTCAAAACATGCATGTCGCTACCTCGTCATCCATGAAGTCTTGGGGCGTGGCCAGATGTTTCTCCGCCTTCTGTTGCCGCGACGACACAAAAGCCGACGGCGTCCATCCTGTGGTGACAAACAAGGTCAACGGCAACCACGCTCAAGGTGACAGGAAGTGAGGTCACGTGAGGTCGTCCAACGTCGGCTGACCTTCCTTGGATCCCACAGTGTTGTAATATCCCGCCGAGAAGCCGCCCGTGAAGGCGCCGTGGAACCGCTGGTACCGCCCCTTTTCATCTCGAACCGTCTGCTCGTGGAGGGGGAGGGGCTTACGCGGGGCCTCGTCTCAAACAAACAAGTTAGAGCAGAACAAACACACAACAGGATGTCAATCATGTAACAACATAAACAAGCATACACACGCACACACGTTATTGCAACACACATCAGTGCAAAAACACACAAGTCAGTACGACACACACTCACGCACACATCAGTGCAACGCACGCACGCACAAACAAACAAACAAACAAACAAAAACAGCGCAAAAACACAAGTCAGTGCAACGCGCGTGCGCAAACGTCAACACAACATAACACACACACACGCGCGTTTGTGTTGGTGTTTGTCGCGCTTCAAGTGTCGTGATGATGAAAATATGCGGAACACAAGCAACCTTCTTCCAGCGGCTCCAGAGGAGTCCCGTAAGTCACAAAATCCGTCGCGGTCCTGTCGGCGTCTTGGTCGTCGGCCGCCATCTTGCAGCTGCTGACTGACGATCACGTGACGTGAAGCTACGGCGGCCGCACTGGGACTAAAAAAGTTAAAAAATAGGTCAAAATTTGCCACACGGCAGTCGAGTGCTCCATCTGGCGTATATCACGATACAATCTCAACATTTTCACGAGAAAAGAAGAAAATCAAGAAAGAAAGAACGACAAAAAAAAACAGTCACCTTGAACTGGAATTGCTTCAAAACTATTCAAGTTACACGTCCAATTTCTTACTTTAAAATATGAAACTAAGTAATCCCATTTAAATCCCATTAAAAAGTGATACTTGTCACATCATCAAATTAATCATCAAATAAATGTGAAGATGATCATGTCGGTTAATTTGGAGTTTTTAATATTTCTTAGTTTGAGACCCCTGGAAATTTTTGTTTTGTTTTGGTTTGGATTATTATTATTATTATTTTTTCAATTTGTTTCCCCATCTCGAATTGATATTGTGAGGTTGTTGTGTATGACTTGTAAGTTTATTGTGTTGTTAAATGGTTGCCATCTTTTGGCTTTTTATTTTCATTTGTTAAATAAAGCACACAAAAAAAAAAATTAACGTGAAATCTTGAAAAAAAATCATGTCAGTTAAAACTAAAAATGAAAACCTGATATTTATTCTGAAAACGATCATGATACAATGTGAAACGTATTCAAGCAAAACGTGAACGCTTTAACATGATAAAGTACTGGACTTTAATTTGGACTTTAACACTAAAATACTTGAGCGTAGCAGGTCCTTACAGTTACAGTTACAGTATAATATTACAAGAAATAAAATATTCATTTTATTTCCAAGAATAAAGGCCAAATTGTATTTGAAAAACGTATAAATTAGATCATAACTTATTTCAAGGGGGTAAAAAAAAAAAATGCCTAAAATGTGTATGCAAAGTTTTCATCAAAAGTTTCCAATGAAATGCAAACAAGTCCGAGTGAAGCGCAGTTGACTGTCTGACCACGAGAGGGAGCCCGCGTGTCGCAAACGGACCTTATGCGTCAGCACAGTGTGACCTACCCACGAAACACTAGAGGGCGCTGTCCGCTCACGCTTCAAGCGTCAAGCGAAGTTTGCAAACGAAGTTCAGCAGCGCCCATTTCAAACTTTGCAAAAACATATTTGGAAAAGAAAATAATTTGCTCCCCAATAATGCAAGTAGCTAAATCGGCTGAATTGCTCTCCCAAAAACAGACAGATTTTTATTTTTATTTGTATTATTTCATTCCAACAAGTAAACTTCACTGCAACATGACGCAATTTGAACAGAACATTGCACTTCAGAAAATGTACAAAATAAAATAATACTGCAATAAGTGTAATATGATATACAACGTATAGCCTACAACTCAAAGTCTTGAGTTGTTGCGCTTTCAAACTTCTTTTTTTTGTCTTGACATTGAGGTCACGTGACGTGGGTTTTGAGGTCACGTGATGTGGGCGGGTCCAGGCCCCGAGGGGCCGACTGCCGCGGGTCAAAGTCTTGCAGCCTTCCAGAGTAAATAGAGAGAGAGAGAAAAAAAAACAAAAAAGGCCAACATTCCCCAGGATGCAGAGAGCTGCCAGTGGGGGGAGGGGCCAGCAAGGGATGGGGGGGGGGGTGTTGGATGCTGGCCCAACCCCAAAACATACTCTGGGGGGTTTGCACTTTTCGATTGAGCAAGCGAAAGTGGGGGAAAAGAAGAAGAAATCCTTTTGCACTTTGTCAAGTCAATGTTCGTTTACAACACACACAAAAACTTCACGCTTCATTTCTCATTTATACATTTGACAAATTTTGCAAAAATTCCGACTCCATCGCCAGTGAGACGTTCAACCAAAATTGACGGCGACGATATATTGTGGCAGTTTTAATATGGCGATATCACGATATTACCAGTATGGTTACATCCCTGCTAGAGAGCATCGTGCACAAACACACGGGACAGACAAGAGCTGGATTCACGGTGAAAGGTTAAAAAAAAAAAAGTCAATTATTGTTATAACCTATCATGAATCCAACGGCTATAATGTTTCAACAATAATGCTAATGCGACCGCTAACTAATGCTGGCTAGCTTAAGGAGCTCGTCGCATGTAGCCACTATAATTGTGTGTCAAGTTGTTTTTCATCAAAAAGATGAGAACATTTGATGTGAAATACTTTTAGGTCCGAAATGTTCAACATAACATTCTGTCCAAAAAAAAAATACAGGTGTTAAATGATTGTCCTGACTACAACTAAACTAAAACGTTGCCAGTTTTTGTTGACTAGATGGATACAATTTTGTTTCCTTCCTAAAAGACTCCATTTCTATTCGACTAAAAGTTGCCGAAATAAAAACGGGATGAGGTTGACTAACTATGATTAAAAACTCATAAGTGTGATTGAAACTGGACTAAAAGTGAGACCAAATTTCAAAATGGCGGATCCAATGAAGACACGACTGGTGGCCAACGATGGGGAAGAAATCGCTGACACGGCCAAACGTGTCGTGAGGCTCTGCCGGGAACGTCTCAACTCTGGCCCGAGTTGGTCCACGTCCCGGAGAAGGCGGGGGAGGGGGCGCCGTCGGGGTCCAAGTGGACCACGTTGCGCACCTCCTCTGGCCGACCGCAGCTGTGGCGGCTCGCCGCCTGCCTGTCGTGGCGGCAATCCCCAAAACTGTTGGCGGGAAAAAAGGGATGGCAAACACTGCTTCGACAATCATGGCGGCAAAAAAGGGCAGTGCGTGGGAGGAGCTTGGGGGAGGAGCTTGGGGAGGTCTTTCAAGAAATTCTGTGTCACGACCAATCGTGGCTCAGTTTACTAACCAAACCCAGAAAACAGGTGAGCCATGTTTGGCCGTTACCAACTTCCTCTGCACAGGTGATGTCATCATCAGTCGACAGCATGTAGAAAAATGACTTTTGAAAGGTATGAAAATAGCTCAATGAGTCTACAAATCCAAAAAAAAAAAACTAAAACTTCATCACTTCTTTTTCAACCTAATGTTCAAGATTATCATACAACAACAAATATAAAACATAAAACAAGGTATCAAAAGCTACATACTTATTAGCGTGTTCTATGACGTGGCTAAAGCTACATGCTTACTAGCATGTCGCTAACGCCGACCACGTGATCCTCTCACGGAAGTCCGACTGATGAGCAAGCTAACCCCCCACGCGAACCCGTCTGAACTCTCAGCGCATCCGTGGCTAGCGGAGGCGTTAGCGCCTCAGATGCGTCACATGCGGCGGCCGCAAGCAAACGGAAAGGTCGCGCTGACAAACGCGCCTTTGTTTTGCGCCTAATCGCACCGGCTCGTTAGCCGCACATTAGCGTCGGTTTAAAACGGCCGTCGGGATTAAGATGGCCGCCGGGATTAAGATGGCCGCCGGGATTACCAGCCCCCGATGCACGCCGACACCTGCGGCCAATCGCCTCAGGAATGTACATGCGGGAGGGGAAAGCGGGTTGGCCTAAGGACACGCCCCCTTGATGACATCATCAGGTGGGATTTGGTGGCGGTCATTCGGTGCTGGTTTCCCTTCCTGTGAATCATTTAAATCATTTCAACGACACGTTTTGAATTCCTCCTGTTTGCGTTACTTTTTGCAGAACGGGTCAAACTGACCCGGGACCACAAGCGCCGTTACAAAAGAAATCCCTGCGCATAGACGGCTTTTGCTGTTTGTCAACACTCAGACCGAATTGTGAGGCTTTGACCTCCGTGTCTCCTTTCATGTAGTGGCTCAAATTGGCCCATGACATTTTTGAAGAATTATGTAGAATAAACAACTAGCATTATTCATGAAATGTAAGTCATGAAGTTAATATTTAGCTTCTCCCTCCCCCGAGTCAGACATTTTGTATGACGGGTCAAATGGACCCAGGAAGTCAATTTCTGTTTTGTGACGAGCTAACACTAAGAGGTGGATTGAACGAAGGTGTTCCGGCGCCGTGCTTGAAAAACGGCGCTGTGACTCGGCACAAAAAGGAATCCGTGAAAACAGGAAGCGGTTTGCGAGACTTCCTGTGCGAGTGTCGTCTTGTGACGCGCCGACACGCCGGCCTCAGCTGACTGACGCTCGCCTGGCGCGCGACATCAACGGCCAAACAAGAAGCCATCAAAACAAAAAACATATGTGACACATCATTTGAAAGAAAGTCCCGAGATAACATCATACTTCAAATTGCATGAAATGAAATGAATGGAAGTTTTATTTTCGTCTCATTTCTAGTTGCCAGACATGATACCATGAAAAAAAAAAGCCGATACTGATGCCGGGTATCGGCCATCAAAAGAAGCAAACAATACAATCGGTGCTTCAAAATATGCAAACATAAGCATATTTCTATCACACCAGAGGGAAAAAAAGGTTTAATATCACATTATTGCTTGATGACGTTCACATTTTCACGCGATACATTTCAACTTTGAACATTTTGTTTTACATGAAAAAAAATTGGCACCAAATTCAATGTGAAATTAGATTTCTTTTATTTTTCCTGGTGTGTCCCAGTGCAATATTGCAACATTTTGCTCAGTTATGTAAATAATAATAACAATAATAAATATACATATATATATATATAAATCTTATTATTATTATTTTCTTTTTTTGTGGCCTGCGATTGGCTGACCAGTCCAGGCTGTCCCCCGCCTACTGGCCAGAGCCAGCTGAGATAGGCTCCAGCACCCTCCGCGACCCTTGTGAGGAAGAAGCGGTCAAGAAAATGGATGGATGGATGGATGGATTTTTTTTTTTTTGAGAAAAAAAAAACTTTCGAACGGAAATTAATGGAAAAATGAACAATACATTTTGGGGAAAAATAGTAATGCCACAAGTAATGAACAAGAATACATTTATTAGATCTTAAATGGAAAAGCAAAAAAATGAAAATAATTGTGTACAATTTAATAATATATTGTTATATATTATATATTTAATAATATAATTTCACACAAATGTGCACATAGGCACGTTTAAAAAAAAAAAGAAAAAAAAAAAAAGAGAGAGCAATGATGATGATATGTTGAATCGGTAAGACGGCCGAATGAACAATCCTGAGGTCTCGCTTAAAAAATATAAAATAATAATCATAATAATAATAATTTTGTAGATTTGTAAACCAATACAAAGACATGAGTGCAAATGCAGGTTTTTCAGATCTGAAATCCAAACGTTTATGTGTGAAGTTTGCGAAGCACGGTCATGACCAATATTTCCCTGAAGGTGGCGGTGTTGCAATCGGTGGTGCCCGCGGCTGCCGTTGCTCCAGCGCGCGGTGACGAAAGTGCCAGCCGCTCGCCCGCTCGCCCGCTCGCTCGCTCGCCCGCTCGCCCGCTCGCTGGACTTCTTCTTCTGCGGTCGTTGTCAAAAAGGTTAGCCAAGCGTTACGGGACGCGATTGGTCCAACAGGAAGTTAGCAAACGCCGCTCGTTAGCGCTTAGCTAAGAGGATGCGGCGGTGACGGCGGGTGCGATAGTTTGGGAATTTTTCATTTTTGTTTTGATTTAGTTTAAGGGTGGTTCTGTTCATTTTTATTAGTTTTAGTTATTTAATAAATGCTTAATTTAATGAGTTAGTTTCAGTATTAGTTTAAAATGTGTGTTACTTGTTAAACAGCATGGGAGTGACATCATTTGAAGATACTTTCCTATTGGCTGCTGCTAGATGACGTCACTTCTGCGTGACGCACTTTCAAACGTCGTCGTTATGGCGATAAACATCAAAATAAATTGACTTCAAATCACACGTCCCCAAAAGTTAATTTCCAAAGATGAAAATGAACAGTTTTGCTATCATTATAGTTCGTTTTCATTAGTTTTCTTAAACATAAAATGTAGTTTCAGTTAGTTTTCGTTTTTTTAAAAAGATTTTTTGTTTTTATTTTCTTTCGTGAACAAAATTGTTGTTTGAACTTTAGTTTCCGTTTTTTCGATTTTTTCATTGATATCAATGAATTGGAAAGGTTTGTTGATATTGATGAGGGCCCACGTCCGACTTGAGATCACATTGAAATGTGGCCCCGCCCCTCAAAAGAATTTGCCAGCCAGCCCCTGACTTATGTCATCCGCCAAACGTGCTAATGCTATTAGCGGCCGTCGAATGGCGGTCGGCCATTTTGCTTCAAAGCCGGAATTAACGAGCCAAAGTCCGAACCCGCGCTGCACTTTTCCCACGATGCCGAGCGTGTGTGTGTGTGTGTGTTTGTTTGTGTGCAATCAACAAGAGTTGAGGGCAAGAGGTCAAAGTTCAGAATCTGGTCATGCCAAAAACAAAATAAGCTGTACAAAACACAATAAAAAGCAATATTATACATACATGTATTTTATTTCATATTCGGCCCATTATATTTATCTTTTCCTGATTGAATATTTCTGAAACATTTTTTCAAATGTTTTCTCTATAAAATCTTTTCAAATTCAAATCTTGTTTGCATGATGACAACGACAACAATTTGACATGATGAAAATCGACACGGCCGTTTGAAGAGTAGCTAGCTTGTTAGGCCGCAAAGAGGTCAGAGGTCAGCGGCTAGCGGCTAACTGGCCAGCAACTCGCCACCAAACAGGAAGTGAGGCCGAGCCGTCGCTGGTCCGTCAGCTTTTTTTTTCCTTTCTTTTTTCACTTTTTCACTTCCCTTTTCCCGTTTGGACGCCCGACTGACTCACCGGCAGGCAAAGAAAAGCGCCACAAATATTTCAACTCGACTTTTTCTTGTTTTTTCTTTTGGATTCTGACTCGCAACGATGGAAACTTGACATACGAGTGAAGCGAATGCAGAAGTTTCCTCAATTTTGCGCTGAACTTTTTTCCCAGCTAGCAAGCGAATGCTACGTAGCGTCATGCTAGCTGGTCATCTGCGAGCACATTGCCGCCGTCGTCAAGGCAACAAGAAACGCGCACACAATCCACACACAGAGCGACATTTTATGCGTACGCGCACAAAGAATGTGCGGTTCCACCCACGCGACCTCCTGCAGAGGAGGCGACAAAATCACTACAAGATGATTTTGCTCGCTCAACAACAACACAGATACACACACCGGCCCCTCCCCTTTTTATCCCAGGTGGGATTTTGTGATTTATGATAATTACGCAAATGAAATGAGTTTGCTCACCATCGCGTGCGTGTGCGTGTCGACGTTGGATTTGGACCAACAACAGCAAGCGTGAACATCAAGTCCACTTCTCGTTCTCCCCTGCAACAACAACTTTGTTCTCCTGCAGGTGGCGCTGCTCGTGCTCTTCTGAGTCTGACTCACACATGCAGTACATCCATCTTTGTGAGGACTTCCACTGACATCATGCATTTCCCAGGTGAACCATCACAACTGATTGGCTGAGCCGAAGCGATTCAAAGCGAAAGTCTAAAAACAAGTCTTGAGCGACCGTCAAAAAAAGACGTCTTGAGTTGTGAGGACCGGCCAAAAAATCATCTCATTCTGTTGGATAAAGACATATTTTGGTCCTCACAATGTCCTATGTACACACACACACACACACACACACACACATTAAAAGTGTGTGTTTGTGTGTAGCAGGATTGGAATAGTTTTGGAAATTTTAGATTGCGTTTTTTTACGAGTTTTAGTGAACTAAAGTAACCTTGGTGACGTCTACTGTTATTGGATGCAACATACATGTGCATTTGTGTGTAGTGCTTGTATGTGCGTTTTTTAAAGTGTGTTTGTTCATGTGTGCCTGTCGATTTGTGCGATCGCGTGTACTTTTCAAACGCATGTTTGCATGTGTTTATTGTGTGTTGATGGATGGGGGGGGCGGGGGGGCAATCAGCTACGTGGAGAGGAGAGAGAAGTTGAAAAAGAGGAAGTGAGCTGTTGCAGGGTGCGCAGACTTCCTGTTGGGGGAGGAGCCTCCTCCGCTGCTGTCAATCACACCTTGTCGTCGTCCGCTCACATCATCTTATCTCGACACACATCTGCCTCTCACGCACACACGCAACGCGCGTATGCGTGCATCCTCTGTGCACGTGTGTGTGCGTGTTTGTTTTTGTGTGCGTGCGCGCGCGCGCTTGTGTTGGATGGCCGTTATCCGCTTTTTTTTGGTTTGTTTTGTTCCGTTATCCAACTGCCTGTTGAAAAGGAAATGATGTCAACAAGTCAACAAGAAGAAAGAGCCCCGCCCCCTACAGCTCATGTGACAATGTCACATGACGTCACAAATGTTGGACACACTCACATGCGTGCAAGTATTGTGTATTGTTGTGTTTAGAATTAAGACCTGAAAGCAAAAACAAAAAAACGAACTAAACTAATTAGATCTCAACAAAAACAACAACCTCAAAACAAAACAAAATAAGAACGAAAATGAAAAAAAATGAACTCTAACTATAAGCCCGGTCCACACATGGACGACACGCACACGCTTTGTGTTGTCAAGCTAAGCTAACGGCGACGAGCTTGTTGCGGCCGCGCGTGAGCTCACGTGAAGCCAGAGCGGCGCTGTCGACGGGGCCACGCCCACTTGCGCCTCTTCCAACGGCCGTCTGCCGCCAAAGCCACAAAAGCGTCTCAGTTGAGACGGCAACAATGGGACAGCGGCGGGAATTCCAAACGTCAGCTAACCGCCGAGACGCCGGCCGCCACAACGCCACAACGCGCGCGCGCGCGCAACGTGCTGACTGGGCTGACTGGGCTGGTCGCGCCGAGCGCTGCCTGCAAAACCGAACCGAGCAGGATTGGGAAAAGTCCAAATGCGATTGGCCAGTTATGAAGTCTTGTCAGCCTCCGAATCTGCAGACTTGAAAGGAATTGAGGAGGTCAGAGGTCAGCGTGGACGGACGGCGGAAGTGGAGGACAATCGGTCCTCCTTCGTCGCCCGTCCCTTCCCAACGGCGTCGGCGCCACGGCAGTGGCGGCTCATGTGGCTAACTGGGGCCACCTTTGGACTTTGTGGACCCGAATTTGGCACGAACGCGGTTGCCGCGGTCGGCGGCGTACGCGCGTTCGTGCGTGCGCGCGGACTCGCGCCAGAAATCCGCTTAGCGCCCGCCGTCGCTCAGACTTGATCTCGCTCAAGTCGCCACGCTGACGTCCTGTCTGGACAGGAAGTGACACGGATGCTCGTGCAAAACAAAAAAAACGAGGCCGTTCGTCTGATTGGCTGTCGGTTTCTCTTTCTTTTCTCTTGATTTTTTCGGACCTTTTCTCTGGTCTTCTGACCGTTTGAACCTCACGACTCTGGCAAGATTCGGAAGTACCTGGTTAAGGCGAAGGGTGTTGGGATATTTACAAGGTTTTAGGTGAATTCATGAGTAGACATTTAGACGTATTTGCACACGCACGCACACACAAAAAAAAAAGGGCAATGATGATAAGACGTTGAATGAACAATTCGGAGCTCTTTTTTAAGAAAAAAAAAAAATGATTGGCTGTCGGTCGCATGATGATGTCATCAGCGTCATGCTGACTTCCGTGTGGAACGCCAACAAACGCATGAAAAGATGAAGACAGAAGAAGAATTTGCAACATCACTGCGATGAATGTGACACACACTTGTTTGTGCTTGTATCATTGTGGGGACCTCTGATTGCATCATGCCTTCTTCAAGCATAAACCAATTGACAGCTAACTTGAAAAGCAAGTCTTGACCCTCAAAAAGAGCTCTGAACCACCAAAATGGCTTCATTTTTATGTTAGTGACAACAACTTATTCGTATATTATCATGATAGAAGGATTCATTTTTCTTGTAGTATTTGTAAAAAGTTGGCGTTTATTCTTTTGAATTAATTGAATTGAATTTTAATGAAATGTATTATTTATCATTTATTAAAATTATTCATTTGAAATTATTTTTTAAATGTGTTTAATTTAATCATTTTAATTCTTAATTTGAATGTAATTTTTTTTTATTGTAAAAAGTATTTGTTTTTCTTCCTACTCCTTTTTAAACATGTCAAAAATGGTACTACTGACACATTTTTTTTATCGTCGACTTGTATTTTCTACTTGTGACGTGTTTATGTTCAAAACGGTCCCCACGAAGGTCGTTAAACGTGTGGGGGGGGAAACCAAACCAAAAGAAAGAAAACACGTGTATGTGCCGCACAATGTAGTCAAGACACGCACACGACAGTCCAACACAAACACAAACGTGGTCCATTTTGTGTGTCGCGTGTGGCGACCGGCAGTCCGGCCACACGCGACACAACGCACACACCAACACGGCGTCACATGATGAGCACTAAAAGTTGCTGGTGGCAAGTTTGACATCAACGAACAACGCAAAAGTGTGCGCGTTGGCGTTTTGTCCATATTGGATGTTATGGATTGAAAACGGTCGACATTCCAAAACGGAAGGACGAGATGTGACAGATAACTGACCTGCTTGTATAGTTGATACTCGATCATTTGAATCGATAAAAGAGGTGTGATGACGTTGCATCGCCACGATGAAATCCACTTCCTGTTTGTTGGTCCCACTTCCTGTTTTCCGCACGTAGCGAGTTCACGCGTTCCGCTAACGCCGCGTGTCGGTCGCCTGGCGTTGCCCGGCAACCGAGTCTCAGACACGCAAATGGACGTCCTGGCCGCTGATCCGATTCTTGCTCACCTGCGTGCGTGCACGCGCAGGTTGCGCACACTCGCACGACTACAACAAAACACAAGAGAGCAACATTCAACTGTACTGAGCTGAACCAAAAACAAAAAACGGAAGAAAACCACTCTGAATCCAACGTGCGTGCGTGCGTGCGTGTATGTGAGGCCTGGCCAGACGCCATCTTTGTCTGCTGTTCCCCTAGTTGGCTGCGGTCTGCTCGGGGGGTTGTGTGGGTGGTGGGGGGCCTTCCTGGGGGGGCTGTTGTAGGCAAAAGTGTGCACAAAGTTACATTTCATAAATACACACTCGTACTCACAAATGCGAGAAAGTCTGGACTGTGACAAGCGATGGCGCCATGTTGTTTCTTCATGTTGTTTGTGTCCTGTTAGCCAGCTAGCTCGCTAAACTAACCAACCAACCAACTAACTAACTAACTAGCTTAAGCGATGGCGCCATGTTGTTAGCTAGCTTGACCTTTTAGCCAGCCCAACCCAACTCTAGCTAGCTAAACAAACTAACTAGCTAGCTAACTAGCTAGCTAGCTGAACTAACCAACTAAACTCAGAAACTAACTAACTAACTAACTAACTAACTAGTTAAATGAACTAGCTTAACTAATTGATTAACTAACTAACTAACTAGCTAACTAACTTAAGTTGCCAGCATTCAGTTCCACCTGATTTGTGGTGAAAAACATGATGTGATGACTTGACAGAACCAGATGAAATATTTGTTTTTGTTTCGCAAGATCATTTGGGTGAGAAACGAGCAAGACGGGATCGATTGAAGCGAGCGTCGATCTTGATGTGAAACGTGATTTTGCACGCGGTCACAAATATTCCAAAACCTCGCAAATGTCAAACGGCCGTTGATGAGTTGAAATTCATCAGGCCGATGTGGGAATCGTAGCTGGCTCTTGTTGCCATGGAGACACCTTTCCACCTGCATGCTGACCTGATGTGACCTCGCGGCCGCTGAGGGACACCTCGGAGCCAACGACCTCAAACTCGTCAAAACGTGTGTACGTTTCCTTTTCACGAAGACAATGTGCACAAAAACGATGCTGGACGTCGCAAACGTATCGGCTGGTTTCTTGAGAGGAGCAATATGGCCGCCTCGCAAGTCGGCTATCCGCTCAAAAATTCCGATCAATGCTTGAGCCACGTTAGCCGCAGGTGCTTCTCCTCACCTGGCAGGTAAACGAGATCGTCGGCACCTGCAAAAAAGACAAACTTTTCTTGGAGAGTGTGACGGCGATGTCACACGCACACGCAGACGAGGTCAAAGGTGACAGTGTGATGAGTTTGAGTTGTTTGCGCTCAATCGTGACCTCAAAGCAGGTCAACTGCGGGAATGTGGATGTGTGTGCGTGAAGAGTTCACTTGTTAGTTTGTTTAGGGAGGGGCCTCATACGCACACACGCACACCTGTGCTCTCTCTTTCACGCACACACGCAGGTGTGCATGTTGATTGATGTGTACCTTTAAGAGGCGGGGCCTCGTGAGTGTCATTTGAAGCCTGCGGTCAGTCCGCTCCTTGTGAATGTTGTCGTTTTTGTATATTTGCGTTTGTTAAAAGTGTGGCGTCTTTTGATTGACAGCTGAGACGAGCCAACTCGCACGCGAGCGTCGCAAAGGCGGCAAGTGAGCGCACTTCCTGTTTGCTGGCGCGCGTGTGGAGTCACGGCCGGGAAGACGCCGATTCGCGCTTCCTCTTTGGTGGCGGCCCCTGCTCACGACCCCTGCGTGAACCCCCCGACCCCCCCGTGATGTCATCAAGCGGGGACCGCCTGGCCCGGGCTGACATGACATCACGGTTGCCATGGTGATGCCATCATCAAACGGCACCAGTCAAAATTCAAATCACACTTTTTTTTTTGTTATTTATTTGTTTGTTGCTGTTATTTTTACTTTTAATTATTATTGTGTTTCTTCATTAATTTAATTGAATTTTAATTTCATTTAAAGTTCCTTGAATTTTTTTCACGCACAATGAATGACTGCCCCTTAAAAAAAAGAAAAGAAAAAACAACTGATAAAAGCTGTCCTGGGGGAATTCCAATCGCAATGCAGCAGACACGTCCACGTCAAAAATTATAAATGTCTTCATCATGCATATATTTGTGGAGCCTGGGCTCAAGTTGTATTTGACCATTTTAAAAATGCACAAAGATTCACAAGTTGCTTCATTATTCAAGATTTGGGAGCTCTAATATGAAATATAATATGAAATAATCATAATAATAACAATAATAATAATAATCATAATAATAATCACCAACATCTTACAAATGCAACTATGCCATCTAGTAGCAGAAAAATGGCCTCAACACAAATCAATATCACGCTCGCTTTTTACAGTACATCTTTTTAATTTTAACTCCATTTTATGAATTATTATGAAATTAGTGTGACACTGACTAAAAGATGTAGCCATATTTTTATTAGTGTATTTTTTTTCCACTTTTATGTTAACATGTACATTTTATTGTACAGTTAGAACAGATATAAAATTTGCGATTGTGAGTTAACTATTGAAGTCATGCGATTAATTCCGATTAAAAATTTTAATATCGCCTGACACCCCTAATATATATATATATATATATATATATATATATATATATATATATATATATATATATATATATATATATATGGGTTGCGTGTTTTTCATCATCGTGCAGAAAATAATGCAGCAGACAAACAAAATGTCTTCCAGGTGGGCAATGTAAGATGGCCGCCCGCCGCACATACAAGTAACAAGCCAAAGCAAAGCTGCTTTGTAAGCAGACGTTCCAATCGTGCATCCTGCGAATGGGCCACGGACGGCAAAAAAGTGAAGCGGACGTCCACAAGCTGAACTTGAGTCATCGGAAAAGAAAAACGGTCGACTTGTCGACGCTGCCGCGATACTCGATCATGATACTCGTACACGTCCACGCCATCAAATATATTGACCAAAAATGGGAACAAGAAAAAGTGCGTGTAGCTGCCATGAAAGTCAACTTTCAAATCAAAAACATTTCGTTTGTTTCATGACATCATCAAGATTTATTTGGTGCATTTGTAACAGCTGTGTTGTTTCCAGGGTTTGTTTATAGTGGAACTAATATTCCTGACGCGCGTGTTGCGACGCTATGATTGACGCATTGCTACGTCGTTCCTGCTAAGACTGAAGAGCTGCTTTTTTTTTTTTCTTTTTTTTTTTTTTTGTAGCTGTACTTGGAAGAATTTATTTTACTCTTCCGCGGCCAATGAGGAAACATATTTGCAAGCATTTTTGCACTCTTTCTGTTAGTATTTACGATGCTAGCGTTAGCTCATTAGCACGCTAGCATTCGTCCGTTAGCATGCTATCATGGTTAGCATGTTAGCAGGCTTATTTAGGGGATGTTGACAGGCCGATATGGCAAATGGAAGTTGATATTTTGATTCTTTCAATCTTTATGTTCTCTGAGAGAATTATTTTGTGTTATTTACTTCTTTCATGTGGCGTTTTCTGTATTTTTGTACAGTTGTACGAGTTGTAACAAGATCCACTTGGACTTGAAGGGGCGATTGTTCCATGACCACAAATTCGGATTGGAAAGAACCCAGAGGTCGGACCGGGGTCATATTTGATTTGTTTGTTGGTTTGTTTGTTTTGGTGGTGATTACATCATCTTTCGCAATCCCAACATTTTGCCGGCATGTAAACGTCGTGAGTGAGCGCCACCTTGTGGCTGTCCACAATGACGAAAGCGTACGATGAAACCGTCTTTTATTGTCATATTTCATTTCAAATACATTTGGGATCAACGTGAGCAATTCTGTACACGCGTGTGACTTTTGACATCTTACATGCGTTTGTGTGTGCGTTTTCAGGAGTCTTGCACGTGCGCAACGTGTGCTGACAACATCACGGCTGATTGTCGATTTTTTCCGCGATGACGTCATCATGCATGTAAACGGAACGTAAGGCGGCGTCCTCAGCTGTGGACGTGCGTCCTGTAGGGGGCGTGCATCTGCGTCGGCGGCGGCGGCGGGCGGAAGACGCCCCGCAAGGTGTCCAGCTCGCGGCTGAGGTGGTCGACGCGTCGCCGCAGTCTCTCGTTGTCGGAGCTGAGCTCCAGAACTTTCTGCTGCGTCTCCATGTTGCGCATTTTGGCCTTGTCGCGACTTTTGCGCACCGCCACGTTGTTGCGCTGGCGTCGCAGACGGTACTCGGGGCTGTTCTTGTCCACCTGCTTTTTGTTGCCCTTGCCCGCCGCCGCCCCGTGATGATGATGATGATGATGCTGGTGGTGGTGATGAAGGTCGCGGAGGGCGTGGCGGTGCGGGCTGGGCGCGGGGGTGGGCGGCGGCGTGGGCTGGCCCGGCTGCAGGTGCACCGAGGTCTGCGCGCAGTGGGCCACCTGGTACTGCAGGTGAGGCGGCGCCGGCGGCTGGTAGGCGCGCAGGAGGTCGTCGTCGCGCGGCTCCTGCTTGATGGCCAGCGGCGGGCGCAGACGCTCGTACGCGTCCTCCGCGTCCACCTTCGCCGTCGCAACAAAAGACACAATCAGAAACGCTCGCAGTCAACAAAAACTATTTTGCACCCGACTCTAACCAGTCGAGGCTAAAACCCTCATTAAGAAACAAGAAGAAATTTTCCTCGACGAGTGATGACGAGACGAAAATGATCTGATTTTGTCAAATCTCGTCTCTGCTCATCTGTCACGTGACACGCCCCCTTTCAAATGTGCAGCGAGCAAGGGCAACGTGCACAAACACGTTTATTACAATTCATTTCGCATAATTCATCTTTCAAATTCATCGTCGCCACTTTTGTGCCTCAACTTGTATTTCATCAAAAAGATGAGAAAATTTCATATGAAATCGTTTTACATCCAAAATGTTCAAAATCATCGGCTGACAAAAAATAGTGTTAAATGATTGTCCTAAAGCTGGACAAATAAAATGAGGTTGTTTTTGGACTAAAATAAAGACTAAAATTGGCCAAAATAAAAACGGGATGAGATTGACTGTTAAAAAAAAACAAAAAAAAAACAAGTGTGATTGAAACTGGACTAAAACTGAGACGAAATTTGAAAACGGTGAATAAAATTAACACTAGTGCATCAGCGCCACATGCATGCAAGAAACAATTTTCAAAAAAAAAAGGCAAGTGGGCGGGGCTTAAACGTGATTCATTGATAAGAGACAAAACATTTTTTAAATTTTTCTTTTGTTTTTGAACATGAGTGATGCTTTCAAATTTGAGGCTGTCATAAAAATAAATCATAAGCGCAAAATGTCACCCCAACAATTAATAATAATTTTCTTTTTGGAATGCGGTAATGTTGGAGGTGTTAAGAAAAATCAATCATCAGTCGACAGCAAGTAGAAAAATGACTTTTGAAAGGTATTGATTGTAGATGAAAAATAATGAAGTTATCAAATTCATCCTGGACAAAATCTGAACTTTTCACTGCTGAAAATGGCTCAATAAGTCAAAAGTGTCCCTTTAAGGTTTGCACACAAAAACAAAATTGTAGTTGAATGCTGGAGGCATTCGCACACGCATTTTATTGCACCTCAGCGTCTTTCGAAATGGAACTTTTTCAACATTGAACTTACAGCCGCGTTGAACGCAGCATCTCAAATTGAGCTCGTTCCCAAAAATTGCAGCTCATTGCACAATTTCACAGTTTTTCCAGCAAATGTTGCATTTCCTCAATTCCTTTCAACAAAAGCTTGAGCTCATTTCATGGACCGATTGTCGACATGTATCGGACGAATCACGTGATGTGGCCTCAACTTTCCACATGGAGCGAACCAACGATGCCACTCGTCACATTTTCAAGACCATTTCTGAAAATGTGAACACGCGAGTGAGCCGGAGGCGACAGAAAGGAAGAAGGAAGAAAAGACGGCGCCAGCGGGCCCCAAGACTCACAAACAGAAAAAAAAATGCAAGCATTCAAATGTATGAAACACGCTCAGACAAGCAAGATTGAGCATTTTCTAATTCATTTGAAAAAACAAAAACAAAAAACTGCTTCCTTCTCCTAGAAGGTGAATGTTTGAGGAGGAGTTGTCAAGATTTTTGGGTGGAGGGAAATTTCTTTCTTTATTTGCATGAAAAAAAAAAAAAAAAACATATTTACAAACAAAAATAAAACCCTAACCCAAACAGTAGTTTAGAAAATGCTGCTTTTGTTTACAAATAAAAGAAAAATCTTGTTTGCATATCCTGAAGTTTTAGTTGCAAATTTTGAGATTTATTCGAAATTTAGTTGAAGTTGATTTGTTTCAAAATCATTTTATGGATTCACCACATTTTCTTCTGTATTCCTTGTATCTATTTATGTCTTTTTTATTTTTGTTGGCTGACACTCAACAATGTTTTCTTTCTACAGTATCTGGATGCAGTGACGTGTTTGTCAGTCCTACGCGGAGTTTGTCTATTCGCGGTCCGCGAACGTGCGGGGGTGCAGCGAACTTTGCAACTTTTGGACCGTCTCCTCTCAGCGTTTTGGGTTGTTTTTGTTTGTTTTTTTTCTTTCTTCCAGGCGGGCGTCCGGCGGCGGCAAAGTGACCCACCTTGAGCACCTTGGCGTAGGCGTTGGGAAGGGGGGGTCCGTGCGCGTGCGCGTGCTCGTAGGCCGCGCGCAGCCGCGACGGCTGCTGCTGCTGCTGCTGCTGCAAGAACTCGGCCAGGAAGTCGTCGTTGAAGGCGGCCGGGTCGATGTAGGCGCTCAAGTCCATCGACGTCTCCTCCGCGTCGCCCAGGTCGACCTGATGCGCGCCCGGGGGGCCCCCGGGGGCCGCCGCCGGCTCGTACAGCAGGTGGTGCAGATCCATGGGGCGATTCGAGCGGCCGGACCGACTGAGTGAGTCCGGCCAGGTGAAGTCCAGCCGGCGGCCAGACGCTCGCGTGTCGCTCGAGTCCACTCAAGTGCGTCAAAGTGGCGAAAGGGGCTTTTAATAAGGCCGGGCCGGGTGGGCGGGGACAACTCGGAGTGCGCGCGCGTGTGTTTGACTTGTGGATATCTGTGCGCGTGTTCAACTACTTGATGTGTCGAGAGAGAGCAAGAAAGAGCAGAAAGAGAAAGAGAGAAATAAAAACGAGAGTGACTTGTGAGATTCGTGTACGTGCGTTTGACTGCTTCGTGTGACGTCACGTGTATGCGTCTTTGTGAACTCTACAAAACTGTTCTGGGTTTCTTAACTTTTCAACTCTTCCCTTCTGGGCCAAAATAAGGCGACGTCATTTCTTTTTTTTTTGGAAATAAGAATCCCCCAAAGGGTCAAAGGTCGTGTAGGTTGTCGTGCGTGAGATTGATTGTGTGGGCTGCAGCGCCCTCTGGCGGACATGGATGACGTCCATCGCTGAGTGAAAGTCGAGCTTCATCTTCCGTCACTTTTGTTACGACGATGATGAAAATGAAACTAAAACTAAAATAGAAGACATTCGTTGAGACGAGAACTAAAATTGACTGACAATTTGGTCAATGCCAAAAACGAAAATGAAAACAAAAGAGTGATGAAAAGATTGGACACAATCACAAACTCTTCACTGTTGCTTGCACTTTATTTCATGTCATTTCATTCATTCATTACATTTGATTTATTTTATTGTGCAGCTACAAGATGAATCTCAAGCAGTTATGCACTTTTTTTTTTTTTTTTTTATAATTTAGGTGAAAACTAAATTATATTATTGTCAGTTCATGTTTGATTGAAAGAATGAATAAACGTTCTTCAAGTTATTCTTAAGCTCATAAAGTTGTCCCATTCTTGCACAATTCTCCAAATAAAGGCGTTTCTTTCATTTGTCACTCCTCAAAGCAGAGAATTTAATTCAAAGACAATGACAAGTCGTTCTTTTTCATCATTCGTGTTTATTTGGAAAAGAAAAGCGACTTCTTCCGGTTCAGATCACAGACGAAGTCCTTTGTATGACGTGTGTCTTCTTATGAAATGGTAAATGTATCACGTTACAACATGCAATTCGTCCCATTAAAACGTGACCTTTATCGTTTGATAGTTTTTTTCTTGTGTGGGTGGCAGTAATATTATTCGAATGCAAGTTTTCGTGGCTCAGTGTTTATTGTTTTGATACACTGCTACAAGTTGTTATTTATGATTGCATTTTGAATATTTTTTTTTTTATGTATTTATTTATTATAATATATATTTTTATTTTGGGGTTTATTTGTATTTATTTTTTTATTTTTGTATTCATTTTTTTATTCGACAGAATCGTTGCACTTTGAATGTATTTTGGACGTTCCAAATAATTTCCTGGTGGCGGAGGGAGGCGTCGCGGATGATGATGACGTCACGCGCGTGTCAGCTCATTACATAAAGCCAAGCCGCCGATTGGTTCAACGACACGTCATTCGTAGCCAGGGGCTTGCGTCATATCGCGGACTCACCATCGCGATTGGTCCAACTAGCGACGAGGGGGCGGGGTCTAGGTCGCTTGTGATTGGGCGGCACCAGACATTGCCCTACATGGGCAAAAAGAGATTTCGCAATCGGCTCCGTGTCCATGTTGGAAACAAAAACAGCCCGAGCGAGTGCGCCGACTTTCGGGACAAAATAAGCGGAAACTTCGTCAGTGCCAACTTTGGCATCTAGTGACCCGATTCTTCGCGCTGGTGTCGCCCCGTCAAGGTAACGTAGATTTTCCGACGCGGCGAACGCTGGCCTGAGCCGTTAGCGCGACATGCTAAAGAAGCTAGCCGGAGCTTCAGCGTCAACATTGGCAAAAGAGAGCAAACAAAACGAGCTCGTTCACGAAGCGGTTTGGGCCACGACGAGTCCACTTTCTCACATCCATTACGTCATGAAGAAGTGGGCGCTCCACGACGAGCTCAAGTTAACACAAAAATGTAGTCCGGAAACGCCAATCGACGCGGCGGCGGGCGGCGCACTCGTTAGCGTGTTAGCCGAGCGTGCGCTCCCGTTTGTCCTCTTTATGTGTCATTTATGCGTCTTTGGAGTCCGCTGCGTGCAAGTGGACGTGGAGTTCCCCCTCACTAAAGATGATGATGATGATGATGATGATGCAACAGCAGGCAAGAAGGCGGCCGCAGCTTGCTTGTTTGCACCCGGAAGCCTCACGCATGCGCACCGCTGCCCGCCAGGCTGCATAGCAACGCGGCGGCCAATCACAGCGCCGATGCTCGTTTTACGACTTTATATACATATTTTTCTCAATTTGTACTTGACTTTTTTTTCAATTTAATTTAAGATTTTACGTTTTAACATGTTTAGCACGTTAAATCACAAGTTGTCACGTTTGAACTTGACAAGTGATCACGCCCAAACATGACATAATTTACTTCCGGGTTCTGCGTGGCAAAACGAAGCAATTTCTTCATTGGCAGACTTTTGTTTGTGTTTTATTCATCATTTTGTTGGCCCCCCCCCCCCCAGGTGCCCGTCTTGACCTCCCGCTCCGCGGTCACCCAAATGAGCCGGCCGCCGCAGCTTAAAGTCACGTCATCGGACCACAACGGCGTGAGCGTCATCCAGAGTCAGAGCCACGCCTCGGCCGGCCCCGCCCTGCCCCCGCCCCCGCAGCAGGTCCCTCAGCCGTCGTCGCCACCCCCGGGCGGCAAGTCCGCCTCCTCCTCCGCCGCCCCCGGCAAGATGAAGAAGGCGTCGGCGGACAAGGACAGCGACGAGTACCGTCAGCGTCGCGAGCGCAACAACCTGGCGGTGAAGAAGAGTCGCCAGCGCAGCAAGCAGAAGGCCATGGACACGCAGCAGCGCGTCAACCAGCTCAAGGAGGAGAACGAGCGTCTGGAGGCCAAGATCAAGCTGCTCAGCAAGGAACTGAGCGTGCTCAAGGACCTCTTCCTGGAACACGCCCACAACCTGGCCGACAACGTGCAGCCGCCCGCCGGGAACCCCGACGCCAGCCCCGCCCCCAACAACCAGTGAGCCGCCGCCTCGGACGGACGGACGGACGGACGCGTCCCTGGCGCCGTCGTGGTCCGCCAGGAATGAGACACTGAGACGGGACCGGCCCGCGTTTCCCATTTTCACTTTTTTGAAAACTTTTCACGCTGCTCCGTGATTGGACGAAAACGTCACATGACACTCGCTTTTCCCTTTGGGGTCACTTCCTGTTTGCTCATTTGTATGATGGACTTTGGATTGCGGTTCTTGACGCGAGCTTTTTGACGCTTTCTAGTCTTCGCTTGTCGAGTTTGGACTTGTTTCAGGCAACTCGATCTCGTTTTGACTCGAGATTCGTTCGAGACGTGTCGAGTGTGTGTGTGGATTTTGTGGAGTTTGAACTCTTGATGCGAGGACCTCGACTCCAGAATCATGACTCGGAACTCTTTTGTTTGGTCTTGTTCTGGGCTCTTGACTTCTCCAGACTCTTCACTCAAGGCCTTTTTCTCTTTTGTTTTTTTGACAGTCAACCAGTCTTGAAGCTGGTTTCATGAATCTTCGCCCGTGATTCTGGACTTTTGAGTCAAGGATCGAGATTGTACACTCTCAAATTTTGGACTTTAGCTCTTGACACAGGACTCTCCACTTCCAAATATTGACTCCTAACTCTTGATTCTGGATTCAAGGCCCCTGTCTCGTTTGTTTGTTTGTTTTATGGCAGTCAACCAGTCTTGAAGCTGGTTTCTTGAATCTTCGCCCTTGATTCTGGACTTTTGAGTCAAGGATTGAGATTGTACACTCTCGAATTTTGGACTTTAGCACTTGATACGGGACTCTACAGACTCCTGAATATTGACCCCTAACTTTTGATTCTGGACTCAAGGCTCTTTACTTTCGACTCCAGATTTCTGACTGTGAAGTCTGGAGTCTTGACTTGTATAATTTATTGAATCTGTACTTCTGACTCGCCACTCTTGACTTAATGTATTCGGTCTATGCTCATGGTTGATTGTGGAATTGATATTCTAGATTCTGGATGATTGATTTTGGACTCTTGACTCTAAAGCTGGGTTCACCAATTCCAGTCCTCAAGGTCCAGAGTCCTGCTGGTTTTAGGTGTTTATGCCCACTAGCATACCTGATACATATAATCAGCATGCCTGATGATGATCATCAGGTGTGTTGGTAGGCAGAAACATGGAAAACCTGCAGTACTCTGGACCTTCTGGACCGGAATTGGTGAACCGTGCTGTCGACTATTGATTCTCGTTTCTGGAATCTAAATGCTACAGTCGTCATTTTAGACCCTGGAATTGAGACTTTATCTTTTTTCTTTTCCAGGGCTTACACTTGAGACTGTGGTCCTGGATTCTAAATTCTAAACTCCTGAGTGCTTGCGTGTGAACATTATTCATTGCCTGCGCTAACAGTTTGTTAATTAGCATGCTTAACATCATCTGTTAATTAGTTTCTGTTACAAATTTCAGTTTTATTAGCATGTTCCTCCTAGCATGGCTAACGCTAAATGTTTATTAGCGTGTTCCTTGATGGCTAACATTCATTAGCATGTTCTTTTCCCTAGCATGGCTAGCGCTAAATGTGATGTGGTGTCTTTTTGTTTTGTTTTTTTTTGTGTGTGGCAGCAGGGTGACTAGCTGCTAGCTAGTTAGTTAGCTAGCTAGCTAGGTTATGATGTCTTCCAGTTGACTTTGTTTGATGCTGGACCTCTTACAGTAATGACGACCAATCAGAAATCAGATCCTTGTCAGGCTTTCATGAAATAAAAACGCGTTGAAATTGGACCAACAACATCAAATCGTATTTATTTGCGCTGTTGAAAAAAAGATTTTTGATATTTTGTTTTCCTCATTGATCAGTTTGTGCTCTTGAGTGGAATGATAATAAAATCCTGTTGGATGTACATTTGCATATTTCATTTGCTTTTTCCTCTCTTCGCATCGACGGTTCGCTTCTACATGATATTTCCTAAGTCTTATTTTTTTTTGTGGAGGCCAACATGCTCATGGTGGTCCTTCACAATAATTGAGACCAGCAAACAAAAGTGGCCGATGTGCGTGCGTTGGAGTGAGTGTCAATATTAAAGCTCCTGATAGGCTCACCGGGCCAGGGGGCGTGGCTAGTCTTTGTGCCTCTTGCGTGCTCTATCGCCGAACTTCAGCATCCTGATAACACAATCGCTTCACGCGCACAAATACACGCACACGCACACTCTCTTGTTTGAGGTCACATGGCCACGAGGTCAGCCAGTGTGTGTTTGTTTAATCTGCGTGCGTGTGTCTCGAAGGCCTTAAATGTGTGCGCATGTGCATTTGCTGGGCGTGTCTAAAAGTGTCTTTATGTTTGTATGTGTTGGGTGAAAACGTGCGTGCGTGCGAAAGAGATCGAGAAAGCGATCGAGAAAGAAAGAAAAGAGAAAGAGCGATAGAAAGAAAAAGAGAGAAAGGAGAAAGAAAGAGAGCTATTTGAACGTGTGTGTTGGAGGGCGTAAGAAAGTGTTGCGAAAGGCTGAAGATGGTTCATGACGTGTCTTGACTGAATCGGAGGCAAATGTCAAGTCATTCAAGTGCGCGTGCGCGTGCGCGTGCGCGTGTCTGACTTGTGTCCTGCAGGTCGAGTGTGGCGTCTGGGCGGACTCCGAGTGCAGTCCAGCCCTGTTGGGCAAAGTGCTGTCTTGGCTCGAAGGTCAAAGGTCATGTCCTCACCGTCTCTTGTATGACCTTTGATCCTGCATTAAATCACGCCATGTCAATATTTGGAATGCGGTTTTTTTTGTTTTGTTTTTTCCCCGCCCCAAGTGTGTTTTAAGAAGCAGACAGTGGCCTCTGCTGGCCGGATAATAAAATGACAATTATTTTTTCTGAATACAGTACTGGATGGATTATGTTTGTTTGTTTTCTTTCTTGCAAATTTTCCCTCACTCCTCTGATAATCTTCTAAAGAGTCAACTTTAGACTCCATGTATAAAATGGCTCCAATAATAAAAAAAAACAAAAAAAGAAAAGAAAAAGATCAAACGTCCGATCAGAAGACGAGCAAATAGTTTGAGTCAGAGTTGCCACTCGTGGCTCGTGGATGGATTGTAGTCACATTACAGATTAAGAGACAGATTTTGTCATTCTGTCTGTCCATCCATCTACATGACTTCATCACAGCCAAATTGTGGTGATGAATGTCAGCTCAGATGGACGCGAGCGGCGTTTAGTGACAGACTGAAGTTACAATCAAATGCTCTTTCTTAAGATCAAACCAAACGAAGAAAAACAAAACAAAAAACATCATCACGTGACCACTTGCTGTGCTCGGAAATCTTTCTTGCGTTCAACAGTGCAACTTGGCCAAATCCCCGAAACGGCAGTTTACGGAACTGTCCGCTAGAGCGCGCTCTCGTGTAACTTTACGTCTTGGTCTCTTCCGTTCTAGCTGAAGGCGGAAAAATAATGGAAGCAAAGCATTTGGTTTGATCGTTTGTTTCAAAATAACTTCCTTTACTTTTGGTGAACGCACAATTTGCACAATGGTCTCAATCTCACTGACCTGAAATGACCTCATGACAAATTTATTGACGCCTTCAAGAAGATTTGTACGACCGGCAATTCCCAAAATTGCTCAATCTCACTATTCTGACAAAAGAAAATGTGATAATCCGAACCTCATTTTTAAAAAGAACTATTACGTTTCATCCTTGAAATGTATATGGAAAAGAAAAATACAAAGAAATGGTGTAAAATTGTTTCATTTTATTCTGTTGTTTAATTCATGCATAATTATTTTTAAATGAAAATAATAATAGTAATAATAATAAAATAAATAGTTTTTTTTTTTTTTTTAAACAATTGCAATTTATAAAACAAACATGGCAACATTGAAGTTATTCTTTGCATGTATGAAAACAACTTAGGGAGATTGCCAGAAGGAAAAAGAAAGAGAATTTGACATGAGTGTTCGAACAAAAATACAATAAAATAAAATGAATCTTTTTTTTTCATATAACTTTATTGTATAATTTTAAACAAGTTATACAAACAACTTCAAAACACTTCAAAAATAAAAAAGATCTGAGTTTCCGGCATCACCTTGATGACATCATATTCATGCGCGTGTGTGAGCATCTCACCTGAGTTTTTCTTCACAATAAATGTATGATCAAACAAGTTTCAGCATTGAAAATGATGTTTTCCCTCTCACGTGACCGGAAGCGACGCTTTGAAATGATACGCAGGCATTTCGGAGATCAACAAATAGGTTTGCTTGGGTTCGGCTCATCGGCTGTATTTGACTTTTGCTTTACTTTGAAAGTCGAGTGGGGAAGTAGTTGCCCTTACTGCAGCCTGCTTGTCCTGCACTCATTTAAAAGGCGCAGGCGCGTGCTGGCGTGGCGTCATTACTTTCGCAAGTTGACGCCCGAGTTCGTCGAGCATGTCTGCGGTCACTTGCCGGGTCCAGTTCCTGCTGGACCAGGACCCGTTCATCTGTACCAACTTCCCGGAACCGCGGCGGCCTCCCTCGCTGGACGTGGACGAGAACGCGCCGCTCAGTCAAGTCGTTCCGCTCGTACACAAGCTGCTGGACGCGCCCCTCAAGGTGAGAAAATGCAGGTGGCGACGTCAGCCCGCCGCCGCCGCCGCCGCCGCCGGAGTCCGTCGACCCGTGACGTGGTTTAGCGCGACCTCGTCGCAGCCGCCGCGCGCGTGCCCCGTGCGCGCGCCTGGCGCCAGCTTCGGGCGAAGTGGTCGTCCCTGTCCAATTCGGCTCCACTTTGAACTGGACTTTTTGCTTCCAAAGACCGAAAGGAAGCGCCCAAGTTGGACAAAACGCACTCCGAGTCGCTCGCTTCAATCAACGTTTTGCCTGGCAAGTTTCAGGGAGCAATTTCAAGTTTACTGAATGGATTTCTGCTCTCTTAGCAAAACTACATTAGTGTAACCAAGCTACAAATTAAAAAAAGAAAAAAAAAAACAGAACATTTATGTTGCAGATCTGAAAAGTTGAAAGATTACGAATAGCATGACTGGCATTCAAAATATCCAATACTGTATTTAAAGTTGCGTTTGAACCATTTTTTTTTTTTAGGCCACGCCTCCCCGCTGCCAGTCACTCGTTTTGTGTCTCCACGCATTTCCTCTCCCTTGCTTTGTTTGGTCCATTTCTCAGATCAGTATTCAAATGCTCCAAACTATTCTGATGTCATTTTCGTCTCATTGTTTGTGTGCACTTTCTCATTTCAGGTGCAAATGATTTTCACTCTCATCATTTGCTTGATCACAAGAAGACTTTTTGTTCAATCGTCTCACACCACAACAATGTTTTAGCATGACTTCCTTTTCTAAATGTTGACATGGGCAAAAGAAAAAGAAAAAAAAGTTGCCGCATCTGTCCGGCATATTTTGTTACATTTCCATTGGAAGTAAATGTGGACTTTTCCAAATGAAGGGAAATGCGTGAAGCTTGAAACACTTTCCTGCCACCGCTGGCAGGAAGTGAAGACAATTGTTGTGATGTGGATGCCAATTTGTGGCCCAAAGGAAGTCTAAAGATTGCAGCGTTGCAATTCTTTTCACAAGGAGATTGTCCCATGCAGGTGCTTCATATTTCTTGTCGCTGTTGTTGTACTTCTTCTTCTACGACTTTCGGTCCTTCTGTCCTTTCCTTTCTGCTTGTCGACAATTGAAAGTGCAAACCCGTCCAAGTGAAATGTTGCCATCCAAGGCGTAACTTGTGTTCCATTTAGTATTGTGAATTTTGAAGCGGAATGTCAACAACATTGACTGACCACATGATGACGCAATCACATGAGCGTATAGCCACAAGTTGGACTTTCGACGAGGCCCAACGTTGACTTTTTGAGAGACGTCTGAAGGCTTTTGAGGACAAAAACGGCTTTTTGTGTAAATCGTTTTGAGAAATTTCATCTCTGGTTGGAGAAAGATAGGACATAAATCCAAATCATTGGATGAATTGATCATTTGAAAACTTGTCGCTTTGAAAATGAAGTGCGTGTCAATAAATACCCTCTTGTGGATGATTACAAGTTGTTGTTGTTGTTGTTGTCTGCTGCTGTATCCAAGTTTGAGTTTGTGCAAGTGTCAGAATCACAAGACTTGGGAAGATTTCAAATCAATATAATTGATTGTAGTCAACAAATGATTGTTGGCTGATCATAATTGAGGTTGATTTCCAGCTGGTTGCGGTGTAAAGTGTAGCATTTGGGCGTGTGGATTGTAGCTTAGCAATTAGCATTGGCGTCTCCGTCGTCTTGTTTGGTCCGGTGAGAGCAAATGTTGCCGTTCGTGAATGACTTTGGACTTGTTGCACTAGCTAGTTTGCTGATTTGGCTTATGCCGCGTAGTGAGCTAGCCTTGTTAGTAGCTTTGTTTGGTAGCCTTGTTGTTGAGAGCAAATGTTGCCGTTCATGACTAACTTGGGACATTGAACTCGCTTGCCATCTTAAAGTGCTTGCTGCTATGGCGTACGTTGCGCGGTGAGCATTTCTTAGCCCCTCCCCCTAACCCCGACCATCCAAAATGGTTGCCTACCCAAACATCAACCATAACCCAAACTCTAAAACCAAGTCTTTCTCTTTTTTTTTTTTTCTCTCTATTTTTTTCCTCTCTCACCACTAATCTCCCATCATGCATTAGGGCGGCCTGAGGGAACAAAGCTGGCTCCTGATTGGCCACTCGGTCTTCCTTCCATGTTTCAACTTGCGATTCCAACCTTCGGGAATGTTCACATTTTGCTCCAAAACTTGAACGCCACTCAAACCTTCCTCACTTCATGTGTGTGGGCTACGGAGAAGGAAAGGGGCGGAGCTTGCAAAGAGTGTGTGCGCGCATGTTGATAAGAGCGCCCTCTTCCTGTCACCGTGGCGACAGGAACTTCTCTTCTTCTTCTTCTTCTTCTTCACCGTCGTCATGCGCAGTGACTTTTATTGTGAAGGTCTGGTTGAGCTCTTTGAAGAATGTAGACAGACCAGAAAACTTGAACTTCCTGTTCCGCGCGCACGCACACACCGGAACACGCATGTGCGCGAGCGTGTCATGCGTGTTGCAGGTGTGCAAGCGACAGGTGTTCTGACTTGAAAGGAAAGGAAATGACCTTCAAGTTGTGCGTGTGTGGATGTGGTTGCCATGGTGACCATGCTAAAACTTCCCTCTACCGTGCGTGTGCGTGTGCGTGTGCGTGCGTCAGTTGGAGGAGTGCACGTTGCAGGCGTGTCCTCAGGGGAACTACTTGGACTTGGACTCGTCTCTGGCGGAGCAGCGTGACGACCTGGAGAGCTTCTACCAGGAAGTGACGTAAGAGGCCGTCGGGTTTTTTTGTTTTGTTTTGTTTTGCTACAATTGCAGTTAGCAGCAGTCTTATTATAGTTTTGTTATTTTTCTTTTATTCTAATGTATTTATTTTTTACATTTTGTTAGTTTTTAATTCATTTTCAAGGTGGTTCAGTTACTTTTGATTAGTTTGTTATTTAATAAATGTTTAGTTTTAGTTTTTAAATTTTAGTTTTAGTTTTTTTTTTTTTTGTGTATGACTTGTGCACAATATTGAAAAAAGAAAAAAAAATGTCATGGGAGCGACGTCATGTAAAAGTGCTTTTGGATTGGCTGCTGCTCGATGACGTCACATCTGTGTGACGCGCTTTCAATCGTCCTTATTCCCAAAGAAATGCACTTGAAATGACATTTGAAATCGTCCCCAAAGGCTCATGCATTCCATTCATGACCAAAGACGGAAAACCAAGGTCATTTTTCTCCTCATTACAGTTAGTTTTGCAAACATCAAATGTCTTTTTTTTTTTTAAGTTAGTTTCCGTTGACTCAAATAACCTGCGTGCGTGTGTGCGTGAGTTGTCCCAAAGAAATCGTGTGGACTTCCCCCTGCAAACAAACCTTCCTTCTTTCTTAAGCCCCTCCCCCGTTCCGTTTCCATGCCCTCATCCTGGCACGTCGGCGTCATGGCGCACTTTTAGAACGCCAGCTGAGCGCAGGATGGACACACGTACTCAAGGGTCCAACGCGCCTTAACACACGCTAAAGCGCCTTCCAGCATTGGATTACGCACACACATTTGTATGTCCAAACGCACACACAAAGGTTATTTTTAGTGAACTCAAACTAAGGAAAAAAAACCGACAATTTAAAACGTAAAATCAAAACCAAAATGCTTCTTTAAAAACTGAAACTATGTTTACAAAACAAAAACCTTTTTTATTGTATTTATTTTATTTTTGTTAAAGTGAGACTTTAGCTTTAACTAAAACTAATCCTGAAACTGAAACAAAGCATTTATGAAATAACTCAAACTACTAAAAACACTCTGCAAATGAATGAAACCTAAAACCCTGGTTAGTCGTCGACAGACCGGACGGACGGACGGACGGACGAGGCTGCGGGATGCCGCAGGTCCACAAAGTCAAAAGGCTGAAAGAGTTTTTGTCTTTTGACCACATGAATGTGATTCCAACTCAGCAGGTGGAGGTGACCTCAATTCCCTGCCAGGTGAGTGCAAACGACCTCATGCGTCAACCTGCGTCAGGTTTTTGACTTTGTGGGACTTGCTGCTGGATTACGCAATCCTGATCACGGATCCTTCCAAAGCAATCTTAAAGGGATCCTCGACTCATTGAAACATTTTCAGCAGGCAAAAGTTGAGATTTTGTCAAGAATGAATATATATTAACTTTGTAATTGTTCATGTTGAATGAATTAATTTGCTCGCCGTCATTTTCTCGCGGCTCTTTTACTGGATTTGGACTCATTTTGCAAGGCCTGCAGAATTGAGTTCAATTGCTATCAAAACGTGAAAGAAATGCGTTTGTGTTTCCAGGAAAGGGAAGAAGCCCCTCTTGACCTTGAGGACACATTTGACGGTGCGAGTCCACGCCATCCTAGGTAATCACCATTGTTGCACTGGTGACATTTTGTTTAGTACGATTCAGAATCCATTTGAAATATCCCAAAAGGGATTTTATTTCTATGATTTGCCATTGTTGTTTGTGTAGTGGGAACGCTGCTCATGTTGTACCTGATTTGGCCACTTAGGGGCAGTGTGGTTCTGATACAGTAAAATTGTCGCCACATGAGAGAGTAGAAGGAAAAAGTCACCATCAAATGATACAAGTTGATTTTTGCCGCGTAAGAAGATCGTAATGCTTGTTTACATTCCTCAAGTGTTTTGTCGAAATTGCCCTTCTTATGACGGATAAAAGTGCCACCCACGAGTAGCGCGCTAATTAGCATTAGCGAGTCAGGCTGGAGGACATCATGACGATGATTTGCTCATTTCTAAAACGAAGCTGAAATCGTCAATCAAATCAATTTGAATCGAATCACAGACCCAAAAATCGGAATGCAATCGCTCAAAGATGAACGTGCTTCTGTGACTCGATTGTTGTATGTGCAGAGGTGGGCGTGGTCATTGAGTGGAACTGCCGATTGACGGCAGCGTCCACCTTTTGGCGTGCAATTTGAGCCAACGGTTGATCACGGCAAAAATGTGCGGATGGAGAAGGCGTGCGTGTCGTGACCGCCATGAACGAAAGTCGTCCTGCCTCACTCGATGCTCAAAGGTGAGCGCTTCCATCCGTCGTCGATTCCAGACCACGCCCACCTCCGCGGATGTGACGAGTTGCACCTTGAAAAGTTGCAGGCTTCTATTTGAACCGCCAGCGTCGTTTGCTTGTTGACTTGAAGCGGCTGCTCACTTGACACGAAAAGTGAACGCGGCGAAGAAGATCGCAATTTTAGTAGTTTGACTTTTTTGGCCTTCTTGTCCACTTACTCCTTCAAATTTTCTTCTCAATCTAGTTTCTTTTTTTTTCTTCTTTCTTTCTTTTTGCCACTAACAGGAAATACCAGGCTAACTTTATCAGGACCACTTCCTGTCTGTGCACTGCTAACAACTGTGTGTGTGTGTGTGTCTGATGCACACACTTTGTGGTCACAAAACGGTTTGTGAACTTTTGCACGCGTCACGATGGATGACTTGGTCACGCGTGTTGGGAAAGGTCGAGTCACGCTCGACTCCCTCCGCGTTGTCGTTTGGAAAGTGACGACGTCGTCCGTCAGTCCGTTCAGCCCAAACGCTCGTCGAATCGTCCTCCACATTGTTGGGAGGGATTTAGTGTGCGTGTGGGGGAGTCAACTTGGAGTCAGAAAGGGCCACAAGGTCAGAGGTCAAGTTGCCTTCCCTAATATACAAAAAAAATATCAAGACACGAAGTTGGTCTCTTGAAAAAAGCCGATCAGATCTTTTTTTTTTTTTTTTTTTTTGATGATCTGCTAAACTTCATTTTGGAGGAGGATGTTGATTTTCAAGAATCAAACGCATAGTTGATCTTCTGCGAGTCAACGCGACAACGTGTCCGTTTGCAAGTGCGACACGTCGGATGTCTGCTGTCGGATGGTGACAATCCGTCTTTCTTGGCGTGGATGCACAAACGTGCAGAGCAGCTCAACTGCTCAATGGGCACAAGCGAGGGAGACGCAACAGGAAACGCGATCCCGCTTCTGAGCTGAGGGAGGAAAAAACAACAACGAGGCTGCAGCTTCTTAAAGGGGAAGACGCACAAAAATACAATTAGAATGAGTAGTCACCAAGTACAGTATGATAGCTGGTTATATACCAAGTGTCCTTTTCTTTATGTCTAGCTAGTACGGCGTGCAAAATATATATTTAATGTGGTCTTCAAATTTGATTTCAACCCTTAAAGTGTTTATTTATTGTTTATTATTATTTCATTGGACAAGAGTGTATTGATTTAGTGTTGAAGCAACTCTTGTAGGAGTTGACCAAAGTAAGCTCCGCCCACTTGATGTGCCGCAAAGACTTCTGGGATGTGATATTTGCTTTGATGACATTTTTTGATGCAGTTAATTGCAAATTTTCCGACATTTTCGGGCATCATTCCGACTTCCGATCAGGCCACTTATTGATCGTCGTGGTTTGGATGCGGAAACGCGATTTGCGTCCCAATTGATGTTTTGCAGAGAAGTTGTACAACAGCCACGGTCCGGAGCTGCGCCGCTCGCTCTTCTCGCTCAAGCAGCTGTTCCAGGTGAGGCCACGCCCACTCCCGTGACATCACGCTCCCATCACGGCATCATCGCTCGCTCGCCCCCCCCCCCCCCCCGCAGGATGACAAGGACCTGGTTCCCGAGTTCGTGGCGTCCGAGGGTTTGACGTGTTTGGTGAAAGTTGGAGCCGAGGCCGACCACAACTACCAGAATTACATCCTCAGAGGTGATGCTCGCACCTGTGCGCCGTTGCCGCGGCGACCGCATCCTCTTCACACGCTCGTTTTCAGCCCTCAGTCAGATCATGTTGTTCGTGGACGGCATGAACGGCGTGGTCAACCACAGCGAAACTCTGGAGTGGCTCTACACCCTGACAGGAAGTGAGGTCGGTCACGTGACGGCGTGCATCAGCGAGTTGGCCAAACCCAAACATTTGTTGCGCCGTGTGTCTTCAGTCTCGTCTGCTGGTCAAAACGTCCCTCAAGCTCCTCATCGTCTTTGTGGAATATCAAGAATCCAACAGCCCCGCCCTCATCGCCGCCGTCAACGCCGTCGACGCGCGCAGAGGTACGCACATGCCAAAAGTTGATTGGCTCGATTTCTCCATTTAGTTTTTGTGTTTTGAAATCCTGTCCAACGAAAGTCTACACCCCCCCGTTTGAATTGGAAGCCATTTGCGATGCTAACCATGAACGCGGAGCCGCCAACTGTCGCGCATGTTTGAGTGAACACGAGTGTAACGCTGATCAGAAGCTGAAGCGAGCAGGCCGGTCCAATGTTAGCCAACAACTTGAGGCTAACCTGGAATGACCTTCGTAGCAACTTGATGCGTGCTGCATGATGGCAAAATAAGAGGAAGATTTTTCACATGTTGTCATTTAAAAGCAGTTTTGAAAGCAAAGGCAAAAAAATGACAAATGAGCTTCTGAAAATGAAGATGCGAGAAAAAGATTTTGGAAACTTGAAGATGGTTGATTTGAATCTGGATTGAAAACTCATTTACACTTGAATGGCAGGTTTTCAATCTGATTTTACTGATAATTATACTCGAGCACAAAGGAAACAAAAACTTTTGAAATCCGATTTTTGATCCTACACGAATGCGTGTTTGTCGCAAGATCGGACGACAACGAGCGCGACTCGTTCTTGAAGAAGCACAAAATCCCGACGCCACTTTTGGCTCTCGTCGTACAAAAATCCGTTGGCGTTGCCCGTCCATAATGACAAAGTTGATGCGTTAGGCGTGCCGGCGTGGTCGTACGTGATGGACATCCTGCACGAGCGGACGGCCAGCGACGACGAGCTGCTGGTCTTCGCCATCACTTTGGTCAACAAGACGCTGGCGGCGCTCCCCGACCAGGATTCCTTTTACGACGTCGCCGACTGCCTGGAGAGTCTCGGCATGGAAGACGTGGTCGCCAGGAACCTCGCCGGCGCCGGCGCGCAGCCCCACCTCAAAACGCAGTTCCACGTATACGAGGTGACGCACGACCGCTTTTCATGCGCGCGTTCCTTTCAAAACGTCATTTTCAAAAAGTCACCAAATAATCATTTCAAAAAAATTCTTTACTTCATTTATAATCATTTGATTTCATCTTCCAAAATATTTTGTGACGACCTCTGGCGCCACCTGCAGACAGCCCTGCGACACGAGGACGGCGACATCTCGGACCCCGCCCCTCACCTGCGAAAAGAGCGTCGCAAGATGGCCGGCGGCGAGCAGGAGGTGCGCAGGCGTCGCCGCTCGTCCAACCAGAACGCGGCCGAGCCGACGGCGACGGCGTCCTCCGCCGGCTCCTCCCCCTGCGCGTCGTCCGGCGGCAGCCCCGCCCTCTCCGCCGCCTCCAGCCCCTCGGGATCCCTCCGGGGCTCGCCGACTCCTCCGTCTCCTGCCTCGGCCTCGGCCTCGCCCCCGCTCCATCGCCACGACGACCACGACGACAACGACGACAACGATGACAGCGACGCAAAGACGCCGCCCAGCCCGTAAGTGGCCGACGTCACGTCAAAATTGCCAAAATTCATCATAAACAAATACATGACTAACAGTGAAAATACAAACTGATTTGAAAATTATATCCAAAAAAATACATTTAAATGGAAATAAAAAGAACAAAAAAATGGATATACATAAATACATTTGTATTTCATTTTTGAATTAATTTCTTTTATATCAGCTTTTATTTTCAGTTGTAGTCATTTATTTGTTTATTTAGTCATTTTATTTAATTCAAAGTTTGTCAGTTTTGGTCTGGACTGCCAAGTTGAAGTTATTCAAATGAGGGGGCGGTCTTAAGCGTGTCTTGGGTTGGACTCTGAATGACGGGCACTTTGCAAAGGCGCAGTGAAATAAGAAAGAATTTGAAAATTATATCCAAAAACATAAATAGAAACTTGAAATAAAAAGAGCAAATAAAATGTATATAGTTGTATTTCATTTTTAAATTTTATTTTTTATATCCGTTTTTATTTTCACTTTTAGTCATTTATTTATTTTGAATTTTGGAAATGTTATTCAAATGAGGGGGTTGGACGCATGCTTAGGACCGCCCCCTCATTTGAATAACATTTCCACTTGCCAGTATGGACCAAAACTTCCAAAATTCAAACTAAATAAATGACTAAAAGTGAAAATAAAAACTGATATAAAAAAAATACAAATGTATTTGTGTAAATATATTTTTTGTTCTTTTTATTTCCATTTATATTTATTTTTATATAATTTTTGAATTCTATTTTTGACTTTGAGTGAAGGTCATGAATTTATTTAGAATTTTGGTCCTCCATAGTGGACCTGTTTGCCCTTTTCTTTTGGCACACGTGGCTTTGGTTCTCATTTTGATGACCGGTGTCCCTCCCACCCCTGCCCTGGCCCCGCCTCCTCCTCCTCCTCCTCCCTGCTCGGCGGCATCGGCAGCGCTCGCTCTTTCCTCAGCCACCACATGTCCTCTTTGGGTCTGAGCAGGAAGTCCAGGATCTTCTCCAAGGCCCAAAGCCAGGACACGCCCGCCGCCGCCGCCTCGCAGGATCCGCCCATTCCCTGCAGGTGCGCGCAGGCGCGCGCGTGCACAAGCGCAATACTAAAGGGGCCGCTAACGTGTCGGTGCGTGTGCGCAGGTCGCCTTCGGATCATCCCAGCGCCAACAAGACGTCTTTCAAGTGAGTCCCGGACGGCAAGTTGGGGGTGGGGCTATGTTGCCATGGCAACGTGGATGCCGAACTTCCCTGCGTTTCCAAGGTTGACTTGTTGTCGCGCGTTTGCTTGAAAAGGTTTTTGTCTTTCCTCACGCAGCGCCGACGAGGTTTTCCGCGGGTGAGTAACGCGCCTCTTTGCTCCCGCTAGCCCCGCCCACCCTCGACCCCCTCCTTCCTGGTTTGCGAGCTCATGGGTCACATGGTCGGCTGTTTGCCGGGCGTTGGTCTTGTGCGGTTTGGAGGAGGCGTGATGGCCACACGCTAATGTCATGCGTGTGCGCCCACGCACGCTTGTGTGTCTCTGCAGCCCAGATGAGCGTAACGAGAACGTGAACGTGGACGACAAGCCCGTTCTCAGGAGGTTTGAGTAAGTCCTGATGCATGCTGGGACATGCAACTTTGGGACTCCAACGCGTCTTTTGTCCGTCTGAGCGTCATTGGACAGATTTCCCTCGTTTATCGCGGGTGTTAAGGTACAAAAACTCAAATTAATGAATTAAAATTCAGTTGTTTGTTTTGGTATGAATTTTACTTTGATTATAAATGTTTTTTCATTCATCATGTTCTTTTTTTTTTTTTATTTACTTGAATGTACTTGTTATACAGCACAGTATATATTTGTTTCATTTACATTTTTTTTTAATGATTTTTAGTTTATTATGAATGGTTTGCATGTATTATACAGTGTAGTATATATTTCCAATCTCCGGAATGTAATATTTATGGAGCGACGGGACAAACGTCTCATCGAGACGAATCCGCTGATCGATACGGCCACGCAAAGACAAAAAAAACAAAAACAAACCATAAAGCACGCTGAAAGATGAACGGCGATAAACGAGGAAACCTGCATTTTGTTTGTGCGTGCGTGTTGCCTCGCCGGCCAGTGTTGGTGTTTCGCCGTGAAATGAGGGCTGGTCTAATTGCTGGTGTGGGTTGGTTGATAACAAAGTGATTTGAAATGGACCAATCAAGCGACGTCTTTTCCACTGTCCCGCCTCCTCCCCTCAATTGTTTGCAGTTTTCACGACAACATTTCAAACCTCGAAGGGATGAAAATGGAAACGAGACGCTTGTCAGTCAATTTGATGGGAGGAGCCTTTGAAGAGTTGAAGGGCGGAGCCTGTTGCCCTGGTCATGACATCGTTTCCCGCTTTTAACATTTGACTCCGCCTCCTCAGAGACACCTTCCTGCGCAGTTTGGTGGCCAGCCAATGGGAGAAGAAGAGGCGGAGTCAACACCTGAGCCGCTCCAAGCTGTCCTCGTCTGATGATGTCATCACACAGGGACCCGCGGCAAATGAGGACGAGGACACCAATGGGGGACTTCCTGCCAATGGTACTTTTCACAATAAAAGCCCCTTAACGCCTATTTCATTCAATTGATACATTCATTTTTGTATTTTTATTTTTTGACTCTTTTTCTTTGCATTTATATTTATATTTATTTATTTTTGATCCTCCATAATAACAATTCCTTTTTGTGTGGCTGTTTTTTTTTTTTTTTTTAAATCCAGGTGTGCCGTGCCCCCCCCAGCGCCAGCCAGGTGAGCGTGCGCAGTCGGCCTCGGGTGCCGTGTCCAGCAGGAAGTCGAGCGTGTCACGTGACGTGCGTCCAGGTGGCGTCCAGCGTCAAGTCAGCACGCTGTCCAACGACAGGAAGTTCCTTCTGGACATGCTCTTCTCCAAGGCCTCGGCCCCCGGGGCCCCCGCGGCCCCTTCCGCCACCGCACCCAGCCCCGACAACGGCGGCGCCGGGGAAGATGATCACTTCCTGCCTGGTGAGGGAGGCCACGTCTCAAACGGTGACGGCAAGTTGACTTTTTTGTGGCTGGAAGTGGACGACTCGAAGGCGCTTCTTGCCTGACGCTAAACGCAAAGACGGCTTGCGAAAACGCCACAACTAACGATTCATTACATTTTTTTCAATTAATTGATGAACTGGACGGAAAAACGGGACATCGTGAAATTGACGATTCCGTGACCAGAACGTGTCACAAATTGGAGTTGACCATTTAAAATGGGAAATGGAAGAAAAAAAATCTATCCCCAGATCGAAAATACTGATCTACTTACGAGTGATTATTAATTAGTTTCTTTCTGCAAATGCATGAATAAATAAACGCTCCAAAGTCCTGACGCCCTTTTGACGTTTTTCAATCCCAAGACTTTTTTGACATCTTGCGTTTCTCGGCATGCCAACCGATCCGTTTACAGGATCCAAATTGGAGAAGACACGGCTTGAATCGGCAGAATTTCGCCATGTGAAGAGCGCGTTGACGGCCATCTTTGTTTTTCCCTCTCAGGCGACGGCGAGGCGGCAGTTCCGCGGGTGCTGCGACGTCTGTCCAGCTTCCAAGCGCGCTCGCTGGAGTCGGCCGCTCCCAGCGAGAGCAGCGCCTCCCGCAGGGCCGAGCTGGAAGGCCTGGAAGGCTCCGCCCAGGTGGCGCTGGCGAGGCTGGCCGAAGAGCAGCAGGTCAGAACGGGTTTTTTTTCTTACTTTTCACAATTTTTTTTGGTCTGAAATTCCTAACTTTTTTTTTTTTTGTGGCCCTCTGCTGGTCAAAGCGCTACTGACGGAGTAACACAAGAACGCTGCCGATTGGCTGCTGTTGTTGTTTGTGGGCGTGTCTAATGGATATTTGCATTGGCGTGTCCAGAAGCGTTGCGTGCGCCAGCAGAGCAGCGTGGACGTGGAGGGTCCCGCCCAGCGGCTGGAGAGCACCCAGATGACCCCGCTGGGGCCCGGCGGCGGTCCCGGGGACGCGTGGGACCGCCTCCAGCCCAGCGGCGCCAGCCTCCGCATCAAAGACTTGGACTTCTCGGACCTGCTGGACGAGGAGGACGTCGACGTTCTGGACATGGACACGTCGGACTCTGCCTCTTCCTGCTCTTCTGCGCCGGCCCCCTTAGGGGGGGCTCCTCCCCCTCCTCCTCCCCTCCCTGGTGGCCTGGCTCCTCCCCCTCCTCCTCCCCTCCCTGGCAGCTTGGCTCCTCCTCCACCTCCGCCCCTCCCTGGCAGCCTTGCTCCTCCCCCTCCTCCTCCCCTCCCCGGCGGTCCGGCTCCTCCCCCTCCTCCTCCCCTCCCTGGCAGCTTGGCTCCTCCTCCCCCTCCGCCTCCTCCCTCATCTGGCGCGCCATCCCCGTTGGTGGGTAAGAAGAAGAAGACGGTGAAGTTGTTCTGGCGCGAACTGAAGCCGACGTCGGCGCCGTCCAAGTGTCGCTTTGGGCGGGGCACGGTGTGGGCGTCGCTGGACACGGTGCAAGTGGACACGGGGCGGCTGGAGCACCTGTTTGAGTCCAGAGCCAAAGAGATGCCCATTGTCAAGGTGAGCTCGGATGTCGAGTTGGTCTTCAATGCGAGACGTGGAAGGAACTCGAATGATCCAAAATGGAATTCATGGGTCAATTTCATCCAATTTTCTGGCTTGTTTCATGCAAAAAAATGATTATTTTGATTTTTTTGCACCGAAATACGCATTTCTTGACTGAAAGTTGAGTCAAATTGACCCAAGTTGAGGATCGTCCGTTCTTTGGCCCTTACTTGGCTTATTATTTTTTTCGAGTGAAGGGATGGAGACGATATCGAACGATGAAAGTTGTTTTTCCTCTTTCTGACCTGAAATGTGATTTGAAGTGGATTTAGTTAGATCTGAAGCGGAATCAGGCCATTTGAAAGTGACGTCATCTGGCAGCAGCCAATAGAAGATGATGTCGCTGCAATGCTGGTTTTGGAATATTGCGCACTCAACTCAACTTGATTTCGAAAGCGCTTTAAGAACATGAATTGCTGTACATGAACATCAAGATCACTTTTGCAGGAACAAAGCAAACATTTTGAAGTGCAAATACATTTTACGTCAGTAAATAAATAAGAAGTAGATGAGTGAATCAAGAGATAAATAAATAAGTAGACGAAACATCAAACTCACCACAAAACACCAGGAACAAGTCTCATGGTGCAAGTCATATTTTTTTTCTTTCAGCCTAAACTAATAAAAAAAAAAAAACACTAATAACAGAACCACCCTGAAAACTCATGAAAACAAACTCCCTTTAAAAAAACGAAATTAAAAAGTAACCAAAACGCCCAAACTCTCGTAATTGTCCTCTTGAGATCTTCCTGATGGAAAAGTTTCTGGGCTTGGTTTTGTCACCATGTGGGTGGCAGGTGGCGTCTGCTTGGTGATGGATTTCACTTTGTTTCATCTTTCTTCCCTTTGATCTTTCATCTGGTCTCCTGACCTTCTGAACTTCACCACTCTGGCGAGACTCTCAAGTAGCCGCTTAAGGTAGGACACTTTTTTTTGTGGAGGTTTCAGGTGAATTCATCAGCGCGAATTCATTTAAAAAAAAAAAAAAAAAGATGAGGTCTGTCCCAAGTTCCTTTCTTCTTCTTTGGCTTTCCTTCCCACCACTTTGCTCTGAAAAGTGCAAAGCGACTTTTGCGTTGTGTCGCCGTCTCCAATTTGTGACTCATCGTCATCGTTTGTTTGTCAGAAAGCGGCGGAGACCAAGAAGTCCGAGATCCTGGTCCTGGACTCCAAGCGGTCCAACGCCATCAACATCGGGATGACGGTCCTGCCCGCCGTTCACGTCATCAAGGCCGCCATCCTCAACTTCGACGAGTTTGCCATCAGCAAGGAGGGCATCGAGGTACGCTCGCCGATTTGCCGGCACCGGAACCCGTTCCACGACGATGATCGGAACTCGACTCGAGCCGACTTGCCTTCGTCCGTCCGTCCGTCCGTCCGTCCGACCGACCGACTTTGGAAAGTCAACGCAAATCAACTTCAAATGCTCTTACAAGGTTTTTTGGAATTAATTCAAAAAACCATTTTGTTCACGGAATCAAATAAAAAGCAAAATGGAAACTTACTATACAGTAATTATAGCAAAAATGTCCTATTTGGATTGAAAATATGTCATACAGAAATGACGACGTCTTGCGGCAGCCAATAGAAAAGCACCAAAAGATTTCAATTAAAAAAAAAAAGAATACTGAAACTAAAACTAAGCATTTATTAAAAAACAAAAACAAAACTAACAAAACCAGCCGGAAAACTAATTCAAACTAAACTTAAAAAAACAAAATAAAAGCTAACTTAAATGAAAAGTACCTAAACGATAATAACCCTGCAATGAACAACAAACTCATCAGCTTGTTGACGTTTTTCCAGATCCAAAAACTTTTGGACGTTTTGCACTTTTCATGTTTTTCTAAATGAAAGCTGCAAACAATTTCTTTTTTTTTTTTTTTTTTCTGGCTCCGTTTTGTGCTGATTTGAAAGGAGGCCGATGGAGTCCCAATCATGCCAAAACCCGGTGAACACAAAAATCCTGATCCACGTGCACAAAACGGGATCTGCGTCCACAAAGAACAAGTGCAGAAAAATGTTTTGCGTACATAAAAAGCAATTGTACGACTCGGCATAAAAGTCATGTGACTTTTGTCAGTGATCTTCTGCCGAAAACCGCGCAAAGCCAGTAAACTGGACAGCAGGGGGCACTGTTGAATCGGCGCCATATTGAGAGAGTTTGGCCAACTCGTTGAAGAACGACTGCGCTGTGATTGGTCAACTGCTTTTTAAAGGAAAAAGAATATTTGATTTTTGTTTTTCCAATTTTGAACAAATTTTCCCGTAAATTTTCCTTGATTTAAGGCAAACTCATTTACTTTTATGCCGTTTTTATTTTTTGGGGGGGAAAAACTGAATGCAAATAGTAGTTAGTGAAATAGTACAGTGACATTTGTCAAAGAATAAAATGAATGTTGATTGCTATAAAATTACTAAATAAAAAAAGTTCCAAAATTTTAAAAATGACCAAAACCAGGAAGAAATACTGAAAATTTCACGATAAAAATTCAAAGAATTAAAAAAAAAAAGCTAGTTTATTTTAGTTTCTATTTCCATTGTATTTTTTGCATTGATGATCTGAAAGTGTTTGAAAATGGAGAAAAAGTTGTGACGAATTGACCATGCAAAGGAGGTCCGTGTTGTTGTTGTTTTTGTTTGTTTTCGGAGCAGAAGATCCTGACGATGACGCCGACGGAGGAGGAGAAGCGGAAGATCCAGGAGGCGCAGCTGGCCAATCCGGACGTTCCGCTGGGGCCGGCCGAGCGCTTCCTGTCCGGCCTGGCCTCCGTCAGCGCCTTGACCCCCCGCCTGCAGCTTTGGTCCTTCAAGCTCAACTACGACACTCTGGAGAAGGTCTCGCTCGCTCGCCCGCAACTTGGGTCCTTCACTTAACCGTTTGAAAAAAAAAAAAAAAAAAAAAAAAAAGATCTACGTATGACTGGAATAAGCCGAGACTTTTGAGGTGGCGAGGCGGCCATCTTGCTCCTCCCAAGAAACATTTACAGGATCCAAATTGGACAACATTTCATCGTTGATGCTAATTCTGAAACATAAACAAGAGGACTTGACACATTTTGCAACTTGCCTTAAATAAAAACTTGTAGTTTTGTTTTAAATGAAAGAATTATCAGTGTAATTTATGACGTTATATCTTTCATATATATTATAGAATTGTTTTCCTTAAATAGTGAGCATCTCGGCAGTTTTGCTCCATAAATTGGGGCTAAAACAGCCAAAGTGTGACAACAAAAACGTTTTGAAGTTGCTAATATGAGTTTGCCAGCCGTGCCTGCTACAGTTGATCCAGTGGTAGTAGCAAGATGAACAGCTCGCACGGGCACTTGTATATACGGGTCGGTGGGTGCCTTTTTGCCGCCCAACTTGGTTTGCGATTGTTGCGCAACGCAAGCCAGGAAGTAGCGCCGTTGACGTTTTTCTATGTTGTCATGCGTGTCAGGAGATCGCGGAGCCGCTGTTTGACCTGAAATTGGCCATGGAGCAGCTGTCGGCCAATCAGACCTTCAGGAGGATCCTGGCCACGCTGCTCGCCATCGGAAACTTCCTCAACGGCTCCCACGTCAGCAAGGTCGCACGTTTTGACCCGACTTGACGCCGTCTGACGTGCGTGCGTGCGTGCAGGCCGCGGGCTTCGAGCTGGCCTACCTGGAGAAGGTGACGGAGGTGAAGGACACGGTCCAGCGGCAGTCTCTGCTCCATCACACCTGCAACTTGATCACGGAAAATCACCCGCAATCCTCCGACGTGTACTCGGAGATCCCGGCCGTCACACGCTCCGCAAAGGTGCCTCGTCGTTCGCTTCTTTCCTCATATCCAAACTTCAACATACAGTGGCATGAAAAAGTATCTGAACCTTTTGGAATTTCTCACATTTCTGCCTAAAATCACCATCAAACGTGATCTGATCTTTGTCAAAATCACACAGATGAAACAAGTGTCTGCTTTAACTAAAACCACCCAAACATTTACAGGTTTTCATATTTTAACAAGGATAGCATGCAAACAATGACAGAAGGGGGAGGAATAAGTAATTGAACCCTCTGCCTAAGGATACTTAAAGAGCAATTGAAACCAATTTTTACCAAACAATTTAAGTCAGGTGTGTGCCCAATCACTGATGAGTGGCTTAAAGCTGCCCTGCCCACTATAAAACACACACCTGGTTAGAATTGTCTTGATGAGAAGCATTGTCTGATGTGCACCATGACTCACTCAAAAGAGCTGTCGGAAGACCTGCGATCAAGAATTGTTGGTTTGTATAAAACTGGCAAAGGATACAAAACCATCTCTAAAAGTCTGGATGTTCATCAATCGACAGTCAGAGAAGTTGTGTACAAATGGAGAGAGTTTGGCACTGTTACTTCTCTCCCAAAGAGTGGCCGCCCACCAAAGATGACGCCAAGAGTTCAGCGCAGACCACTCAGAGAGGTAAAAAAGAACCCTAGAGTGTCTGCTAAAGACTTACAGAAATCACTGGCACAGTCCAATATCGCTGTGCATGCATCAACTATATGTAAAACATTGGCCAAGAATGGTGTTCATGGGAGGACTCCACGGAGGAAGCCACTTCTGTCTAAAAAAACATTGTAGCTCATTTAATGTTCGCAAAAAGGCACTTGGGCACTCTACAGAAGTTTTGGCAAAATATTTTGTGGACTGATGAAGCCAAAGTTGAATTGTTTGGGAGGAACACACAACGTCATGTGTGGAGGAAAAATGGAACAGCTCACCAACATCAACACCTCATCCCCACCGTGAAGCATGGTGGAGGGTGCATCATGGTTTGGGGCTGTTTTGCTTCCTCAGGGCCTGGACAACTTGCAATCATTCATGGAAAAATGAATTCAAAAGTTTATCAGGATGTTTTGCAGGAAAACCTGAGGCCGTCTGTCAGACAGTTGAAGCTAAAAAGAGGATGGATGCTGCAACAAGACAATGATCCAAAACACAGAAGCAAATCGACTTCAAAATGGTTTCAGAAGAACAAAATACACGTTCTGGAGTGGCCAAGTCAAAGTCCAGACTTGAACCCCATTGAGATGCTGTGGCATGACCTCAAGACAGCGATTCATGCCAGACATCCCAGGAATCTGACTGAACTACAGCAGTTTTGTAAAGAAGAATGGGCCAAGATCAGTCCTGATCGATGTGCCAGACTGATCTGCAGCTACAGGAAGCGTCCGGTTGAAGTTATTGCTGCCAAAGGGGGGCCACAAAATATTAAATGTGATGGTTCAGTTACTTATTCTTCCCCCCTTCTGTCATTGTTTGCATGCTATCCTTGTTAAAATATGAAAACCTGTAAATGTTTGGGTGGTTTTAGTTAAAGCAGACACTGTTGTTTCATCTGTGTGATTTTGACAAAGATCAGATCACGTTTGATGGTGATTTTAGGCAGAAATGTGAGAAATTCCAAAAGGTTCAGATACTTTTTCATGCCACTGTACGATATTATCGTCACAATATGAGAGTGAGTATGTCAGCTCTCTCCTTTCTTTTTTTCACTTCCTCTCATTTGGGATCTGTCACTTTCATTGAACGTCTTTTTTCTTTTTCTTCTTTTTCATTTCATGTCATCTCTCATTTGTCGTCTTTATTCCTTCTTTTATGAATGTATCTTTTTCCATTCTATTTTCTTTCATTTCTCTTATTTCCTTGTACTTAATGTTTTTTTTCATTCTATTTTTCTTGTTCTTCATCTTTTTTTCTTCTGTTTTTTCTTTCATTTCTCTTTAACCTGAATGTATGTTGTTTTTTTTCTTGTCTTGACAACAATCAATCGGTCGCCGATTTTCCCCGTCCGGTCTCGTCCGCACGCGGCATCTGTTGGCGTCTGTTGGTGTTTTTGTCCCCTAAAAGGTGGACTTTGAGCTTCTGGCGGAGAATCTGGTCCAGCTGGAGAGACGCTGCAAAGCGTCGTGGGAAAACCTGAAGGTGGTCTCCAAGCACGAGACCAAAAGCGCCCTGAAGAACAAGATGGCCGACTTCCTGAAGGACTGCACGCAGCGGATCGTCATCCTCAAGGTGGTCCACAGGCGAGTCATCAACAGGTGCGACATTGCTAACAATGAGAAACGTGCGGAAGAGTCAACGCTGCGAAATCCTCGACCGCGTCGGCTGTCGACCCCATATTATTATTATTATTATTATTATTATCATAATTTTCTTTGGAGTTAGTTTTAATGTGGTTTCAGGGTGCTTCTGTTAGTTTATTTTAGTTGTTTTAAATGCTTCCATTTAGTTTTTTGTTTTTTTTGAAAGTATATTCCTCCATCATGGGAGCGACGTCATCTTTTGATGCTTTTCTATTGGCTGCTGCTAGATGACATCACTTCCATGTGACACACTTTCAAGTGTGCTTATTCTGGTGGTTCAATTCAAATCACATTTCAAATCATCCCCAAAAATGAAAATGAGGGACGTTTTTGCTATCATTATAGTTTTGTAAACATCAAAGGTAGTTTCAGGTTGTTGTTGTTGTTTTTTTTTTAAGGAATACTTTTTAAAAAAGCAACAAAACATTTGATCAATAATTAATGTGGTAACTTCATGACTTTTCACGTACAATGAGTACCTTTCAATGATGACATCACTTGTGCTAACAACCAATCAAGGCTCAGTTTATTGACCAAAGCCAGAAACCAGGTGAGCCGTGACCTGCTTCCTTAGCACAGGTGATGATGTCATCATCATCTTCGGTCCACAGCAAGTAGAAAAATGACTTTTGAAAAATACTGAAGGTATCACATTCATTCTGGACAAAATATTCACTTTTCACTGCTGAAAATGTGTTCAATGAGCATTTAATTTTGTTACCAAAATAGTTTCAGTGAACTAAAATAACCTTCCGTCCGTCTCTTTGCACATTTCCTGCTCGCCTGTAGCGGGCAAAAAAAATAATTTGCCTGGATGAGAATTCCTCGTCACCCAAAAGACAAAATTGTGCCTACCTGTTTTCTTTTCATTTGTTTTCAGTTGATGTTTGATGTTGCCATCTGCAAATTCAATATCGTGTGCTTTTTGTTTTTGTTTTGAATGGATCTCTCATTGAAATTGGATTTGTGGACGAGCCCAACTGGAATCGCAGTTGACAATTAGCATGAGCTAAAAGCTCAATCAGCAGCACGTCGTCATGTGGACGACCGCTAACGTTAGCATCCCGTCAGGTTCCACTCGTTCCTGCTGTTCCTGGGCCAGCCGGCGGCGTCGGCGCGCGACACCAAAGCGACCGCCTTCTGCCGCGTCATCAGCGAGTTCGCGCTGGAGTACCGCACCACGCGCGAGAGGGCGCTGGCGCTCAAGCGCAAGCGGGACAAACACCGGGAGAGGACCAAGACGCGAGGAAAGATGATCACCGAGGTGAGCGCGTGGGCCGGCGTGAGCGAGCGTTGCTAACATGCTAACGCGCGTCTCGCCGCAGACGGAGAAGTTCTCGGGGGCGGTGCCTTGCTCCGACATCACCGCCCCCGTCTCGGCGGCGCTGGAGGCGGAGTCCGAGCGGGAGGCGGAGCACCACAACATGACGCAGATGCTGACGGACGAGCGAGCGCCGCCGAGACGCTCGCGCACCGCCCGCAGTGAGAACGCGTCGGCCGCTCGTCGACACGCTAAGCAAACAAATCAAACGAATCTGTGTGTCGATTCCAAAACTATGCAAAATGGCATTGATGAGTACTGATTGATACCTGCCTTAGTTGGAGACGTCGATACTGGCGGAGGCTGCCCTCTTGTGGCCACTTTACCATCCATCAGGAACGGCAAATGAGAATGATTGAAAAATTGATATTTATTTTATCCCATTTGAAAAAATCATATGAAAGTCTTTCTTCAACATTAACTGTCATTATTTTTTTATTTTTTTAATGCATCCAAAGTACAAGTGAAAAAAAAAAAAAAGTGCAAGAAAATCCCAACGAAATGACTGCAATGTTGAAGGAACTCTTCCAAAATGGTGGCTCATATTGCAGTTGTGTCAAAGTAGTTTTTTTGTCTTAAGTTTGATGCTAATCTGTCATTTTCTGGAGAAAAAACTCTCCAGCTGCAATTTTGGAATCTGCTTCACACAAAAAAAAAAAAAAAAAAAAAAAAAAAAGTTCCTTCAGTTTCAATTCTTGACTTGTTACTGAAATTGAATCTCGTTGAGCTGAACTTGTGTTGTTGCGTCAAGTTTGACTTTTCTTGCTTTTCCCGTTTTTTTGCGCGCGTCAGGTTCGGCGGGTCCGAGTCCGAGTCCGTCCGCCCGCTGGCGGTCTTCGTCGCCGCAGGACGAAGACGACATCATGGAACGTCTGGTCAAGTCGGTCACCCGCAACCCGTCGGATCGGACGTCCAGTCCCAAAAGCCGCAAGCGCTCCCGACTCAACAGGAAGTCCAGTAAGCCGTCAAACGTCCGTCCGTCCGTCTGTCAAGGTCAGCGTGCGTGTTGACGGCACATCATGCGGCGTTGCGCTCAAAACACGCTAATCGGCGCTCAGCTGATTGCGATCGTCGCGCTTGGCGAGTTGGCGCCGGCTTCGCTCTGTTTGCCGACAAACGTCGTCACGCAACTTCTCGGATCTCAACTCGGAAACGGATGAGCCAGTTGAACTTTGCCAGCAAGATCGATTCTGACACCATTTGGGAGTTGACAAACTGCAGAAATTCATCTTGAAGCGCTCGCGCTGATTCGTTTGCCGCCGACCTTTTTCTTAGGTCGGACCGGACCGGATCAGGCGTCGTTTAGGGCGGGACCAAACAATAAGCGCTGATGGCGGGAGAGGAGAAACAAACAAACAAACCAATGTAACAGACGAACGGACGCTGCAAAAGTCCAAAGCGAATGAAAACTATTGTTACTCTGCCGCGCATTAGCGTTAGCATGCTAACGTTTGGAGCTTGTGCTGATGTGTGTGCGTGTGCGTGTGCGTGTGCAGTGAGGAGGACGCTGAAGAGCGGCGTGAGCGCGGACGTCATTCAGGCTTTGGGACTGGACAAGAGCGACCACGTCTGACCACGACGACGATGACAACGACGACCGGCCGGATGGCAAACTTGCAAACTTGCAAACTTGCAAACTTGACAAGGCAGCATTAGAAATGCAAATTTTGTGTCACTTCACCATCACAAGCATGTCTTCAAAATATTTCACACCACCGCACACACATTACTTGTGCGCACGTGCATGAATCAACAACCACTTTTTTTTTCTTTTTTTTTGCACACTTGCTCTCATTTTGACTTGATGTTTTTTTTCCCTACTTTTCACCTTTTAAAGGTCCAATCTGCCGGTTTCTTTCACTCAGGAAAATGCACTTTTTAAATACAGGATTTAAACAAACTACTTCTCAGTTTTTGTTAATGTTTTGTGGAAATTTCGTCCCCGTTTGGGACACGCTTTGCGATTGGCTGGAGGGTTGTAAACTGAAACGTCCCGCTGTTTACAAAACAAACACAAAATGACCAAATACAGGCTGGGGGGCTTTAGGACAAAATCAGCACCAGAAATGAAGACAAGCCATGATCTGTACATTGACAAGTAGTTTGTTTGTTTGTTTGTTTAAATCGTGTATTTCCAAAGTGCCTTTTCCAGAGTCAAAGCGGCAGTTTGGGCCTTTAAGGAATTTCAAATATTCTTGTGCAGGTTTTTAATATTTTGAACGGAAATGAAAGTTTATTTTTGTCAGTTGTTCATGCAAAAATGACAATAAATGAATTTTGGAATATGTTTGCATGTGCGAATCATTGGTGAGACTAACACACATGAAATGATTTTTGTTATTTAATAATAATGTTGTTACAGGCAACGCCAAAAATCATGACCAAAAATAAAAGTGCATTCTACACAAACCTTCCAAAAGCAGAATTGAAATGATTGAGAATACAAAATTCAGAGTTTCTATGTTGATCTTGATGTCAATATTGATTTGATAGCTTTGAAAACATGATTTCACTGAGTTTGCGTCAACGTTTTTCAAAAAGTTGCAAAAGCAAAATGAACACTGCGACGGTAAACAAAAACCACATCTGTCATCAGAACCGGACTCGCTGCTTTGCAAATGTTTGACGTTTTGGTCGTAGGCGGACAAGTTGAATTTGCAAATCTGCTTTTTCGACGTCAAACTTGAATTTGACCTCAACCTCTGCAAACCTCCAAATTATGAAGTGACTCCCATGTTGACGAAAATGAATTCAAGTTTGTGTTCATAATTTAGTCATCTGATTGTATTTTAATTTGAGTCGACTAAATGGAAGTTGAGTCGATTTCCTTAATTTGTAACTAGTTTAAAATGCAAGACACATTTCATGTCTTTATTGTTTCAATCAAACAAGTTGAAGTACAAATGAGAGTTTTCACCAAAGTAAAAATTGCTTGAGATGAATCTTCCAGCTGCACAATGAATGTCAACAAGTTTGAACGTTAACGCGGTTGACTTTTCGCTCTCTCGCTGTCGTACGTACGGATTTATGTTTTGTTTTGTTTTTTATACTAATTTACGTATATAAAATTGATGAAGGTTTGAACATTGAGAATGTTTAAACAAGAGAGAAATGAAAAACGCCGTAGTCCAACTATGCCCAGCGGTGAGGTTTTTTTTTGTTTTTTTTGTTTTTTTTTAATATATATATATCACTCACTCACCCACACAAGCTTATGACGTAAGCCACACCTGGTCTGGTCTCCCAGGCGGAGAAGCGAAGCCAAGCCAACCGGCACCGAAGGCAACTGACGGTTCGACTCGTCCACCTGGAGTCCAGCGGTGACGGTTTTGGCGCCCGACGGAGTTCCAGTGTGACGTCAGTGGGTGCGGAGGACGCGGCGGGCTCACGTGACTCGTCGGCCCCGCCCCCACCTCTGCTCACCGGTGGCTCGCGTTTATAAGCGACGGCGGCGGCGCCGAGACGCCCGGACGCGGCGGGAACATCAACATGCCTGCTCTCGCGCGCCTCACGGCGCTGCTGCTGCTGCTGTTGGTCGCCGGCACCGGCACCGGCACCGGAACCGCCGACGAAGATGGGAAGCGCGGCCACGACGGCGGCGGCGGCGGCGGCGGGTACCGGGTGGTCCAGTGGGAGTGGACGTACGTGCAGACGCCTTACGTCATCGCCGTGTGGCTGCTGGTGGCCAGCGTGGCCAAGATCCGTAAGTACTTGCGTGACGTCACGCTGACACGGTCCGAATCAAGCCAACTTGTTGCTCGGGCTGAAGTGAAAAGCGATGAGTCATGTTTCGTGTCTTTGGGCTTGTTGCGGTGCTGGCCACTTGATTAGGTACACCATCTTCCGAAACGGGTCAATGATCACGTGAGCACGCATCCAAAAAATACACAAAAGGCGGAATTTGTCTGATGCGGGCTCAAACAGATTGACGGATTTGTTGTTGAAAAACTTGTCATACATTAACATATCGCGCGCACTTTTGTGACTATAAGAAGTCGATATTCAGTATTCCAAATATTGATAAATATTGAGAGGCTTCATTGACACCTCGCTTTTGCGGGCGTGTGTCTCACATCACGTGACTCACGTTTGCGTTCAAAAAAAGATATATATATATATATATGTGTATATGTGTATATATTGGCGGCACGGTAGTCGAGTGGTTAGCACGTCCGCTTCCCAGTTCTGAGGTCTCCGGTTCGAGTCCAGGCTCGGACCTTCCTGGGTGGAGTTTGCATGTTCTCCCCGTGCCCGCGTGGGTCTTCTCCGGGTACTCCGGTCTCCTCCCACATTCCAAAGACATGCATGGCAGGTTCATTGGGCGCTCCCAATTGTCCCGTCGGTGTGCTTGTGAGTGTGGATGGTTGTTCGTCTCTGTGTGCCCTGCGATTGGCTGCCAACCAGTCCAGGGTGTCCCTCGCCTACTGCCCAGCACCAGCTGAGATAGGCGCCAGCAGCCCCCGCGACCCTTGTGAGGAATAAGCGGTCAAGAAAATGGATGGATGGATGTGTATATATACGGCAATGACAGCGATCTTGAATGCGATGATAATGCGGGCGACGCTTGGCAGTGTTCCACCTGTCGCAGCGCTTCACGACGGTGGTCCCGGAGAGCTGCCTGCTGATCCTGCTGGGCCTGGCGCTGGGCGGTCTGGTTCTGCTGGCCAACGAGAAGCAGCTGTACCAGCTGGAGCCCGCCCTCTTCTTCCTCTTCCTGCTGCCCACCATCGTGGGCGACGCCGGCTACTTCATGCCGGCGCGCCTCTTCTTCGACAACCTGGGCGCCATCCTGACGTACGCCGTGGCCGGGACGCTGTGGAACGCTTTCGGCACCGGATTGGCGCTTCACGCCGCCAAGCTGATGGGGCTGATCGGTCAGACGCCGCCGCCGTCTCGCCGTCTCGCCGCCGCCGTCTCGCGCTCATCTCCGTGTTTCTGTTGTCAGACGAGCGCGTGCAGGCGGGCCTGATGGACTTCCTGCTGTTCGGAGCGCTGATCTCGGCCGTGGACCCGGTGGCCGTGTTGGCCGTCTTCGAGGAGGTTCACGTCAACGACATGCTCTTCATCATCGTCTTCGGGGAGTCGCTGCTCAACGACGCCGTCACCGTGGTGAGGACACGCGCACGCTCGCGGCCGTTTGTCACATGCAAACGTTTCCAGTTGATTGTTTGACGTCGCTGCCTTGTTGTGCACAACTTGCCCCGCCCATTTGGCGTTTGTAACTCGCGCAACCAACCAATATGAAATGAGCGGTTTTTGGGTTTTCCTGGCTGGCTTTCCTGTGTGACAGGTCAAAGGTCTTGCTTCCCATCATCAGACTTTGCTGGCTTGAGGACAACCGTGCAAAAGTGTCTCAAATGGTTTTGCCGCAAGTTTGCCAGCCGACGTTGTCGTGCATGCAAGCAACTGCCACCGCACTGGCGTGGCTTTGGAATCAGGACTTGTGAGGACCTCGGCAGACATATTGCCGGTCCAAGCAACGGCAGAAGGTCTGCTGCATGCGAGGGAGGCGTCCAGGAGAAAGCGGAAGCAGAAGCAGCTGAGGATTCCGGAGCAACCGTGACCTTTCCGTCGCCAGCCTTAAATCCCGGTGACCATGGAAGAGGGCCAGGAATGCACGTGGAGCGACCTGGACCGTGACATTCTGATGGACGCTTTGTTCATTTCAACATTCGTCCACAGCCGACGTATTTATTAGTTCTTGGAAGAACTTGACCACCTCCCTGCTGGGAAGAGCAAATCCATCTTTTCCTTATTTGGAAGTGCTTTGCTTCACACAGAAATCTGTGAAGCGTCCCAGAAAACACTTGATGAGGTCCTCGCGCAGATGAGATCAGGTTTCAAGGAAGTCTTAACCTTGCAGACGCAAATCCTTTTGTCTTAGCAAAAGTCAAACCTTGTCAATGCAGTCTGAGCTGCATGCGGTTTGAATCCATCTCATGTGAGGTCATTCGCTTCCAAATGAGACACAATCTATCCAGAGTTTCATTTCAACAGGTAAAGATCTTGTCCCGGTGGTCTGGATGACCTAATGGTGACTCGGACGTTCCAGTCCTCGGGAGTCTCCAGTGGACACGAAGACACGAGCGGAGAGACGTCTCAGCGAGGTCTCCAAGACCTGCTAAAGACCAAGTAGACTGACCACATCGCAGGGACGTCGCCTGCAAGTAGACGTCAACGAGGCAACATTTGCGCCCACGTGACCGCGTCACATAAATGTGGCGGTGACTGACTTCAGAGACGAAAAGGTCCCTGCGAGACGTTGCCCCCGTCAGCGCGCAAGTCCTGGTTTGCCCAGAGAGGCCTCGAGGCTGATTCCAAACTAGTCAACATGGACGATAGAGTCTTCATCTGTTTTTTGTGTCCCACATTGTCGTTGTGGTTTCCCTCCGATGGCCGTCAGTTTTTGACACTCGTCCAACCTTTCTCTATGGATGGCAGTCTGGCTGTTGACGAAGCAGACCTCCTTGAACGGGAGGACCAGCGCCTCCGTCTGCCAATCCCGGGACACTGTCCTGCATTTCCGCACCATTGAACACTTTCATCGGCGGCGGGGCGTTTAACGATTAAACTTTTGAGCAGATTAGCTGCCCGCCCGTCGCTAATCCTCATCAGAACTCGGAATATGAGCTAAGCCCACCAACAAGTGGACCAGAGTGACCTGACCCACACTCGCTTATGTCAAGAACCGCCACGAAACACGCCCGTCCTGTCAGTCACAACGGCTGTCAATCACTCACCCGTCAGATATGAAGTCATCGTTAGCATGAGCGGCTTCACTTTGTTGCTAGCCAAAAGCTACTAGTTATTGGCTTGTTAGTCTGGTACATGTTGAATTGTGGGTTTATGTCCCGGAAACTCTTTTCCACTTTATTTGTATTTCTTTTGTGTTTCTTTACTTTTTGTTTGCCTTCATTTGTGCTAATATTGTCTTGTTTTGTTTGATTTTGTGCCCATTTATGTGTGTTAGTTGTGTACTTGTCTTTGTTTTTTGTTTGTTTGTCTGTGTGTTACTTTGTTTGCATGTGCGTTTATGTTACTTTGTGTCTTTTTGTCCTTTGTTCAATTGTGTGTGTAACGAGTAGTTTTCTTTATCTCGTAGCTGGTAGTCATTAGCTTGATGCTAATGTCCAGACGCTAACGTTTTTTTTGTGTGTGTCAGGTGTTGTACAAAGTTTATATTTCCTTTGTGGAAGTGGGGGTGGAGAACGTGCAGACGGCCGATTACTTCAAAGGAATCGGTGAGAAGAAGAAGAAAATGTGGTCAGCATCCAACGAGCTCGACTGAAGGCTCCGTTGTTCTTTTGCTAGCGTCCTTCCTGGTGGTCAGCGTGGGCGGGACCTTAGTGGGTCTGGTCTTCGCCGTCCTCCTGAGCTTCATCACGCGCTTCACCAAAAAGGTTCGGATCATCGAGCCGCTCTTCGTCTTCCTGATGGTCTACCTGGCGTACCTCACTGCCGAACTCTTCTCGCTGTCCTCCATCTTGTCGTAAGTCCAAAAACATTTTGCAAGCGTGACCTTGACTTGACAGTAGAGGCTGAAATGTTTTTTGTTTGTTTTTTCCGTGCAATTGTTCTTTAAAAAAAAAAAAAAGTAACAAAAAAAGATGGCGGTTTTGTCACCCTGCTAACGAACACGGCTGCAATTTTAAAAATCAATTCAACTCTTGATGATTTTTGCCAGACACAGACAGTATAAATGCTTCAAAATCCTGGCTCAAGACTTGATGAAAATCCATTTTAGTGTTTTAGGAATCACTTTTTACTTTGATTTCTGAAGTCTTCTGTTTATGTGTTTAAAAGTTATCAATGTGCGTTGTTTTTTGTTGTTTGGTAAGCTACTTTCCCAGCTTTGCTTGTGGATGTCGTTAGCTGTTGTCTTTGTAAACGTTTGTGAATGAAATGAAGCTGCCTTGTCTAGCGAGTGACTGCTAGTAAATGCTAACCAACAACGACGCGGTTGACCGCTAATTCTAGAAAACGGCCACTTGCGACGCTAACATCCACTAGCTGCAGCAAGTGAGCGCTAATTACAGCTAACGGGCACGTGTAACAAGCGCTCGTGACTGGTGTGACGCTAACGTCCACTAACTGCAGCAAGTGAGCGCTAACAACCGCTAGTGACCGCTTATGACCACTTGTGACCAATAACCACAGTTAACGGTCGATAACGGTCGATGGTTAGCACCCGCTAACACTCGCACGCCATCGCTGTGAATGGCTCATCTGTGAATAGCGAGGGCGAGTGACGGCTTCACGGCTGCTAACTGTGGCTAACGTCCGCTAAAGTAGTAGCGGAAGCAAAAATTGCGGAAGACGACGCGCTTCGTTGGGCGGCGAGCAATGGCGCGGCCGTCTGTGTGCTCTAGGATGACGTTCTGCGGCATCGGCGCCAACAAGTACGTGGAGGCCAACATCTCGCAGAAGTCTCGGACCACCGTCAAGTACACCATGAAGACCCTGGCCAGCATCGCCGAGACCCTCATCTTCATCTTCCTCGGCATCTCCGCCGTGGACAAGTCCAAGTGGGCCTGGGACACGGGCCTGGTGGCCTGCACCCTCGTCTTCATCTTCATCTTCAGAGCTGTGGGTCAGTGCCCCTCCCAGGCCGGACTAACTTCCCGTCTCCAGAGGGTGACTTCCTGCGGCGTCCTCAGGTGTGGTGGCTCAGACCTGGGTCCTGAACCGCTTCCGTCTGGTGCCGCTGGAGAAGATCGACCAGGTGGTGATGTCCTACGGTGGCCTGCGGGGGGCGGTGGCCTTCGCTCTGGTGGTCCTGCTGGACGGCCGACGCGTCAAGGCCAAAGACTACTTTGTGGCCACCACCATCGTGGTGGTCTTCTTCACCGTCATGTTCCAGGTACGCAACCAACGCAGTGCGCCGGACGCTAACAGGAAGTGGGCTAAAGCTAGCACAACTGTAGCGATGAATTTCTCACGCAATGACAACACGTAACCGACACGTCTTGGCTTAGTTTCCTCTTGTACTAAACATCATGAAGCATATCATTTCTAAAATGTCTTGAAGGCAAGTTGTCAAATGTCTGAAGTCCCTCTTGTTTATGTTGAACACATTTGAAACATGATCAATGATGCTGTTTCGACAAAGCGCTGTCTCCAGTTTGGAGGCTGTAAATGTATCGGATTGGATGGCGAGAAACGTTTCTTGGGAGGAGCAATATGGCGGCCTCGCCACCTCAAAAGTCTTGCGGCTATCCAGTGACAAACAGTGAGTCGTCGAGTGAAGGTACACTCGACCTAAGACGTTTCCACTTTACAACGGTTACGCCGGGTCCGCCATTTTGTGCCACTTATGAGAGAATCTTTGGCGTTTTCGCCCTCCTTTTTTTTTTTCCCACATCAGCCTCTTCCTCCTTCTTTTCCATCCACATCTAAGCAGTAATAGTAAATACAGCATCCTATTTACTTTTTTTTTTTGAACGTATTTTAGATTGTTTTAATACAAATGATTTTGATGTACTAAATATTGACTTCAATTCGGGTTCCATTGCTAGCATAGGAACGGAACTCCGGCGTAACTCGAGGACTCCGCGTTTCTATAAATCATAAGATCAGTGACGCACAAGCACACACACTTAGCTAACAGGCTTTAGCGTGCTGACGTCTGACAGTCGGTGTGAATATTTTTGGTCATATCAACATCCGCACATGATTTACAGCCCAGTCTAAACATAATTCCTGCTTGTTACCACGGAGACCTTGATGTTTGTTTTTTGTTTTTTTCTGTGCGTGTGTCGTAGGGTTTGACCATCAAGCCTCTGGTCAAGTGGCTGAAAGTTCCTCGCTCCACCAGCAGGAAGCCCACCATCAACGAGGAGATCCATGAGAGGGTCAGCGTGCGTTGTGTGCGGGCGTGACGGAATCGCCGAAGTGCCGTTGTGGAGGAAACTTACTGGCAAATGCATTGAAAGAAACATATTTGCAAATACGTTTCAATGGATTTGCAAATACGCTCAAATGGACACGGAGGCTAAATGCTACAAAACGTAGCATTTCTGCTGATCAGCTTGCATTAGTACATTTCAATTTATGAAAAATACAATTACATGACTATTTTTACATTGATTGATTTATTTTGGTTACATTTTTCATTTGAAAAATTTAGCGTTTGGCTTACATGACACCAATATGCTTGAAAATGAAGTAAAATATTATTTATCGGTGATTTAGTGCATTTTTCCCCCATAATTCCAGAGGGTCGGCAAATGCACAAGTCACGACCTCGTGGCATTGTGGGGAAAATATGCTACGTTTTTGGCATTTAGCCTACAAGTACCTTGAAGGTATTTCAATATTTTTGACCGTATTTTCAAATCCATATTTGCCAGTCCCAAATGTTCCTCCACTTGTGTAGTTAATAGTAATAATAATAGTAAAAAGACGTGGCGGTGTGTTGTGCGCGATGCACGCAGGCGTTCGACCACATCCTGACGGCGGTGGAGGACATCGCAGGGCTTCAAGGCTACCACCACTGGCGGGACAAGTGAGTGACACAAGTGGCGTTGGCGCCGCCTGATGACATCATCTCGCCGTCGTCGGCAGGTGGGAGCAGTTTGACAAGAATTACCTGAGCAAGCTTCTGCTGAGGAAGTCGGTGTACCGCAAGAGCGAGCTGTGGGAGGCGTACCAGAAGATCAACATCCGAGACGCCATCAGCCTCATCGACCAGGTAGGCCTCCGTCTGACCTCCGTCTGCCCTCCGCCTGACCTGGGCTGGACCTTAAAGCTGCGCATGCGGGCAGGGCGGAAACCTGACCTCGGCCAGACTCTCGCTGCCCTCCATGACCAGCGGGGCATCCTTCCCGGACGCCTCCAACGTGGCCAACTACCTGTGAGCCGCCATGTGTGTTTTGCTTCTGTGTGCTTGAGCTTTTTGTTTCGTTTTGGATGTTATTGTAGCGTTTGTCATGTGTTCCCCATTTGTCTCCTTATTATGGCTAACCTCGTCCACCTGCGTGTTTCTTCCCTTCCCAGTACGTGTGACCTTTCAGTGCCCTCAGCCAATTGTGTGGCTCATTAGTGTTGGCGTATTTAGTTGGTGGTGTTTGCTCAGTCAGTGTGGGTGCATTGTCGTCGCGGATGTCCAGTTTTGCTGCGGAAGAAGAGTGGTTTTCGTCTCTGGTGATGTTGGCATGGTCACACTTTAGTCCCCCACATCTTCATATCAGTCTGATCACGCTTGTCTTTGTCATCATCAAGTTGTCCTGGTCCCTGGAAGTTACCCACGTTATGTCAAGTTACCCACGTTCCATTCTCTCCTTCAGTCCGGTCTTGGCGACCAGTCTTCTCATGTCCCGTCCCGTCCTTGTCCACTCGCCTTACTTGCTGTGTTTTAATAAAGTTCCTTCCTGCATTTGGGTCCAATCATGACAATGCACGTGTGCGCGTCTTGGTGCTGGTGTTATGTTTTGCCTGAGATTTGTACCACGCTCATAATCAACGTGAACTTGGACAAAAACAAACAAAAGCAATGTTCTTTTGTTGTTGTTTTTGTTGAGGCGCGAGAACGGCGGCGGCGTGTGTTTGGACCTTCAGGTCATCGATAACGTTCCTGGTGGCAAAGTGGAGGAGGCCATGGAGACTCATCATGTCCTGGCAGAAAACCTCTACAAACCCAGAAGGCGGGTGAGGCGCTTGCGGACGCGCACACGCACACGCACACACACGCACGCGACTCTACGCGTTTGCGTGTTTGCGCAGTACCAGTCGCACTACAGTCGTCACTTCATGCCGGCGGGTGAGAAGGAGCGTCAAGATCGCGAGGTTTTCCAGAGGAACATGAGGAGCCGCATGGAGACCTTCAAGTCGGGCCGACACAAGCGCCACAAGAAGGAGCGAAGCGTCAAGAAGGTCAGGCGGAGGTCACGCTCTCGGGTTCGGGACTCGCCGTCCTCACTCAACCGCTGACGCCGGCTCGTCCCACAGCGCCGAGGTTCCGACGCCAAAGACGACGCCGGGGACAAACCCAGAAGAAACATCAGCTGGCAGGACAAAGGTAACGCCCGACGGGGTCAGGGGTCATGTTGAAACCAACTGGACCTCAAGTGGACCGGGCCAGTGACCTCATCAAGCTTTCATCAAATCAAAATCGCTATCTGATTGATGGCTTGATTTACATCACGACGGGTATAAATCTAGGACATACGAACCATCACAATTTGTAGATTTGTGACCCCGGGCAGCGGCCATTATGGATTTATGATCCACCCGCAGCCATCATTAGTGAGCGATCTCTTGATTTATGTCATTAGGGATATATAGAGTATGTTTCTGGTTTATGACCCCAGCACACATATCTGAGGTCAATTTATGACCACCGTCAGGCAACGATCATTATAGGCTTGTGATCCATCATCATTAGTGATTGATGTCTTGGTTTACATCTTTAAGGGTATGCATATATCGGGTTTATGACCCCAGAGCATCAATCTAAGGTGGATTTATGCCCCCCCTTAAACACTGGCTTTTATGTCACTCCTAACTCTGCAGACATACATTTCAGCTTTTAGCGTTACTCACTTGGATGTGTTTGTGCATCAGACCCTGTGGTGGTTCCTCTGGGCTCCGACGAAGACGAGGATCAAGGCGAGTGTTCAGATGCTGAGAAGGAGGAAGATGTCGGTATCACCTTCGTCGCTGTGAAACCGGAAACTCCCAAACAACGGCCGCACTCAGGTACTCGCGCGCATGTAGCGTAGCGTAGCATAGCGTAGCGTGCTAGCTGGCCGAAGTGGGAGCAGCAATGACAGATCTGAGTGTGCGTGTCCCCAGTGGCGGCGGCGCCCACCGGCGATGACACTCACCTCCCGTGGAAGGGCGGCGGCGTGCTGTGGCCGCCGCCCTGCGTGTCCCTGGAGGCCACCAAGGTGATCCCGGTGGACCTCCAGCAGGCGTGGAACCAAAGCATCTCGTCGCTGGAGAGCGTCTCCTCGCCGCCGCTGCCGCCCGCCCCCGCCGAGCCCATCCACCCTCGCGTCGGCGCCCTGTCCCGGCGGACCGCCCCCCGCCCGCTCTCTTACACGCCGCCGGGCAGCGCCACGGGCAGCTCCACGGGCAGCGCCACGGGCAGCGCCACGGGCAGCCCCGTCTCCGCGCCGCCGCCGCCGCCCGTGTCCGTGCGTGTTCCCCTGGAGAAGGAGGAGGGGGACGAGGAGGAGGAGGACGAGATGAGGCCGCTCATGCCGTCGCTGAGGCCGCCGGGTGCCGCCGCTGCCTCTTCGGGCAGGCGGAGGAAGCCCCGCGTGTACCTGAGGAGCCTGGTGACGGCGCCCCCGCCCGTCAGCGAGGAACCACACCAAAGAGAAAGAGGCCCCACCCAGCTCTAACCTGCCGGGAAACGGGAAGCCCGGAATCGCACCGACGCGCACGTTATCGTCGTCGGAAGAGGCGGGATGCCATTTTGCACATGGGTTTGGTTCCGGTCCGGGTTGCGAACGCGCACACAAAGTGGCAAGCGCGAGTATTTTGACGCAGCCCGCGTGTCGCAAACCGAACCGGAACCAAACTGATGTGCCAAAAGAGTCCCGCCTCTTCCGTGGCATATACCCCATTAACATATATCCCAGAAAACAGGTGAGCCATGATTGGTCGTTAGCTACTTCCTCAGCACAGGTGATGTCGACCGCAAGTGGAAAAATGTGTTTTTAAAGTTATGAATTCTACAAGAAAAATAATGAAGTTATGAAATTCATTCTGGACAAAATCTGAACTTTTAATTGCTGAAAAATGGCTCGATGAGTCAAGTTTTCCTGAGCAAAAAAAACTCAGGAAATTTCATCATTCTCTAGACGTGCCGCAAGATGGCGGCAAAAGCACACAATTGGCTCTAAATATAGATTAGCCCGTCATTAAAACATCAACACCTCCAGACAAAGATTGAAACGTGCAAACATTCCCTCCTAAAAAAACAACATATATATATATATATTTGTCTATTTTAATGTTCAACAAATATTAAAGGACAAAGTCTTTGAAAACAATCAAATGTTCAGCCTGTAATTCACATCTTTATTGTTGTACAAGTTATTTTATTCATTTTTGAAATCAATCAGCCGATTAAATGGGTTGTGTGAATTTTATTCTGACAGATATCGGAATTAATCCACTTGGCTTTATTTATTTATTTAGTATTATTATTATTATTATTTTTTGCACGATGAGTTTGTGCCGGTGGCACAGTGGACGACCTTGGTTAGCACGTCCGCCTCCCAGTTCTGAGGACTCGGGTTCGATTCCAGGCTCCGGCCTTCCTGGGTGGAGTTTGCATGTTCTCCCCGTGCCCGCGTGGGTCTTCTCCGGGTACTCCGGTCTCCTCCCACATTCCAAAGACATGCATGGCAGGTTGATTGGGGATCCGAATTGTCCCGTCGGTGTGCTTGTGAGTGTGGATGGTTGTTCGTCTCTGTGTGACCTGCGATTGGCTGACCAGTCCAGGGTGTCCCCCGCCTACTGCCCAGGGCCAGCTGAGATAGGCTCCAGCACCCCCCGCGACACTTGTGAGGAATAAGCGGTCAAGAAAATGGATGGATGGAGTTTGTGCCGCAATCTGGTGCGCCTGCCTTGGCCACCAGGAGGCGCTACTTTGCAGGTTTGGGGGAATCCAGAGAACAAATTGGCAACATTGGGCTGACAGGCGCCCTCTAGTGGTCAAAGGCGAAAGCTTAAACTGCTTCTTAACCTTCTGGGTTCCGTTTCAACCAAGCGGGATCATCCGGATCAACTCACGTTGAACCGCAACACAAAACACAAACACACGTCACAGCATCGTACTTTCCATCATTTCATATTCATTTTTCAACGCGACGGATAATCGTCATTCGAAAAATTCACGTTGTTTGTGGATATAAAAAAGATGAACTTTGTCAGAAAGATCTTACAGATAATATCTGAAATGTTTAATGCGGCTAGTCCTGAACACAAATATCTGGAATGGAAAATTTCCGATCCTCAAAATGGAATCTGGACTCGTGGAAAAGAGTTTGCTGATCTGCCGTCTGAAACATATCGTTGAAATGTTGACGATAATGTTGCTGTCAGACGTGAATGTTCTCCTGCTGCGCCTGCGTCGCCAAGCATGTGACGTCACGTCTTCTGATGCTGCAGCGCCCCCTGCTGCTCATCGGCCTAAGACGCTCGCTTCCAAGTCGAGCTTTGTTGTTGGAACGCGAGCAGGGAAAAGAGGAAAAAGTCACTGAGAGGTGCGAGGAAGAGAAGACAAGGAGGAATTTGGAAACGTTTCAATCTACTTTCATATGAACAATCATAGACACGTACGAAAAGAGACGAAAAAAAAAAAAGTTCAAGAAGCGTGAACGTGCTGTCAGTAATTGTTTGTAACGTGATGCACGGGCTCCCTCTAGTGGTATGCACATTTTTAGTATTTTGTTTTTAAAATAATAATAATATTAATAATTACATTATACATTTATTTTTTAAACGTTTCTTTACTGAAACTTGTAATTAGTCTTCAAAAGCTGTTCATTATTCAAATTTCATTGAGGTATATTTTCCTTATTCGCAGCACTTTTTCCATCGCATCATTGAAAAGTGCACCACTAGATGTCACTATAGCATAGAATGCAGCCGAAGCACATGCTTTTTTTTTCTGTCAATGTTGAAACTCTTATTTTCTAACTTCCTGCCTGTTTGGGCGGAAGTTTATTTTGAAGGTATGCGGAACGGTAGAATGACGTAGGAGACGGTGAATTGATTGAAAGCGCGAGCCTTTTGGAAAAGCGGTCAAAACAGTTTCACGAATCCGACATTAAAGAATGATACTCATAAGTTAGCCCGGTTGAAAGTAACAACAAGGTAAAGAATCGAGTTTAACATGATTGTGTTTACCTTTTGAGTTTAATTAGCCTGACTTGCTATGTGTCGAGGAAATGTGAACATGTTTGATTAATGGCGTCATCTTGTTTGTTTTATTTTCCGTCTCTTACGGTGTAAAAGGTTCATCATGTACGAGACGAAGGAAAGGAGGATTAAAGTAAATTTCAGACCACCAGTAAAGCTTGATTATTTCAACCGACGCTCCAATGACTTTGGCCAAGTTGTCCTTTGGGCATCCGTAGCAAGAAGATGGCGGCCAAACATGTCAGCCTCTTGTCAGGTGAGCCATGTCATATCATTAGTCATTACAAGACCTACAATTGAACAAAAAAATAATATATATATATGTGTATATATATGTATATGTATATATATATATGTATGTATATATATATATATATATATATATATATTTTTTTATTTTTTTTTTCTGGTGTCCATATACGACCTCCACATGTGTTTCGGGTCAATAGATGGGTGGGCTGATTGAACTCTGGATGAGCTCAAAAATTATTTTGAATAACTGCAAAACCGTAACAGCACAAACAAAAGAGATACTTGACTCATTGAACCATTTTCAGCAGGGAAACGGGAATATTTTGTCCAGAATGAATTTGATAACTTATTATTTTTCATGTACAATGAATACCTTTAAAAAGTACTCTTTCTACTCGCTCTCTGTCAACCGATGATGACATCACCTGTGTTGAGGAAGTAAGTAACAACCAATCATGGTTCACCTGTTTTCTGGGGTTGGTCAGCAAACTGAGCCATGATTGGTCATGACCTACTTCCTCAGTCAACAGCAAGTTACCACATTAACTCATTGACTGGCAGCCATTTTCACTGGATTTGGACTGATTTTGCAAGGCCCACACAATATTGTGTTGTATTGCTATCAAATCATGGAACCCACCAAAAGAAAGATTACACTCTGTTCTTTCATCAGGAAAAAAAAAAAGATTTGTATCTGTTTCTGTTCGGCAAGAATTAGCATTAGAATATAGCTATGTTTCATCAATATTCACATTCCTAGTGAAAACATTGTCAAAAAGAGCTTGTTGCAACATGGCCCTGGTTGATCTCTTATACTCTGCTGCCACCTGCTGGCCGTTTTTGTAATATCTACCAGTTTGTGAAGCATTCTCTTCAGTTCAGAGATTGCGTCAAAGCCTTCTGTATGATCTAGTATTAAAACGTATAAATATGTCTTTGGAAGTATGATATTGAAAATAGAATGTATTTATACGTTTTTTGGGAGCAAATGAGTGAATTCTAGACAAAATATTCGCTTTTTTTTCTTTTGAAAATGTCTCAATGAGTCAAGTATCCTTTCAAGTCCTATTGTTGATGTTTTCAACGAGCTCAAATGAGATGAAGTTCCGGGCTGACTTTTTGGGAACAGGACTGTCCAGTAGGTCGGCAAGCGTGCGTGCGTGACTCAGACAGACGCGTAACATGCGGCACGTGCGCCGGCCGATCATCCGGCGGTGGAATGCGGATGAAGCAACGTGGACGCCCGCCGGCCACTTGACTCAAGTCAGCCTGTTTGGAACCATTTCAAAGTTGCCAAACAATCCGACGCGCCGGCTGACAAACATTTCTCTGTGCGTGTGAAAGTAGGTGTGCCCCCGTCCGTCTGTCTGTGGGTGTGTGAGAGCGAGCGAGCGAGAGAGAGAGAAAGGGGTAGAGCGTTGTGAGAGAGCAGACAGGCAGATCTTTTCTCGTTTTCTTTTTTGTCAAGCAGCTTGTGCGAACACGCGTTGCTTCTCTGTTTGCGCTCGTGTACGTTTGCCGTGTCGGGAGCCTTGTCGGAATTGACTTTTGGGCCGATGAGCGTCTGCTAAACGGTGAGTCTTTCCCGACAACGTTCGTTTGGTGTGCAAACATTCCCCGTCCGTCTCACACGTGACGTGACTGGCGCAAGTCAGCTCGTGTTTTGTGTGCTGCTGAGGAATTTCTTGCTCCAAGTTTGTTCTTTGGCTCAGCCTGCTCGGAATTGTCGGAATGTTGGCGTCTTCCTTTTTACCAACGTCTCAACTTTTACTGGACGCGGTGCTCCAACAATCGGCAGCTCGCGCACGCGCGCACGCACGCGCAGTGAGCCGTGTAAAACGAATGCCAGCAGGGTAATTAGCCAGAGTTGGGGGCGGAGCTTGTGCAGGTGGCTGCCTGTCTGCGCGCGCGCGCGTGCGTGTGTGCGTGTTAGCTGCAGGGTGGTCGTGGTGTGCCATACTGCAAATTTTACCAAGTAAATACAGGGCCAGTATCGCCAATACTTTTAGAAAATTATAGTATGCAACTTAAAATAAATAAATAAATAAGGTAGCTGTATCATTTCAACCTTTAAAGGGCTACTTGACTCATTGAGCCATTTTCAGCAGTCAAAAGTGAATATTTAATGTGGTAACAATATTATTTTCCATGTACAATGAATACCTTTCAAAAAGTCATTTTTCTACTTGCTGTCGACTGATGATGACATCACCTGTGCTGAGGACGTTGGTAACAACCAATCGTGGCTCAGTTCAGTGACCAAACCCAGAAAACAGGTGAGCCATGATTGGCTCAACACAGGTGATGTCATCATCCGTCGACAGCAAGTAGAAAAATGACTTTTTAAATTGTATTTGAAAAATAATGTAGTTATCAAATTGATTCTGAACAAAATCGGAACTTTTCACTTGTCGTGTTGCCACACGCAAGCAAAATCCAAAGCGGGCAAACGTCCTCGCTGCACTTTGATTATTTTTCATCAACGCGCTTCTTTTTTTTTTCTGACCAATTACAAGTACTCAAGTCTTCAGTAGTCACCAATACAAACATGAAGTCATACTTTTGATGATATTTTTAGGGGTAAACCTATTCTTGGCTGGGCCAATATTGGCAGTTAATGGCTGCCTTGAAAAGAAAAAAAAATGGCCGTAGCGTTTCCAGACTACTGCTTGGCAGGTACTCATGTGAAGGTCAGCCATGTTACAGCGTGTGTGGGGGGGTGTGGCTTAGATAATGGATGCCGATGATGGATGGCGTGGCAGGAAGCAACAAGTGCTCTTTAAAAAACAAACCAAAGGAGGACAACCGCAAAACAGACGAGTTGTCCATCGTCTCCTGGCTTGACTTTGGAAATTGACCGCAGATTTTGGTCCGGGCATGTTGCTGGGGAGTTTTTTTTTGTTGTTGTTTTTTTTTTCAAGAACCAAAAGGCTGGTCCTCTTTTGTGTCAGGCCAACTTGAAAAGTTTGACGCCGTCCTGTCGCTCCAAAGTCACGTGACGGAAGCCAGAAGCAAAGCTCGCTCGTCCTGAAAGCTGACACCTTATCTGGCCCCCCCCGACCCGACCCGACCCGACCCCCTCCCAAGGTCTGGGAAAGCACTCAACAGCATCTCAAGATGTCCGGGACCCCCTCGGGAGCCCCCAAAGCGACTGACCTACTTGAGGTCGGCTCCCTCCATGTTGATGTTGACGTTTGGACGCATCTCAACTGGACTGGGTTGGATTGGCAAACGACAAACGTTAAATTCAACATCAAACCCCCCAAAAAAAATGCTTCAATTCTTCTTTTGGCGTATTCCAAGTGGTGTAAAATCCCAGTCTGCCATTTGTGTGTGAGTTGAAGTGTCCAATGTGGTTTTGGGGCAGGTGAGATGATGCTCCATGTTGTTGTTATGCTTGTCCACAGTCACCACTGATCTATATATATGACTGGATAGCTGCGAGGCCGACCGAGACTTTTGAGGTGGCGAGGCTGCCATATTGCTCCTCCCAAGAAACGTTTACAGTAACCCAATTGAAGAACATTTGATTTATGATATTTTCAATGTGTTAAACAGAAACTAGAGGACATTTTACAACTTGTACATTTTTTGTCTGAAAGAATGTTCAACAAAAGATGCCTCTGTCAAATCTAAAAAAAACGTGCCTGCTGCTTTTCCACCTTGAAGTCCGCGTCCTCAAAGAGCATCTGGGGCGTCAGGATCTTGCTCAAGGGCACAAAAGCCGAGGGTGGAACCCGCAACCTTCCGACGGGGAGGCCGTGTGAGCCACTCCCCGTTCGCTGCGCCTGACGGGCCGCCGTCCGTCCGATGCCGTCAAACGGCTCTCGACCGCGTTTGAGCTCTCGGTAGCTGCTCCGGGATGTTTTGGTGTTGTCGCCATGACGACGGGCGAGCCCGAGACGACGGGAGCGTCGAGGGCGGACGGGTGATTTCCCGCTTTGTTGTGAATGACGCTCCCGCGCCGCCCGACACTATTCATGCAAACCGGCAAAACCGGAACGACGGCCTGCCGGATCCGTTCGCGCGCACACAAACAAGCCGTCCTTCATCGTCATCATCATCATCATCATCATCATCATCCATTTTCCATTACATTTATTTTTTTTTTTGCTTTTGTGACTCTTAATTAAACTGAAAAAAGGACGACAACGGCGCAACTTAAGTGGACTTTTGATGGCCAAGTTGTCCTTCCTGTGCAAAACACGTTCAGATTTTTCAAATCCTAAACAATTGTTGATCTGTTTCAACATCCGCACATGAATGTGAGTATGACGATTATATCGATATTGCCATAAATCGTGACACTTTGTCTCCTGATAGATTATTGATATGCCTACTCAAGTATGGCGATAGTTGTAGTTCATATCCAGCCACTCAAACGGCTCCATTCTTCATGACTTATTGAGCAATGACTTGGCGGGCCACTAGGGGGAGCACCTTATAAGAGTGGCGGGGAAATGGACGCAAGTCTTCAGGCGAAGAAGAAGACTCATAAGCTTACCTTTGCTTGTGGAAGACTGACTCGGTTTTGCATACGTTTCTATGAAAAATGTGGATTATATCTTCAGTTTGAACATTTTAAAACACGCTTTATGTTTTGACTTCTTGAAACACAATTTCTGAGGATTGTATTGATTTAATTGGATTTAATATTTAAGTAATTTTGTTTGTTGATTTTTTTCAATGTTGCACTCAAAAATTGTCAGTTTATAAAATGAAACAATTGAGTATGTAACTGACTGAAATGTTACATGACAATAATGTTTATACATTTGTTGACAGAAAGTAGTCTCTGTTAAGAAGAAATTTTTGCATTTGTTTCAAAAAAATATACATTAAATGCTCGCCACTTTGAATATTGTGTTTCAGTGACGATACAAAAAGAAACAATTTTCTCATAAATATCAGTTTGTCTTGCGTAGTTTTATCTGAGATGATTGTGGATTTCTGACCTGACCAACATATCGAGAATGGACTTGCTGAGTCACTGCATGGCAGCTGTTGCTGTCTGCGCTAACTTTAGCCTCGGCGCTACATCAGACCGCCAGCGCCGCCGTCACGTCACGTGTTGCGCTTGATTGATGGATACGGCTGCACAAGTTTGCCATCTCGCAATCATGTCAGAGATTTTTACACGGTGGATTAGTGGTGGGCGGATCCATCCGAATATTATCCATACCCAGCCAATATCGATATCAGATCGATACTGGCATTATAATATCGATCTCATAGTTTGCATTGCAAGAACACAAACAATAACGAACTTGAAAAATATTTCTATATTTTTTTTGTTTAATGTTTTATATTTGTTGCATGATCATCTTTAACATCTTGTTTTGTATATGATAAAGTATTTGTATACATTTATTTTCATATGATTACTTTGTGCACATTTTTTTAAGAAATTAAAACAAATATGGTTGTAATGTCTCTGGGGTTGGGAAAAAAAAAAAGTATTTTCTATTCATCAATAAACGCTGTCCTAATTTTGTCCTTTGTTTTAAAAGGAAACACCACAAAAACACTTCAAGGTTGAAAATTGATTGTGAATAAGCAATTTGATGATACGGCTGCCTTCATTCAAAAAAATATGTATCATCATCATTTCCAAAAAGTATCAGATACTCGCCCTGCATTTACTTGATATCGGATTGTTACCAAAATTTGCAGTAACACACACCAGTAGGTTGTATTGGGATACGTATGGTGACCCGGTTCCTGATACGTATCATATCCTGACCTTGTATTGGGATACGTATGGTGACCCCTGTATCGCGATACATATCGTAGCGTGTCCCTGCTGTATCTGCTTACATATCGTGAACCATGTATGGCGATACGTGATGTTTGACGACGTTGTTGCTAATACCCAGCCCTAATTAATAAAATGTACATTTGACAGCTTTGTGTTGCGGTTGTTTGTCCTAATTAGCGTTTGTCCTCTGCTCTCGTCAGCGTGACCTTTCGCGGGCCGATCCGTGAAGATCGTGGTGCGCCTCGGCCCTCCGGGAGATTTCCACTTCCTGGGGCTGCCGTCCATCATGCGGAGCGAGCGGAGGCGTCGGCGCTAGCAGTCTTGGGCATGTCCTGGCCGGACTCTGCCGACGGGGACGTCCCCGCAGCGGAACGCTGCGTCCTCGCCGCGCCTCAACATGTCTTCGGGTAGGGCTGCTCCATTATGGGAAAAATCACTATTTTGGCAATAATTCAAATCACCATTATTATGATTATGATTATTTTACATTTTAAGAGCAATTTAAAAAACACACACTATAATTAGGTAAGTTCCTAACAGAATTGATCATTATAAAAATATTTATGTTGGTAAAAACTTTGGAGTGCAGAATGTGAATTGTGCAGTCGGATCATCATTTATTAGCTAATGCTAATTGTAAATTAGCATGCTAAGTTAGCATGCTAAGCTAATGCTTTGTTAATACGTAGCTAATGTTAATACTTAGCTAATGTTAATTTAGCATGCTAGGTTATCATACTAAGCTAATGCTGATTCTAATGCTTACTTATCAATCATCGACATCAGCACTTTCTAAATGATTGGTTTATCGGTATTGGTTGAAAATCGCATTATCGTGCGTCCCTAATACAAACATATTTCTAAATGCACTAAATACACAACATATATATGACTACTACTACTATTTGAAATTGCTAGTTATGCATAACATAATTTATCCTTCAACTTCCTTCTTAGGCATTCAGCTTTCAGCTTTCCCACACAATCTTTCCAGAAATTGCACTTAGCCTAGTTAAATTAGTTATTTAATTTTTAAGTAAAATTGTGTCAATTTGGGAGGCACGGTGGCTGACTGGTTAGGACGTCCGCCTCCCAGTTCTGAGGACTCGGGTTGGAGTCCAGGCTCCGGCCTTCCTGGGTGGAGTTTGCATGTTCTCCCCGTGCCTGCGTGGGTCTTCTCCGGGTACTCCGGTCTCCTCCCACATTCATTCAGCACACATGTGCTTGTGAGTGTGGATGATTGTCCGTCTCTATGTGCCCTGCGATTGGCTGGCAACCAGTCCAGAGTGTCTCCACGCCTACTGCCCAAAGCCAGCTGAGATGGGCTCCAGCACGACCATTGTGAGGAATAAGCGGTCAAGAAAATGGATGGATGGATGGATGGATGTGTAAATTGAAACAACTCGAGAATTAGCATGAATCTTTTTTTTGTTTACGATTACGCCGTTGGGGAGTGTAGTAATTGAAATTGTAATTGAATTCCGATTAATCGCACAGCTCTATCTTCAGGGTACCCTGGGAGGACGCGGTCCACCCGCACTCGGGATGCCGACCCGGGACCGGGCCAGAGGACGCCCTGCAAGCGTCTCCCGAGCCCAGCGGGGACGCGGGAGTCCAGATAGGAGCTGAGGAGGAATCGGAGGACGTGGATCTGACGGAGATGGCGCTGCCCAGATTCTCGCCGCAGAAAGGATCCTTGACCCAGTCCATCAGCATGCGGAACCGAGCCGCACGCGCCGGTCGTCGCGCGCCGCCGACCGATCGGGTCCCAGCCGCTCAAGAAAAGGACAAACAGGAGACGCTGCTGGTGCCACCCGCTCCGACGGCGGCAAGTAGCGTCGCAAACACCGCCGAAAGGCGGAAGCGGAAGCGGAAGCGGAAGGGTGATGGGGACCGCCCGAGATGGGAAGAAGAGGAGGAAGTTCATCAGGTCGGAAGTTTTGGGCCTCACGCGGACAAAGACGAGATGGCGATGGCCACACAGCGGGAACGAGAGGAAGGACGAGACAGAGGACAAGATGACAAGCGAGGCGACGAGGAACGGCGTGACGAGGAAGGACGAGACGAGGAGCGAAGGAGCGACAAACGACAGTCTGAGGAGCGGCGTGAAGAGGACCAAAGGGACGACACATGGCGAGACCAGGAAAGACGAGACCACAAGCAACGGCATGATGAGGAAGGACGAGACGAGGACCGAAGGGACGACAAACGACGTGACGTGGATCGACAAGATGAGGACCGAAGAGACGACACATGCCGACATGAGGAACAACGGGACGACAGAGGACGAGATGAGGGACGATGTGACGAGGAAGGACGAGACGAGGACCAAAAGGACGACACATGGCGAGACGAGGACCGAAGGGACGCTAAACGACGGTCCGAGGAGCGACGTGACGTGGATCGACGAGACGAGGACCGAAGAGACGACACAGGACCAGACGAGAAACGGTGGGACGAGGAACAAAGAGAAGAGAGAGGACGAGATGAGGGACGACGTGACGAGGAAGGACAAGACGAGGACCAAAAGGATGAAAATGGACGGTATGAGGAACAACGTGGCGTGGGTCAACAAGACGAGGAACCAAAGGACGACACGTGGCGAGATCAGGAAGGACGAGACAGCAAACAACGGGACGAGGAACATCTTGAAGACGAAGGACAAGACGAGGACCGAATGGATGGTAAAGGACGGTACGAGGAGCAACGTGACGAGGATCAACGAGATGACACAGGACGAGATGAGTACAAGGACCGAAGGGACGACATATGGCAAGACGAGGAAAGACGAGATTACAAACAAGACGACGAGGAAGGACGAGACGAGGACCAAAGGGACGACAAACGGCGGTCCGAGGAGCAACGTGACCTGGCTCAACAAGACGAGGACCCAAAGGACAACACGTGGCGAGACGAGGAAGGACGAGACGGCAAACGACGGGACGGGGAGCGGCTTGAAGACGAAGGACAAGACGAGGACCGAATGGATGACAACCGACGGTACGAGGCGCAACGGGACGTGGATCGACGAGACGAGGAACGGCATGACAACAGAGGACAAGATGAGGACGAGGACCGAAGGCACGACAGACGGACGTACGAGGAGCAACGTGACGAGGACGGACGAGACGAGGGACGACGTGACGATGAAGGAGTTTCGCAACTGCAACCGCAGCAGGAAATTGAGGCGAGGAGCCAAACGGGAAGCAGAAAGGACGACGGAGGGACAAAGCAGCTGATGAAAGGAGGACAAGAGGAGGAGCCGAGAACAGCAGACTCTTAT